>NW_022111373.1:93229682-93232270 GCF_000313985.2 Echinops telfairi
CTATTAAAATGATTAAAAGAACAAACAAAAAAAAACATTGTTTTTTTGTTTTACACATCAGTCTCTTATATGAGTGGTTAATGTGCGCCCCTGTCCTGGGAAAGGGCTGACTTTTGCTTACTGTGGGATTAAAAACGACCTCACAAAGCCTTTGTGCTGGTCGAGATGAGGCTGCCTCCTGGCTGTTGGGACCTCACTGAGCTTGTTCCAGCATAGGGGGCCCTGTGTTCCAGCATCGGGGGCCTCCAATCACCACCCTTTATTGACAGAAAGGAAGGGATACAGTAACCATTTTCTCGTTGCCCCTGGCATTTCTCTGCAGTTCCATCATGCCGGACCTTTTGCTGTTGTTCGGTGCCCTCAAGGCAGTTCCGGCCCATAGAAACCTTGCACCAGAGAGGGAAACACTGCCCATTCCTGAGCCATCTTTACAATTGTCCCTATGTTTGAGCCCGGTGTCCTCATGCTGGCCTCTTAGGAGCATAACAATACATCATTAAGAACCTGTTGTAAAACTCTACACCTATTAGATTTGTCCAGTGTTCTTCCTTGGAAGCCACAAGTTTGCAAAGTATGAAGTCCTCAGTCTGTACCATAAGGTCATCGTCGCCTGGCAGACATTGTTTCTAATGGACATGAAAAGGGGACTGAAAGTGAACCATTTCCCTTCGCCGAGGTGGCTGATTCTTCTAGGTCTGTTGCCTTGAGTCTCTAAGAATACTCAATTTAGGATTGCTTATTAAGTATATCTTTGGTCTGCTGTGCTGTGGAGGACCAAAGATATACTTAGTGTCCTTCAAACTGAAATTGGGTGTTTCTACCATTTATCATAGCTTCTCAGTGTGATGCCTCTCATCCTCATTTGTTATAGTTATACTAGATATATGCTAGTTAACGTCGGACAGGGCAAGATATGACAAAATACCAATTTATAAACTATCAATGGCTCATGAGGGAGGGGGGAGCCGGGAGGGAGGGGGAAAATGAGGACCTAATGCCGGGGGTTTAAGTGGAGAGAAAATGTTTCGAGAATATGTACAAATGTGCTTTACACAATTGATGGGTGTATGGGTTGGGATAACAGTTGTATGAGCCCCTAATAAAATGTTTAAAAAAAAACGAAAAGCAATGTGTGCTTTTAAAATAGTCAGTTAAAATATCTTCTCAGCCACAGGAAGTGATCATTTTAAATCTCCTTTAGTGATCAGATGATGATGATTGTTTTTACAAAGTTTATACTATTTTCCTCAAATGGAATAATAAAAACAACAACAACAAAAACTGTGGAATTGATTCTGTAATGGTTATGTGTTGGACTTCCAACTGCAAGGTCAGCAGTTTGAAAGCAGCAGCCACCCTCAGGAGACAGGTGTGGCTTTCTATCCCATAAACACTGCATTTTCGGAAACTCACAGGGGCAGTTCTACTCTATCCTCTAGGGCCCCTGTAAGTCAGAATCGACTCAGTGGCAGGAAGTTTGGTTTTACAGGAAGAGTAGATCTGCTCCATAGGGTTTCCCAGGCTGTGAATCTTTATGGTAGGAGACTCCTTCATCTTCATTCTTGGAGGAGTTGAGGGGTTTGAGCAGTCAACTTTATACTCAAGATTCCAATATTTCACCCCCTAAGCCACCTAAAAGGCTCCTAAATGGAATCATAGTAAAACAATACTGAGTGTTAAGCTCTGCGATAATTTAGAAAAATCCAAAGATACTTAGCAATACTTTGATATATTCTTAGAGTGGCATAGAACAGATTTAAAAATAAAGAAAAATTTAAAATAAATAGCATTTATTAGAAGGGAAATCTAGTTCTATGTTATTTTTTATCTTGTGTCCTTTATCATGGTATTTGCTACTTCCCAGGGTGACCTACTGGTTTCCATGGTTTAAGCTGAAAAGAACATTCTAGAGATTCAAGGGTCTGAACTCTCTTGCAGACAGACTGCTAACACGATGTGTGATAATGAGCAAATACTATCCTCATGAAATGAATTCCCCAAATTGGCATTATAACTTTCCCTCCTCAGCATGATACTTTGGAGATAGAATACATGTGAAAAAATGTTAAAAGCATAATACTAATTCAAGCTCATATTATTGCTCTAAAGGTATAAGGCTGTGGTGGTTATGCCAAGACTGTAGTCATTTGGCCAGACTTCCTGTGTTCAGATCCTAACTCTCCCCAAATGTTGGACCCTGGACAAGTGACTTAGCATCCGAGTGCTTCAATCTCCTCAACTCTAGACTGGAGATAGTAATCCACCCCCGAAACCCACTGCCATACAGTGGGTTCTGACTTTTGGCAACGCTACCCGGGTTTCCTTTTAGGGGTGTAGAGAGAGCTCCTCCTTTTCAGAGGAGCAGCTGGTGTGTTCCAAGTCCCTACCTTTGGTTTTCATTTAAATCTCTAATCTTGAATCATGCATGGTCCTTTGTTGCAGAGCATTCAGAGTTATGGAAAGAAAAATCAGACTGAAATTTTCTGGGTCAGGTAACAAATGACTTTATGAGAAAGAGTTATTCCATTTAGGGAAAAACAAAACAAAACAAAAAGAGGTCAGGAGGACACTGCATAGGCAGCAGGGAA
>NW_022111373.1:93235030-93259879 GCF_000313985.2 Echinops telfairi
GACAACAACAACACCACGACCTTTGAGAATGGTAGCTATCTAACCAATCGGCCACAGGGCGAAGGAGATTTGGGGTTTGTTCGGCCTGTTGTGTTTTATTTGCTTCTTCCCTGGAGAAAGATATGCATGCACTTCTGATTTCTTAAACTTCAAGGGCCTGATCTTAAGTCTTTTGAATTTTCCAAATGAAGGGGGGTGGGGGGAGGGGGGAAGAACATTTAGGACTAAAACAAGTCCTAAAATGTGTTGGTGCCTCAGAGTCCAGGGATATTTGAGCTGGTTCAGGACTCTTTCAGCTGGAAGGAACCAATGGAATAGGATTCTGACCCCAGGAAGCCTGAAGTGTGCAGGCACACATAGAACTTGCTTAGGGCTTAGCTATTTGCTCTGGTATGAAGGTTTAAAGTACTATAGGAAACTACCTGAACCTGCGATATCATATAGTTGGAGTTTATGATGACTAGATGTGTCTAGAAACTGCAGGCTGAGGATATTATAAACTCAAGTTTCATGATTTCGAAATTGGCTGTCAGTTGGTTGATTTTCTTTTTCCCTCACCACACCACACCTTTAAGGTTGACTGGATTCAATCCTTGAGAGCAGAAACTTGGTCAATGCCTCCTCAGGCCACATTGTGAGGCTTGGTGCCTGCTACCTGGAGTTAAGTGGCTGCTATGAAGCACCTGATTTGAAAAGTCTCTTTTCCAGGTTCCCTCTTTGGTTGGACAAAGGGGAAGTCATGGATATCAGAATGCAGGCTCCTGCCAGTGGCTCAAAGCACCTGCTGGCGTGGTACGGAGGTTTCCGCTGGTTAGCGAGGAAGAATGGGCAGAGGCTTCTTTCCCTCAGTACCAGACACCTCCAGAACGGAAGCTGTGGCGTATTTTCCTTCTCCACTGTCCAGAGCCAAGGTCCCCGGCCTCTATGTGCTTCAGAGGCAGTCTGAGTGACATGCCTGCAAATCCTCACTGGGCTGCCTCCAAGGGTCCCGCCTGTGTTTACCACTGGGTGGGAGCTCTGATGCCACAGCCTTGTTGGTAGTGGTGGTGAGAGGCTGACATCACCCCTGAGGTCCCCCCAGCCAGTCAGAAGGGTTCCCAGATGAATTCATGTAAATGGACGTTAGCTAGGGGTAGAAGGGCCTGGAAATGCTTTCTGACCCACAGGAGGCCTTTGTCCAGGATCCGCTTCCATTATTCTTGGCTTCTTTCTACAAGGTTAATGATGCACCTCTGAAGATTGGTTTAAGGCGGGGGGGAGGGTTTGCCACTGTTATTTCTCTAAGTGTGCCTGGCTCTAAAGCAACAGTTTCTGTTCTCCTTACACCCTGTGCTTGGAGCGCAATTGTTTACCTGGCAGTAGGCAGGGTGCATACCCCTTTGAATGCCAGGGGCTATAACCACGTTTGTTGTTGGGGCTCTTGTATTCCCCCCACCTCTCCCTTTGACAAGAAAACAATGGGACATTCAACTCTGCAGTTTGGGGAAGAACGTGCGTTTGCTTATTCATGCTCCTGTAGAGCTGTACGAGGTACTGTTCGCAAGCTGTACCGAGAGGCTGTCATCCCAGGGGTTTGCTTTTGAGCGTAGGTAACCCTTTATCCACGTCACTGCACAACCTGCCCAGTTTGCTCCTGTGGTTGCTTATCGGAGCCCGAGTGGAGTGTGAGTGCTGCAGATGCCAACTCTTCCCTGGGCCCCTTGGAAGGCTTCCTTAGTCAGATGTTGAGCCCAGAGGAACGAGGTGGTGTGTGTGTGTGTGTGTGTGTGTGTGTGTGTGTGTGTGTGTGGTTTGGTTTCCAGGTGACCCAATTAGGGTTGTGCTTTGTTCTCCTCTTCCCTGGTGGCAGTGGTGCTGGTTCTCTTATTTCCAACCTCTCCTTTCACTGCTGCAGCAAGAGATTGAAGGCGTTCGTGAGCAGAAACCCTTTCTTTTGTCCGCCTGTAAAGTTCCTGTTAGATCAGATTTCCTGCTCATGAAGTATCGGGTGAAGAAGAAAGGGTCTGTCTCATCCGTGCCCTCCTGTTCCTCGCCAGCCTCCTTCGCTCGGGCTGATGTGCCTGCCGCTCCTTCATGAAGGGGTGGAGCACGAGGTGGCTGCAGACCAGTGCCAGGGGTAATAAACTAAATTGTCCAGGAGCTGGGTGCTTTGCTTTCATGAGTCACCAGTGACTTGGTGGCAGTGAGCTTGGGAGGTCTGGGAGCTCATCTGTTACTTAGACTCTTTGGAGTCTAAGTTGGACATGGATCTGCCTGCTCTGACCTGGCTCTCCTCTGCTTTTTGAGGATGGAGAAGGAAAGAGAATTGAGATCAAGGAAGCCCAGAGTGGTTGTCAAAGTTTACCAAATCCAAGCCTCTGCCCAGATTTCCAACCCGGACTCTCCTCCTCTGATTCTGGGCTTGGTGTGTTGATCATTGAGCAATACTATCCTAGACCCATCATTTACTGGTTACAAGTTAATAAATGTTCTTAGGACATGTCTTAATAGAACACTACCCCTTGAGTGCCTGAGGAGTGGTAGGAAGAATATGCCTTTCTTGTTTAAAATAACATTTGAAATATTTGCTGTAGGCTTTTTTGTGAAGCCTTCTTCCCATGACATGCGTCAGCCTCTTTTGCTGCTGAGCCAAACAAAGATAACTCTTGGCTTCACCGGGTATTTAAGTACTGGATAGTGCCCCTCTGCTCAAGTCCCGCTTCCCAAGTAGTTGTGCGAATATCATGGTCGCCTGGGAATTCAGGGACAGGCCTTCTCACGGGACTGGAAAGAAGGACCCAAGCTTTCTAGGAATTTACACTTTTACCTAACTACAGCTAAGGGGATTTTTAGAAGCACTCTGACATGGAATCATCTTTATGGTATGACAAGAAGGACATAACGTAGCACGACTGATGTATGCTCGCATCTTTAGGCCTTATTTAAAAGATCCAAAACAACATGGACTCCCTTAATTTGTAAACAAACAAAAAAAAAAAATGCTGTCATCTCATGCCAGAAACGTTGGGGCTATGTGAAACGAGGTCTGATTTTATAATTACACAATTCTTCTTATTTGAGAAGGCTTTTTTGTGTGTGTGGGGAGGGGGGTGCTTAGGAAATGGAGTGCATCCCTTTGATGATGGACTTGTGGCTGAGAGAGAGGACAGGAAACAAGAGAGGTCATAGGCCCCTGCTTGGGAAGTGCAGTGCTTCTACGGTGCCTGAGCAAAGCTTGGGTCTAGAGATGCTAGATGCTGATGAACCAGTGTACTTCTTTGGTGGGCAGGCATTTGTCTTTTAAAGCCCCTGAATGCTTTTCATCAAACTGTGCTTGTGTGTGAAACTGAGAGCTGCCCCCACCCCCAAGCCAGAGACAAAGGTGGATGAGCCTGACACTTACGCTCCATATTGAGGGATCCTGGAATCCTCTTCTGGGTCCACACATTCATTTGGTAGACTCTCTTTGTCCAGATGCCAGTTCCAAAGAGAGTGGCATAAGGGTATTGCAGGACATACAGGCTTTTTTCTCTAGAGACCCACCCTTCAGCACATAGACCAACATGTTTTGTTTTGCTCTCTCAGAGCAAAGTTTGTTTTCCTTGATCGTCCACGTGCTTCACGGAATGAACTAATGTATAAAAATAGATCAAAAGTGTCAGGTTTGTATAACTATGTTGTTCATTGACAAAATTAAGGAAGAAACAGGAAAAAAAAGTAAGATGGTCTGCTTTGTAGTGAAAGAACAGGCCCCTTCCCAGCTAGTCTAGTGGAGTCGCAGGTTTCTCTTCTTCTCTTTCCATGTCAGGACAACCGAAACCCAGCTCAGTGTTGCTTTCCCAGGGTTTGTGACTTGTACAATATCATGATTTGTAGGATGGTGTTGCGGAAATGTTGGATGTGATATCTGTGTGTTCACTGACAACTGGATGTACTGTCTTTTAAAAAAGATCATTTTACTAGGGGCTCTTACAGATATCATAATAATCCATAAATCAATTAGATCAAGCATCATTGTACAATTGCTGCCACCATCATTTTCAAAACATTTTCTTTCCCCTTGAACTCTTTGATATTAATTCCCCTATATCTCCTCCCTCCCCCATCCTACCACCCCCCAGGATAAGTATTATATAGATATAGATGATATAGATTAGATATAGATGATATATATAGCTAAAGATATATTCGGATGTACCAAGTCTTGTATGATGATAGAGTTCTCCTTCCAGCCAACCTTCAATGGTCAATATCTGCTTTTCTTCTGATGAAATTCCATGCCATTGCTTATCTTGGTTCTACCTCTTCTATTCCTCTGGGTAATAAAACTGTCCAGAAACTCTAAAACACAAACATTCACATCTGAATTCTTGTTAGGTCTAAGTGCCACTGAGTTTTATGTAGCTGCGTGGCCAGTAAGGTTTAGATTGGGTTGCTAACTGTAGGACCACATCTGGTTCATAAATCCTGGGGGCTCAATAGCAAAGTTAGCCATTGTTCAAGGCAGAGATTTGGGTTTAAACCTAAAATAGCAGATGTTTTCCTTTGGATGAATTAAAATGATCTTTAAATAGATAGTTTCCTCTTGACTCTCTATCTTGCAATTCCTAGTTGTCTTTTAGGAGGCTCGATGCTACTGTGCTTAAAGGACACAGCTGACAATCAAAAGAGCAGTGGTTCCAACCCATCAGCCACTCTGCAGGTGAAAGACGTCGTCGGTTTCCACAAAGATTTCAGCCTTGCAAACCCCATGGATCCGTCTTCCTTTGCCTTACAGGCTCCCAAAGACTCAGAATGAACTCAATGGCATTGCATTAGTTGTCTTCGATAGCTGCCAGTTGTATTTTCCTTAATCGTTGTTCATAATACCTAATAATTAAAAAATGAAAATTCCTGTTTTAGGTTTTTACTTTTGAAATTTGACTAGACACAGTGTGGTGAAGAAAGAAAGCTATATCCGTGTGCTTATAGCCTTTGAAAATGAAATCTAGTTTTTAATTTCCAGTAGTCTTTGTACTGGAATAAAATGGTTTAAACTACTGACAAGTGCTATCCTGAAAGACTGCCAGAGAGGTCTCAGACAATTCCTAAGAAGGGGAAGAAGAAATCCTTCTTTGTCATATGAAAATCATTAGCTAGTGATTGGGCCTTTTTTTTTGGCTTCTCTTCAACTTTTCATTTTCTCTCTGCTCCTCCCTGTGCCTCATTTGGTTGCTACAGCGCTCTTTCCATGAATGTGGAGGGATGGGGGTTCTGAAAACACAGGCAAGTCAGCAGGTAAATTGTTCAGATATTTAAAATAGAAAAGGAACCCCAGGGAACTGAACAGCCAGTTCCCACTTTCCCCAGGATGAAATTCCTTAAAAATAAAAAAATCAAAACGGCAAAGCAATAAATGGCTCTCTCCTCTTCTTCTCCCTCTCCGCCAAGCCCTAGACATTCAGGATCATCGCTACTCTGTGTAGGTGTGGCATCCACCACTCTTGTTTGTTGGTTGTTATTGTTGTTTGCGTATTGTTTTCATAATAGTCGTGGACCTTCTAAGCCATATGTTGGCTGCTTCCATTGCTTCTGGTTCACCGGGCAGTTCCCAGTCGTGAGAGAAGAGCAAGCCTGCAGTGATGCCCTTCGACGCAAACAAGCAAAGGTGCCTCCTCAAGGAATGTACTGTGTGGGGGAACAGTTCCCCACAGTACTGTAATTCGCGAGGACGTTCCGTAACGTCTTATGATATCAGCTTAGTTTGGAGGAGGAGCGATCAAGATTCCATGCAGTCAGGTTCCTACTGTCAGGAAAAGAAAACCTAAATAAATAAGAAAACCACCCTCCCGGTTTCTCCATTTAATTCCTGGGTTGCTGTTTTTTGTCACTGTGAAGAAACACCCAGAGAGCTTTGCCACCTGTTGAAAATGGCTTTCTCCTTCACACGGAAGACACTTATAAGTAAACCTCATGGCATATTGAGAAGACTCATATTAAGGTGCTAGCAACGGCATGTTAAAATCTCTTGAATGAAGTCCATAAAATATACCCAGTGAATATTTGGTGTTGTTTACGTCATGAACTCAATTGACACAGATTGAACCAGTGTACGTGCCAAAAGCTTTCACATCCACTATGTCACCTTATGCCAACGGTCACTTGCTGAAGTGGGTTTGATTCCAGTCCCTGTTTGCAGACGAGGAAAGTGATTCTTGTTCACGTAGATTAAGCGATTCATGTTTGCTCACGTCATCCATCTAGGAGGGGCCTTTACAAGATTCATGGGAGAAGGCCATGATCTTTCAATTCCGGTTTTCCAAATAGTATTTAGAAGCCCCTTCATAGGAAACAGAGAAAGTGGCCCAATTGAAACCAGAACCCATTGGCTTCAGAGTCCCCAGTCTCTAACTGGCCATGTTTCTGTGGCTGGTGCCGTAGCACTCTGACCGTGGCCCTTCTACAACACAGTAAGGCCAGAGAAAATAAGCACACTCACTGTAGGGTTCCCCACACTGAGTTAGTTGTCTTCGATAGCTGCTGCTATCGGGTTGGGGGCGAGGGAGGGACTCGTTGCGTGGAAATGTAACAGGAGTATCTTCAAAGCAGAGCTCTTCCCCAAAGAAACTTTCCTATTAACTGTGGCCTATCCTTTTTACAAGCGCTGAGGTGAATGAACTGTGTTCCCAGGGTCACTGTGGCCTAGAGGCCCGCTCCAAGACTTCATGCAAGGTGTGTCTCTGGGCGGACGTATTAGAAGATGCTGCACTTGGGGCGGATGAATTAGAAACCCAGATAGCAATGCTTGATGACTGCATCAAACCTGTGTGCAAAGAAAAAGACACCCCTTCCCCTAGGCTGCCCACACACCTGTCAGCTGGGCACAGGCAGAGTTCAGAGCCACTCCCCCATCTTCACAGGGCACCAGGGAGCCTTGTCCAAATGACACCATCCAACAAGACAGCCATGGATGTTCCAGTTGAAAATGTAGAGTTCTTTTAGAATGATTTACTCAACTGCATCAGGAAAAGGGACTGGCATATGATAGCAGCATTATGATATGCATATTTTATTGGCAAATGAAGGACTGAATGGCAAGGAACATTTCTCCAACTGAGTATGTTTCCAGAGACCGACTTTATTGTTGGTGGTGGTTTCTCCTCGCTCGTGTTGAAGCTGTTTGGTGAACATATTTATTACATCGCAGCTCCTGTTTCATGCCCTGGTTTTGGAAATGTGAGATTTCCTAAGCTGCCTGGAAATAACGCTTGGGTGACAAATAGATGGTCTGAGATGTTTGCTTTGAATTTGATCTTTAAAGGAATCAAAATCACAGTGGGAAGAGAAAGCACGCTGACTCGGCTTTGCTCACTAGCTCATGGCAGCCAGTCTGCGGGTGGCTGTCGCCGTTCGTACACAGGTAACCCGCCTCACAGAGGGGTCTTCAGACCCCTCTGAAGTTGACTTGAAAGTGTCACCAGTCACTGGGAAACCGACCGAAAATAATAAGCCATAATATGACTTTCACCAGAATGAGTATAA
This sequence comes from Echinops telfairi, assembly GCF_000313985.2. Taxonomy (NCBI): domain Eukaryota; kingdom Metazoa; phylum Chordata; class Mammalia; order Afrosoricida; family Tenrecidae; genus Echinops; species Echinops telfairi. The sequence goes on from NW_022111373.1 coordinate 93,242,531, forward strand.
CCTAGTTTAAGTTTTAGAAATTTAAATTATGTTTGCGTGTGTATGTGTGTGTGTGTGTGTCTATGAAACTGCAGAAGGGGAACTGAGAAACATAACATGTAATTAAGGGATAATATTATAACTGGATAGGCCATAATAAACCCAGTTGTGTTCCCTGAGTTTAATTGAAGTGGTGAATGCCTTTCATCCTCTCTAATCATTGGTCCTTTCTGTAGTTAGTGCATCTTTTTCCAGAATCTTCTCGGCTTTCAGTCCTCACCATTACTTTGTTTGGGACTCTTTTGATGGGATTTTTGCTACAATTCCAAAGCACTACATAAAGGATTAAACAGTCCTATTTGCTTATAAGGTAACTTAATTCTTCTCTACCTTGGAGATACTCATAGACTTATGGGGAACACTGCCAGAGAAACCCATAATTATAATATATTTGGAGTCCCTGGGATTCAGGTGGTCAACGTGCATGAGTGGTAATGAAGCGGTTGGAGTTGGAGTCTGTGTCTAGAGGTGGTATCGCAGCAGCCCGTGACCTGCTGGGGGGAGTGCAGGCCTTAAAAGCCGATGGCACACAGTTCTACTTGGAGACGCAGGAGGGACCTTGAGTTGGAATTGCCTCAATGGCTGCTGATGGGGTGAATGTTCGTCTCAATGCTATGCGAGTTCGGAAGAAGAATGCAACTTAGCTGGGTAGGTTCAAACCCTTTAAAGAAGCGCAGAAACGAAGGCCTGAAAACACGCCTAATGAGTTCGAGAATTGGAGATCCCACCCCTGGAATTTCGTTTGTTTGTTTTCTCTTCAATTCTGAATGTGAGGAGGTTGGACTACAGACTGCTGTAGGTGCCACAAAAATCCATGATTAAAGAAGCTAATCCCACGACCGAACTCTGATGCTTTTCTAAACCAGTTGCCCCTCCAGTAGAACGTCCAGGGATGCCTGGGAGGCCCTCTGCTGTTACCCAAAAGATCAGTGGTTCCAATCTGTGGAGGACAGATGTGCTGGCTGATTCCACAAAGATGCTCAGCCTTGGAAACGCAGGGAGAGTTCTATCCTGACCTACCGGGTTGCTATGAGTCAGAATTCACTCAACTGCAATGGGCTATTGTTTTCTGTTTGGAGTAGGAAGTCTTTAGCTGCTCAGCATTAGATATTTAGCTTAATTAACTCATTTGAAATATCAACCTTTTTCAGAGTAAGAAGATAACATGGTGACATTTAAAGCTGGTGTCCATAGTAGCTGAGAAAACAAACCCCACATGCCATTTCTGTCCCTCCTGTCTGCTCAACTCTTTTTACTTACTTATTTATTTTTTATGAGAGATTTCCAAGTCTTTTTTCATCTAGTTTCCATCTAAGCCAAATAAGCAACCTGGTGTGAAGTTCTCAAGACCAGGGAATCTGTTGCTGAGCTGTTTTGTACATTTGTGTGTTTGCTCAATAAGTTTCAAGTAAGCAAACTGGTTTACTTGATGGCAGCAGAATGCTGAGGAGACCCAAGACATTCTAGAAGGGAAACAGCAAGCCAGTTAGCCAGCGCATGGAGAACTCTATGGTATTAATGAGGGCCATCAAAGAAATCTCTTACAAGTCATCAAGAAAGGCAGTGGAAGTGGACATCCCCTTGCAAAAGGGTTGCAGGGAGGAGATGAGCCAATCAAAGTGCAGGGTAGCAACGATGAAATATGCAATTTTCCTCTTGTTCTTAAATGCTTCCTTCCCCCCATACCATGATCCCAATTCTACTTTACAAATCCAGCTGGACTGGAGGATGTACATTGGCACAGATGGGAACTGGAAATACAGGGAATCCAGGACAGATGAACCCCTCAGGACCAGTGGAGAGAGTGGCGATATCGGGAGGGTGGAGGGAAGGTGAGGGAGAAAGGGGGAACAGATGACAAGGTCTACATATAACCTCCTCCCTGGGGGACGGACAGCGGAGAAGTGGGTCAGGGAGATGTCGGATGGTGTAAGATATGATAAAATAATAATAATTTATAAATTATCAAGTGCTCAGAGGGAGGGGGAACCGGGGAGGGAGAGGGAAAAATGAGGGACTGACACCAAGGGCTCAAGTGGAAAGCACGTGTTGTGAGAATGATAAAGTCAACATATGTACTAATGTGCTGGACACAAATGATGTATGATGTACGGATTGTGATGAGTTGTATGAGCCCCTAATAAAATGATTATTAAAAAAAAAAAAAGAAAGACAGTGGAGTCTTAAACTCTTGGGTGCTTGAGTTCTAAGAGAACTTTTTATAAAAATCTTTACTTTTTAGAAAATAACTGATGCAAAATCTGGTGTCTCAGAGAGATTGAACATTAAGGTGAATCAAGATGGTGCCATTTTAAAGATGCAAGACATTCTACCAGGATTTCACTGCACGTATTTTTGCTACAAGAACTATCTGACCTCCGAAAAGTCATCGCAACAAATCATTTCTGTTCTACTCATGAATGGAACCACTTTGTCCTACTTTCTCTACCCTTTACGTAGCACAGTGTTACACCTGATAGCCACCGGATATCCTTTTTCTTTAGTGAGTAAATGCCCCGAAAAGAATGTTATGCTCAGATAATAATTTAATTCAATATTTCTGCATTGTTCATATAGTGTTATTGAATAATAACATTGCCATAAGGGTGTTATTATGACATATTGTAAGATGAAACAAGAGTTCGGTGGTATAAAAGTAAAGATAATAACAGCTTTTGTTAAAATATAAAAATAAATTTTATGTGATTTAATAATTTAATAATATATTTTATAACAATATCTTTTATGTATTGAGAAGATATTAAGGACAGGCACAGACTAAGGTTTTTTATACTATGCATTATCCGTGTAATCTATTTAAAAAAAATCTGTGATCACATTTCATTACCTAACTAAGCAAGGTGCAACTTGGGCAAATGAACTAAGCTCTCTGTGCTTGAGTTTTCCCACCCACATGCCAATGAGGGATAATCAATGCTTCTGTGAGGATGGAGACACACCAGCCAAGGGCTCAGTTAGTACAGCAGCTGCCAGGGAGTATGCCATCAATAAATATCATTTATTTTTATTGTACAGATTAGGACACTATGGTGCAAAAGGTAAACGAGCCGGTCGTTCAGTAGCAGACCCAATTCTCCCCTGGCTTTATCCATCGGCTCTCTGTTGCCCGGAGAACTAACCTGCCCCTTGGGCTCACTTTTTAGGACCTTTTCTGCATGTACTGGAGATCATCCCTTGGGTTTGGGTGGGATCAGGGGTTATGATGCGTTCCTTTTGCATCTGCTGGCTCCTCTCTAGCCCTTTCCCCGTGCAGACCGGCTCTGCCCTCTCATGCTGAATCAGTCCATAGTACCTCCCACTGGATGATTTTGTTTCTGTGTGAGTTATCGCACCTGTGTCCATGTCCTTAGAACAGTATCTGCTCCCCACTAAGTGCTGGATAAATGCTGTAGTGTTAAAATTCTATTTCCAAAATTGTGTTCCTGGTATTTGGTGCTTTCAAGATCAATTTCCATGTTACAGGCATAGTCTCTTTGCTAGGGTAAATTTTGTGTAAAAAAAAAAAGTCATGTTGAGCATAAATAATTCCCACACATCATGATTTGTGACACTTGGAAGAGTTCAACTGCGTTTGCAGAAGTAGACAACCTGAGGAATTCTGTTTGTCTGTAAAATCCAAATGCAATCGCTCCCAAGCACCTCCTTCTCTGAGATTCGGATGGTTTCTTCTGAACTGGGGACTGGTTCCCTTACTGTCACTGACGGACTCTTTCTCTTCTGCTGAGGTGCACTTGCCATCTTGCTGGCAAGACAGCAGTGTGCAAATGAACTCTACAGCTGGTGGGGGGCTCGCTGATGTCCATTCCTGTGTTTACGTCTGTGTTCTGTGTCCTCGTCGTCTATCATTTGCCTTTTGGACACAGACCAGATTCCACGGAAGGGTCTTCTTGCCTCTTCTTGCACATCTTGCTTGTTGGTTGTAAGTGCCTTGAGTGGGTTCTGACCCATAGCAACCCTGTGCACAACAGAACAGAACACTGCCCGGTTCTACCCTGTCCTCACAGTCGTGAGGTCTGAGCCCGTGTTGCAGCCACTGTAGAAAGCCACCCCATTGAGGGGCTCCCTCTTTTTTGCTGTGCCTTGACTTTACCAAGCATGCTGTCTTTTTCCAAGCACTGGTCTCCCCTGATTACATGCCCAAAGTCTGGGAGACAAAATCTTACCATCCTTGATTCTAGGAACATGCTGGCTGTACCCTTTCCAAGACCGATTTGTTTGTTTTCAATATGCTAGCAATATTCTTCACCAACACCGTATTTCAAATGTACCAATTCTTCAGCATACCACTGCCAAACGAAGCCTCATTTCTAAGTGTTCCTTTACCAGGTTAGTATTGACACGTATTCCCTCAGGCTCGCCAGTCTGGCTTTGCCTCAGTTCCATTCTACGCCTGTGCTCTTTGAGCAACGCGTTCTCTAGTTCAGAACTCTTTGTATCTGTCTTCTGTTTGCTTCTTGTTGTTTTGGGTGGTTTCTCGTCTTTCACTTTTTGGTCAGTGTGTTGTTGGTGTTTCCCAGAATGCTGTAAAGTTTTTTCCCCCCTGAGCTTTCCTTGTTTGGGCCTGAAATATTCTTGCTCCTTCTCGCACTCCATTGAAAGGATCTAAAACCATTCCTTTGAATTCCTTATCAGGTAGTTCCAAACCTGAGAAAGGTCATCGGGCTCTGTATTTGGTTGAGCCTAGCCATCTTGTTTCTTCATGTAAATGGAGATTATCTTGTCTCTGAAATGTTTAATTTATATGTAATTGACAGTTATATGTTGGGGAGACCTTAAGTACCTTTCTCCTGGAAGGTGTGATAGAGACTGTGACTGTGTGTGCACTTCTCTGTTTCTGTTCTTGCAGCGCCGTTGAGGCCAACTGTGGTTGGCGTTTTCTGCTATTTATTGGTGATCAGGTGGGACAGGCGGTGTGGCTGCAGAAAGTCTGCACGTGGCTGGACTCTGATCATGAGTACACTTTCTCAGAGTGACCAGGAAGAAAAAAACAAAGATGGAGACAGCAGGCCAACAAGAATACTTCTTTAATCACTCAAAAGAAAGGGAAACCAAGCTTATAGGGAAAACAAAAAAATCCAATAAACAAAACTGGGAATGGGGGAAAGAAGAGGAAAAAGAGGGGGGAAATTGTAAAAAACAAACAAAACCAAACCAAGGGGAAAGAAAAGAGAATGAAGAAGTGAAGAAGAAAGAAGAGAAGCAGAAGGAAAAATGTTAAAGGAAAGCAGACAAAGAAAGGATGACACTAAGAGAGAAAACAGAAAGCAAGGATGGGGGAAAGCTGGGACAGGGATGGGGCACAGGGAGGAAAACACTGTGGAGGGAAGGGAACCCAGTGTGGGTTGGTGCACTCTTCCAGCCTGGAGGCTCATGGGAAAAGAGGGGAGTACAGAAGAGCGAGGGATTCGAAATCTAGTCCCTGTTATCTGGACTCGGAGACCTGATCTGGAAATCATTCATGCAGACTCAGAGGGTGGCTAAGGTCACATGCTGGTTTGCAACAAGAACCTCTTTCAGGGCCAGAGGGCACCTGGGGGCAAGTCAGGGGGTTCTGCAAGGAGTTCTTGTCCACAAAGGTGGCCGGTGACAGGCTGCTTCTCTGGCATTGCACCTTTTGCTCGTCTGCTGTGGCGAAGCTCACCCGCCTCCAGCAGGAGGGCCAGGTGCACTAGGAGCCCAATTGGCAAGGCCATGGATCTGACTCAGAGCAAGAACTGTGCAAGGGAGTGTAACCGAAGGTGGGGGCTGACCTCATCTTGGATTGCCAGAAGTGTGTGGGGAACAAGGCACGATCCCACCTGTGTGGTCATTAGCCACCTGCGGGGGAGCTTGTGTTGGTCCTGAGGAAGCAGAGCTGATTATGGCTGCACTGAGTCAGGCAAGCGAACAACTCACCGGTCTGTTTTCTCTCTGGCTGCTTCTGCTCAACTTCCCCTCGTTGGCACTCAATCCACTTCCCCGTCCTCTTCTCTGAAGCTCAGGGTTCCGCGTTTACCTAACCCTCTCTGTCTTTTGGATTTCCTATGTTTGTGGTAGAGGGTCTGTAATGTGACTGCCTAGTTGGCCATCTTGCCTGAAGGTTTCAGACTAAGTTCTAAAAATCATCTTCTCTGTAATATCTTTTTCTTTACCAAGACAATGTTTTGGCTTTTTATTATGTACAAAACAACATAAGGCCCTGCCTCATCTAAATCCAGAGTATCAACTCAAGTTGCTATTAGTATTGATTACACCTGATTCTATCTATGATCCCATAATTCCCACAATTCCCCATGTGAATGCCTCTCCTTTAAATCTGTCTTCTTACGGTTTCTATACACATCCTATGATTTCCGTAGAAGGGATGCTTCTGCCCCTGTTCTGCCTATCCAAGCACGACCTATCCTTCAGTCTCCACTACCCCCATCGCATCATCTCTTCCGTGAAATTTTCATGACTCTCAGTTCACGTACATAAACTCCTATTAACATGGGAAAGACTGGACCATTTAGGGTTTCTATCTGCCTGACGTTAAATACCAAGGCTGCCCATCACCATCGCTGTCTTAGATACGCTGGTCTTTATCACAGCCTAGACAGTGGCAGAGAGAGCAAGCACTCCTACGCACTAAGATCCAGGCGTTAGAATAAAAAGAAACATGACTGCGCTCTGTTCTTCCATTTATGAACAGGATGACCTTGGGTGACTGTGTTAACTTACCTTTACCTCTTTTTCCTCACCTATGTGTTAGAAGAAAGACAGAGCCTTCTACTTATGTTCTACCCGGTCCTACAGGGTCTCCGTGGCTGAAAGTTTGGTTTAGAGGTTGTTGGCTTTTTTGTATTACTTTTTTGTCTAGTCTATTTTTTGTCTAATAATCCTATCTCATTATATTGTCACCAGGGGTTAAATGAGATGGTGAATGTGTTGTGATTAGCACAATTCTGTCAAACAGCAGGTAGACCATCAATGAGAGCTGCTAGATTCTGGCAGCTAGAATCTTTAAATGATGCAGTAATCAATATCCTCTTAGAATTTTCTGTTTTTACTCTTCTTCAGCTTCTCAAATTGATATGGATTTGATTTTCATTGTTTTAAAAATGAGAGTGAAGTGATATTTCACCAAAATATTGATATTTGAAATAATGAAAATATTGAGACTCAGCCTGAAAAAATAATTTCTCAGCCAAACTCTTAGTATGGGTAGAATGTGCCACCATTTTCATATATCACTTAAAATAGCAACCATGTCTTTTAGTAAGGTTGAAAATTGAAAACTTGAAATCTTTTTGCACATTGAAATCGTTCAGTAAAGGATGTAGAATCATTTCATGTAGTTATCTTCTTATCCTGGACATGTAATCAGGAGAGACCAGTCGCTGGAAAAGGGCATCATTCTTGGGAAAGGAGAGGGGCCGTGTAAGAAGGGAAGACCCTCAGCAAGATGGATTTCCACAGTGGCCGCCAGAATGGACTGAAACATAGCACCCGTTGTGTGGATGGCACAAGCCCAGAGAGTGTTTGTTTTGTGGTGTGTAGAGCTGCAGTGAGTGGACAGCACCGAACAACAACAACTGTCCTGTTGCTCAGGACAGTCGGGATGAAGAGGCCTGGAGTGGGGAAGGTCAGTTCAAACTCACAGCTACTCTATCAACTGAGTTTCCAAGACTGTTAACCAGACAGCTCAGTCTTCTCCCAAAGCAACAGTGGGGGAGGGGAGCACAAATGATAGACACTGTGTTTTGTTGCCGTTCACGTCATTACATTGATTCTGACTCATACCCATCCGTAGGCAGAGTAGAACTGCCCCGTAGTTTCCTAGACTGTCACCGTATGGAAGTAGACCACCACAACTCCTCCTGGGGAGTGCTGGTGAGTTCAAACCACTAACTTGTGGGCTATCGCCAGTAACTCCCTATCCTAGTTATCATTGAGGGCCTTCAAGTTGACTGTGACCCTCTGTGCCAGCAGCGTAGAACCGCCCCATAGAGCCCCCGAGGCTGTCATCTTGAAGAAAGCAGATCGCCAGGTCTATTGTCACACGGGAAACAGCTGGTGGGCTTCTTCAGGCTCACGCTTGCTGCCATCAAGTGGATCTCTGCTCAGGGGCCTTCTCTCCCTGCCCTCCAGTCAACACGGACTCATAATGAGCCCCCTGTGGGTTTCTGAGACAATAGAAAGCCCAGTCTTTCTCCCATGAACCTGCTAGCGGTTTTGAACTGCTGACCATGGGGCTAACAGTCCAAAAGTATAACCACTATACCAGCAAGGCTCTATACAGAGAGGGCTTGAAAAGTCAATGTGACCATGTCAATAGTATACAAATGAACAAGCCATTGTTCCATCAGGAACAATGTGGCTCCATCAGGAAAGGTCCTTAAGACCTGGCTCTGGGAAATGATCAGAAATCTGGCAGAATGTGGGATGTCTAGTGGCCATGGAAATAGAAACTTCAAGTCCATTTTGTCGAGGGCTCAGAGTTGTGAAGAGCCCTCCAGCTTCAGAGTCAAACAGACCGTAAAGTTCAAGGTGTGTCAGATGGAATGCAAAGTTCAGGCTTCCTAGGAGCCAGTGTGGACCAGGAAGTTAAAATGAAAAGGGGTCATTAGGTGTAAGCAACTCACTGATTCGGCGGAAGCACGACTACTTCTGATACCAAGATACGAAGGAAATGTGTTCTACAGATGCTTCATCAGAGACCTGAGATATGTGAGAATCATACCACCTGATAAAAGAAGTGTGCTCTGGAGTGGCATCTGACCTGCTCTAACTCAGGGAGGGCTTGAGGTGGGGTGGGGATGGAAATCACCATCATGAGCATTAGCTGCCAAAATACGTTGTCTGAGCTCAGACATATTTCCACCTTCCAACTCACCCTCCCAAATCCGGCCTCTGCGTCTCAGCTCGATTTGATAATTTATTGCCATGATCCCATCGAACTCACAGAAAATACTCCTGGTTGTGAGGTTTATTAGGGAAGCTAGAGGTTACAACTGAGGTGAGAAATGTTCACAGCACAGCTTGTTCCGTTAGGAGTTTCTTCCTGTGAGGAGGCCTTCGCAGGCAGGCCTCTCTTTGGCCCTCTGTTCCTCAGCTTGAATTCTGCCCAGCTTGGGCAATGTTACAAAGCTCTAAGAGCTGCCGATAAATACCCAAAGGGCATGCCACTCTGCTGCTGTAAGTCTCAACCCAAAGGCAGTCAACTCCAGATCCATGAGACAACAAACCCAGCTCCGCTAATTAAGTATCCAGAGGCAAGCTACTCCCCAAGCCAGCCTGCAGCCCCCGAGCGCTCAAGCTTTACTTGCCCTGTGGGCTGGGAAGTCTACTGCTCTGTCTCAGGACATGGCTCTTGTCTCTGCTGATGCTGCCCCTCGGCCACTCCTCTGACGTCAAAGCTGTATCCTGTATCAAACAGATGCAGTGCTCAGGGACCTTGGGGTCCAAAGGGCATGCTCCATGCCTAGTTATTCTGCCGTGCTGATAGTGAGATCCACTTCCTACTTCTGAGATGACTGATTTTGTAACCTAGCAAGATGGCAATCAAAATGAACCCTGTTAACAATCACTCATAGCTGAATCATATCCAAACAGAATCATCCCCCGCCTTTTCCCCAGACCCCTCAGAAAAGGAAGGTCTTTGGTGGAAGTGACACAGCCTATGGCTTGAAGAGCCGTATTAAATAATTCACCACACTCATATACTTAGGGTATTTGAAGCATTTTCATTCCTTTTGTCCTCTCCCTTTTAATTCCCACATTGCTATGAAGATCGCAGTGGATTTGAAAGTTCTTTGAAAACTGTACATGCAGTCGTTAGCTAATCGAAGAAACAAAACCCATGTGCCAGATTCTTTTAATAGTAAAAAAACAGACAGGCACCCCAAAAAGGACAACTGAAAAAGAGTCTCCAAAAGCCTCAAACCCACTGCCATCCAGTGAATTCTGACTCATGGCACCCCTCTAGGGGAGTGGTTCTCAACCTGTGGGTCGCGACCCCTTTGGGGGTAGAACAACCCTTTCACAGGGGTTGTCTAAGACCATTGGAAAACACATTTCTGATGATCTTAGGAACCTAGACACCACTCCTCTATCCATCTCTCCAGAAGGGTCTGCCCATATGTAAATATGTCCACGTACGAGTACCCGGAGTAACATGACTGTTACCCATGCTACACCATGCTTCAAGAAAAAACTTCATTTATTTATAATTAGAAATAAATACTTCACAATATATAATTAAATATTGTCTTTGTGATGAATCACTATGCTTTGATAATGTTCAATTTGTAACAATGAAAATATATCCTGCATATCAGCTATTTACATGATGATTCATAACAGTAGCAAAATTACAGTTATGAAGTAGCAAAGAAAATAATTTTATGGTTGGGGGTCACCACAACATGAGGAACTGTACTAAAGGGTCGTGGCATTAGGAAGGTTGAGAACCACTGCTCTTAGGACAAGGTAGAACTTCCCCTGAGACTGTGACTCTTTACAGGAGTAAAAAGCCCTGTGTTCCCCTCACAGAGCCACTGGAGGTTTCGAACTGCTAACCTCGTGGAGACCTGGATGTTGGTCTAGTGTGTAGGAAATAAATCCTCTGCATTTCCACTTTTCCTGTCAGTTCCTCTTTTGGTAAAGTGACCAGACGTCCCGCTTTTGGCGGCCAGTCCTGATTTTTGGCATTTTAAAAAAGTCCTGATTTTTGGAAAGAATGCACGACAAGCTAGGAAACAGTCATTTGGTCCATATAGACCAAATTTTTAATCAAGAACACCCCCACCCCCGGTCAATGGTGTCCCGCTTTAAACCTGGTCACCTTTTCTTTGGGAGAATGGGGCTTTCCACTTTGATGCTAAGAGTTTGATTCTAGTCCTAGAATAGCCTAGCGTTTGGCCGTGCTATGAGGAAAACCCGTCTGACTGGCAGAAGAGCCCCTCTGTGTCACACAACTGTACCTGGAGAAAACCCATGCCTTTGAAAACAATCATGCATCAAAAGCATTTTGATGATTATGTCCATGTCCCCCAGTTTCCTCGGAATCTCTTTTCCTTGAGCCCCGTCACAAGCATCTCCTTTGGGTAAGCTGAGTTGTGAGTTCTCCCTCCTTTCCTCCGGTATCACGGGTTTCATCAGCGTTTCAAACAAGACAGGCAAAAGATTGAAAAAACTGCTTCATTTCCAAGGAAATGGCTTTTCAATACTCTTATTCTTCACGCCAATTCATCACTGCTAAGTGCTGCAAAAGTGCTGAGTACAGCAGTCAGGAAGCCACCAGCCCACCAGGCTCACATCTATTGTTCTTACACCAAGGTCCCCAGAGCCTCTCAAGCTGTGCTGTGCTGCAAAGACCTGACGCCTGAGGAGCCTCTAAGCCTAGCGTGGGGGGCAGGGGCGATTGTCTCCTTGCCTTAAAAAGAAAAAAACACCCATCTCAAATCACCTTTTATGTATCTATTACTGTACATGCGATGAGTTGAAACGAGTGCTTGTTTCGTAGACATGGTTTGTGTGAATTTAACTGTAAAACAAATGCTAACACAGATGATTTTAATATACCTCCCCCGCCCCCCGCCCACGGCTCTTTGGTAATTCATTCACATGCAATCCTCTCTCCTTGCTCAACATAGCTTCTTGACTGATCCTGTTTCCCCTCTTTCTATTGAATAAATTCTGTGGGGGTGGGAGGGGTGATCTTCAAAAAGTTTACCAGCAAACCTCTCTGATCTATTCATACCATCTCCCCTGCCCCCCTGGCTTTCTGGAAGCCCCCTGGAGGAGCTGTTAGAGTAGTTAAACGGAGCCCACTAAAAATAAATGTCCTGGGATGGACATTCAGCTCAGTGAAAATCTGCAGTAAGCTCCCCCAGTCGGCGGAGTGACACAGACATGTGGCTCACTTGCTTATGTTTTTGTTCTTTTGTGTCGTTCGCTTTGCTTGTTACTCCAAAGATTTTGTATTTTTTTGGTGGGGGGGGGAGGGCAGCTGGATCAGTATTAGATATCCCTCAATTGCCTAAATCTTTGCCAGTAGAAATGGGAGTGGTCAGTCTGTGGATCAATAATGGGTTGCTACGTGCATTTCCAGAAAGTCTGTCTTCCCGTCATCCAGCCCTTTTGTTATCACACAAATTTCATATTTGATCATTTACCTGTTTTCTATAAGGATCAGAAAATAATATATCGCTCCCGTGGCAGTTTAATTATAAAATGTTTTTGCGTGATTGATGAGTTAATTTTGTCTGACATCCTCGCTGCACTGGGAGTAGAACTACCAAGCGGTTGCATACAGAGATTGAAGAGCCCTATATCCCCACCATCGTGTTTGGGTCTGTGTTTGCTCTCGCAGTTAGAACAAAGGAAGGAGAATGCGTGCGTGGTGGTGGGTGGTGTTTTCAGAATAAGGGAGGGTAGAGCCTGTGCTGTCAGATGGCACGTCAGCCTGGATAGTCACGTGAGTACCAAGTGCCTCCAGGCAGCCAAGGACAACACTTACAACTAAATAATAGTACGCTGTCCTCATTCATGGTAATCACATGTAACGCGGCATTTGTATCTGCCACGTATTTGGCGGGTAAAATGCAGAAACTAGAGGTCTCATGTAATGCCCTAGACTGAATAGCACTAGAGCGACCCCAAATGAACAGGTCATGGGCACATTTGTTGCTGCACCACAAAGAACTACTACGCCGGAGTGTTGTGTTCCCTCTGGGCTGCAGACCCAGAGAGGGAAATCAGACTGACAAGAGTGCAAGCAAACTCACGCCTTGTCACAAGTGAAGTGGTTAAAGGACTGCAGAGGAAACAGCGGTGCAGGCATTGAAGGACTGGGGCTGGCACTTGGACGAGATCGGTGCTTTGTGCCTATGGACCTGAAGTGTAACTAACTCGGGGGCACCTGCAGTAAGGCAGAGCAGCCTCAGAAGGGGACTGGATGTGCTAATCATGGCTGGTATTGCTGCTTGGTACCCTGAGTCAGTTTCAATTTGCAGCCACCCTTGGTGCCTGGGCAGAACTGCCCCATAGTGGCACCAGACCAGGTTTGGCTTCCTCAGAGCTGCGAGGTGGATTCGAACCACCAACCATTAGGTCAGCAGCTAGGTACTAAACCGTTGTGCCATCCCATATTCAGAGCTCCCACATTCAGAGATAGAGCTGTGTAAAAAGAACAGGCATCCTGCTTGGATCAAGGCAAGACAGAAGAGCTGGAAAGACATGTATTTTCCAGGAAAAAAGGATAATCCTACATAGATATTAAAATCTTGTCAACTTGCTGAAATTCATCTCTTTCTTTTTAATTGTGGTTGACTCCAAACTTTCTATGCCTTCCCAAGTCTCCCTTCTATATGATTGCATGTTAAAATTTCAAGCCATTCCTGGTTCCTCTTTTTGTGCTCATGAAAAATGCATCTTTAGAAGAATGTACACTTTGTGTAAGTTTTTCCCTGCCTTAGAGTCAATCTTTGTTTAAATGAGTCAGACATTTCATGACTCCCTCCCTCGGTTTTAACTTGGCTTGGTTTGATGATGTGTAATCTCATCAAATGGGCATAAAGGTTAATATATGTAAAATGCAATGTCTTTGGTTTTAGAGAATCAAATATTAGATTGCATTAGTACGATTAGATCTTCCTCTTTAATTCTACCAGTATAAATTAAATTTCTAAACTTTAGGATTTATTTTAATTAAACTTTGCATTTTAAACATTATATATTTAAACATTATATACAGAGAAATCAGAGATCATTTATAGAAGGTCCCACATACCTCACATCCACTTTCCCCTCATGTTTACATCTTACATCAATATGGTCCACTTATTGCCTTTAATGAACAAATGTTGACACATTAGTATTAGCTAAAGTCCATACTTAACACGTATTTTCTACGTTTTTAGGTTGTGAATGCCCTTTTGTGATTTCACTGCCTGATCTAGGACATGGCATTGCTTTTAGCCATCATGTCTCCCCCGAGGCCACCCTTGCCTGTAACAGCTTCTCAGACTGCCCTTGTTTTTTATGACCTTGACAGTTTTGAGATCCCTGGCCAGACATTTTGTAGAAAAGCTCTCAATTGCAATTGTCCAATGCTATTCTCATCATCACATGGATCATCCTAGTGTCTACCTCCCGCTTTTCAGAAATCTCCCATGCTCGTGGGGAGAACCCTAGCTTCTAGCATTCGTCCACTTTAATGATCACTTTCTATATGTTGTTCTTGCTAGGTACTGTCAAGTGGCTTCCAACCCATAGCTATCCTAATGCATGCATAATAGTGCATTAAAAAATATGAAACTCTCTAAAATGACACATAACTCTATGGGAGTCTATGAATCTTTTTCTGGGAGCCCTGGTGGTGTAGTGGGTTATGAGTTGAGCTAATAGTCATAAGGTCAGCAGTTCAAAACCACCAGCTACTCCGAGGGAGCAAGATGAGGCTTTCTGTGTCCATAAAGAGTTACCGTCAGAAAAATCCACAGGGGTAGTTCCACCCTGCCCTACAGATCACTATGAATCAGAACCATAGTGCATTTTTCCTTGAAGAGATACTAAAAATGTTGGAGTGACTCTTAGGACTTATATTTATCAATGGAACATGGTTGTGCTTTGATTTAATAACGGCCCAGTAATGGTAAAAGGAAATGATAGTTTGGCATAAGTTATTGAAGTAACTGTTTGAAATGGCTTGGTAACTAGAAATAATGAAAAATTAGATTTTCAATAAAACTTTCCAGTGACTTGGGGGATCCTCAAGGGTGTAGTCGTGAAATACCTGTCAACTTGGAATGGAGCTGCTCCTCCCGCAGGTGGCCTGTCATTTAAATATCAGTGTGGCTCATAAAATGCACAGTGTTATCCAGGAGTGTTCTATTTCTTTGAGGAAAAACAAGACAAAACAAAAAGATCTCTTTGAAATCAAACACTTAACTTTCACTCTAAAGTAAAAGAAAGAAGGTCAAAGGAAGAGGGGAAACAAGAATAATTTAAATGGAATAACCCAAGCGGAAAGAATGAGAATGCTGATGTCATGCAGAAAATGAACTGATGCCACTAAATTGTACATGCAAAATTGTTAGTTTTTTTATGTAACCTTTTATTGAAAATGAAATAAAATAGACTATTTTCAGTGACTTAGGGAAATAATGTTGGCATGGCAGTCAGCAGTTTGAAACCAGCAGCCACTCCAAGGGAGAAAGATGAGGCTCTCTACTCCCGTAGAATTACAGTCTCGGAAACCCATGGGGCAGTGCAGTGCAGTGCACAGTGTCGATGAGTCTTTGACTCGGCTGGGGAGATCAAGACTGGCTTTCTTGAAGAAGAAGCATCGAGTTGTGATTTTTAAAAAACGGTCAGTAGGAAATAACTATCAGCATCAACTGGATGGCAGTGAGTTTGTATTTTCTTGGAAGGAAATAACATTTTCAATGACTTCAGGAAAGCAAGGTTGAGAGTTTACATCCAATACATGATGTGTCTCCAGTCTGCCTTGAACTTTGGGTTAGGATGGAGCCTGAGGACCTATCGTATCAAGCTTAAAGAACTCAAGAGCAGTTACTTTTCCTGGAGCTCTAATAAAGCATCCAATCCAACGGTGCCTTTGTTTGATGGCATCTAGGAATTTAAGAAACTTAAAATAAAATAATAAAACGCTGTTTTCTACTAACTACAAAAAAATGTATATAGAACAGATATAATTGACTTCTGATGGGTGATAGGTGCCATTGAGTTGGTTCATTGCACGGTCATTGTGAGTCACAGAGTGGAACTGCCCTTGTGGCTGCCGTGGGCTTTAGGAAATCTTCATGGAAGCACACAGCCAAGTCTCTCTCACATGGTGCTGCTGGGTGGGCTTGAAGTGCCAATCTGTTGCTTGGCAATTGGTGCCTACACATTGAGTCGCTCGGGCTTCTACTGGCATCAAGTTGATGTCTGCTCATAGTGACCCTGCTCTGTAGCACAGACTGGAACCACCCCTGTGACTTTCTGAGACTGGAACTCTTTACAGGAGTAGAAAGCCCCATTTGTCACCGTTGGAGTGGCTATTGATTTTGAACTGACCTTGCAGTTAGCAGCCCAGTGCATAACCACTATACCACCAGGGCTCCTTAGGTAGGCAACATAATCAGTCAATTGAGTTACTCTTTAACCACCCTTTTCAACTTCACCTCCCACACTTCTTATCACAGCTTGACATCATCTGCCCACACCAAACACACACTCCTTTTACCATTCATTTGTAGACAATGGGATCAAAATGCTGCATAAAATCGGAGATGAATGTCTAATCAAGTGGGGGCAGACGGACATTTCCTAAATTGTCTCTTGTACACATGCGCTACGTAGGGAGCTAAGCTGGGAAAACACTATTGAAGAGAGGTATGCAGGGCTCAGAGTGTCTCCGAGTCTTTGGCTCAGCTGTGGAGATCGGCAGTGACTTTCCTGAAGAAAGGGTGTTTGAGTTGTGATTTTTAAAAAAGGAAATAAAAGGCCAATAGGAAATAACTATAAAAAGAAAGAGAGGAGAACGAATCCTTTTGGAGAAATGAACAAGAGGTCAGTGCAAACAAAGGCAAATGAGCCTGCATGAAGATAGGTGCAGAGGCGGGAGATGAGGCCCAGCAGGCAGGTGGCAGCAGCCCTACTACAGGTCCTACATTACCCTGAAGTCAATGAGCAGCATGGCTCTCCAAGACCAAAGGGAAAGGAAGACAGTCTACACTCTATCTCTCGCATCCCATGGCCTAGCCTGATTAGGGAAGACAACGGTGGGTGACAACGGACATGCTTGTTCCCTCCACTCACAGCAGTACCAGACCCCAGGCACATCTCTGGGCCCATAGGCTTCTTTGTTTTGCGTGGCTTTTCCAAAGGAAATTGAATTCTCCCTTGAATAATTATTTCCCCAATGGCTTTGAAGACCCCAAATTCAGACTTGTAGCCCTAGACAAAGGGTCCTCAAACTTTTTAAACAGGGGGCCAGTTCACTGTCCCTGAGACCATTGGAGGGCCAGACTATAGTTAAAAAAACAACAACTATGAACAAATTCCTATGCACACTGGACGAGTTGGCTGCTAAACAGGACAGGCAGTGGCTGCAAAAACACCCAGCGGGCCAGATAAATGTCCTCGGCAGGCCGCATGTGGCCCGCGGGCCATAGTTTGAGGACCCCTGCCCTAGAGCATGGGTGGAATAGAGGCCAGCGAGGCTGACAACATAGCTGTGGGTGCAGACTCTAGAGTATAGATTCCCAAACTTATTTGGGCTACCACCTCATTTTCAGAAAGAAAGAAAGAGCAAACAAA
>NW_022111373.1:93260073-93275929 GCF_000313985.2 Echinops telfairi
CCCCGCCATTAAGCTGTGTCTAATGGGTAGGTAGCAGCCTCAGCACGGGGCAGTGTAATGGGCCCGGGCTGTTCCAGAGGCAGATCAGAGGGTGGGACTGGTTGTACTGTTTCCTCCCACGTTTTCCCTACTGGCTCCACCTCAGCCCGTTTCTCACCCTCTGCTGCTGCTCCTGACATGCCTTCCAACAGCCTCCATCTCGCTCGTACGGTGCTTGCTGCACATCCAAATCACGTCACACCCTGTTTTATGGCATGCATCATGGGCATGACGTCAGGCACGCCTGTGTTCAGATTCGTGGGGAATCTTATTTTCCACCTTTCATTTCATAGCGGCATGAGGAAAAGCCTGATCTGTCTCCTCGTGTCCTGTTGAGAGTTTCAGTCCTTATCTTCTCTCTTTGGGTGGCTGCATCCCTGCTGTGACCATGCTGATCCTACTGTCTGGCCGGGGCAAAGGTTCTCAACCTGTGGGTCGCAACCCCTATGGGGGTCGAAGGACCTTTTCAGAGGGGTCGCCCGATTCATAACAGTAGCAAAATGACAGTGATGAAGTAGCAACAAAAATAATGTTATGGTTGGGGGTCACCCCAACATGAGGACCTGTATGAAAGGGTCGCGGCATGAGGAAGGTTGAGAGCCATTACTCTAGGGCTTCCTCTGCTCATTGGTTGTGCTATCGTTACCCAGGTGCTGCCCCTTTGCTCGCTGGGTTTATGCCCAAACCAACTCTCCCAAGTCACTGCCATCGAGTCGAATCTACCTCATAGCGACCCTCTTGATTGACTCTGTGCTCCCACAACCCAAAGACTGCCCTTTCTCGTCCAGGAGGCTAGCCACACCTCGCTGGACAGTACCCAGCTCCTGAGTCTCACTGTTCACTCCACTGTCCTACCTTCCCTTCCACGGAAGAAAGCCAAAGCACCTCTCTCTACCGTAAAGATGGCTCTCTGAGATCTTTAGTACGTGATTTCCCAGCTCTGCCTGCCTCACTTCCGCTGCACCCCATTTCTGGGAAGTGTTTTGCATCGCCTCTTGGCCTTGTTCGCTGGGTCCACACTGTTCTCTCTAACCCGAGCACCCACCACATGCACACTTCTTATTCCTTCTTCGAGATGCAGCTGAAGCTTGTCTCTCCTGGGAAGCCTTCCAGGCTCCTCCCTGAGTGTTGCCCTGCAGCTCTCTGGGCTTCTCCTGCAGGCTGTGCCTGGCTGGCATTTTGGCTTTCAAATACCACCTCTCCAACATGGGTGCGCGCTGTTTGCAGGTCTGCCTTCTGCATAAGAATGAGCACCCCCTTGCGTCTCTGCCTTATTCCCAGTACAGCCTAACAGCACTGAGCTTGGGCCCCACTTGATATTATAGAAATGTTTCTTTAATAGTGGACAAACCCTAATTTTCAGTTTATCTAGTAAAACATTCCCAGCCCTTTGTACTCATTTGAACTACCAGGGCTTTTACCCACTGCGAGGGCCCTCGCACCACCCTGTCTCTTCCTTCCCCACACTGCCTGATATTTGCTAGCTCAAATGACCACAGGGCGATTCTTCATGGTTCGAGATCCACCTTCCGAGCCAGCATCTCTCTCTCTGCTTCCCGGTTCACCAGGGACACGATACTAGCTTGACAGGGCTGACTACAGTGTATTTTGGTTTTGATATTAATTCACGTCCTTTGTTCTCACACCGACACACTTTGCATCCCAGTGGGTTATTTGGAAATGAATTTCCATCCCAAGCACCTTCATTTGTCTTCTAATTTTCCTACAATTTGAAAGGGCTCTGCTTCTTCCTTGGAGGATTATCCTGACCAAATCTCAGAGGGCTGACGTAGGCATTTTGATTTTGCAGGCAAATTTACACTTGGTCATTTCAGGAAGCACTGCAGTAAATTTCCTGAAATGACTTTTTGTTTTCTTCTTTTTCAAAAGCATATTTCCGTGACATAGTGAACTCCCCTCTGGAGTCTTTATCTATGTAAAGGTTTAGATTAGATAAAGCACCTGACTCTCTGAGCTTAAGCCATTTTTCTTTTGTCATACTAATATGGAATCCCTGTGGCTGCTAAGGTTTATAGGCATGTCCAAAGAATGACATATCAATAAATGATTCCATTTTATAAGCTGCTCCGTGGGAGAAAGATGCAGTAGGCTGTTTCCACTCAGACCACAGCCTGGGAAACGCTAGGGGCCAATTCTGTTTGCTCAGCATAGTGGGGTCACAAAGAGCCCTCTCCCATCTGAAAGCTACTGAAAGGAACACACACCACCTCTGTGGGCTCGGCAGTTTCCCCATCTCAAAAAAGAAAGTGAAGTCTTTATTAAGCATCATTTCCATAATCTGCAAGGGTAGATTTGATGTACTTTAGGTGGATAAACAGTTCTATGAAGGAACACACACACACACACACACACATACACACACACACACACACACACACACACACACATCTTAGGGCTCATAGCCTGTTAATGATAAGAATATTGTGTTAGTAAAATCCACGATCATCCCATATGATAGCTTAGAGCAGTTCCTTTACAGAAATTGCTGATACTCACAATCCCAAACAGAAAGGATTTGAGTGCCATGCACTAGAAATTCCATGCCAGACCTTTCCCCCACCAAAATCATATTTCAATATTCAAAGCAATGCAGTTTTGTGAACCCTTTCATGATTGAACTATTTTCTGCTCTGAAATTTTCATTGATATTGTGTTTGCATGCTGACATAAAGGTGAGGGAGTGAGGGGATGTAGAGGTAATTTGAGTTTTTGTGCAGTGATGTGGGACACATATGTCCCAGGTGGACCGCGGTGGTAGAATTGTTGGAGTGGGGCCCCTTTCTTCAGATTCACGCAGTTATTGGAGTACCTGCGAGGTGACAGTGGGTACCACAACTCAACCAGCAGCTTATCAAGAACCTGAGATGCTGAAAAAGTTGCTGACCAATAGACCAGGGGGCTTCAAAACCCCTGAGGTTTTGTAGAAAAATCCCATTATCTTTTCATTCCATTTTCCCCATGAATTTTCTGAAGACTATTCATCTGTTCCACAGGTCATGAATGGATGAACCTGAAGTAGTCCAATGAGTGCACTCTTCCTGTGGAGTCAGACAGAAAAGAAAACTAGTCCTAGAAGTCAATGTCCTAGAAGTCGGCCATATAGAGTGCTTGATGAGCGTAGTATAATACTAGCCTGCCATGTCTTACACAATCTTCGTACAGCCTTTCAGCATTAGTTGGGGCATTCAGGATAAGGCACAAGCTCTGTAGCAGGGCTTTGGGGCTGCCAATAACCCAGTGTCCCCTTTGTTGGCCAGGGCCCTCTCTTTCTAGTCCCATGTCTCCTATGCTTCTCTCCAGGAAAAATGGGCTTGGTATTTTCTGATCTCCTCTTCTTCTTTTCTACATTTCTGTCTTACATATGAAGGAATGAGTGACATGTGCCCACCTTCTTCTCTCTTATCTTTTCTATATTACAGGGCAGTCTGTTGCCTTCTTAACTATTTCTATATTCTATGCAAATTAAAATGGGTAGTCCCTTGAGTAGGTGCCCACTAAATGTTTAAATTACTTAAATTCATTTGACATTCTATTACCAGCAATTAATTTTTGAGCCCTAGTTATTACACTTGGATTTTGTCCTCTGGACCAGTGGTTCTCAACCTGTGAGTCACGACCCCTTTGCGGTGGGGGTCAAACTACCCTTTCACAGGGGTCACCCAATTCATGACAGTAGCAAAATTACAATTATGAAGTACCACCAAAAATAATGTTATGGTTGGGGCGCGTCACCACGACATGAGGAGCTGTATTAAAGGGTTGCACCATTAGGAAGGCTCAGGACCACTGCTCTGACTCTGGCTGAAAATAAGGAGTTGCTTGTAAACCACAGCTTGGACTGATTTTCACGGATTTATTAAACTTTACATTTCTTCAGATTATCCACTGCCAAGACCTCCAGTGTCCTATCTTAAAACCAAATATTTAAGAAACATTTTTTTTCTTTGCAAAGCGAGGCTTCCCTTATGCAAAGAATACGCCATGCCTTTAACCTTCAAACTATCAAAGACTTCAAATTGCAGCAATTCATTGGACTCTATGTCAGGAAACTGGATTTTTAATGTGTGGCAAGTTTCCTCATTTATAGGCAAATGAGTCCCATGTGCTGCAGATAGAAAAATAGAAATTTGGTGCATGTACTTAACTATTAGAGACCATGATTGATCCATACAACATCATTCCAGAAAATGATAACTAACACACACACACACACACACACACACACACACACACACACACACACACCTAGAGAACTGTACACAACTTCTCAGAATTTGCCTTTGAGCAATCCCAGGGAAACATTTATATTTCAACTTCCTTCATCAGAAAGTGTTCCAAATACATGTTTTACTAAAAAGAGTATTGTGGAAGCATGCTTGTGAACTCTGAGCAAGGGTTAACCCTTCATGGTAAAGATGCACTCACTAGAGGAAGACTGTCTGAAATGTTTCCACACAAGGAATTTTCCAGTACAACAACCACAGTCGCTCACTGCATTGACACAGCTTTGGTTCATTAGTGACTATTGGCCCCTGGAGTCTTGGGAGCTTTGAAGGCAATAGTATGACCCTTGTGCAAAACAACCCCCCCTTAACTTGTCTTCAAAGTTCATTTAATAAATGAGATCATCTCTTTTGGACAACGTGGTAATGAATCACACCTCAGTGGGTCCCACGTTACTCGAAGTCATAACTCGGCTCCTATGAAGCAGTGAAGGACCATGTTACTTGTCCAGTCCCTTTTGCATTCACCGAGGTGCCACTGAGTCCGTTCCAGCCCGTCATGACCCAACTGCAACAGAAAGAAGCACCATCTAGTCCTCCCTCTCCCCACACTCTGTGTTATATTTGAGTCCATTGCTGCAACCACGGGTCAATCCAACTCCTTGAGGGTCCCATTCTCTTCTGTTGTCTTTCTGGGGCTTTGTGGTTATGTGTTGGGCTGTTAACCATAAGGCCAGCAGTTTGAAACGCCAGTGGCTCCACAGGAGAAAGACAGGACTTTTTCTCCTGAAAAGAGTTACAATCTCAGAAACCCGCAGAGGCAATTCTACCTTGTCCTACAGGGTCACTCTCAGTTGGCATCGATTTGATGGCAGTGAGTTTAGTTTTTCAGTTAGTCTGCTTTACCAAGCATCGTGTCCTTTTCCAGGGACCGGTCTCTCCTGAGAACTTGCCCAAAGTCATTGAGAGGAAGTGTCATCACCCTTACTTCTCAGGAACATTCTAGCTCTACTTCTTTCAAAGTAGGTTTGTTCTTCTGGGAATGTATATTTCTGTATTCTTCCCCACTGCCATCATCCAACTGCATCGATTCTTCTTCAGTCTTCCTTATTCGTTGTCCAACTTTCACATGCATGTGAAGTGATTGAACTCACCATGCCTTGGATAAAGCGTCCTTTAATCCACAAAGTAACATTCTTGCTGCCTACCACTTAGAAAGCACATGTGCAGTAGATTATAAAATCAAAGAATGTATTGCACTGAGCAAGTTTGCTGCACAAGACCTTTGTATTATAGTGTTACCATAATAAATAGCATGATGGGGATTCATATTCAGGTCCTTTTTCCATGATTATTATTCTTTAAAGTATATTTAATCATTAATTTTGTGAGAGTGGCAAAGGAGCCAGGTGGAGAATTTTGTGTCCATCATTGCTAAGCGCTTCATGTAAGAGATGAGGTAACTGAGGTTGAAGTTTCCTCATGACAACAGAGTGTGCGTGGAGCCATGGTTTGATTGGAATGTTCTAGCTCACACTCTTGCTCTTTCCAGGAGACAGAAAGAATACAACCCAAAATACTAGCTTCCAATCTGGAATCCACAATCTTCTACACCACACAATAGTCATTGACTTTGCTCCCTCCTTCGGCGTGGTTTCACCAAGACTGGGGACCATGGAGCTGACTCTGATTCATGATTACCTGGAGTGCCAGAACTCACCTAGCTTCTTTAGGATTTTCAACAGCTGATTTTTTTTTTTTTGAGATTAACATACCTTTATTCCAAGGTAGCTTTAGTTGCATTTGAACCTCCAACTTTCCAGCTAGTTCCCAAGCACAGTCAACATTTGTACCAGTGTTTCGTCCAGTAGGTAATACTTCCTCCCTGTGACCTGGAATGATCTAGGGCAGCAGTTCTCAACCTGTGGGTCACCACTCCTTTGGGGGTCAAACGACCCTTTCACAGGGGATGGCTGATTCATAACAGTAACAAAATTACAGTTATGAAGTAGCAATGAAAATAATTGTATGGCTGGGGGAGGCGGGTCACCACAATATGAGGAACTGTGTTAAAGGGCCGCAACATTAGGAAGGTTGAAAACCACAGATCCAGGGGGTTACAAAAGCAGAAAACCTACACTTTATTCTGGGTCACTAGAAGTTGGCACCCTCAAGTCTTTACTCAAACGTCAGTCCAGTGCTGCATTGTCTAAGCATCAAATTGAAAACTCCAGCTCATTGCAGCCCCCTGGCCTCACCCCTTGGCTTGGAAGAAGTATAGACAGAATGCTTCTTAAAGTGACCAGATTTTAACATTGGTAAAGTGGGACAAAAGCGGGACATCATTGATAAAACTCATATCCTGGCGAAATAGCCACATGGCAGCCAGAAACTGTATACCCTAGTTTGTCGTGCATTCTTTCCAAAAATCAGGACTTTTTTTAAAACGCCGTGGGATGTGGGAAAAATTGTTAAAAATCGGGACTCTCCTGCCAAAAGCGGGACATCTGGTCACCTTATCTTAGAGGCAAAGATGGAAAGACTTCATCTCATGTACTTAGGACACCTGGTCAGGAAAGATCATTCCCCAGAGAAGGACATCATGCTCAGTAGAGTAGAGGGGCAGTGACAAAGGGGAAGGCACTCGATAAGATGGATTGGCACAGTGGCTGCCACAATGGGCTCCAACAAAACCTCAAGGATGACGGTGACGCAGCGTCAGGGAGTGTTTTGTTTTGTTGTGTCTAGGGTTGCTATGAGTAGGAACCCACTGAAGGCACCTAAAGACAATATCCCATCGTGTTGTCAGAGTAGTTACTTTTAACACACCTTATCATTTACCAATTTGTTGTTGTTCATTTATTGTCTGCATCCAAGAAGAATATGAAAAATGATTTGGGCGAGTTTGTTAAAAATTTTTCCTCGGAACCGACATCGTGTAATGCCATGTAGTGGATATTCAATAACTATATGTAGAACAAATGAATAAATATATTTTGCAGTCAATCTACCCACTTTCATATCTCATCATTTAATAGTATTGCTTTCAATATTAGCTCTTGCACAAATGTGTATCAATAGTAATGTGACCAATGAAATATGCATCGTTGAATAAGGATGTGGGGGGTGGGGGGGTGGGGTTAATGAGAAATCCACCTGAAGCTAGACTTTTCCAAATGGAAGAGATGGTATTGGTACACAGGCTGCTTTTTCTTTCTACAGTCTCATTGTCCCTGCTGCATTCAGGCATCTTGGTTTATACTTTCCTTTAAATCGCTGGTGGTGTGGTTGTTATGCATTGGGCTGTGATCGGCTGGTTGGTTGTTTGAAACCACCAGAAGCTCCAAGGAAAAAAGACTGGGCTTCCTACTCCCTTAAATCGTGACAGTCTCAGAACCCACAGGGGTCACTATGAGTTCGCATCGACTGGATGGCAGTGAGTTTGGGTTGGTGAGCTGGTTTCATTTGCAAATACAGCAGTGGTAACGTGTTTAGCATTGTTGGTCTTCCATTTTCATTTCCACATTGCTATTTCAGCTCATACTTTATTTAAATAAAGTGCTTGTTCTCTCGGGATACCAACAACTGAAAGAGGAGTGCACCAACGACCATGGCCATTGCAAAATGCGTATATTAACTCAGAGGACATTACTCGCCATAAACCTACTGACATCATCTTTAAAGTATATACCACAAGTCCTTGTTGTATTTTAAGCAACTGGCAAGGTGAGAAAGACTGAGCTATCTTCACCCTGATCTGAGGCTCTGTGGTTGATAGAAGACTAGCCAGTCAGCAAAGGTGGCAGTGGTTGACAGGTGAAGATGATCGATCTCAAAATACCCACATGACCAAGATGTCTTATTGGAAAAAGTATCCTTAGATGTGACAGATATCATGGGGGGGGGGGGGAATCCCCCAACTCAGAGTGTAGAAAAGGGGAAGAGAAATGGAACAACTGTTTCGTATTTTTTGTAGTTCTGCAATGCTACTTGGAATAGCATGATTTTGAATTGGAATCTCTAAGGTACTGCCTGGATAAAAGTATAAATTGTACCCGTAAGGCATTTGATTTCACACAGTGTGTCGAGTTAGACTAAATTCAGGGGAAAGCCCTGTGGCTGATGTGCTATTCTTGAGGAACCTTGAGTGCGAGTGAACACAGAGCACTGGGCCTGGCTTCTCTGTGTGCAAAGAAGTCTGCTTCTTTCAGCAGTTGACTATTATTCCTTTGAATATTTCACCAGCCTGTACAGAAAGGGTTTCAGAGACTGTGCTTGTGAATCGTAGGTCATTAACAGCGTCTGGGTTAGAAACCAAACTTCCCCATCATTTAAGAAACAGAAATGGAAATTCTGTTTGATACGTTAGTCTTTTGTGTTTGTTTCCTTCCTTCTTTTCTTCCTCGTTTCCTCCTTCTCCCCCTTTTGTTCTTTTTTTCTCCTTGTCCTTTCTGCTGACTTACAAAGACAGGAAGCTGCATGCATAACCAAATGTACAGAAGCAATCCAGCTTGGTGAGTTGTCTTAGTCACAAATGTTCAAAGGAAAAACTAGTTGGAGGAAAAGGCGGATACTCCAGTACTGAGTGTGGGGGGAGCCCAGAGGCCTGTCCCCCAGCTACTTGGAGGTCACACTTATCAGGAAAATGAGAAATGATCTACAAGAAGAAAGCCACATCCATTTCTTAAAGAAGA
The DNA here is from genome assembly GCF_000313985.2 of Echinops telfairi. NCBI lineage: Eukaryota > Metazoa > Chordata > Mammalia > Afrosoricida > Tenrecidae > Echinops > Echinops telfairi. The sequence continues at coordinate 93,269,051 of NW_022111373.1, forward strand.
CAGCATTTCCTTGCACCACCGACCTCTGCAAAGTGTTGTCTTATGGAGATCTTCAGAGATTTCTCCAAAGCTCTGAAAGGAGGGACATAACAGCTAATGTCTTAAAAAAAAATTCTCCTTCAAAGCTAAGCAGAAGTACCAAGGATGTGGATGTGGCCAGATGCTAGTTAATTCCTCCACACGCCCATTGTCTTGTCTTTGTCATTGAGTTGTTATGCTGGTTAAATGTGAGCAGACATAGTGTTTGCTAAAATGTAGAGAGAATGAAAGGAATAGGAACAGAAAGTCTCTGTGGGAGAAAAACAAGACTTTTTACTAACGTAAAGATTCAAAATCTCGCCACAGGGGAATTTTCTACTCCGACCAATAGAGTTGCTATAAATCAGAACTGACTATTTTGATTGACTATTTAGAATACAGGATCCCTGGTGGCATGTCAGGCAAGCATTGGACTACTAATTGTAAGGTTGTCAGTTCAAATCCACCAACTGTTCCCCAGGATAAAGCTGAGGCTGTCCATTCCTGTGAAAATCCACTGGCTCAGAAACTTTATGCAGTGTCACTGTATGTTAGAATGCACTCCATATCGGTACGTTAGTTTTCGTAGACCTTATATAAAGTCTAGTTCATATTTTTGAATGCACTAGTGGTCAACTGTTTCTTTTTTGCTAATAGTAGGAATATACAAGAAAATATTCTAAAATAAAGCAAAAGAAAAAAAATCTACTAGCTGGAAACAAGGCCAAGGACCTCCATCATCACGTCCTTTTATAAAGGCCATGGTTCTGGGGTTGGCAGAGCAGGGGAAGCACACATAAACTGGTGCACATATCCAACTAAACATAAACTGGTGCACATATCCCTGTAAAGGGATAACAGTACCACGGCCTCATTTTGCATGAGTGTCCAAAGAGTTGAATGGAACCATGAGGAGACTAGACACAGTCTACAGAGGTCACACATCTTAGTTTTCCAGCAAGTAGGAGATAGGGGGTAAGGAGTAACACAGTCCTGAAGAAACGAGTTAGCCTTGTTGGTGGGGAAACAGTGGTTTCCTTTCTTATTTTTTTCCTGTACTCCTCAACAAATAAATTTTCTTTGGGCTCTGTGCTCTATCTTCTTACAGCTCTCTGCTCTCCCCCACACATGTGCAATAGCCTTAGGACAGCTGTGCTCTGCGCCTACGGCTTATAAAACAACATGAAAGAGCTTCTCAGGAGTTTAGAATAGAAACATTTTTAGGCAGATGTATATTTATCCTTTGTTTTTATCCCCCTATTTTTACTTCTCATTCCAAATTTACATGTTGAACACAGAAACAGGATCCAAATGTCTTTGTAGTCAGGCATGACTAACCTGCTTGGAAAAGTGATGCCTACTTCGGACTTCAATGCCAACATTGGTTTCTTGGTCAGAGCTGCCCCAGTGTCAGTGGTGCTCATCCCGTCCTTGGTGCAGGTTCAAAAGAGAGGACAGCAAAAAAGAAAGCCCTGTCCTTCTTGAATGAGAAATAGCGACTTCTTCCAGATGCTGATTTATTAGTATTCCTTTAGATTTCCCTCATAGATTTTATTCCTCAACTTCTTCCCGCTGCGTAGGTGGCTATTTCTAAAAGCATAATGGCTGCATCTGGGCACTTCTAAGTATCGACACTTTAACCAAGCTAGATACCCCCCCCACCCCCCCATCCCCCCGGAAAACAAAATTACTGTACTTCAGACCTGAATGAGCTTAGCAGCCTCATTATCCTGAGGATGCAGACAAGTAGCTGGCCAAGGTGGGGGCCGAATCGGGGAAGCTGAGAGAGCAGGACCTCGGTGTAAGTGGCATTGAGGCCACCGAAGAGAAGAATAACAAACTCATGGGCATGGTCCTTGTGACAAGTAGATAAAAACAGAAATTGGAAATATCAGCCCTGTACCAGAACTGCAGGAATTCTAGATGAACGGCCACCTCATTGACAGTGAGAGGGGCCGAGATGCACCCAAGGGCACTAAGAGCCTGGAGGCCGTGGGGAATCTCCTGCAGGCCACCCCCACCTTTGGGTCGCATTCACCGGGAATCGGGTGTGGAAGGTTTGAACTCACTAGGCTTTCTGTAGGAGAAAGATGAAGCGTTCTACTCCCTGAAAAGTGTTACAGTCTCAGAAACCCGTGAGGGTGGTTCTACGCTATCCTATAGGCTTGCTACGAGTTGGAATCAGTTCATGAATTGGAACACTATGAATTAGTGGATGTTAGTGAATTCTGTTTTAGAATTTTCATCTGGTATTGAAGCCCCTTCTCCTCAGTGCTCTCTCTGCTTAGAGAAACTCCCCACGCATGGCGTTTTCATCCATCCTTAGTTTCTGAAATCTTCACTCTACTAACTGCCACAGCCTATAGTAGTAAAAGGCACTCCGGATTGTTTGTTTGTTTGTTTGTTTTAAAGAAAAGAAAGAAAATGAAATACGATTAAAGCATGAAAAACAAGCCTGGGTACAAATTATGGCTTCATCATTAACCAGTTGTGTGGTCTTGCCTCCGTTTCTGTCTTTACAAAATATGGGGGGAATCAATTGTGGTATGTTTTTCTGGGGTGACATGAAGATGCAAAGGTGCCGTGTGTAAGCAATTAGAACAATGCCCGGCATGGTGTCTTGGAGGAGAGCGGGAGAGAGTAAACCTGCATAGGCGAAACCAGTTGAGCCAAACTGGAAAGAGTGGGGTCATCCAAAAAGATTGACATTGGCCTGATTAATTGTCACGTTGGCGCTCTGTGGCCTTGGGGTCGGAGACACCCTTTGCTCATGTGCAGAGCGGTACAATGATGCAGTAATCGCTCTATCAGGAGGGTTGAGATGGGCACTAAGACACAATCATTGGCAGATAGAAGGTGTACCCTTATGTGCCGTTACGTCAGCTCTGTTTTGCTGCCCCTCCTTCAGGGTATCATGGGAAGCTAAAGCTAACCCCTGGCATATGGAAGGCACATGACAAGTTCATGATCATTATTAAATTCCATACTCACCGAGATACACTAAAACTTGGTAACTGACAGAGCGCTCCGGGAGATTCTGCTGGGGGGAGGGCTTCATTACTCTGGAAGCTTGGCTCTTCCAGGTTTCCCTTTATAAAGCTTGCCTTTTGTTTTTAAGCAAGAGTGGGCTGTGTTGGCTCCTGAAGTCTTAAGTATACTTTATTCTGATCTGTTCATCTTTTCCTGCTGATGGCATAAAATTATTGAAAATTACTATTTGAAAAAGTCCCACCAAGCATTCCTTTAAATGTGGCCCAGAGTGTTATGTAATGGGGGAGGGGGCAGGGAACGCATGTTCTTTCAGAAATGGGTTCTAAAGAATGCCCTGCGTCCAGCGCCAGCCTGGGGGACAAGGAAGAAACAGTTGAAATGTGTATCTGTTAGAGATCTGACTGCTGTCTCTGAATTCATGAAACACCTGTGAAATCAATCAGCAGCTGGATTTTGAGGCCGCTCACTCTTTCAAGGCTGAAAGTAGAAAATGAATCCCTGGGGATTAGAAAAACCACTACAGAGGTTAGCATTGTTGGCATGGAGATGCCGCTTCTAAGATCATGGTGTTTCTCTTGGGGAGGGTGAAAACTTGAGAGGGGATGCTTTTTTCCTCACCTCCCAAATGATCTTCCCAGTTTCCTGGGGTGAGAAAGAATGAGACTGCAGTCATAACCTAACAGTTGGCCACCGAATAGTTGGAAGGTCATGGGAGGAGGTGCAGGGGAAGAACCTAGGAGACACACACACACACACACACACACAACATATATATCAAATGCATTGCCATCGAGGCAATTCTGACTCACAGAGACCTTCTAGGAAAGGGTAGAGCTGCTACTATTTTCTAAGAAGGTAATCCTTTATAGGAGTAGAAAGCCCCTTCTTTCTCCATGGAACAGTTGGTGGCCCAACTCATAAATCCCTGTGCCACCAGGGCTCATATATGTATATGTATGTATATGTGTATAAAATTTTTGTATGTTGTTGTTCTGCAGGGTATTTTTGACTCATTAAGATCCTGGTAACAGTGTCCCATAGACTTTTCTTGGCTATAATCTTTATGATGTTAGATCATCAGTTCTTTCCTCCCATGGAACCATTAGTTGGGTTTGAACCATCTGCTTTTGGTTCGCAGTTGAGCACTTAGCCACGTGGGCCACCAGGACTCTGTATAAACAAAGGGTCTTCAAACCCTTAGTGGGAACCTCCATTCTTATTCCATTGTTTTCATGAATCTTTTGCAGTCTCCTCAGGTGTATGTGTTTGTGTTTACACACACATATATATGTAAAAGAGAAAATTTTATTAATCAGAATAATATTTACCAAACTAGTTTGTTTTAAAAATGCCGTTTAGTTTAAATAAAAACATAAACTTCAAAATTAAAAAAAACTGCCATATGTAACCTAGAGAAAGCAATGACTGTTGAAAAAAACTGTTTGGACAGTGGCTTAAAAAATGTCCTCCCATAGAATTTCTGAGAGGGTGTTGCCAAACTTTTAAGAAATATATATTATTATTTAAATTTTCCGAATTTTCATGTAAGCAAAGTTAGCACTGTAATTCCGTCTATGAAATAGACCCGACTGCAATAGCAAAATCGACCATCAATAGCTAAAAAGACCAGCCTAACTACATTACCAAACTAAATTCTGCATTTTGTTAAGATTCTTGTTATAAGGTCAAATAAGGTAGAGTCTAGAAATGCACACATGGATCATTATGAGTCTGCTTACAAAATCTACTATATTCACAGATTAAGAGAGTTCACAATTTAATATTGATTCATCATTTTTTTAAAGGATGCAAGCACAGTAACAGCAGATTAATCTAGTTCATATCTCAATATTCAAACAGAATTTTAAAAATGTGAGTCATTTCTATTAGTCAATTTAATTGCACTACCACAAAATAAGGAGCCCCGGTGGTGCTGTTGGGTAATTGGAAGACTGCTCACTGTAAGATCTGTGGTTCAAACCCACCAACCAGCTCCATGGGGGAAAGTTGAGGGTATCTGCCCTGTAATGATGGATAGCCTCAGAAATCCTCTGTAAAGTCCCTGTGTGTCAGAATTGCCTCCATGCCATTCCCAGTGACGGTCATGTAATGTCATGATATGTTGGTGTAAAAATCTTGCAAAGGTCTAAATGATAGAATCATTTCAAAGATAAGATAGAAAATGTACAGTGACTATATAACTGTTTGAGGATTTACATGGATGGCCAAAGGAACCCACTGAAAAACACATCAGACATAATGTGAAGATACAGTAAGGCAGTCAAATAGAAGATACAAATGAGGACCTAATGTCGGGGGTTTAAATGGAGAGAAAATGTTTTGAGAAACGATGTACAAATGCGCTTTACACAATTGATGTGTGTATGGATTGGGATAACAGTTGTATGAGCCCCAAATAAAATGATTTTTTTTTTTAAAAAAAAAAAAAAAAAAAGAAAAGAAATCTTACAGCAAGGAGATAAACAAGGAAAAAAAATAAATAAACATATCACTTTAAATGAAAAAAATAAAAATAAAAATAAAATCGTACATAAAGAAGCCATTAGCTTTTTAAAAATATAACACTGTAAAATCAATGGAAATCATAAAACACTGTCTACATGGAACAAAATTCTAAGGGAAAAAACATACTATATCTATGAACAAAAAATAATAAAGCTGAAGTTGTTCTTTAATAAAGAAATCAATAAATCTTAAATGAAAGACAACCAAAAAATAGACACATCACACTATCTCATACTTAAGTATATAAGTGCCTTGTATAATGCATATTAACACATTTACTAATTTTGTGTCACTTCAATTATCATTAACTTGAATGTTTTAAAAAACTCTTTGAAATAAAAATTAAATAGAAAACTCAACACAACCAATTCATAAGAAAAGAAATACCATTTCTCAGGAACTTGACTAACAGCCCAACTTTAAAGAAACACAAACGAAACAGCAATCAGCCCCAGTGTTTCTCCTGTCAAATTGTTCCATATTAAAACAAGAACAGCAGCAGATAGTGCCAGCTATTGATTCATGCCAGGGCACTCCTACTCTAGTAAGAATGAAAACTTGAATCTAGAAGGCAGGTCAATAAAAATTACCAGAGCCATTTAAAAAGTACTCCATGAACTATTCATTGAAACCTTAAGAATTTATCCTAAGGAAGTAATCAGGATATATGAAAATGTTTAGCTACATCATTATGTATTACAGTTTAAAATAGAAAATAAACCAAGTGAGAATTAGTTATTATTTTATCATGGTAAAGCCATAGGATGTACTGGTGCATGAGAATAATTTTTGACATGGTAAATATACTTGTGTTCAAGAAAAATACATAGTAGCAATATATCAATTGAGAACGCATTTAAAAATATATTATTTGCATAGTAATTCATAGGAAAATATGTGGGAAGTTATTAAAAAATGCTACCCATAGGCAATTATGGTATTGCAGTTGATTCCATAGGCAATTATGGTATTGCAGTTGATTTTTATTTTCTAGCTAAGTGACCTTTCTGAGACTTTGTTTCTCCGTTTGTGAAATAAGGAAGTCACCCTAGATTAAATCTCAGGTCTCTTTCTGCTACCATGTCTCGTCACCCTAAAGGCAATGATGGTCAATAACCTCAAAACTTTGGTTAGTGGTTTTTTGTTGTGTCCCCCACCCCACCCCTTTCATTGAACTTAGGAATAAATTGAATAAAACTAGGCTTATCCTGAGCTACCTCCTTTTATTTAAAATTTTCACCTTGGTATGTGTTAAATAATTATTCTATTTTTCTTTTATTTTAGAAATACATTCTTCAGTGTATGTGGTTGGGTGGGGCAAGTAAAGGGTTGTAATGAACTTGA
>NW_022111373.1:93276072-93283832 GCF_000313985.2 Echinops telfairi
CCCCCAAATCAAAATTCATCTTGAGAAACGTACCAGAGCTTGAAACTTATCAGTCCTGAAAAAGTCATTTTGCTAAGCTGCGCGAACATAGGGGCAATGGTTCCACTCGCCTGATCTAATGAATATATCCCTGCTCTTATTTCTGATGAATCCGTCAATTTGCCTGGGAAATAATAAAGAATAATGTCTGAAATGGTTATTTATGAGATGAAACAACACACACACACACACACACACACACACATGCTATGTTCATTTGCTCCTAAATAGTCCATACTCCACAGAGGTTGTTTATAAGCCACACACAATGGGAGCAAAAGTGCTTTTGTACAAAGGGTTTGCCTCATGCTTGCTTATTCTAGGTTGCCAAGGAGTAAACCTGGCAGACGTCATGAACTTCCAAGAGGGAACATATTTTATTTGCCTCACACCACCAAAGGGTTTGGCCAATTACTGCTATTTGTTTAATGTGGGAGTTGACATAGTGCCTTTGCCCCGAGGAGCACCAGGTGCTTTATAAAATTAGTCAGCAATTCACATCGCAGCCTATACACCCAAGAGTGTGCTCTGGAAATAATAATGATTCAGGGAGCTGAAAGCCATCCCTCACTGGCAATCTGTTTACCCAGTGAAACAAAACAAATCCCATCGCTAACGGCCAAAGGTTCTGGTAGGGTCATCAGTGGGATGTTCGCTTGTGTTACTAGGTAAATTCTTGTGAGTAGCATTTGTCAAACACGCTGCTGAAGTGACCCTGCCAGTAGTCTCTCCCTGCTGGTGCGTTTCTTTCTTAATAGGACTATCACTTTCTTCATATCTCAGCCCTAATATCACTTTCCTAAGGAGTCCTTCTCTGGTCAGATATTTAAAACACGACAAAACAAAACCCATCACCCAGCCCAGGGAAGTCTATCCATTTTCCTCCCTTCTTATTCTCTATAGAAGACGTGACTATCCAACATACTTACTCTATTTGTTTTTTAATTGATGATCTGTTTTGCACTTTTAAAAACAGCAAAAAACAAAGCTCTATTGCATTGCCATTGAGTAAATTCTGACTCATAGCGGCCCTATAGGACATAGTACAACTGCCCCTGTGGGTTTCCAAGCCTCTAACTCTTTTTGAGAATAGAGTAGAAAGCCCTATTTTTCCTCCTACCTGTTTTGGACTCTCACTGCCATCCAGTCAGTGCTGACTCAAAGTGACCACCTGTGAGCTTCTGAGACTGTAACTGCCCCTCGATTGCCAAATTTGGGAGTGTAAAAAATGTGTCTATTCTACTCACTTCTGAATCCTCAACACTTAGACTCGCTGGCATGTAGTAGGTGCACAGTGGCATTGTTTTGAATGAACGAATTCACCCACATGCGACAAGAATAGCTGGAGTTCCCTGTTGTTGATCAAATACAAAGGCAGCAAAGAGAGGGGTCATAAAGAAGGATTACTGCATTTCCCCATGGTTCCATCCCAAGATTCAAGACTGATTTGAAATGATTGGACTTGGTCAGCCATTGAGCTGACCAGGGCTCTGTGCATGGGAGTCAGTCCTGTCCAAATCTCATGGACCGTTAGGGAGAGTTTCATTACAGGAAAATGTTAACTTCTATTATTCAAATAAATAAGAAGAGATATTTGATGGGCATACAAATATATACTATAATCAGAAAATGTAAAAATCTGATTACAAGCAGAATGCAATCCTAACTCTTTTAATGTTCTCCTTGTTGTATCATGAGGAAACCACATCTGTAATAGCCTAGTTGTCTAACTTACATGGTGCTAGGAAAGAAACAACACTGCTCTATTTGCAGAGGAAAATCCTCGCTATCGATGACATGGGTACCCCTGAGTGGCGTCTCACTCACAGGAACCCCGTGTGTCTCTGAGCGAAACTGTGCTGCAGAGGGCTTTTGAAGAATGTCATCTTGCAGGAGGGGATCACCAGGCCTTTCTTCAGCGGTGCCTCTCGGTGGATTTCCAACCACCAGCCTTTAGATTAGTAGTTGAGTGCGTGATTGTTGGTGCCGCTCAGGGCTTCCTCCTTTCGGAGAAGTGAAACATTACTCCTAACTAAAATCAGAAGGAAACCAAAGTGTAAAAAGTGTTTGTACATTGGCTGTGTGAAAGGTAAAAAAGGTTAAAAATTAACTCAAGGTTGTTTTATAGTCTTATTGTTATATAGCATTATTGATAATCCCTGGTTTGTTAATCATTATATGTGCCAGATACTAAATTCTGACATTGTGTGTATATATATATATATATATATATATATATATATATATATATATGATTCCACATGGGCTGTACTGAAAAATCCTAAAACTCTCTGCAACTATCTGTTACAAAAAACGGAGTCTGGATTGTGCACATACTACCACTTCTCTCTCCATAAACAAGAGACAGAACATTGTGGAACAATCACATTCGCAGGTGATGCTAAAACTTCACCTCAGCCATTCCATCTTGTCTCACTTTATAGGAGGAGTCATATAGTACAGGCTCCAAAATTAAAGATACCTGACTTATCTTTTTGTCCCCCCAGTCTGCTGCATGAGAAACAGAGTAAGAAAAAAACACGACATGCTATTAATAGATGAAGACTCCCTGGTAGCACTGTGGGTTAAGCATCGGGCCACTCGTCACAAAGTCCAACTCCGTGGCAGCGGGTTATCAGTAGATGAGATCTTACCAACAGTTATGCTCTACGCAAAGACTGGCATTTGGAACCCACGCAGAGGGCTTCAGAAGCTTCTAGCAATCTTCTTTCGAAAGGTTACAGCTTAACAACCCTCTGGAGCATGCGTGGCATGATAGGAGCCAGCATCAATTGAACAATGATAGGCTTCACTTTTATTAATGGAGGAGCAGAGAAGGAGCAAGAAAGTAACTCACAGGCAGAGCAGGGAGGGAGTCAGAGACTGGCTTGGCCAGCATGGAGACAGGACACTCCTGTGAACCAGTTTGAAGCTTCAGGCCACGCTGTCGAAACAAGGCATTGCGGATACCTAGTTGGTACTCGCCTTGTGATTGGGTCCTCCTTCTGTTTAGTTCATTAGTTCAGAAATAACTCAGGAGTTTGGTGTGACCACAAACAAAAGCATCCCCCTGGATTCAAGAATCATTGAATGGAAATTAAACCATTTCCAAATAGTGTTTTTGTTAAGGCTCCATGCTCTAGTGGCTTATCTTTTCCTTCATTCTTGGGAAGTCGAGATTATTTCCAAGCTGCTGCCTGCAGATAAAAGATGGGAGAGAGATAAGAGCACAGCTTTCTTAGGAGGGAGAGCTCTCCCCCACCCCCCCTTCCTTCTCTCCATGACTCAAAGTCAGGGACATCACGTTGATTCTGACTCTGTTGATTCTGAGAAGTGCCACTGTAGGTTTCTGGGATGGTGACTATTCACGGGAGCAGAGAGCTCCTCCTTCACCCATGGAACCGCTGGTGGTTCACAACTGTGAACCCTGAGTAACGCAGTCCACTGGGTAAGCACTACACCGCCAGGGCTCCATTCTAGCCATATCCCACATCATTGATATATTTGGGGGGATAATTTTAAGGGATTGGCTTTTATGGTTGGAGAACAGCAATTTAAGGAACATACCCGGTCATGGTAGACCGGTTGACTAGAGAAACACATCCAGGGACACTCATGTATGTTTAGGAAAGAACTTTATATCCAAGAGTAATTGTATATTTAAAAACATCCTGGCTCAATCCAGATCAAGTCCATATGTTTGTTATTAGCTCCTAAGTTGGATATTAGCCCATATGTCCAATGCTAGTCCATAAATTCTTCTACAGACTCAGGCAGCACATGCAATGATGCCAAAGGCAGGCAGATCACAAGCCAGTGGGTGAAAAGTCTTGTGGAAGCAGCTCAGTGCTAGCGCAGCTCTCCATGTGGCTCCCCCAGCTCCAGGGCACTGCTGTCATCAGTATGGCTTCCTCTGGCTTGTCAACAGAATGTGAAGCAGAGAGTGTGTGCGTCCTGCCTCCAGGAGGCAGACAGGAGTCCCCAGAATCCTCAGGAGAAGGCATGCCCACACAGAGGCCTCATCAGGCCTCTAGCCTGATTGACAGGCTAGACTCCAGTCCTCCGCTCAAGTGGACAGGGGATTATGTCACTGCCGTAGTACCCATACCATTTCCCAGGATTTCAAAGACTATTAATGTCATACTAACCAAAAGTTTGGCAATTCAACCTACCAGAGGCACCGCACAAGGGCCTAATGATCTGCTTGCAAAAGATTACGGCCCTGAAAATTCTGTGGAACAATTATACTCTGCTGTGCATGGGGCCGTCAGGCGTTAGAAATGACCTGAGAGCAACAGGGAGTGGTGGCTCATTCAAAAGAATAAGAATCCATTGTGAAGCAATCTGTACAAAAAGAGCTTAAGGGGGCATTTGGGTTCCGTGGTAGAATTCTCACCTTCCTTGTGGGAAGCACAGGTTCAGTTCCTGGCCAGGGCACCTGGTGTATGGCCACCACCCGTCAGTGGAGACTTGTGTGGGTTGCGATACTATTGAACAAGTTTCTGCAGAATTTACAGGCTCAGGCCGCTTGGAAATAAACAATGTAGCTGGTGATACATTTCTGAAAATCAGCCAATGAGAGCCCTGCAGATTGAGATGAACCCAGCGATAGGAAGATACATCCAGGGCCACATCGGTTAGGGCCCTAGGAAAGCACAGAGCCCCTTCTACCCTGCCAGATGGAGTGGCTATTAGTTGGCATCAGCTTGATGACAGTAAGTTGAGTGTTTTGGTTGAGGTACTTTATGAAGGAGACCTGATGGCCTAACTGTTAAGTGTGTGCCTACTAACCAAAAGTTAAGAGGTTCAAACCCACTCCACAGCTGTGTTGGAAGGAGACCTGGCAATACCTTTCCCTAAATATTACAACCTTCGGGGGCAGTTCGGCTATGTCCCATGGGGTCACTGTGAGTCCGTGGCACATGACAAGACAGCTATTTTGCCTTTTTGATCCCTTCTTTTATAACTTTACAATTGCATTGATATAGGAAAAATATAAACTAGACACATTTTTTTTCTGATTAAAAAAATAAATGTCTTGGACCCTGGTCCAGGTGACTACAGTGCCCAATGGTTGAACTGGCCCGCTCTTCGCTAAATTGCTTTACATTCTGATCTGGGACATACCCGGGGGTTGAGAAACCAAACCATTGTTTTCTGCTTCCCCCCCCCCCCATTGTCTTTCCAGATTAAATTTGGGCTAGCAGAAGGGTAAGCAAGGCTTGGAAAGGGCGTTGGTGTCAGGCTGGGTAGTGGGCTCCATCCGCGAGGCTTCACTTTAATACCCTTCTCCAGTTTTGTGCTTTCAACCTCTTTCCATAGGATTTAAGGGTATTTCAACCAGTTTTTCAAAGTCCTTATTCTCCAAAGGTTTGTGCTCTCAAATGGCTGATGCTGTGAAAAGCAATGCCACCAGGACTCTATTTGCATTGTGGAGTTTATGGTCGGGCAAAGGAGACTTTTTCAGGTGGAGAGCACTTACGTTTTCACTCAATCTAGTTCTTTGAAATAAAATTGATGTTGGAGCATTTCTCCTGCAATCGAGGTGTAAAGCCAGCCTGTGGCTCAACCCAGGGACTTCTCACTCACATGTTTAGTAAAAACTTCTGTTCTTTCCACTGAGCCTGATTTTTGTCTGTATATTTCATTCCCAGGTATCAACCGTTTGGGAAAATGGCCAAATTAGATACATGAAATCTGTCAACAAGTATTACTTGAGAATCTCGGGGCTGGGAACTATCCAGAATGACACTGGACAGGCTGATCTCAATAGCCATTTTCAATCAAGCTTCACTGATCAATTTGGAGTTTTGTTTTGTTGTTTTTGGTCAGAACGTGACAGGGGTTCGAACAAGGCAAACCTGGATGAGAATCCTCACACTGTCACTCACTGGCTGCATGGTGGACATTTATCGGCAGCGTCTGCATGTCTACCACGTACCAGGCACTGTTTTAAATACTGAGGGTGAAAAAAGAAATAAGACATGCTCCTAGTCTTCAGGGAAATAATACCTTACAAGGAAAACAGGCAAATGAGAAGCTGCCCTTCCAAAGAAGGGTAATAAAATGCCAGGACAAGTCTTGGCACATGGGAATCCTTTAAACTGATTGCCTTGACTCCTAACTTAACCTAACGTTTCGTAGCTCAAACCCATACAGGGTACCACAGAAGAAAGGCCTGGCACTCTGCTTCACTAAAAATGATAGTCAAGGAAACCCAATGGAGCCGCTTCATTTCATGTATCAAGGTGCTTCTATGAGTCAAGATGACCAGACGGCAACAGGGCGTGTTTGTTTGAACCAGGTCATTCCATCAGCCAAGGGAGAGAAATTTGCTCAGAGAAAGCGATGTGTTTGACAAATCTCTCATAAGTCTGAGCTTCTTTTACTTTGCATATATTTGGATACATGCCTGAGAGGGATTTCATATTTAAAGATGAGAATTCATAAAAACTCATGTAGTCAGGGACATGTCTCCACCTAAAACCCAACCCCCCCACCAAGGAGTTGACGCCAACTCATAAGAAGCCTCTCCATGGTGTCCAGACTATAATTCTGAAGATGAACAGGCAGCCTCCTCCTTCCCCTGGGGAGCGGCTCTTGGGTTTGTGGTTAGCAGCCAATGCCTGACCCACAGGATCACCAAGGCGCCCGCAAATTCACAGCCCATCACCCCTTCCTGCATTTCTCTCTAATACATATCAGGTCAGAAAGAAATGATTGAAGAAGTGATCAATCACCCATTAGAGAATCCATAAAAAGCAGCCCTCAAGGAGATGGATTGACCCAGTGGCTCATTACTGGGCTCAGACAGAGGAACAATTGTGACGCAGGACCGGGCAGTGTTTTTCGTTCTGTTGTGCATCGGGTTGCTATGGGCGGGGACCGACATAATGGCACTTAACAGCAACAACAGAGTCCCTCAATGCAAGGTGTGAGACTATAGAGTTCTGTTTTGATAAAAAGTGCCTGTGGATACCTTCATATATGCCATCGACCCCAGGTGGGGGAAGTAGAGCACCTGCCTGCCCCAGCACAAAGATTACAGAACCAGACAAAGCAGTCAGCTCTGAGATACAATTCTGAGTTCTGACTGATTAAACTCTTCTCTCGTCCCATCCTCCTATCAGGTCTGAGTTGAGAGATCTAGAAACCAAGTTAATACGAATGTGCTACGTGTGTAAAGACTCAGTTGGGTGAGAGGAGTGAACTAATTAATATTTGGGGAACATTGTCTCCCGCCTAGAAAGTATGCTTGTATTCTGGGGATCAATTGCTGACTGTGGAGGAATCACACGGAGGCCACACATGAAAACCACATGGGACACCTGAAAAAGCAGTTGCTAATCCAGCTTCCTAGGAGCCCAGAGGGCAGAAGGGTTATGCTCCCAGTTGCTGATGACAGGATTGGCATGGAATGTACCAGTGGCTCCACGGGTCAAAGAGCTAGAAGTCTGCTGCCATAAAGACTACGGCAAAGGACATTTTAGGCAGGCAGTTCTAGTCCCATGCACAGGGCCACGCTGAGTTGGGCGTGACTCAATAGCCCCAAATTTCGCTTCCCCATAGCTCCCTCCCCTTCACTATGGAGATACCAGTGCCATTGAGCCAGCTCTGACTCCTGGTGAGCCCGTTTGTGTCCGGTTGGACGTCCAGTTCCATAGGGTTTTCAATGACGGACTTTTGCGAAGTCAGTTGCTAAGCTTTTCTTTCAGGGGGCC
>NW_022111373.1:93284295-93285294 GCF_000313985.2 Echinops telfairi
CTCAAACTGCCAGTCTTTGAATTAGCAGGTCAGCATGCTGTTTGCACCGGCCAGGGCCTCTCCCTGAGGAGACGGCCTTCCGTTCACAGTTAAGGATCGTCTGCATGGAAGAGGCCTTTGTGGCTGGAGCACCGTGGCCCTCTGTGCCTCTGACGGTGATGGGGACAGGCCTCCTGCTCTGCCTGTCCTTCTCTGTGTTGCCAGCAGCAAAGACTGCGCCTCGTCACTCTCACGTGGCCAAGTGAGTTTTCCTCCTCTCTTACAGACACATTTACTGAGCCAGCTCCCTGCCCATATCGTCCCCGTAGCCCTAAGCTAACATGGATAGACTGAAGTGAGAGTGCTGGTGGCAGGAGCTGGTGAGGAACCTCCTGTCCCCGGGCACTTCTCAGTACCCGTCAGGCAGGCAGGGCAGGCAGCTCTGCGTCACTTCAAAGCAGCGGTGCCTTTGGCACAGGTAGCACTAGCGTCAACCCAGGTAATTCAATCCTGGAGCCCCTCCTTCTCCAAGGAAAGAGCGCATCCAGGACTGCGTCTGCCAACTGGGGCTGAAGGGTGACGGGCCCTTTCCACACCTCCCTCCCGCCACAGCAGGATTTACCATCTGCAGGGCCCAGTTGTGACGTTAGCATGTGCTATTTTGCTGCCACCGGTTCTGGAAGAGTTAAGATTGTGTGGCTTTATTTCCAGGGCTATGGTTTGAAAGGGGAGGGACTCCACAGCAAAGAATATCCCGCAGATCCGCTGCCATTGCCACCTCCTCCGGAGGGCGTCCTTTTTTCATCTTCCTGGGCTGTGCCAAGAAGCCCATGTAGCTGCTCTCTTCTCCACCTTCAGGGCTCGGGTTAGATGCTTCCCAGTGGCTTTTTTCTGAACCGAGTCCACAGAGAAGGTGTTTACAGGAACTGAGGGCTGAGCAAAGCTTGCCTGACACTGAACCTGGAAGACGCTGGCACACTAAGGCTTGGGCTGTGGGTGGGCGTGCTTCCACTCAGACGG
>NW_022111373.1:93285394-93287022 GCF_000313985.2 Echinops telfairi
TGGCACTTGGTTCTCACAGGCATTTGACTGCGCACAAGTTCTCCTGAATTTGTTTCTATGTCGTTGCCATCTTTTCCCCCCCTTTCTTTCTCTCTTTTTATTAATTCTTCTCCCATATCATATGGATACCGTTCACCAAACCTTTGCGTGCGACTTTGCGGGTGACTATGGAGAGAGCTCGCGAGCAGTTGAAAGTAATCCTCCTGAGTCTGAGGAGGCCATATGTATTCTTTGGCTCCTCCCTTCTAGGAATCTGATCCTTCAAACAAAAAGCGTAGCCTAAACGAAGCTATTTGGACTTTCGAGCTGTTCGCATGAGCGCAGGATCCTTCAAATGGTTGCCCATAAGATCATCTCAAGCTCAGAGAGCGTTTTCCCTGGCCGGCCAGCTTCCCCCCTCCCCCGGTTTTGGATCCCTCTGAATTCCATTCAAAGCCAGCCAGCTCCTGAAGGCAGAACCATTTGTTTCCACGTCTCTTCATGACCAAAGCCTGGCTGGCATGAGCTCAAGTTAGGCAGCTGGCTCTCAATGGAAGAAGCCCCCTCTGGCGCGCCTCAGTCAAGCGCGGCCGGATTCGGGAGATCTGTCCCCGCCCTGCGTGCGGTCCCCCAAGAACGTGCATCCAGAACCCTCACTGGGCTCTGCTCGCGTGCACGCGATGAGCTGGCAGCCTGCAGGCCGCTGGCGCTCCGGCTTTCGGGGCTGCTCTTCTGCATGGATTTTTCCCTTCGCGAGGAGGGGTTTGGACATGTCATTTCTGACAAGTCAGGCGTCGTCGCGTCCCCGGCCTCTGTTCTTGTATTTTTTCTGGAGAGTCTAGGTTTTCCTGTCGAGGCTGGGCTTCTGTGACTCCATGGGGTGTTTTTCTGTTACACTTGCCGGTTCAGAACCTCAAGAGAGATCTGTTTGAGGTTTTAAAATATAAAGAACATGTAGCACAGAACCCACGCTGTGCCAACTTTTAATTTTTTTTGGATGAGTGCATTTTATAATTCTCCAAATATGAAATTATTTGGCACGAGAAGCTGGCATCAGATATTAGAGAGTATAGACCGTGTCCGTAAAATGGACTTCTGTGTGGTGAAATGACATAGGCGAATTCCTGCTCCAGGCGTGTTAAAATAGTCCCTCGACTGGATCCCTTTCTGGCTATGAGGACTCCCCAATTCCGTCCTACTTTTCAGAAACCTTGCGTTACATAGGGCCTCTTCACTCTAAATCTACCTCCAGGCCGGCACTTCCTGTAAAGTGCCTTTGTTGGTGCTGAACAATAAAGTCGTTACAATATCCTGAACCCTGAAAATGAACTTGCTGCAACCAAATTGTAACTTTATAGGACTTGGGTGCAATTAGATGTCACAACAGGGGACGGGAAATAAATCAGAACACACATACCCCACCCACACACCCACTAGAACCAAGGTGCTAGGTGAGAGTGGGAAAACAGACTCGCCTTCGACGAGAGGCTGGGCTTGCACAGTCTGCAAAGGGTTTGCCAGCTCTGGCTTGGATAGGAGTCTCTGCGTGGTGCTAGTGGTTAATATGCTCGGTGGCTGACTGAAAGGTTGGAGGTCCAGGCCCACCCAGAGGTCCCTTGGAAGAAAAACCTGGCAATCCATTTCCAAAC
>NW_022111373.1:93287154-93288174 GCF_000313985.2 Echinops telfairi
GCCAGCTCTGGCTTGGATAGGAGTCTCTGCGTGGTGCTAGTGGTTAATATGCTCGGTGGCTGACTGAAAGGTTGGAGGTCCAGGCCCACCCAGAGGTCCCTTGGAAGAAAAACCTGGCAATCCATTTCCAAACTTCTGACACAAGGTCTAGTGCCCATCAAGACCTCATTGAGCCGGTAACCTGGGAAGAAGTGCAGGGAACGCAGGAGCCAGCAGTCACAGCTGGACGGGGCGCCAGTCTGTGCCATAATCCTATTGCTGCTGAACTTTTGAAATTGGCTCCTCTTGGCCAGGTGCTTCCTGTCGTTCTGTTTTGTGGAGTTCAGCTAGGTTGAGCCTGCTGCGCATAAATTCAGGTGAAGGACGGTGGGGAACTCCGAGACAATATATTGTAGACTAGAAAGGGGCCTTGTAGAAACCACTGACGTTAAAAATAAAACACAAGACTGGTCACATTTATCTAACAGTGTATGCCCTTCCAGCGCAATTCAGAGAATGTTTTTAGCCAAAATTTTATCCCTTTTACAAAGGAGACGAAGGTAGCTATGGAGAATGTCTTTTCTTTTGGTGTAGTGGCTATGTGTTGGGCTGTGAACCGCATGGTCAGCAGTTCGAAACCCCCAGCAACTCTGAGGGAGAAAGTCTGGGATTTCTACTCCCATAAATAGTTATAATCTCTACTTATTATTTAAAATTCTGGCTTTCCAGAATAAAAACTGGTAGTCTATTGTATACATTTTGTCTAAATGTATTTGAAAACTTCACAGAATATACAGTGTTACCAGTGATTAGGCATATCCTCTTTTTGCATTTCCCACTTCTTGCATAAATGGAAAAAAATCTTAGTGGAAAAATTAATGCTTAGCATCATGTTAAGCATGAATTACATGTCTTGACTATTTTATGTTCATTACAAATTTTCCATGTTATAATAAACTGCACAAGTGAAAATTACAAACAAAACCAGTTATAGTCTCAGAAACCCGCAGTGGGGTCACGATGAGTCAGCACTGACTCAGA
>NW_022111373.1:93290402-93294302 GCF_000313985.2 Echinops telfairi
CCCCCAATCAAAGTAAGGGAAAAAAAGAAAGAAAGCCAATACCCCAAAGCAATCTCATCACTGCCCACTGATTAGTTCTTACCACCAGCTCTAATGACCAGTCCTGGAGAGCGTTTAAAGACAACTCCTCGATATCATTTCTACAGGTTATTCAAATGGGAGAAGATAGGATGAGCTTACAATCTTCCCCTTCCTGTGTGTCTGTGAATTCAGAATGAACAGCCCCCTTCAAGTTGGCATGAGGAGAGAAGAAGCTAAGCTTGGAGCGAGCAGATGTGTGGCCCTCATTGTTCCGGGGTTTACAAAGGGCTACACTATCATCAGATTACACAAATGACTCTTTCTCCTTGTGCCAGCTTAATTTCCAGGTTGGCTTCTGAACAAAGAAGCCACAGTGGAAGCAACAACGCGTGTTTGTTGTTGAAGGCAAAGCTCCTTCAGAGAAGTCTTAGTTGGTTTGTCTCCCCTATTAAAAAAACAAAACAAAACAACCTTGCAGAAATAGTTCACTTTCTTTTCTTTACATGAAAACGGTGTTCACAGGGCTGTCTGTTTTCAGTGTGTGTTTAGGCAACACTGCTGAGTTAGATGTTAATGACCAAAAATAATGTGGAGCAAGGAGTGGGATAGTGACATCAAAATACCTCGCCGTGACTCTACACACAGAAACAAATGCGTCTCTCCAGTGAAAGTTGTGTGTGTTTGTGAGGTAGAGGTAGTCAGTGTGGTCCCAAGACCAACAGCATCAGCATCACCTGGGAACTTGTTAGAAATGCACGTTGCACGGTCTCGTCCTAGACCACAGCTCACTCACTACCATTCAGGTGACATAGACTCCTAGTGACCCAACATGGCAGGGTAGAACTGCCCTGTGGGGTTCTGAGGTTATAACTCTTTATGCGAATAGAGCATCTCATCTTTCTCCCACAGAGCACCTGGTGGTTTCAAAGTGCTGGAGTCAGCAGCCCAGTATGTACCCATGACCCCACCAGAGAGTAGAGCCTAGACTTCCAAACTCCCCAACTCGCTGCCATCAAGTCCGGGCTGACTCATAGTGATCCTACAGGACAGGGTAGAATTGTCCCCTGTGAGTTTACGAGACTGTAACTCTTTATAGGAAGAGACAGTCTCATTTTCTTTCTCTAGGAGCAGTTGGGAATTTCAAACTGCTGATCTTGTGGTTACTCACTGTATAACCCACAATGTCACCAGGGCGCTTTCCCTGAGACTTGGTGACTCAGAAACTCTAGGGATGGACCAGCAATTTTCATGTTAAAAGTCCTATAGGAGATTCGCTATGAGTCAGAATTGATTGGACGACAATGGATTGTACAAGATAGTCTGATGCTTGCTAAAGTCTGAGAACACTGGTAAAAAGAACACCAGGGGGCAAATGTAGAACCTAACTGCTTCGAAACCCACTGGCATCGAGTCAGCTCAGACCCATAGTGAGCCTAGACAGTGTTTGCAGGGCTGTAAATCTGTACATCTCTATGGGGCCGAACAGCTTCATCTCTCACTCCTGTGGACAGGCTTCTGGGTTTGAACCACTGACCATGTGGTTAGCAGTCTAATACTTACCCCACAGTACCACCAGGGCTCCTTAAATGGACTTCCTCCCTCTTAAAATAGGTTGTGCTATGCTGCTAAGAAAATTGGGGAAGAGTACATAGATCTTTAGTTTGCTTGTATGATTTTTTTAAAACTAGAATCTTGTTTGAAAACATACATGGGTATTTCTTTTCCCTACATCGACTGCCCACCCCCAATTTTGAAATAAGTAGACAGAGAGGTACAATGAGCTATTTGTGTAATTTTGTAGGAATAATGGAGTTTGTGCTAGCGGAAAAGGGTATCTTATGGAAAAAAGTTCACTAATATTCTGTCTAGACACATATTCTTTTTTGAAGCAGGAAACACAAAGGAAAATTGGCTTCTTTATCAAGTTCAAGGAAATGGTGTTTTAATTCTGTAGAGAAGTAATTTCATTTTCTCGGAGAAATGGGTAGACCGATATTAGTAATTTAATTCTCTTCTTAAATATCGTGATGGTGGGTACAGTTCTAACCAAGGGTAAAAGAAGCAATATCAGGTAAATTTAAATCTAGCCAGTGACTGGAGTGTGTGTGTGTGTGTGTGTGTGTGTGTGTGTGTGTGACAGAGAGACAGAGAGAGAAACTATATAGCAGTAAATATAGCTTTGTAATAAGCTGATAGCTAATTGTTATGTAGGATTCATAGTAGTGCTTTGACCGGATAGCTGAGGCCATAAATAGAAATCTGGACTCTGTGGCCTTTGTATATAACTTCATTTGGAGTCATTCATTTAGCAAATACATATTGTGGAGCATCACTGTGATGGGCCTGGGTTGTACAAATGAGCAAGAGTTTTATAGGTCTTAGGGAGCCAGGATCCTAGAGTAAGGATGGATGAGTAAATAAGACATTACGACACTGAAGCACAGTAACTTCTCCAGATGAGGCAGAATCCAGGGTGCTGGACTTCAGAGCCAAGGATGTGACCATTCTTATGAGAACTCGAAAATTCACTGGTATCAAAGGAATTCTGATGTTTTACAAGACAGGGTAGAACTGCCCCTGTATGTTTCTGAGACTGAAACTCCTTAAGAGAATAGCCAGCCTCCTCCTTCTCCCTTAGCGGGACTGTGGTTTTGAACTGCTGACCTTGCTGTTAGCAGCCAGATGCATAACCACTGTCACACCAGCGCTCCCTGAAAGTTGTGTAGGAGTTGAACAGCTAAAGGGGAGGGTAGTTAGAGAGAGGAGTGTGTGAAAAGTCCAAAGAGAGAGTTCTTGGTACTTCAACTGATGGTGCTTGAAAGGTAGTTGGGCAGAGCTGGAAAGAGATAAGAGATGATGCTGGAGAACAAGGTAAGGGCACAGAGGACTGTATCTTACATACCATGCTGATGCCAGGAAAAGGGGTCCAGGATTGCCTATTACTGTTAGCAGACAGAGCAAGTTCTTCCAGAAACTCTAAGTTTATCTTGAAGTACAAGCCAAAAGGGAAGAGTGGGGTTTGTTACCGCCAACCTGCTTCAGCATTCAGCAAAAAATCAAACAAGTTATATACCTTAAACTATGTGACAAAAAGCATGTTTTACCATGATCCACGAAAACAGGCTTTGCAGTGATCATCAGATACAAATGATGCTCTAAACAATGTTGAGGGGGCGGGGGGGAGGCAGAATTTGTAACAATCATAGGAAACATTATTTATACGTATTTTTCTCCAAGGGTCATTAGAGTACCACCCCCTGAAGCCTCATGAGCTTTTAGTTACCTAAATTGAAGCATGCCTCTGTGCCGGGCCTTACCCCACCCCCACCCCCCTGAGGCTTCATGAGGGATGCTTCATCCTTGGCTACTTATCTTAATAGCCTTGCTTACCCCTTCCTGAGTTGTAGCACCCCTACGGATTGAGCCTAAAAGGAATTTCTATTACAAGGAAGGTGGCTGGTATATTTGGATTTTGAACAAGATAAATTATGTTAAATTTCTAGTATCTTGATTAACAGCAGGGAAACTCTTTCACCAGCCCTCCCAACATTGTTAGGGCTTTTATTTCAATATCGACTTTATTCCAGAAAAATCAGACACCTGGGGATTGTTAGATTTGGCCTCTCTCTGGAGACTAGGTTGGAATAACATGGGCTGGCGTTGGGGAGACCAGCTGGGACACAGTTGTAATAAAGCAGACAACAGTACTTAGTGCTTGTAGGTTGAACCAGAAGCAAGACAGCGATGAAGAGAAATGAAAAGATTTAGGGAATCAGTATTATGTGAAATAGGTTTGATGAGTCCCAGTGCTCATTAGGTGTGGGAATGAGAATAGATAGATAGTGGACCATTCCCAGAGCTTTGGGCACAGGATGGGGG
>NW_022111373.1:93294402-93314891 GCF_000313985.2 Echinops telfairi
AGATTTTAGAGTAAAACGATGTCTATTTGGGGGGCTTACTACCTCTGTGAAATCTGTGACCATCCAAGAGAGAGATCCAATCAAATGCTGGAAACGCAACGTGGGTCTGGTGTTCCAGAGACTGGGATTCTTCTCTTAGACCACTTTGTCTCATAAATGTAGCCTGGGCTGTATCAAGGCAGAGACAAACACGAAAGGACTTTCTTTACCGCTGTTGATCACGTTCACAGCGATTGGCTCCTCCTCTAGAGGACAGTTTTAAGAGCTGAATGGGTCATCGGGCTGCAGGATTTTTCAGTAAGAACTTAGAGACAGTATTGTGGGTTACCCACGGAAACTTCCCAACTCACAGGCCACCTTTCCTTTCCGCTGGGATTTTGTTTCAACAAAATGCGAGACCAGGAATGGTGTAACCCCAAACTGAAAGACTGTATTTTCACTTCCATTCGGGACAATTACCCTGTAATCATGAAATGAACATTTCTTTATCACAGAATTGTTTGGTGAGAGCAACATGAAACAGACAAGCCAGACAGTGTACTAGCCGATAGGTCAAAGCAGCCAGAGGAAAGCTCGTGTTTATCACACAGCTCGCACCAGTTGGTGGAGGTGCTCTGCAGCCAGGGCGGCAGCCTTGTGGACACTCCACTTGCCACTCGGGCCACACGGCCGCGGGAGCTACATCTTCACCTGCTCACATCTCACGGAGACCTCCTTGGATGAAGTGCAGACTGAAATGAAGTTCAGAGCCCTGATGGCATTCATGCCTTTTGAAATAGCACAGTTACATGAGAATGTGGCATACTTTCTTTTATCACATCAGAGAGAGAAAAAAAAAGTTGAGGCCAACCTAGTTATATGTGCAAGTGACAGTTTTCCAGAACGGAAGGAAAAGCTCATGTGCTTTGGGAGCTACTCTGGAAATGGTCTGGCTGATGCTCTCCGGGGGTCGGACACACTTGCTCTGGAGACATCGCAGATGACGAGATACATTCATACCAGAGACGAGCCCGAGTGGTCTCAGTGATGGTAATCACCGCAAAGCCCATTCATGGTTGCAAGTGACCCAATGGGGAGAGGTGGGAAGCTTGCATAGTGCCTTTCTGATGGGGGGCATCCCTTTCATGTCTGCACTGCTTTGGTCTTCTGAGTGACCAATCGAGAGTACTGCATATAAGCATGTGTTTTCCTTATAACTTGGGAGACTTCTGTTTGACAGACAAACTCCCTGCTTTTACGTAAGGCAGGTTCTAGCTGGACAAGCTGAAGCGTGGTCAAAATTGTTTAAGCTGGTTTCTAGGAGTCTCATTTTCATGAACCTCCACCCCCATGTTCTTTTCCTCACTTTCCCCCCCAAAAAGAGCAAAACCAAACCCATGCCATTGAGTCCATGCTGACTCCCGGCAGCCCTTAGGGCAGTGTGGACCTGCCCTGGTGGGCATCCCAGACTGTCATTCCTTAGGAGAGTAGATCCTCAAACTTCCTCCCTAGGAGCAACTGGTGTCTTGGAACTGTGGGTCTTGTGGCTCGCAACTCAACTCCTAACCACTACGCCACCAGGGCTGGTCTTCACTTAGGTTCTCAGAATTCGTATTCTCTCTGCAGATGCTTTGTTTTCCAGTCCCCACAGTCATGTCCTTTCATGACTTTTGCCTTCACCGCTCAGTACAGTAGGTATATATGTGTGTCTAGATGTATGTGTGAATGTACACATATACACACAAACATACGCACATGCACATACAAACTCATACATAGAAAACAGTTTTCCACAGACTTTTTGAAGCCCCCTCTCCTCTCATAGCCTCTTAACCCAGTAAACAGGATTCACCCTTCTGTAAAGTTGGAAATAAGGTGTCTTTAGTTTGGGGTGGGTCTTACTGATGCCGAACAGTGGCTTCACCTACTATGTATATAGAGCAGCGTTATATTTAGGAGTAAAGGTCTTAATTTGTGCATGAGATTCCAAGTTTATAATTGTAAATGTATTAGATTTAGCTCATTCACAAAGAACACAAGAAACCCAGGTTGTGTGTGTGTGTGTGTGTGTGTGTGTTTGTCACTGCAGTGGGTACTCAGTTAGCCTGGTGTTCAAAAGGAAAGTGCGCAGATAGAAAGAAGCCCGTTAGGATGGCTTCAAGCACAGTCTTAAGCGTGTACCCCAGCAGCTGAGATCAAACAGATTTGGAAAAGTGGGAAGAGTTAAATTTGGTAAATGCACAGAGCTGAGTAATCTTAACTGAAAATAGACCTGACTGGTTCCCACAAGAATACTGGAAATCTTTAAAAGTAGCTCAAAGCTACCCTTTCTAATTGCATATCACGGATCTGGCTGTAATGTTGCTATCCCTCCTTGGTGTATCCAAAATTACCACTTCTGTGCTCTATCCTTTTATTCTGGTCGCCTGGTTGTTTTGACATGTAATCGACTGAGCCCTTTCAGAATGCCTCTGTTAATATTTCTTCCATGTGACTCTCACTATTTTTTTGTCTTTTTCTCGAGGACTCCTTCTCATACTGTATCAAAGGCTGGCACCACAGAAAACCCCTGGCTGGCAAGTCGATTCCGACTCCCGAAGACCCCATGTGGTAGAAAGTAGGAGCAGGCTCCCTAGGGTGTTCTTGGCTGTAAACTTCACAGGAGCTGCCTATTAATGGTGCTGCTGGATAGATTTACATGTCCATCTTCTGGGTGGTAATGAAGGGCCAATTGCTACCCACGATCTATGTCTACACCACTGCCCTAAAATGATTTTTCATACTTCATTTTACATATTTTAATTCTGAAGGCACTTTATTTATTTTTGTTTTAAGGAGTTTTATGGGCATATACTTCACATATTATACAATTTAATCATTCAATCATATTAAGAAGAATTGTGCAATTATCACCGCAATCAATATCAGAACACCTTCTTCTTTCTCGTACTTATTGTTGTTAGCTCCCCATTTCTCTCTGTCTCTATAGCTCCACCTATCCTGGATTTTATATACTGAAACACAAACAGGAAACAAGCAAACAAGAACCCAACCACAATGACTGCAGGAAACAGAAAAATCTCAATCAAAAAGAGAGCTCAAAAAGTAGATCTTACATCTCCGCCTAATATTTCTGCAGCTACATGTCAATCACTAGTCTTTAAAGAGTGGACGAAATCAATTCTTCAGCATAATGCAGCCCTCAACAATGCCACAGTAGTTCAGTACGCGAGCACAGCAGTGTACTGATGTTATTTAGGCATTTGCAAATGTGGATGGTGTATTGAGTAGGTGCCAGCAAAGTCAGCTTTGAGATTTTAGGGTTTATAGGATTTTCCTGTTTTAAGAAAGGTGATACTTAAAACATTGTTGACATTGGTTTGCACTTAATTGCCCTCTGCTGCCTTAAAAAAAATCCATTCATCTTCTGTCAATACAAATGATATATTTGCTATAAGTTGTGACAAGGAGTGATTATGAACATTTTGTGGCCTGTGAGAGGTAAAAATAAAGGAATCATGTTACTTTGTTGTATTTCCTCAGTGTTTCATGTTAGCATTTACTCTCCATAAGAAAATGATGCTGATAATAAGGCCAAATAATTATACAGCTCAATATACTGTTACACATATCATCTCATTTGGTTTTGCAACACCCCTAGGAGGTAAATATATAACACTTTGGTTTGATTAGCATCACAATGGATCATTAAGCAAAGCCACAGAATGAAAATGTAAAGCTACACAATTGAAGGGAAAAAACCTGCACTTATAGCTTCAAACCATATCTTACTAACCCACTTTAAGTCTCATGGGAAACTTGAAAAAAAATTGATGTCCAGGCCAGACACCTAGCCCAATGAATGACAGCAGAACTCCTGGGGTGAGACTCTGGTCTCACGGATTTAAAGCTTCACAGTTCCCACCCAGAGCTGCTCATTCAGAACTACATCTGCACTGCCTTTGCCTACTAGTAATACCATTGTTGAGGCAAGGATGGGGAGACTTCATCTCACGTCCTTTGGACATTCTATCAGGAGAGACCAGTCCCTGGAGAAGGACATCATGCTTAGTAAATCATGGAGGAGCAAAAAAGAGATGGGCTGACACAGTGATTGCAACAATGGGCATACACATAATAATTGTGAGGATGGATCAGAGCCAGGCGGTGTCTCCATCTGTTGTGTGCTGGGGTGCTATGAAGTGAAACTGACTTGGGGGCACCTAACAACAACAAAGGATAAGTGGTACGGGTAGACATTAGAGTGCTATCATATGTTCAGGTGATCCAACATCTTCTGCCCACATGGTTTTCAGATGTGACAGCCCAAATAGCTAATTGTTGATTCAGAGTTTCACTTTGCTTTTGATACCCAAGGCCTAGCAAGGTTTACTGGGTCAAGAAGTATCGCCCATTTCAGTGGAAGAAAATAATAAAAAGACACTCTCTCAGATTTCAGCTAAACAATATAGCTGGCGAGTCCCAGACTCACCTAAAGAGTGTGGTGAAACAGCCCCAAATACGTGATTCTGTAGGGTCTGTACTAGAGCTCCTACGTTTGCTCTGCTTTTAAATGCCTGGGAATGCTGACACTACTGGTCTCCGGACCCCATTCTGAGAATCATTGCATTATATTAGCAGGCTTGTTGCTTGAGCCTTGACCACAGTGAGCTAACAATGAGTAGTTTGTCACCAAGCATGCTAGTGTTCTAATGGCCATATATAGTCATAGCCCCAGAGTAGCAGCCCACATCTATTATAAGCCTGGTTTGTTGCAGTGATTTCTTTTTTT
The DNA here is from genome assembly GCF_000313985.2 of Echinops telfairi. Lineage (NCBI taxonomy): Eukaryota > Metazoa > Chordata > Mammalia > Afrosoricida > Tenrecidae > Echinops > Echinops telfairi. Next base: position 93,299,174 of record NW_022111373.1, read on the forward strand.
ATTCTGCCTACTTGTAGTATATTTAATAACATCAATGCTGGGGGAAAATGTTTACTAATCTTAGCATCACAGATTTTCTAAAACTACAAAAAATTCTATCTTAAAATTTTGGATTTTTCTCTCTTCTAGTAAATATAAACATATGAATTCTGGGGAATTTTTTAAAGGGATATTGGATTGATTAAAATCAACCAAATTTGGGTGCATTATAAAAGCAATGAAACATACAGCTTTTCTGTAATTCTTTAATGCTCCGCCCACCCCACCCTCACTATCGTGACACCAATTCTACCTTACAAATCCAGCTAGACCAGAGCATGTCCACTGGCACAGGTAAGAGCTGGAAACACAGGGAATCCAGGACAGATACACCTCTCAGGACCAATAATGAGAGTAGTGATACCAGGAGGGTAAGGGGAATGTGAAAGAAGAAAGGGGAAACTAATCACAATGTTCTACATATAACCCCCTCTCAGGGGATGGACAACAGAAAAGTGGGTGAAGGGAGACATCGGTCAGTATAAGTCACGGAAAAATAATAAAAGTGATTTATAAATTATCAAGGGCTCATGAGGGAAGGAGAGAGGGAAAAAATGAGGAGGTGATACCAAAGGCTGAAGTAGAAAGAAAATGTTTTGAAAATGATGATGGCAACATGTACAAATGTGCTCGACACAATGGATGTACCTACGGACTGTGATAAGAGCTGTACGGCCCCCAATAAAAGGATAAAAAGTGTACTTAATATGCTAAACACACACAAAAAATCAACCAAATTTACATTTTTTCAATAATATATACAAGCATTCTCATATAAATATTCTAAAAATTATAAAATTCCTCATTCCTCTTATAAGAAAAATTAGTAGAGAATTCTGTAAGTACTTGGGGAATGTACTATCTTTACTACACCGCTGGTTAGAAATTTGTGTTATAATATTAAGGCAGGGTGTTGGACCAATCATGCCCTAGTCTCATCGTAAGGAAATAAAAACAGCCAGGCTGACAGTGCCTTAATTCACCATCATAGTATTTACCAACATGGTTTAGTCACATGTGACTGAAAATGCTAGACATTAGATAGAATGTGGGCTTGGAGAAATAAGAGACACGACCATGTTGGTTAAAGAACCTTGGCTAGACAGAGGTCAGCAGACTCCCTGTAGCTCTTACGTATTATCCCACCCTGTCCTCAAAGGGCCCAGCCATGCCGCACTCTGTCTGGGGAGTGACCAGAAGACCGGCATGCCTCACAGGAAGAGAGACTCAAAAGCCTGCATTGCAGCCTCATCTCTTCAGCACCCTGCATGGAATGACTTACAGTATGACTAGACAGTGAACCTCTGACCTACAGAATTACAGATTTTTGAACTTGAATTAATTTAATTGCTTATGTAAGGATACGATGACAGCTTAAAAAGCAGAGCGTTAAGATTTTATATGTTACGATAAAAGCGATTTTGTCACTTTAGAGCAAATCATACTGCTTCCCTGAGGTAGACAATGTGAGCATCTTCATTTTCAAAAGAAGGCTAAGGTGTCCTTAGTTCAAGTGACCTGTTCTTTAAGCACAGTTAGTAGACACCTATGTCCCAACACCTTTACTTTAAATGGGTGCTCACCATCAACCCGGTTTGGCTTTCATCCGTTCACTCACTGAACAAATATCCAGTGAGCACATATTAAGTGCCACAGGGTATTCTAAGAGCTGAAAACACAACAGTGAACGAAACTATGGCCTCCTGGAATTTATAGTCCTAGGTAGGCCTAATGACCTTGCCAAAAATGCCCACAACCGAATTCCAAGATCCTGTGGACATGTTACTTTACATCAGTGTTTCCCAGAGTGGTAGAAACTGCCCTTTGAGGGGCCCTGGCAGGCACAATCCAGGGCTGGGCAGAGCGAGGGGGGGTGCCAAAGAAAATGCCTGCACCGTGTCCTGGATTATGGGCTGCAGTCCAAAAGCTTTTAATGGAGCTTTTTTTTCCTTTCCTGAAATAGGGGCTGGAGGCCAAGTAAGTTTGGGCACCTCTGCCTTACCTGGAAAGGGGGACTTTGTATGTGAAGAATGTGGACACTGAGGTGGGAGAGTCAGCAGGATAGCACAGGTAGACCCAATCTATTCATATAGGTCCACAAAAGCAAAGAGCCTTTATTGACTGGATGAGTGAGAAAATTGATGACAAAGGGCCAGAGGGATACAGTGTTGCTGGCTTTGAAAATGGGGCAAGGGGACTACGAACCAAGCAACATGGTAGACAGATGAAGCTGAAAAGGGCAAGGTAGTGGCTTCTTTCCTGGACCCTCAGAGGGAATGCAGGTCTGCATTTGAGCCCAGTGATGGCCGTAGTGGGCTTCCAACTGATGGGAGTAGAAACCAATAACCATCTCTGGTGTGACAAAAACTAAGCCTGTGGTGATTTATTACACCAGGAATGAAAACCTAAGATGACAATATTCAAGAAAAATATAAGTAAAACATTCGCGCTTAGATTGTTGTTGTTAGTTGCCATAAGGTGAGTTCCAACCCATAGCAATCCGATGTGCAACGGAAGGGCACACGGCCCAGTCCTGCTCCATCCTCAGGACTGTTCCTCTGCCGGAGCCCTTTGCTGCATCCACGGTCAGTCCCTCTCCTTGAGGACCTTCCTCTTTGTTGCTGCCCCTACTTTACTGAGTATGATGTCCTTCTTCCGGGACTGCTCTCTCCTGAGAACGTGGCCAAAGCATGGAAGACGAAGTTGGGCCATCCTTGTCTCTAAGGAGCACTCTGGCCGTACTTCTTCCAAGATAGATTTGTTTGTCCTTTTTGCAGCCCGTGGTACTTTCATTATTCTTTCCCACCACCACCATTCACATGCATAGATGCTTCTCCCGACTTCCTTATCCAATGTCCAATTTCTCTATGACAGTGATGAGTATTAAGGGAAAAAAGAAATCAGGGAATGAGATAGGAATATCAGGAGGCAGTGCAATTTTTACGTATGACTTTTGACATTTGAGTAATGACTTAAACGTGGTAAGAGGAGAGGACATCTTGGAAAGAACAGGAGGCCAATGTGACCGTTCCTGCCTGACCCTGAATTTCAACCTCAAAAGAACAATTACCATTCCAGATGATCCTAGCTTCCACCAATCATTGCCGATGATGATTTACAATAAAGCATCAAAAGTTGGCAGGCAGCATTCTGATTTTTCTGTAAACTAAGTGCTAGACAGTAGCTTGTAGATTGGACCAGTGTCCCTGGCCTCTGGTGGTCCGTATTTCTGTTGTTATGTCCTTCCTGGTCAACATGCTAGCAGGTTCAAAGACGTTGCCCTCGCCTTCCTTCTCTTGCAGTTCATCTTCACATTCTCTATTTGTTCATCCGCTTGGACCTCAGGGATCAGAGGTTCCTAACAAAGATGACACCGAGGCTGACAGGAGCACATCCAAATTTGAGAAGTTAACTTCATCAGAAGATATGAGAGCCTGGACGTCAGACTGTACATATCTACTAGGAAGTTGCTTGGTTGTCTTATGGTTTGAGGAGTTGCTCACACTTTGGGTGAGGCGTTGCTTCTATTTTGTGTTGTGAGTTGCCACGGAGGTACTTGTGTACAACAGAACGAACCACTGTGGGTTCCTGAGCCGTCCTCACAATTGTGAGGTCACGAGAGTCCATTGTTTCAGCTGCTGTGTCAATCCACCTTGTTGAGACTCTGACACTTTACCAAGCATTGCATCCTTTTCCTGGGACTGGTCTCTCTGGATTATGTGTCCAAAGTACTTGAGATGAACTCTTGGCATCGTCAATTCTAAAGGACACTCTAGCTGTACTTCTTTCAAGACAGATTTGTTTGGTTCCTCTGGCACGCCATGGTGCTTTCCATTTTCTTCACCAAACCTATAATTCGAAGGCATTCATTCTCCTCAGCCCTTTCTTGATTATTGTCCAACGTTCACTTGTGTATGCGGTAGTCCAAGGCACCTTAGTCCGCAAAGTTTTATCTTTGCTGGTCAGCACCGTAGAGGTCTTGTGCAGCAGGTTCGTACAATCCAATGAGGCTTGAGTTTTTGACGCTGCAGTGACTGATGAACATTGGCTGTGGATCCAAACAAGCTGAAATTCATAACAACTTCAGTTTTCTCCAGTTATGTATGTTTAAAGGCAAATGGTATTAATTAATGGTTCAAAGTGTATAGGAATTGAATTAACTCAAAGGAGGTTAAAACAGAAATGCAGAAGTCATACAGCGATTAATGACTTCTCAGAATCAGAACTTTCCAGTTGAAATAATACATCGGTGTCCCCTGGTTCTGTACTTAAGCAAAGTATGAGCTGACTTACTAAGCACCCAACGTTTGGCCCTTGCATCTCTGCTCACGGAGAGAGCTCATGGTTTCCCTCGGAGCTTTCATGTGTGTTGTCTGGCTCTGTGAAGCTCACTTCTTCTCACTGGTCCTCCTCTTTTCTCATGATCCCACCATCTGTGTCTTCGAAGCTCCCAAAGATCATTGCTCCTCCTTCGGAAGTTGGGAAATCCACAGGATCTGTATAACTCCACTTGTACTTCTTTTGTCTCAATAACCACAGATCCAGTCCTTAGGTGGGATGTTCATTAGCTTAAATACCCTGATGTTATGTCCACTGGTCTTTTGCTAGTCTCACTGCCTTTTAGACCAGTTCCTATCTTACAGCGTTCTTTATGTCCCAGAGATGAGCAAATCTTCCTGGTATGATCTGCTTCGTTGAGAGCATCAAAGAGCTTTTTGAAAAACCTCATCCTGCATATTATTTATTGGGAAATGTGACTCTGGGTCACATTAGCTTGTTGACTGCCATATCCCATTGTTGTCACCCATTGACACCCACTTGACTAAAAAGGCTCAGTTTAGTCACCATCTCCTCCTATCTCCATTCTGTTGTGGCCCTGCTAGAAGTTTTTCTTGGAACTAAAGGGCAGGACTTCAAATATGTCCCTATTTAAGTATCCCTTGTTAGATGTGAATGATTAAGCTCTATTTCTATACTAATTATGTCATCCATTCTGCGAATTTTCCCTCCCAGTTTCAAGTAGCACCTTATTATTTTCCCTAATTTCCCTCCCAGTTTCAAGTAGCACCTTATTATTTTCCGTAACCACATCCTTCCCCCTAATGAAGCCTGCCACTGCTCCCCCAATCCTTCTTATAGACCCTTTGCCACTTGTCTGCAAGGATCTCTCTTGCTGATTTTAGAGATGAATTGGTTTTCTAGTATATATTTATTTATATGATCTAAAATATATAGCACAAACACAATTCTTCGCTTGGCTCTGGCTGTCAGGGGCCATCTATTTCCTCATCACAACTTTTCTTGCCTGGAGGTATCTAGTACATAGTATTGGCTTTGAGTAATGGTTGATAGGTGACAAGGAGAGATGGGAACTTGGTGTTTCAGATATAACATAAGCATGCTTAGGCAATGCCATTTAATAAATAAAATCTGTTAGCAAAATGGAAGATTCAGATAAAGGCAGAAGTACATAAAAATATTTTAATTTGCTTATTCCTTTCAGGTCCTGGTTGTCCCATGATGATTCTATGTTAGCCAAGTGAGTTAGTTAATTGTGCCAGCCTGGCCGATAATCACATGTGGTGCTGGTTGAAAGGCGGAGGGATAAATGGGTGGTGAAACCTCGCCTTTCTAGTTCTCGGGTCTCTTGTTTTGTGATGGTTGCATCGGGTGCAGCTGCCTTAGCAGTTCCCTGCTTCAGCTTACAAGATGGATTTCCTACAAGACATCCCCAAGGAGAAGCCGCATGGATCTATCCCGATGCAGCCCTGGGTGCTGGAGCAGCCATGTGGAGACCCCTGCCAGTGCTGAGATGCTTACACATTCACTGACTCAGCTTTCCTCCTGCAGTCGGCATCATTGCCTCTGTTTTGTGAGGTGAAGGACTTTGTGGACTGGTGTTGGGTTCATGGGTTAATGTTGGACTTGTGGGCTTGGGCAGCATTGGGTTGGGATGTTTTCGTGATGCACATTTTCTTTGCATAAAACTCTCTCTTATACGTGAGTTGCCGTGGATTTGTTTCTCCAAAGTACCTAGACTAATACACCAAGTATCTTGCATTTGATTTTAAAAGAAATCGGAAGTAGATGACTCAGGATTGGATGACTCAATAAAATTATAGACAAAATCGCTTGCCACAGTGACTCTTGTTAATTAAATGTCTGAGGCAGCAAAATCAAAACAGGAGGAATTGGTGTACAATTTAGGAGCAAGGCCATAACATTAGGTCTTTCAGCTGGAGACAGCTTAACTCCTTAAGCTTAAAACACTTTTAAAAGGAGGCGAATGGCTCTTTGTTTATTCTGCCAAACTGGCTTGCACTACTTGTGGTGGAGGTGGTTAGGTGCCATCCACCTGGTTCCAAGAGCGACCTTATGTGCAACAGAACTAAACACTGCCCGGCCCGGTGCCATCCTCGGGATCGTTCTCATGTGTGAGCCCATTGCTGCAGCTCCTGTGCCAATCCAGCTCATGGAGGCCCTTCCTCTTTTCCAATACCCTTCGGCTTTACCAATGGATCCCTGGTGGTATAGTGATTACATGTGAAGCTGCAATTCGTAAGGTAGGCAGTTCAAAACCACCACCAGCTCTTAGTGATAAAAACTGGGTTTTTTTACTCCCGTGAGCAATTATAGTCTCACAAACCCACAGGGGGTTGCTGTGAGTCAGCACTGACCCAATGGTAGTGAGTTAAAAGTGATTTTACCAAGCATGGTGTCCTTCTCCAAGCATGAGGTCCTTTACCAAGCATGGTGTCCTTCTCCAGGTCCTGCTCTCTCTGGACCACAAAGTACAGGAGAGCAAGTCTCACCATCCTTACCTCAAAGGAGCACCCTGAAAGCGTTCAGGACAGATTTGTTTGTCCTTTTGGCATCCATGGTATGTTTAATATGCAACACTTATAGTTAGATTTCACTTTATCTCAATTTGATCAGCCACATCACACTTCAGCCATTCTTAATTGTTACAATAACTTTCTTAATTGTTAGGAGAATAACTCTCAAGCAAACTTCCATTGCCTGCAAAATACTTTACTTTGGTTATTAAACTAATGCATACATTTGGAACATAGTACTGGAAAATGGATTAGGAGTATTTAAAAAGTTTCATAGAGTTAAAAAAGTATATTATAAAAAGTATCTCTGGTAAGACTCAATTATTTAGATATATGCATATGCTCAGAGAATAGCTTAAATGTATGAGTGAGTGCTCACATACAGTTGCCACAGAACCATTCAGTGTTTTTTTGGGTTTTGTTTTTTCTAAAGTAGGTATGCTGACACAGGTACTCACGGTTTTGTTGGTATCTTTTGTTCTAAGTTTTATTTTGGCATAGAAGGAGAAATAATAATTTTGTCAATTAAAAACTATCCTGTCTTTTACTTCTTTGTGCAGAGGAGGAACCCCAGTGGCGTCCGTATGTGTATGCACATACATATATCTACCTTCACGCTGCTCCATGATGTTGTTTTTATGGGGATTTGATATTATGTGCTTTATGTTGTGCACACACGCATACATATAAGGAAATCTACATTTAAAAAACCAGCCCAACTTGGGTTGAACTATGTATGATAATAAAAGCCCCAAATCCATTTGCAGAGTTTCCACCTGGATTAACCTCCATTAAACTCGCTCGGACCATTGACCAGGGACATGAATGGCCTTGTCCTTACACAGGGTGCTTTGGGAAGTAGACAACTGCAGATAGGGTTAGGTTAAAGTTCTACACCATGTTCCTTATTTACCTTTTTGAGGCATTTATAACTAGTTTGGGTTTTTATTATTTTCTCATTCCTTTGGGGTTGAGGTTTTACTGTTTCCTTTTGTTGCTGTAGACAGGATAGTTTGATATGAAATCCAGGATAGGGAAAACTAGAGTGAAAATGACCAGATTATTAACTCCTCAAGTTTATGACAAGGGAGATTGGGGGTAAATAGGGAGGTAATAACAATGGATACAAGAATGAAGAAAATGATCCAAAGTTGATTGCCATGAGCATTGCACCTCCTTTGAACATATTTAAAACATGGAACCATAGGGTACTTGAATTATAGATCAACAAAATGGTTAAAGAAAAGAAAAGAGTTCACACAGTTGTAGAAGTGGGTAAGTCCAGTTGGGTTTCCAGTCTCTGGGTCAGATGTCAAACTGGAGGCTTCTCCTGATGAGATTTGGGTGCAGATGTGGCCAGGATTGTCAGAACTGGCAGGACTCAGAAGTGGATGAATCCAAGGTCGTCAGGTCAGGTGGCGGATGCTAAAGGCTCAAGGCATCTTCAGGGGATGTAGCAGACTGTGGGCTCAAGTTCAAGGAAGTGGGTGTTCATGAGCCAGATGAAGGATCCAGATCCAGCAAAAAGCAAACAAACTTCCCCAGAGTGTCCACTTACATAAGAATTAGATACCACCACCACCCTGCTGCCCCAAGCAGAAAACTTCCTTTCCATAGTGAAACTGTGACCTGAGTAAGGAGGTTTCACTCCACCCCAATCTGCCCAGAAATGCTGGGCTGCTCACAGGAGACCCCTCATGGAGTTGATGACAGTATGCTAGGTCACAGCGTTAGAGATTGTAAGGCCTCACTGCCAGACCAGTGCAAATCCTGGCCCAATCAAGCTATCGAAAAACCGAACTATCTCCGTGTCCACAAAGCCTTCTTCCTCATAATAGTGTGTTTTTAATGAAATGAACAACATGGCTGCCAGTAAGGGAATGGCTAAAGTACAAGAAAAATGATACCTAAGGAGTAAAATTGAGCAATGGAACAAGATGTGTGCAGCCCTTCTGAAGTCCAATCGCCGTTCCTATTTGCTGTGGCATAAGACAAGACAGCTGCAACTTTCTGAAAGGAGCATTACTGTAAGTAGTGAAAACACAGTGGGTTGAGCTTTCCCTGGCTCTCTCTAAAGTAGAAAGGCAATGACGCAAGCGACGTGGACTTTAATGTTTAATGTTCTTCCCTGAAACCAGCTAGAGAATGGCGAGCAGCGGATGCTGCCCCTTTGGGCCTAGCTGGTTGCCTGAGCTGTCATCCATGATGCTGCAGAGAACCACGCGGGGGTTGCAGGGTTTAGCAAAAGTACACTTGGATATTGAAAGTCGTCATAAGGTTCTCCTTACTGCCTCATTGTGGTTTGCAAATCCTTTTGCAGCCTAACCTTCACTGGAGCTGTGCAGCCAGCTTCTGCAGGACTGTTTGCTCTGGGATGTGATTTGAGCGGGTTTATGTAGAAAGAGTGCTGCAGTGTCTCGGGTTGTTAGGCACACTCCACTGTGCATCTGCCACAAGCCATAGGGAGCATGGCAGTTGGATGCTGCGGACGCAAAGCTGTTCTGTTTCCATTTTTATGTGGCTGTCCATCCATTTGTGGTGGCTGTTAGGTGTCATCGACTCGGTCCTGACACATAGCTGTCCTATGAGAATTAAACTATGCTCCACCCTGCGCCATCCTCACAATTGTGCATATGCTTAATCCCGTTGTTGTAGCCTCAGCATGAATCATCTCCTTGGGGCTTTTCCTTTTTGTGCTGATCCTCCACATTAGCAAGCTCGATGTTCTTCTCCAGAGACTGGCCTCTCCTGACAGCGTGTTCAAAGCCTGTAGGATGAAGTCTTGCCATCCTTGCCTCTAAGGAGCACGCTGGCTGTACCTCTTCCAAGACAGATCGGTTTGTCCTTTGAGCAGTCCGTGGTGCTTTGAATGTTCTTCTCCGACACCACAACTCAAATGCATAGACTCTTCTTTGGTCTTCCTTATTGAATGGCCAACTTTCACATGCATAAGAGGCAACTGAAAATACCATTGCTTCAGTCAGGCATACCTTAGCCTTCAGAGTAGCATGCTTGCATTTCAGTGCTCTAAAGACATCTTATGCAGACTCACCCATGTATGTGAATGCAAACCAGTGAAATTAGAGACAGTCACTGTGTTGTGCACCAGTCACCATGAACTGTTTCCATCCCCTTTAACCAAAACTCCGAAGCATAAGCTAAACCCACTGCTCTTAAGTCAATTCTGATTCCTTTCCCGCTGTCGAGGCCTTTTGAGGCTATAAATCTTTAGCAGAACATATTGCCCTCATCTTTCTCCCACAAAGTGGGTGGTGGGTTTGAACTGCCGTCCTGGTGGTTAGCAGTGCAACCAGACAGGACCATGAATGCAACAGAAACTCAGCACCCCTTTAATAACACCACCTCCTTAATTTTACATCTGTTTCCCAGGAGCCCACTCTAATTCTGTGTTTACCTTGCTGATGAAGAGTAAGCCTTCAATATGCAGGACAACTCAATGTAAAGAAAATAAAGATAAAAAAAAATAAAATAAAATAAAGATCCTCACAACTGGACCAAGAGGCGACATCATGGTAAGCAGAGTAAAGACTGAAGCTGTCAAGGGTTTCATCTTCTTGAATTCATAATCAATGCTCATGGATGCAGCAGGCCTGAAATCAAGCAACACGTTGCACTGAGTAGATCTGTTGCACAAGATCTCTTTGCAGCAGTGGTTCTCAACCTGTGGGTCGTTGCCCTTTTGGGGGTTGCCTGACCCTTTCACAGGGATCACCCGATTCAGAATAGTAGCAAAGTGACAGTTATGAAGTAGCAACAAAAATAATTTTATGGTTGGGGTCACCACAACATGAGGAACTGTATCAAAGGGTCGTGGCAGTAGGAAAGTTGAGAACCACTGCTTTAAAGAATTGAAGAAGAGGGGTGTCACCCGGAGGCCTAACATACTCCTGACCCAAGCATGGTATTTTCAATCATCCCATAGACATGTAAAAGTTGGACATTGAATATGGAAGTCCCAAGAAGAATGGATGCATGTGAATTGTGGTGCCGGCCAAGAATGGTGAAATCTTGTAACATGGACTGTCAAAAGAACAAACAGGTCTGTCTTGGAAGGAGTACAGCCAGAATGCTCCTTACAAGTGAAAATGGCAAGACTTCATCTCAAGTGCTTTGGACATGTTATCAGAAGAGACCAGTCCTTGAGACAGGGTATTATGGTGGGCAAAGTTGAAGAACGGCAAAAAACAGGAAAACCTTTGATGATATGGACTGACACAGTGGCTGCAACAAGGGCTCAAACATAAGAACAATTGTAATGATGGCACAGCGCCAGGCATTGTTTCATTCTGTTAGACAGAGGGTTCCTATGAGTCAGACGCACTCACGAGCACCTAACAACAACAACAACAACAACAACAACAACAACAACATGTATCTGCCTACTCTACACATTTCATTTAAGAAGATACTAATAGCTACCCTTGTGTCTGCCTTGTTTTACTCAATACGGTGTTTTTATGATTCTTCCATGTTGCAGCACAGAGTATATCAGAATGTCGTGCTTTTTTTAATGGTTGTGTAAAATTCTGTTGTGTGTATATACCATCTTCTGTTTGACCTATCATGTGTTGATAGACACTTATATTTTCTCCATTTATTGGCTATGGCCAATGCTGAGTAGCCTTTAGTGGACAGTAGCTCTGGGAGTCCCTGCTGCCCAGGTGTTTAGGTGCATCTCTCAGAGTGAAATTGCCGTCTTAAGGTAGTTCTATGATTCAATTCTGGGGAACTGCTAAAGCGCTTTGCACACAGTCATGTCCTTTTACAATCTCACCAGCAAGATGTTTACCTGTGCTTTATTGATTATGAAAAGGCATTTGACTGAATGGAGGAAAACAAATGATGGATAACAGTATGAAGTAATAGGAATTCCAGAACACTGAACTGTATTTATGCCGAACCTGTATATAGATCAACAGGCAATCATCTGAACAGAACAACGGGACGCTGTCTGATTCAAGATCAGGAGAGGTGTGTGGCAGGGTGGTGTTAAGCATCAGGACTAGTGAGGGCCCATCAACAGCCAGTGATGTGCTGATGGCAAAGCCTTTCTTGCTAAAAATGCAGTGTACTTGAAGTATTTCGTGCTGAGGATCAAAGTGTACTGCCTTCAGTGTGGATTGTACCTTAACATAAAGAAAACAAAAATTCATACAACTGGACTAATAAACAACACTATGGTAAATGGAGAAACATTTGAAGTTTCAAAGATTTACTTTACTTGAATCTACCGTCTAGAGTCTAGACCCATGGAAGCAGTTGTCAAGGAATCAAATGATGTGCTGCATAGAGCAGATCTGCTGCAAAAGACCTTTCTAACATATGAGAACGATGTCATTTTAAGAATAAAGTGACATGATACAAATACTATTTTCAATTGCCCTCATGGATGAGAAAACTGGACAGCAAATAAAGAAGACTGCAGGAGAATTGATGTGGTTGAATTATGATGTTGACGAAGACTACTGAATGTTCCATGGACGGTCAGAAGAATGAACAAGTCTGTCTTGGAAGAAGTACAGCCAGAATGCTCCTTAGAAGGGAGGATGGTGAGACTTCATCTCCATCACTTGCTCTAGACATGGTATCACTAGCAACCACTTCCTGGAGAAGGACATCATGCTTGGTCTTTAGGGTCAGTGAAATAGAAGACTCTCCGTCAGAGCCACTGGTAGAATGGCCACGAACGATGGGCTCAACCAGCTCTGCCTCGCCAAATAGCAACAGCAGCAATGCAGAGAGTGTTGATTTCTCCACAACAACGCTGAACAAATTTGTCAAATCCGTTTTTGATAAATCTATTTCTTTGGTAAAGGAAAGTTTATTTATTTTTGTATGTATGTATATATACACACACAAGATTTCCCCCTCTATTTCCTTTGCTACTGAGTGGTCATCTTTAATTTTAACAGAGCTGAGAGGTCTTCTAGGAGCTACTATAGTGCAGAATAAGGCGCACTAGTTAATCCTTCAAGAAATCAGGCATAAGGAACCAATTCCTGAACTGGAATCGGGCTTTCTCAGACCTTGACCAAAAAAAATCATGATATGCAAAATTCAAATGGGAAATAGAGGATTATATGTAGAATTCACTTTGTATACAGATTCTGGGATTGCTATTAGAGTTCAAAACCGATATTTGATCATTCTTAAACTATGTCATAAGAGATCTATGAGCAGTCACAACATCTGTTTATGCTCCACAGGGACCAAACATTCGTACGGATTTCAAGGTTCTATAATAATTTCTAGGCTTGTGCGTTTCTAGGTGCACCTTGATTTACCCCTTTTTGATAAGAAAACAAAATGGGGTGGGGATGCCAAATGAACCCATAAAGGAGAAAGAGGAGAAGTGAACGGGAGGGAGAGCGGCCACCACTGGGAATGGGGTTGTTTGGCATCCATTTAAAATACCAATGTTGCCAGCCAACACAGAGTATTTGCATTTAGACCTAATTAAATTATAAGCTAATTGGGCAAGAGCTGCATTAAGTCTTTTGACGGTGCTTCATAAATATTCATATTAACAGTGATAGCAAATGTTCTGTTCTCAGGCTAAACTCTTCCTGTAAATTGGGTGCCTGGTGAATCTTGGAAAGTCTGTGTTGCTGCTGCTGATCCGTCTTGTCCCTTGTAAGGAGAAAATTCCTTCTCGGCCTGTAGCAGTGAAGCTCTTCAAATCAGTTGAGCAAAGTTCTAAAAAAGACAGGCATTTCAGGATCATGTTTGATTGATTGTTGGTGTAAACTGTCAGAGCCGCCTGGATTCCTCTTCAAGCTTCCTTGCCCAGAATGCACACTTTCTTAAGAGCAAGTGTTCCTAATGCTTACCAGTTTCTCCAGGTCTCTCAGAAACAAAGTGATTTTCTCAGATTATAGCTTCAGTGCATTAAGAATGACTCTGGCGGCCTAAATGGGTTAGTTAATGTGCAGCTTAACATCTGACAAACTCCTCCCCCAGGTAACTCAGAACTGGGGAAATCAGAGCTCTTACTCTTATTTGCTACTTGATTACCCAGGTCATTTGTGTACATCCGTGGCAGTGCTGCTGTGTGTGTGTGTGTGGTTAGCAACTGTATCTAAGGCTTGAGTTTACAGGAGAATAAAGTGGGCTTCAAGATCACTACCTGGATCTATGAGTGTTTACCTTAGTTCACATGGTTTTCTTTAACATTTTATGCTAAAGGAGCAGCCCTTGAAATTGACTTCCGTCACCCACCACAAGGTTGCCAAAGCGCAAGAATGAATATGTAAATGGTACTTAAAACTGAAACATTGAAACTTCCAAGTAAGTTTGTTAGATTTTGTTTGTGATTTTCTTTAAGAAGTTCAATTGATTCTTAAATATGTTTTGCTTGGACCTTATTTTACTTTTATTGTGTTATTTTCCTTCATGAACTGGGGAGGTGGGAGATTATACGAGAGGTCTTCAAAACTTTCATAGAAAAATTCTCTTTTCTTGTCATTCCGTTTTCCTATGAGCTTTGGAGGCCCTCTTGCACCGTGATTGAGAGTGACTTCCAACCTGAGCTGTTTTTTGTTTGAATGTGAAGGAAACCTGTTCATATTTACGTAGCAGTTTTGCTTCCTGCCTTGGAGAATCAGCTGCAACTTCTCTGAAATGTAAATTACAATAAAAAACCTTCTACAGCCTCAATAAATGATCACTAGTCTCCCTATCTTCATGGTCATCAGCAGTCAGTATTCAACAAATACTGTAGTGCCTAGTGTGCATCGGGCATCTTTCTCCATAATGGGGCTGCCAAGGGTAGAATCACTAGTGTCTCAAAGATTGTTGCAGACAGCGGAAGGAGAGCCGAGGGCCACCCAAGAGGAGGACAGGATTTAATTCTAGAGAACAAGTAACTTTTAAGGAGTTTTCCAGGGAGGTATGTAGTAATTAGGAGGTAATGGGAGAGGAAAGGAATGTTGGAAAATGAGATAGAGATAGATAGTGCAGTGATTTGGTTTTTAATCAAGAAAATCTTAGAGGTCTTTGTGATTGACTCTTAAATGCAATGCCTACAAAAAAGAAAATGTAGATGCGCAAGGCCAATTTGCAGTCTGTGTCTATAGTTAAGGCTGGAGAGGAGGATGACTTGTGTTAGGAGATGGAAATTATTCTTTTGCTTGTAAAATGTATCATTATCTCTGTCCCTTTGTGCCACTACCCACACCACCCACCCCACGCTAGGCTCAGGTTACTCGTGTTGGAGGCAAAAAGTGAGCAGTCATGCATTGATTTCCACTTTTATTCTGACTTGATTGCTTTATGCTAAATGATTGAAGTCTCCCTGATACATCTATAATGCATTTATACAAAGACAAGATGCTGCCCAGTCTTTTAAATGACTTTCCTTCCCTGTCTGCAGAGCTTCAACACTTCTTTCTCAGTCCTCAGCGGCTCATCCGTCACTCCTGCTGTCCCCGTTCGACCTTTGTTTCCTTCTGCTCTGGGACTTCTTTAAGGCATCATCCCTTCCAGTTCCTTTGGTTATGAAATATCCCTTGTTAACTGTGATGAATCCTCCTGTTGCAAAATTGCAAACAGAAAGAGGTTACACATATATTTATAGGAAGGGGTCCCTACAACCCATCTTTGAAAGTAAGGAAGGCCCTATACATATATGTAGGAAACAGAAGGATTTCTCTCAAGCTGTCTCCCCCAAATATATGCCAAACTTAGCTGCTTGAGAATGACTGTACACTTGGAGGTCATCAAGAGTGGATTGGGAGTCATTCTCCCTGAGAGTTATCAGCTGTCTACACCAAGCAGACACCATTGTTTATCCTACAACAAATAGGGCCCACTCCCTTCTGATA
>NW_022111373.1:93321014-93325013 GCF_000313985.2 Echinops telfairi
GAGATGGAGGAGGACTTTGTGGATTGGTGTTGGACATATGGGTTAATGGGTTAATGTTGGACTTGTGGACTTGGGCAGCACTGGGTTGGGATGTTTTCTTGATGCACACTTAACCTTTATATAAAACTCTCTCATACATGAGTTTTTGTGGATTTGTTTCTCTAAAGAACCCAGACGAACACAGAGAAAAACGCTTTTCTTGGCTGTGTATCATTGCAGCCTGTGTCCCAAACCAGATTTACCTCATGATTTCATGTAACGTCGACTTTCCCCTGAATGTACATAATTAAATCACAGGAGATAGACTTTCCTTTTTAAAAGCCTTTCAGGAAGGCAGTTATCCCTCGTGTACTGACAGCTACTTTAAGTTTTCCTTAATAACTAAAGCTCTACCTTTTCCCCCCAAACTAAACCAAAGCCATTGCCTTTGAGTGGATGTCAACCAATGACGATGCCTTGTTGTTGGGTGCCATCGAGTTGGTTCTGAGCCACAGCCACACAACAGAACAAAACACTGGCTGGTCCCGCACCATGCTCATAATTGTTCCTTCTACGCTTGAGCCCATTGCTGCAGCCGCTGTGTCCTCCTTCTCTGTCCCCGTTTTAGTCCATAGGACGATGCCATCTACTCCAGATTAAAACGAAGACCAAGAGGGTTGTCTCGGCCAGTGTTTGACACAAGTAAATCCCTAGGACGTTCTTCTATAACAGTGTTGGGCAGGTTAGAAATGCCAATTAGGTTCGTTTCCAAGAGCCAACCATTTATACCACTCAACCCCACTGTCCTTCAGTTGGTTCTGAGTCATGGTGACCCCATCCAGGGTTCATCGTTTTTTGGACCAGACAGCTTCGTCCTTCTCTTGTAGAGCCACCATGCCACTAGACCACCTTTTAAGTCACTCCATACCCCCAAGTCACTACCTTTGGTCAATTCACACTCATAGCTGCCCTATAGTAGAACTTCCCCGTGGGTTTCCAAGGCTGTAAGTCTTTAGGGGTGGAAAGAACCTCCTCTTTCTCCAACGGAGTGGGTAGTGAGTTTGAACTGCTGTTCTTGTCGTTAGCAACCAATGCAATGCATAGCTCACTAGACCACTAGAGCTCTATTTAGAGACCTTTGATCTCCATTATGAGATTTCATCTACATGCAGCTAACTTCTGAAAGATGGGAGGTAGTGCCTTTATTCTTATTGATGTTTACGTGGACACATGAAAGCATGCTGATTTCATGACCACTCCAGTCTTCAACCTAAAGCTCCCTTTTCACAGGATTTGCCTTTAATTCTTATTTATTTATTTATTGGCATCTTGGGGGTAGTGCCTTTCAGTGTAAGAAATTTTACCTTAACACTTTTTTTTAAAATTTTCTGCATAGATATTCTGATACAGGAACAAATACAAAGGCATGATCCTGCGGGTGATTCAATTTCTTCATTCATGACAGGAGGTTGAATTTAGGCTTTCTCTTACCTTTCTACAAGCTCTTTTGGTAAAGGATTTTGTTCATGCTTATGCAGTTTTTTATCAGTAACATATGGATATACTTAATTAATATAAACCCTTTTTTCATCTACTGGTTTGAAAAAGCCATGATCAAGAGGATATGGTAAGCTGAGTTTTGGTCAATATCATACTTGATTCTACTTTATCTCATTAGTATTATTAATATGGTCCTCAAAAAAACCAAACCCATTCCTATCAAGTCAATTCCAAACAATTACAACCATCTAGAAAGGCTGTAAATCTTTATGCTAGCAGATAGCCTCACCTTTCTCTCACAGAGCAGCTGATAGGTTTGATCCATAAACCTTGTGGCTAGCAGTCCAATGCTACCCGACAATTCCATCAGAACTCAGTTGCTATTTCTAAAGGTCTACCTTCCTTTGGATATCTTCTTGTTGATAGTTTTGAGAGTGGATTAGAAAAGTATACTGAATCCTACTAACAAAAAACAATGTAACCAACAGCCACATGCACAACACTCAAAACACGAAAACCACTGTTTATTAAAAAGATGTGGACAGAAGAGACGTCCATTTTAATCCTACTGTATAAGAAGGATACTTTACCCTGCGTACTTATCATTGATCATTTTAAAATGCACACTTAGATTTTGGTACTTCTGGAATGCATTTATGCATTAATAAGGCTAAAATAACAAAATAAAATTGTAGAGTCAAGTACTTGGTCTGAATTGTATACTTTGATATATTTTTTTTTTTTTGTAAACTAGACATCACCTAATTTCTTTCCAAAAATAGAAATAACGTTCTCTCTTTGTCCTTGGTGCTGCGTCATCTTTATACTTCTTTGGTCAGTGATGTTGCTAGTCTGTGATAATAAGATTTTTTTTGATGCTAAGATTTTATTTTTAAAATGCCTATCTGTACCTGAACGTTAACCTAATTTCATTTTTATAAATATCCCTTGACTTATATAAACTGATTTTGGAATGTTAATATCTCTTTTACTTCTTCTCCAGTGAAGTGAAAAATCTGATGTTGACCCTTCACAAATGATGAACCACACATCAGTGTATCTAGAATTTTGCTCTGACCAGTTAAATAGGACTGGCCATTCCTGGAGTGGTATTGAAGAACCAGTCCAAAAGAATGACTTCATAGTTCATTCATCCATTCCTCTTCCTTTTAAAAATTGGGGGATGAGAGAAGGTTTCCTTGAATGGTCGTTTCTTTCTGGAATAAACCTTTAAGAAGATTGTGAGACATATGCGAGGGATCCCATACTCAGTGGAGAAGAGTGTGTGGATCGACAGGTGATGCTGCAATAGGTCTGCCTATGTTGGTTTTGCTAGCAGGGCTGGTATTACTCACTCATAGGGACCATAACCTTGGAAATGGAGAGGCTTCTTCAGGTCACTCAGCTGCGCCCATCTTTCCAGGGGAGAAGAGGAGGTACCACAGCACCCAAAAGGGGGGTTGGAAATCTGGTATTCAGTAGTACAACTTAATTGTACTATTTCTTCTCACTTAACACTGAGTCATTACAATTTTCTAATTTGTCTGACTCTTGGCATACGAACCAGATGTTAAAATGAGTTGGAGTCCAGAGTTTAGAAGTCTATGCCCATTATATGGTCTGTTTATATTCTGGAACATTCAGATTTACTGCTGAGTCCATGGGACAGGAAACTGACGTTAAGGACCATGGCTTTCTGTCATGTTTATGAGCATATCATGTGGAAGATTTTTATTTGTTTGTTTTGGGGGAATCCTAACTTGTCCTGTTCTTTTATGATCAAAGGAAAGTGAATTGACTGGGCACTATGTTTACGATAAAGTGCATCAGATAACTAGTGACCTGTGGTCATCTGCATATTTGGGAAACATTGATTTGTTTACATATTTATATAAGTGAAACCAGAGAGTAACATGATTACACATTTAGTTCTCGTTTTAAAGAATGCATAGTCTTTTTCCCTAGGATTATGATTTTACAGTAATAATTACTAAGGGTCTCTTCCCAATGCAAATAGATGTAGACTAGTCAACAAGCACTACTACATTTTTAAAACTTTACATTAGTTTCCAAAACTCTATAAATATACGCTTTTGAGTTTTAAAATTATTTGGCTATGATTCTACCATTGAAATATAACTGTTTCCGCTTCTTTCCCTTTCACCTATTACTCATTTATGTATGTAGTTTATATAGCTATAATAATAACCAAATAGTGATTCTGGTCTACTTTTAAAATCTGACATTGTTCCTTGAATGCACGCATGTTGCCGGACCCGGTCTTCACACGTCTGATTTCAATTGCCACATAATAATCTGACCCGAGTGAACACTTCTGAAGTCTGGGATGCACAATTTTGTTCTCAGTTTCTTCCATGACAAATGATGCTTTTAGGAACATCCTTAGACATTTTCTATTTATTTTTAAATTATTTTATTTGACTTAGTGGATTGACTTGGTCCAGTGGTTAAATTCTATAATCCTAGTTATGCCTTCTATTTTGAAACAAACAAACAAAA
>NW_022111373.1:93326459-93376965 GCF_000313985.2 Echinops telfairi
ACCTTACTACCAAACCAATAATTATTGCACCTAGGTCTGTTCCCCCCTTAATCTTAAATATATTTACATATGTACATGTCTGTATTTAGGCTTGTATGTATGCCCTTTTTATATCATTGTCTTTTTCCGTTGGTGAGAGCATTTTAGTCCTTAACTCTATTATTTTTGTAATGGCTCTATTTTTTTTTATTTCCTTTTAACAAAGTCTAGGATTAAATAGAATTTCTCCCTACCTTATGAACAAGGAAAACACTGGATTTGGGTTATCCTCTAATTTTACCTCACATCTTAAACATTATCGTTATAATTTTAATAAGTCCGTTATATATATATTAGTTGGTAAACTGTCAATTCATTTGCCAATCTCTTCTTTTTGTGTCTCAGATCTTACTTTTCTTAAAGTTCCCTTTTAGAAACCCCTCTAGTGAGTTCTGAGTTATTGAGGATTTTCTTCACTTTTTTTACCCCTTAAAATCGCCTTTTCTCATTATATTTGAAATGAGATGGTTTTGCTGTCCATGCATTTCTAGTTTAGCATTAATTTCATCTTTGTGCTTTAGAGATAGCATTACATCTTCTTCAGAGAAATTAGTTTTCAGTACGGTAAGTATTTTCTTTGGTCTGTCCTTTCTTTCTGGGCACTTTCAAATTGTTTATCTTTCTCGTTCTCTAATCTCACTACACTGGATCCAGATGCTCGATCATTTTCATACGCCCCACTTGAGATTCCATTGGCCTCATGAAAGTACCCATTGGTGTCTTTTGCTAACGTTCTGAAATGCTAAGCTGTAACCGTGTCAAATCCTGCCTTACTCTTTTGCTGTTAGGTGCTGTCAAGCCGTTTCTGATTCTTAGCATCCTCAGCTACAGCAGAAAGAAATGTAGTGAGATGCTGTGCCAGGCTCCCCAGCATTACGACTTTGGGGGCCATTGTTGCAGCCACTGTGTCAATCCGTTTCATTGATGCTCTTCTTGTTTATTGACTCTTTACATTGCTCAGCAGGATCATGTTCTCTAGGGACAATACCCTGATCATACCCTATATCCTAATAATATATCCCAAACTAGGTAAGGCAAATTATCAGCATCATTACTTCCCAGGAGCCCGGTCATCCGTCTGCCTTGTTCTATTTCTGTGGTTTATTTATTATTTATTATTATAAGTTCCTCATAGATTTGGTGATGCTTATATTTGAGCAAAAACTTCTTAATCTTTTTTTTCCTGTGAGAATATTTTATGGTGTATTTTTAAAGCATATTTTTTCTAGAGTGAGTTGCCTATACCAGATCTACCAAATATATTCTTCCTTTGAACTCAGTTTTCAAATTTCAGGCCACACACATTATTATGAATAATGCAGTCAACCCGTACGTGAATGCACTTGTGATTAGAAATATTTAGAAGAATACGTATACAAATACATACATCACCTGGAGCCAGACAACTATGTCTGTTTTTCATAAAAGATCTTGTCTAGTTTACCCAATGTGGTTGTTGACGACTTTTGGACGTGAGACCCCATGTATGGAATCTTAAGATGACTTCCTCTTCTAGTTAGGCCCCAGCTTTGATGCTTCTCGTTGCAGAAAAAGGATTGTCAAATGCCTTCACCGCCAACACCAGCTCCATCGCTTACCTATCTCTGAAGAACCCGACGTCTCCTTCATTCTAGGTCCAGCTCTGATTCTCGATATTTGAAGACAAGGATAAAACATGATTTGTGGAGCAAAATTTTAACTTACATCATCAGAGAGAAAAGCATACCACCTAACTGCAGATCTTGATGAATTTACACAAAGTTACCATACCCATGTAACTAGCAACTCAATCGATACACCGGTGTGTTTTTTTCTTCAAAATTTCCCTCCCTTTGAAGTAGTGCTCCCCACGGCAGGGGCTGAGCTGGTTTCTGACATCCAGAGGTGATGTCAGTCCTGGAACGTATCTGCCTCCTCCCGCTTCTTCTTCACATTATATCTTGGAGCTTCACCTATGTTTAAATACAGAGTTATTACTCAGCTTTATTTTTGGCACTTTATCAAATTTGGTTCACAGTATGGTGATAAACTTTGGGTTTGTTGACATTTGGAGTGATTAGAAATCATACTTCTAAGAGCATTGTTGTAAATATCCTTTGTTGTGTATAAGCACACATTTCTGCGATAGCCAGAAATGGGATTGCTAGCTCATAGGTTTGAGTTTTGTTTGCATTTTGTTCTCAAGTTTTAGAAAATGCAAATAGCTTTTCCAGGGAGTAGTACCAACTTTGATTCTAGCAAACACTGTTTTCTTTTTCTAGCTTTCTCTACATATTTGCTCAATACTTGATATTGTCTGTCCTTTCCGTTATCCATTTTTATAGGTATGCAGTATGTAGTTTTAACATGCATTTCTATAAGGTCTTATGTTTACTAATACAGTGATACCACCATTGTCAAACTCAATTCATTCCAAATTTGTGTTTCAACACTAAAAAATTTTGAGAACTGAACATATTTTCCCATAAAAAATAATGGAAAGCCATATAATTGGTTCTGAGGGCCAAAAATTATACCTGCCAATTCAATTTTTCTGGGACCTTAAATCACTGTGGATGCTTTTAGCCTTCTCACATCTCACTGTCTCAGATACGCTATCGCTTTAACAGTGACTTTTTAACCTCTGCAATAGTCTGGGTTCTTTGTGTCATGGCTAACAATTTCACACCTTTAGCTACCTTAGCTGCTGTGAGAACATCCCCCGCCCCTCCAAAAAAAAAAGTTGGTAATGTCAACTTAGCCACATTATATTCAGCCGCTAAATCAGACAAGCGGCAACCTGATTGAAATTTCACTATGATCCCTTTCGTAACTCTTATCAGAGTTCGCACAGTTTTCCTCTTAACGTTACTGCTGCCAACCCTAACTTAATTCGGAGCCATGGTTACGATATTTTCCAACAATTAAGTGAAAAAAAGAAGCGCCATGATGGACGTTTTAATGCACTAACCCAAGCCAGAGTGGGGCTGGAGCTTCAAGGTCACCCTTTGTGTCTGAGGAGAGACATGCTTTGTGATTCACTCTCATTCCATGCAGGTTTTTTCAAGTGGCATTTTCAGTTTGACTATAGAGCAAAGCGATGACCACCAAGCACTTGGCCTTGAACTTTGCTGTTGGAGCCCTTGGAAGTTGGCACCTGGAGCAGCAGGACAATGAGGTCTCACACTATTTGTTCAGGTGGACCCTGTCCACAGACCAAGAGGCAGTCATGAAAACAAAGCAAGGGAATACAGTGTGGTTTAAAAATCAAGAAAGGTCTGTGTGGGTGTATATCCCTCCCCCATGCTTGTCCAGTTTATAGCCTAAGAAAACCATCCCAGACATTGTGTGCATGAAGAAGAACACAGCATCAGGTCAGAGGAAGTCCCTAAGACCTACGACCCAGCCTTGCTAGCTGAAGACAAAGAGCACTTGACGAACCTGCGGATGAAGACCGAAGACTACAACCCTCAGTGTGGATTTTACCTCCACATAAAGAAAACCCAATCCCACAAGTGGACGAAGGAGAAAGTCATGATAACTGGAAAGAAGTTTGAAGTTATGAAGGATTTCATTTTTATTGGATTTGTAATCTGTGTCTATGGAAGAGTAGGCATGAAATCAAATGGTGTACTGCACTGGGCAATTCATCTGCTAAAGACCTTTTTAAAATGTTAAACGGAAAAAAATAGTCACTTTGAAGACTAAGATGCACCTTACTAGAGTCATAGTGTTGATATTTTAAACACCACATTTGCATGTGAGAGCTAGACAATGCATACCAAAGACTGAAAATAATGGATATATTTGAGTTCTGTTGGTGAAGAATATCGAATGCACCATAAAAGGGCCAAAGCAGGAACAGATCCATCTTGAAGGAAGTATACGGCCAGGGTGCTACCTGAAACAAGGGTGCTGTGACCTTGTCTCATTTACCTTGGACGTGGTGCCAGGAGGAACCAGTCCCTTCAGAAGGACATCATGCTTCAGAAAGTAGAGAGTCCGCAAAACGAGACGTGTGGACACAGACGCTGAGACGTGGCTCAGCCCAGCGAGGGCTCTGAGGACCGGGTACAGGGTTGTTGTGCGTCAGACCCAGCATAACGAAGAGCAAAATGCAACAAGGTGTTCTGCCCTTTGGTAATAGTTCCTAGGCATTTTTGTTCAATCTTTCTAAGTTTTCTGTATTAGAAAGTATTCCTTTGGTTTTCTGCGTCACTGTTTTGTTAGAAATTACTTCAGTTGGTTTAAAGTACCATCTAATAATGTTAGTGAGTATTATCTAGTCTTGACTTTTTTTCTTCTTTAAAATTGCTTTAAAGCAGCGGTTCTCAATCTGTGGGTCGTGACCCCTTTGGGGGGTCGAACGACCCTTTCACAGGGGACACCCAGTTCATAACAGTAGTAAAATTACAGTGATGAAGTAGCAACGAAAATAATTTTATGCCTGGGGGGGTCACCACAACACGAGGAACTGTATGAACGGGTCACGCCTTCAGGAAAGTTGAGAACCACTGCTTTAAAGTTGTTTTTTTTTACTATTTTGAAGACAATCATTAATTTGTTAAACCAGCCTTTGAGCTCCCCCTGCTGTTTTCTATTTAAAGTATATAGCTATTGATTATGTGTAACCAGCTTTAAAATCCGGGAGTTGCACTATAGTAGTAGTTAAGTGCTGGGCTGCTGACTCCGAATTCAGCAGTTTGAAACCACCAGCAGCTCCCGGGGAAAGAGGAGGCATCCGTCTGCTCCTGGAAGGAGTTCCAATCTCAGAAATGCACAGGGGCAGTTTTGTCCTGTCCTTCAGGGTCACTCTGAGTTGGAGCTGGCCCTGTGGCAGTGAGGGTGAGTCATGTTGAGTGGTCTGGTGTCCTAGTATGTTGTTACAGAGTAGGTGACTGCTCACGCCAATGGTAGCAGTTCAACACGAAAAGCCAGTCCTTGGGTAAAAGACTATACTTCCTGCTCCAGTAGAGATTACAAGCTCAGAAACCCAAAAGAGCAGTCCTGCTTTGTCCTCTACATTGGAATGGACTCGATGACAAGCAGTGAGGACTTGAAAAGGATGATTCTTAGATGAGCTATTTTAAACACATGCATTTTCCCAAAGGCTGTGAGTGTCAGATCGATTTAGATACTAACTTGGAGAACAAAATTATTAGCATACACACTTAAAATAAAAACTAGTGTTTGGAATTATTTATCTTGCTATATAAAACCATTTGTTGTAATGGCTTAACTGACAAACTCTGTAGTTATATGTTGTGGTAGTCTGGGTACTTTAGAGAAACAAATCCACAGAAACTCATGTATGAGAGAGTTTTATATAAAGGGTAAGTGTACATCAAGAAAACATCCCAACCTAGTGCTGCCCAACCCCATAAGTCTAACATTAACCCATTAACCCATATGTCCAACACCAATCCACGAAGTCCTCCTCCATCTCACAAAACAGATGCAATGATGCTGACTGCAGGAGGAAAGCCGAGTCAGTGAATGTGTAAGCATCTCAGTGCTGGCAGGGGTCTCCACATGGCTGCTCCAGCACCCAGGGCTGCATCGGGGTAGGTCCATGTGGCTTCTCCTCAGGGATGTCTTGCAGGAAGTGAGCCTTGCCAGCTAAAGCAGGGAACTGGCTAAGGCAGCTGCACCCTGGTCCGACCAACAGAAAGCAAGAGACCCGAGAACTAGAAAGGCAAGGCTCACTAAGCCATTTATCTCTCCACCCCTCAATTAACCCCACGTGTTTATTGGCCAGGTTGGCACAATAAATTACCTCATATATTATCTTTCCAAATACACAATGAATGCAATGAAACCAGTACAGTGAGTTAGACTTGTTTCAATTTGTTCAATTTCCTGGCATATTTACTTGAATGTGCTGTCATTCAGTAGTGATTTGAAAAGTCTAAAGCCATGAATTGAAGTCTTCGACAACATCTGAATGTACTGCATACTTCTTTCAGGGATGGTTGTGGTTGGCTATCATTGAGTCTGTTCTCCCTCCTAGTAACCCGTGTACAGCAGAACACACGGCCCCGTCCTGCCCTGTCCTGCCCCATCCTCATCACTGTTATGTTTGAGCTCAGTGTGGTAGCTATGGAGTCATCCCACCGCATTGACAGCCTTTCCCCTTTTGGCTGATTCTCGATTTTCCCAAGCACGATGCCCTTAAGGAACCGGTTCCTCCTAGTCAAAAGCAAGTGCGATAAACTCTCACCTTTCTTGCTTCTAAGGAACATTCTGTCTGTACTACTTCCAAGACAGGTTTGTTCCTTCTTCTGGCAATCCATGAGACAGTCAATATTCTTCACCAACAGTATAAGGGAATTTAAATTTTCTTCAGTCGTCCTTATTCATTGTCCAGGTTTCACACTCATATGGGGAGACTGAGAAGCCCATGACGTTGGCAGCTATACTTTAGTCCTTGAAGTTTGGGGTTCCATCTGAAAAATGACAAAGTCATATTTAAACAGGTATTGCTTTCTTAATACTTGCAATAAAATGTGTAAAATGCTAAGTACAGTGCTTGGCAGATTGTAAATTCTGTGCTGAATTTCCATCAGCTATTGCATGATCAATAAGTTATAAGTTGGCATTTTTTCCCCTTGAGAATGTGCTGTTTAAATGTTAAAGGTCTGATTTTCCCTGTCCATGCTAATTTTCTTAACATTCGTTTTGGAAACCGTGCCACATACCCTCATATTAAGGCACTGCAAGAGGCCAATCAAATGTAGGCAAAAGAGAGTGATTTTCTGTTCTTCTCAGCACCCTCTGCTAATAATGCTGTTTGAACACATTCTAGAAAACTGTTGATGCCAGAGCTAATTCAGAATTGGGCAGGTGAATGTTTCAAACTATTGCAAATAATAATATCACTTCTACACTCTCCCCAAAGTTCTTCTTGCTATACTCAAACTGCAGTCCCCTCAGGCT
The DNA here is from genome assembly GCF_000313985.2 of Echinops telfairi. Taxonomy (NCBI): domain Eukaryota; kingdom Metazoa; phylum Chordata; class Mammalia; order Afrosoricida; family Tenrecidae; genus Echinops; species Echinops telfairi. The sequence goes on from NW_022111373.1 coordinate 93,333,414, forward strand.
AGCCTCTGGGTGTATCCTGGGAAAACATATTCATTCAGCTTTTCACTTGATTCCTAAAGAGAGATGAGGAGAAGAATTGAATCAGTAGATCCGCCCACAGCCATCTAGTCAAGCCCCACTCCTATTGACCCTGCCGGACAAAGCAGAACTGCCCCTCGGGGAATCTGAATCTTTAATTCTTTACTGGAAGAGACAACCTCATCTTTCTTCCATGAAGAGACTGGTGGGTTCAAAACCACTGACACTTTGGTGAGCTGCTCGGGGTTTAAACCATTATGCCCTAGGGCTCTGTGTACATGCAGGTGGCCCCAACACAAACTTAGCTTTGAAAACTGAGAGTGAGGACGCTGTATACACATCAAGAGTGTGAGAAGGTTTATAACTTATGTAAGGAGAATTTGGAAGAGAAGGAAGCAAATGCTTCAGGCATGCTCCCTTAAGAAGGCAGAGGCAAAGGACTGGCTTTGGGTTTTTATTCTGTTTAAGGGGTGGTGCTAAGGCAAGCTGAAGGTTCCAACCTGGGCAGGAACCTCTGTGGGTAGAATCCCCTGCTGGTTCCAAACCAGCCAGGAAGCTGGCTTTCTTAGAAGGCGCCAGCAGTCAAACAGCAAAAATTAGACTCCCTACTACTGAGATCAAGATGTATAAGAGAAATGGGCCACGACCAACATTCCCTAGCATTGAGGTAGCTTTTCAAAAGCATGTTTCTACTGATGAATGTGTTACTTAACCTATTTGTCAATGTAGGGATGTGGGATATTTCCACTGTGATTCAGTGATGCAAGGAAGAACTCTCTGCTTTAAATGGTTTAAGAAACAAACTAACTAACCTCACACTAAACTCACTGCCTTCAAGGTGATTCCGACTCATAGTGACTCTGTAGGACAGGACAGAATTCTCTGTGTGTTTCCTAGACATTAAATCTTTACAGCAGGAGAGAGCCTTATCTTTCACCCGTTGAGTGGCTGGTGGGTTCGAACTGCTGACCCAGTGGTTATCAGTTCAGTGCACAGCCTACTATGTGACTAGGGCTCCACATGGTTTAAAAGAATATACTGTTTCTTCCTCACAAATGCAAACTGGTTTGCTGTTAAACATGCACCTGTATATACGCATTACTTATTCCAATTACATGGTGAAAGCTGTTGTATGTTGTTGATGCTAACTGCTGGTGAGCTGGCCCTGACTCCTGGAGCTCTTTCCATCCTGCAGGGCCGATGGTTTTGTTGGCTGTAATCCTTACAAAGACAGACACCAGGCCTTTCTTCTGCAGAGATGCTCAATGGGTTCCAACTGCCAGCCTTGAAGTTGGTAGATGAGGGAACCCAGCTTATATCACCTGGTTTATTCCTTAATAGTCTAGGTAACTTTCTGAAACAGAATGGTTGAGCACTAAGACTCAGAAGTATTCTGTATTACTCTCTCATGACAAAATGAGAAAGCATGGTATCGAACATGCATAGCTATATATACTGGTAGCTTATTTTATCTATCTATTTATTTATTTATTTAGAGGGAGAAACAGAACTTTTAATTATTATTAGAAGGTACACACCTGTGGTATTCTGGGTAAACTAGAGAAACAAATTCATGAACACACATATGTGTATAAGATAGACTTTCATATAAAGGGTAATTGTGCATTAAGAAAGCATCCCAGCCCAATGCTGTCCATCCCCATAAGTTTGATATTAGCCCATATGTCCGATACCAATCTATAAAGTCCTCTTCAAAGTCATGAAACACATGCAATGATGCTGAATGCACAGGAAGATCACAGGCCAGTGAGTGAGAAGTCTTATGGACTCAGTGGCATTGTAAGCATTTCAGCCCTGGCAGGGGTCTCCACATGGCTCCTTCTGCCTCTCTCCATGTAGTTTCTCCACAGGGATGTCTCACAGGGAGTGAGCTGAGAGAGAGAGAAATAGAGAGTCTCTGCCTCTAAGGATGAATACAGGAGTTCCCAGAATCCTCAGGAGAAGGCCACACCCACACAGAGGCCTCATTGGCTATCATCACCTGATTGACAGGCTAGATTCCACCCCTTCACACTTAAACCTTTCAAATTGACAAATGATTATACAACTACCACAACACCAGTGAGGAGATTGGCAGTAAAACGGTCTGCCTTTGTTGTGTCCTATTTGAGATCAGAATACATAGGGAATAGACAGCCTTTAATTTGGAATTTACACACAGGGGCATCATGTGCAGACATGTTACATTAACTCAGATTTCAAGGTAAGCACAGGACATGACTTCATTTTTTATTTTATTCATTAAATGGGTATTTTACTATTGCCCAATGTAACCCAGACCTAGTAATCAAAAGTAAACACCATTTTCTTCCTATCAGTAAGCTCACAGATGCTCAGGAAAAAGTAGGACTATTTGATAATTGTAGGTCTGAAGTATTATAAGGTCTCTAGTGGGAGCCCTGGTTGGGTGCTAACCACAAGGTCAGCAGTTCAAAACCACCATAAGAGAGAGATGAGTCTTTCTACACCCTTCCAGACTTACAGTCTCAGAACCCCAGGTGGGCAGTTCTACCGTGTCCTATTAAAAAACAAATAAAAACACCTCACTGCCATGAGTCCAGGCTGACTGATAGTAACCCTGTAGGACAGGGTAGAAGAGCCCCAGGGAGTTTCTGAGACTGTCTTTTCATAAGAGGAAAATGCCTCCTCTTTCTTCCAAGGAGTGACTGGTGATTTTGAACTGCTGACCTTGTGGTTAACAGCCCGATGCAAGCCCTTTGACACCAGGGCTCCTCTACCTTGTCCCATAGGCTTACTATAATCCGAACTTACGCTGTGGCAGTGCGAGTAGAGAAAAGCATATAAAATCTTGAGTATGTTGCTTTCGACATTTAAATATAAATATATTTTAACAGGATAGACACGCCCAGAGAGTAAGGACAATGATCATTTTGTCAGATGCTTCTTATTAATCCTCTGCACATAAGGTTCTGTAGAGTCTGAGCCAAAAACGTGCTTTCCTTGCTTTCCAAGGACGGAGACACATTTCTTTCAGATGGGTTTCCCACAACACAGGTGGCCACATGGCTGCGACATCCTGCTGAAGGGCAGAATGACCTCAAGAATGAAACCCAATAAAATTACACCGAACCCCAGGGGAAGAATTCTGAGAGCAGTTACTCTCAGAGTTTTAGAAGATGAGAAAATAAGACTTGGAGCTACTTGAACTTGTAGCCAACCCTGTTCCGTGTATTTCCTGGGCATTTGTTCCTTCTAGATTGCCATAGGTCTCCGATCCTAAGTGTGTTGAACTGTTGTCCCAACCAGTTCCAGGACATCCCTGTGCAGTCTAGTTTCCACAAGAACCTTTGCGAGGGACCCAGCCTGGGGGTACGCCGCCAATCGAGATGAACCTGCCCCTGAACTCCATCACTTGCCTGGAGCTCTATTGCTGGCTGTTTTGTTTTGTTTTCTCCTCATACTTAAAAAACAACAACACACCTTTCTGAGAATATAATAGAATATAATAGTCTCTCTTGTATTTCTTCAGCAGTGGTCATGGCCACCTGACCTATTAAACCCTGATGATTTTGTCACACTGTAAAATTGCCTAAGAGCATGAAAACAGAGAAGTTCAGTTCAGCAATAGAGTGAGCCTAACATGTCTTTCCTACACAAAAAGGGCCCTGAAACGTGGGCAGAACCTTCAGTAGTGCCATCTTGAAATTGCATTATTCTGTAATTTACCTGTCATCAGAGAAACTTCTAGAGTCCTCTAATCTTGGACTTAAATCACATTTAAATAGCAGTTTAAAAAGAAGGAAACAAACTCTTTAAAAAATAAAAACAACCTCAGGAAGAATTGTTTTTAAAAGAACAAGGCTGTCTAACCTGCTTCCGTTATGCAATACCCTGTGGGCCTTGGCGGTATTGTGATTTCAGTTTAATGCTAGTGTACAGCCAGATCCCTGCACCTGGAATCCCACCATGCTTCACTTCCGGGATCCATGAAAAGAAACCCAGTGCGTGCAGTGTTCCCTGGAGGAGCCTCACAAGAAACAGAAAAGACGAATTCCCTTTGGCAATAAAGAAGTTATTTAAGTGGAAAATAATGGTACTTTCCATTTTCCTAATTGAATTCAAGCAATTATCCACCTCTTACTCACCTTGTTCTGAAAGTGAACAAAATGCCTCCACCTTTTGAATCAGCTCTCCAGGTTTTAATTAGGTAGAAGTACGCGGAGGAAACTCCTATTGCTCATAGCCTGTATTTACAGCTTCCTGAATCTGAACCACTCCTGAAGCAGCTCTAACTCCCACTGGGTGGAGGTGATGAAACAGAGATCTGTTCTTTCTGACAAGCGTCTAGGGCTTCACCTCTGAATGTCCTGCTGGGGAAGGCTGACCTCTCTCTGTGCTGTGGTGTGCCGTCGCAGATGGCCTGACAAGTCTGACCGACCTCTGTGCTGTGGTGTGCCGTCGCAGATGGCCTGACAAGTCTGACCGACCTCTGTGCTGTGGTGTGCCGTCGCAGATGGCCTGACAAAGAAACGAACATAGGCTAGTAGGCATTAGGTTGTCCTCTGCTGCTGCACAGAAGTTGAATTCAGCCATTCCTAAGTTGCATGTCCTCACTGAATAGAGATTTAATAAACATTTATGGAGAGATTGCTCTTCTGGAAGACTAATACACTATTTCCAGAAGAGGCGAGGCACATAGAGATGAAGAATGCGCAGCCGGAATCTTGAAGACCACAACATACTGAGAGAATCTGCACGAGGAGGCTGAGGGACCGGCAACTCCACCACGAGATAGCCTCTTCCCGGGGCACTGTGACATCTCCTGGGGACTCAGCAGGGAATTTCAGATCTTTACTATCACAGGTGTAGTCCTGCTTCTTTAGGGTTTAATCACCATTTCTGAATCTTCATTATAATGTAGAGTCTCTGCAGCCTATCCCCACTGAGCCATCCTGGTATCAACGCATCCTCTTTGTACCAGAATCTGAATTCATCCTGTCTTTCCTGACCTGTTGTTGTGCCATTGTTCTGCCTACACACTTATGTAATGCATTCAAGCAGTCACCAAAATATGACAGATTTATATTTTAAGTATTTCTCAAATCTTTTTCCTTCTCATCAGTCATTGATGAGCATAATTTTTTATGTCCACGTCATCTCTTAGTAAGCCATTGTTTTGGGTTTTGTTTTGTTTTGTTAGGTACCATGGAGTGAGTTCCAATCCATAGTGACCGTATGTCCAATGGCAGGAAGCACTGCCCAATTATGAACCATCTTTGCGATTGTTCTTATGTTTGAGCTCCTTATTGCCGCCGCCGCGTCGCTTCAGCTCATGAAGGGCCTTCCTCTTCTTCACCGCCCCTCCACTTTACCCAGCAAGATGGTCTTCTCCTGGGACTGCTCTTTCCTAAGAACATGTCCAAAGCACTTGCTGTGAAATCTTGCCATCCTTGCTCCTAAGGAGGATTCAGAAGGTATTTCTTTCAGATAGATTGGTTGGTTCTTTTGGCTGCCCACAATTCTGTCAATATTCTTTGCCAACTCCCTAGTCCCAATGCATCCATTTACCTTCTGTCTTCCTTACTTAAGGTCCAATGTTCACGTGCATATGAGGCAATGCAAAATGCCATGACTTCATTGTCAGAGTAACCTCTGTGCTTTTCAAAGCTTTAAAGGTTAGAGGAGCAGATTTACCCAATGCAATGCATCTTTTGATCTCTCGACTAGTCCAAGAGCATTGATGGCGGATCCAAGCAAGGCAAACTCTGACAACTTTAATGTCTTCTCCATTCATCATAGTTACCTGTTGGTCCACTCGTGAGCATTTGGGTCTTCCTTACATTGAGTTGTAATCTTCTTCATACAATCCAGCTTCTCCTATTATTTTCTCAGCATAGAGATTGAACAAATATGGTGAGAGGATACAACCCTGACAACACGTTTCCAATTTTAAGCCACGCAGTAGTCCTTTGGTCTGCTTGCACAACTGCCTCTTACTCCTTGCACAGATTCAGGATGAGCACAGTGGAGTGTTCTGGGATTCCTAGTCATCTCAAGGCTATCCATAATTTGTCATGGTCCACACAGTTGAATGCCTTGGCATAGTCAATAAAACACAAGTAAGCATTTTTCTGCTTTTTTCTTTGAGTCAAGATCCATCTAACATCAGCAGTGATGTCCTTTGTGTAAGGGTTTTTGGGGCACGAAGTGGAAGTAAAGATCCAATTGGTAAAATTTTAGAAGCAGGCTTTATTGAGAAGCTTGCAGACGGGTTCAATAACTCACGTATTGAACTAATGACACCGCGCAAGGGGAATTTCTGGCTGCGTTTTTATATCCCCTGGTGGCAGGCACAGCTGCACACAGGGACTTCAAAGGGAAGCGCTCATTAATTTTATCTATAGGTCTGGGATGGGTGGAATAAACACATCTTCAAGGGATGCAGGGAAGTGGTCGTTAATCTTATCTATAGGTACCAGGGTAGGTGAAGTAAACAGATCTTCAAAGAACATTCATTCTCGGGGATATCTGGTTCTCAGAACTGGTGATTTTCAGCAAGGGGAGGGGAGGCTGATGTGAGGGAGGCCCATGAGAGGTGAGTTCTGAGAACCAAGAAGGTGCCGGATTCAAAATGGAGTCCCTTGTGCCAAGACCAGGCACTTTGTTCCATGAATCTGTTAGTAGACATTTTGAACTTCCTTTGGTCTTCTGGAAGGTGGAGATTAAGAAGAATAAATAACGCATTAAAACATTGTACAACCTTGGCTACATATGCTTGCAGCAAGTCATGAACATCTTAAAAAAAAATTTGCAAAAGTTAGCGCACTTAGGATTCAACATATCCCAGGGTCGCCATGAGCCAGGCTCCACACAGAGGCAGTGAGCGTGCTTGTGGTTTGGGAGCTGTAGATGAGCTAAGACTAACATTTCAACTTCTTCCTACTATCTGGCTTTCGGGAAAAGCTAAGGTAATCCAGGAGAAAACTTTCCAGCCTGACAAATCTGCTCTCTCTCTCAAAATAGGACACTGACTTGCACCAACAGATGTTCAGGAATTTATAATCTAATTGTAGCTAGTATTTCTTTTTTGAGATCTATAATCCATCATTTAGAAACAGGGCAATGCCTCCGAAGTTGAATGGCAAAGCCGCTTCTAGAAAACTCCTTCGTTCCTTGTCTGGCCCACTGCAATATCCACAAATGGAACGCAGCACTGCAGCTCCCTGGGTGACGCTTCCGCTGTTTGTGGGTTGGGCTCTCTGGGGAGCATCACTCCCACCTTGGCTGTCTGTCTCACCAGGTGGAGTTGCATTTTCAATTCCACCTCAGGCTGTAAAAAGAAGTTTCTCCTTTAATCTTAATTGGGGTCACTAGGGTCAGAGCCAACTTTACAATGCACATTCTCTCCTGATCTGATTACCATACATTTCTATTAAGCCGCTTCATTTTCTGAGCAGTCTTTATTAAAACTGGGAAACGACTCAGGTGTGTAAGGAGGTCACATGCGATGAGGTCATTGTTTTGTGCACAGATACATGTTGTGTGTGTCTCCAGGATGCCCCAGTGGCCGGGCATTATGGACATCCTCTGGCTTTAGGTGCATCCATCTCCACTAAGTCCTTTCCTTTCTGTCCGAGGAATTTACTCCGACATTAAAACATGACTGTTATACATTTCAATCACCAGCACACCCATCACGTGGCCTCCAAACCGCAGGTTGCTGATTAGGTAGAAGGGGGAAAAAGATTGAATTCCTGTTTATCACTGGAAGAGATTTTGGTAATTGCATAGGTGATTCAATTTGAGAATGAGAGAAGAGGAAGAAAACTGAGCCCTCGTCTTGTTTAACAACAGTGCATGAATACTGAACCTTCACGGGGAATTTTAGTTACATGAAAAAGTGGGGGGGTGGCAGTCTAGATTCTTTTCAAGGGTCTGCCTCTGTTCACTAGGACCCGGAGGCATATTGACTAAATTTTTGAAGTGAACAATAACCTTTTTTTGGTACCAATATTAGAGTTAATTTCTTAAAGCCTTCAGGGATAAACAAATTAATTTTAGCATTTTGAGCCCTCTTACTCAACAGAAGATATGCTATAGGCCTACTAATGCCTTAGGTGTCTATGCTGCCCTGGCATCGTTTCCAGAGTGCATGGGCACCTGAAAACTTCGCTCCAGGCAATCACTGGAGGGTGGAGATCTTGAAATAGAGAACGTTCAGATTCATTTGGTGATTGCATTAGATTGGACATCTTGTTGATTTAGTGCACTAGAGAAGGATTCTCCTTGAATTGATGTGGTAAGCATCTTACTGGCTTTTTAAACACTATTGTCATTTACAATTATTTTGTAGAGGCCATTTCTGATCGCACCACTGGTTCACTCATTTAGACAGTCAATAATTCCTTATTGATAACTTATCTAAAAAATATAGTGTTGTTTTTCTGTGTGAACAGAAGTGAGTATGACTTATCTCCTATTATAATGTACTGACATTTAACTTTTGAAGAAAAAAGAGCAAACATACATTACAATCATAAATCAAAAAGCAAAACTCAATGCCATGCCAACTCATAGCAACCCTTACAGAACAGGGTAGAACTTCTCTGTGGAGTTTCAAGACTGTAAATCTTTATGGGAGTAGAAAGCTTCATCTTTCTCCTGCCGAGCGGCTGGTGGTGTCAAACTGCTGACCTTGTGGTTAGCAGTCCAATGTGTAACCCACTACCCCCATGGCCCCCGTGACAATACACGTATGCACTCACAGAGGAAACACACCACCTTGGAGAGGCTTAGCTGTTCACTAGTGAATGGCTCTGACAGACAGAAAACATTTAGGAGACAAAACGTCAGAATTCAGGGTGCCAATTCTAGGGTGAGGTTCTCTCCCTGGGTCTCTATTAGATTGCTCATGGGAGAGATCTCTCCTACCTCAGTCCTTGGTTCCGCATGAGAAAGAATTCACTCTGAAGCCTGGATTGTAATCCAAGTGAGTTTTATGAAAGTTAGAAGTTTCAGGTTCTACAGTAAATGCAACACAAACCAGACAGAGTCCGGCACAGTTGTGGGACTGCAGTCTGGCCTCTCCAGGTCCACAGTCCGGCTGTGTTACGTTTGTAGCAGCCGCTGGGAAAGAGAGGGCCAGAGCGAAACCTCTGGCCTTTACAATCCCTCTGCGGGGAGGCGTGGTTGACGACCCTGGTCGACCCATTGGCTGAATTGAAGTCACCTGGCCCTGATGGGTCAATCGGGTGAACGCCCACCTAGGTGTACCACCCCTTCCTGGCCAGAAGCTTGAAGCTCTGAGCATGCCTAATGGACACCCCAGTCCCTATGCTAGCTAGCTACCTAACATCACCTCTGGTGGAACTTGATTTGCTTTCTTTTGACATCTATAGTCTCTCTGTCTTTGGGAGAGCTCTATCCATCTTAGCATCAAATGTCTCATGGATCTAGGAAGTGCTGAGTGTAGGACCTCTTGGGTCCAGATGGCATGCTCCACTCTTTGCTCTCCTATAGTAAACCTCCTGTTTACTCTAGTTTACATTTCAAAAGAGATTTGACTCAAGATGCAGCCTAATCCTGTAGAACTGATCCTGCCTCATTAATGTAAATTTAACTTAACATCATCCACTAACAGCTTGAATTTAATCTCTTGTACCTCTGATCCTGCCTTTGTAATATCAGAGACTTTAAGATTAATAATGCATAGATTGCATTGAATCTACAAGGCATAGAACAATTACATCCGATCATAAAATGGAGAATCATCACATAGCACTGAGGGCCTAGCCAGGTTGCCATTTCATTTTAGGGGAAGCACAACCCATAACATTCAATTGCATGTCAAGTGTGGAAAAGCTTACATTCGCCTTCAGGCAGCATCTTTACGTGATTACTGAATTAATATAAAAGTGGCTAATCCTAAATGGATCCTCAAATGACTGAACATTGCTTTTGCAGTGTATTGCCAGTGACTTTGCAATTATGAGAGGGTGTGTCCTGCAAATCTTGTTCCAGGGTTCTGGATACGTGTAGTGCAGGAAAACGAGGCCCTGTAGCAAACCATCAGTGACATTCCTAGACGAGTTCAGGTGCGCCGGCTGAACCAGGTGACTGCCTATCAAATTGGTATGCAGCTTTCCGGCAACAATGTAGTACTTTTGTGAAGTACCCCTGTAGCTAGTTATAGCAACTACACTTTGTTGGAAGCCCAGCTGACGTGTATCAATACACCTACAAAGGGAAACCACTATGCTACTTGCTGAACTTTCTACTAGTCAGAGCTGTCGTGATGACCCATCCTCACCAACTCGACGCGTCCAAGGACAGGGCCCCACCCGGGTGCTGTAAGCATGTTCTGCGCATCACTGCCAGTGTCTTTAGCCCAGACCAGTCCCGTGGACACACCGTAGGCACACAAATGTTTACAGTATTGTGGTCACTAGTCATTGTGGGTCCCTAGTAATAACACTTTCAATAATGCAGGAATTATTAAAGTAATAAAAGGGGGGAAATTTTTAAAATCCAGTCAATTAATATCAATGTTGTAACTAATAAAATTCCATTTCAATTTAGATTTTACGAAATAATTTTGTCGTTAGCACTCATTTACACTAAGAAATTACACTTAGACTTCAATGTAAGCCATCCACAGCCATATCTGTTGCATCCTATTTGGTGATTCAAATCAATGATATGTGTGTCTACGGATTCTTTATGGTCTGGTAGAGAAGAATGCTCATGGGAGGGGGGTGGCACCATGAATCACCACTCAGGGTGATTCCAATCCACTGACACCACTGCATGCTATAGATCCAATTCCCTGAGAAGTAGATTTGGGAGCAGATATTTACACACAGGCACCAGGGAATCTTCTCAGAACCAGTATATGTGAGGTAGAGAAGAAGCAAGACTCGGGTCTCTGTAATCCCTTGCTGTTGGGTTGATTCTGACTCATGTTTACCCAATGTGCTTCAGAGTAGAATTGTGTTCTATACACGTTTTAGTAGCTGTGAACATTCAGAAGTATTATTGCCACACTTTCTTTGGTGGTACCTCTTGAGCCACCAACTCTTGGGTTAGTTGTGGACCCCTTGCCCGACACAGGCACTAGCTCAGTACAGCTAAAGGCACCTTTAGGAAGGGGCTTCTCTGTGGCCGTTAGCTGCCAGCACGGCCAGCAGTTGGAGGTCTAAAGGGGTCCAGGTTGCACATCTGAGCATCTACTACCCAGCATTATAATTTTGGGAAATGGAGCTACATTTCTCTGTTGCTCCTCTGCTTCTTACCTGGGTGACTTAAAAATCCAATCACTGACTCCTATGATCTCACAAACGGGAATCTAGTCAGAAAGATAAATGTCTACATCTTTACACATTTAATCGTCACATTTCTTGTTCTAATTAAGTAGTTAGATTTTAAGAAGTACTAAGGGATCCTGGATCCTTTTTTATCCATATGGATATACAAGCAGAAATGTTAAAAGTGCTGTAAATATTTATTTCATCTTTCCAAAGAGATACTGAGAATATGATTCAAATTTGTCATCATCTGATTATCAGTTACTATTCCAAATGGAAGTATGAAGAATTTTTTTTCTGAATTTTTTAAATGAAGTGTTCTTTGCAAGTTTTGCAAATGTCTTGTGCAGTGGAGAGTTCATTGACATTTGCCAATAACTATTTAAATTTGGGAGACCTGGAGGCTTAAAGACTTACACTTTGCCCTGCTAGCAAAAAGATCAGCAGTTTACAATGCCCAGCCACTCCGCAGGGGGAAAATGAGGCTTTCTACTCCTGTAAAGGGTTATAGTCTTGGAAATCCACAGGGGGAGCTCTACCCTGTCCTAGAGGGTAGCTAAGAGTCAGCGTAGACTCGATAGCAGTGAGTTAATGCAAATGATTAACTCGCTTAGTTGCTATCCTAAAAGTCACTGGTTCAAACCCACCCACAGGTGCCGTGGAAGAAGAACCTCATGGTTTCCTTATGAAAGACCAGTCTTGAACACCTTACAGTTCTCCTCTGCATCATGTAGGGTCACCGGAGTCAGAATCAAGGCCACAGACATTGGTTAGGAATAACTAGGTTTAATCCACAGTTAATTAGAAAAGAGAGGGAAGGGGGGAAAAAACACAAGACCATCCAGTTCCACCTGGTTCATAAGGGTCTCTAATTTTTGTAGGTTTATGAGAGGGTCAAAATCTAAAGCAGGTAAGCGCATATTTGTGAAATGGTATAGTCCTGGTGGCATAGTGGGTACAGGTGGGGCTGGGATCCTCAAAGTCAGCAGTTCGAAACTACCAGCTGCTCCAAAACCCACAAGAGCAGTTCCTCCCTGTATTCGAGGGTGGCCCTGAGTCAGAATTGAGTGAGCTGAGAAGAGAGGGTGGAAGTCTAGAGCCAGGTAAGCAAATATTTGAGAAATTGTATCTTTACTACCGTGATGGTACTAACCAATTAAACTGCTATTGTTATTTTATTAAGGTAATGCTATTATAATTTCCTTACCTCTAGAGAAATACCAGGCCTTTTATTAAACACATACTTCATAAGGTTTGAAGTCTTGGCTAATCGTTATCCTTACTATGTATGTGGGAAAACGAAAAACAAAACTACATGGGGAAAGAGATGGTCTTTAGAAAACTATTTAGAAATAGAGAAAAAGTAGAAAATCACGCTTATCTCCCTTGAGACCCAATGATGAACCAATTCTTCCGTCTTTAAGTTTTCTTCACATTAATGAGCCATTCTGAGCCCCTTTTTGTGGGTCCCAGGAATGAGTGAGAATGTATTCCCACAGCTAAGGTCCCCCACCTACGAATAATTCTAATGCTGAGAATAGTGAACTCATAAAGAAAAAGAAAAGAATACTGAGACTCTACCTATCTGCATTCATTAAAATAACAAATATCACAAACTTTTATACCAAACAACTATATTTATCATACTAGGCTCCCTAAGATATGATTTTTTAAGAAATGCAATAAGACTCTCCCTATAAATATGAAGCTATAAAAATACAAATATATCCATTTGTTAACTGAAATTATATTTAATCAAAGACTAATCCTGGTCCAGCAAGAGAGAGCTTATTAATCTTTTTTAGAGGCTTGTGTGTGCCTTCCTAAGAAACAGAAGGGTCTAAGTCTGCATAAACCTTGGGAGAAGAACACTGTTATAGGATTGAGCAGTAGCAGCAGTTATTAATATTAAAATAAAGAAAATAGCTGGGTTTCAAAAACAGCCCACAGCTTATTTACCGCAGAAACTTGTGATTTTTCTCCTTCTTAAAACTCATCTCAGTTGGGAAAGCACAGATGTTTTTGACATTTCCCTCTTCCCACTCAGCCTTTTAAAATTTCACTTACCAGCTGAACCATCAATCCTAATACAGTACATCCCAAAATATTCTCTCCTGGGAGTACATTTAGCTGTTGTATTCCAGTGCCTACAGTTTTATGTAAACCATGCAACAGTGCAACCATACTTTGAATCCTCTCTTAGGGCCCCAGAATGGTTGTGTCCCTGATTACAGTCCATTAAAAAAATATGATCAATTTATTAATGAAATGTGCTTTCAACTATGTATATGGCTCTTTTCCAGTAGAATTAATGTCCTGGCTTTCAGGAACCATTTCAATAAGCATGGTGTATAAGGCTATGCACACACAAATGCCACCGTTAGTAATTTTATTAAACACACACACACACATACAATACATAGTAAAGGGAAGAAGAGATGTTTCCTTTAATAGTATTTTAAACACATATTTAAACAGCTTGTCTACTCCAAATTCACTTCTGATAGATTAAGTAACTTCCAAATCTTACAAGATGCACATCTTTCAGCCAAATAGCTCAAATTAGTTGGTTCTAGTAAGGTATGAAAATGTGGGATAAAAAGGACAAAGAAAGCAAGCTCTGGACTGGACAGCCTACAGGCCGTAAGAATTGCCACACACTGTGCTCTGTTATAATGTACCATGTGTCAACCTTTAGACATATGTTGCTCATGCGCAAGGCCCAAGTTCTCCTCGGGATATTAATCTACAGGAAAACAGAGGTCTTGACTGAAACCCGACAGAACCAGAGATCACTCCGCAGCCCAATTCTGAATACTTAGCTCCAGAGTCTTCCCTGAAGAGGGGCAAGCACAGCAGGGGCGGTTTGGGGGATACTCCCTTTATGCTAACGTCGTGGGTGTCTGATGTGCAGAAGGGGGGGTGGCAGAGGAAAGGGGGGTGGCAGAAGGCGCTTTGGAAGCCATTCCCCACAGGAATTGCCCTGCCTCATAATGTTCTTCTTGTTGATAACTGGGCAACCTCGACCGCCTGAGGCAGAGTAGACCTGCCCCACCGGGCTTTATAAATTGTCATCTTGCCTGGTGGCGTAATGGCTAAGTGCTCACCCATGAACCCAAAAGTTGGTAGTTTGAACACACTGGCAGCTTTGGGGGGTGAAAGAAAGCCCTGGTGATCTGCTTCCATAAGGATTACACCCTTGAATGCCCTAGGGGGCTAGGGTCTACTCTGCCACAGAGGTGGCTCTGAGTTGGAATCTGTTTGATACTGCAAAACAATGAATCTTTACATAAAGAGATCCCTAGCTCCCTAGGACTCTCTGTCTTTCTCCTGCAGGGCCACCGTGTGGTTTGAAAGCACCCACCTTTCAGTTAGCAGCCAAGACACTTAAACATGGTGTCAGCGAGGTTCCTGATGCGAGCAGGTTATGTGTCGCCTCTTGTTTAACTAACCAGGTTTCACTCCGTCAAGGGTTGCTTACAACGTGATTTGTCGTTCATTTGTAGACCAAGTGTAAGCCTCCAACTTGCGCCTTGCAGTGTTAGCCTCCTTTCTGAAGCTTGGTCATGCCCCCTCGCTTTCCTAGCGAACTTTTAAGGAAGTTATCTTAGTCTGCCTTGCCTTCGAGCAGCTGAAAACCCTTTCTGGAACCAGGATATCTACAGCTAGACAGACTGTGAATGAAGGCATGCTGATGGCACACCGGGTTAAGCATTGGGCTGCTAAATGAAAGGCTGGTGATTTGAACCCACCAGCGGCTCCAAGGGATGAAGTGGGAGCCGTCTGCTTCCATGGAGATTTGTAGCCTTGTCAACCCCACGGAGAGATTCTATTCTAGAGAGTCACTGTGAGCTGAGATCAACTTGAAGATACCAGGTTTGTGTTTGATGAGTTTGACAACTGAATAGAAAAACGTTCTATCCAGGAACATCGTTCTGCCCTGAGGAAGCCTGCCCAAGGTCACATAGCTAGTGCTACCACAAGCGCTATGCAAACCTGGTTCCTGACTCCTTGGCTTTCTATGTCTACACCTCAAGGTCTCCGTTCCTCATTTCCTCATATTCTTTGTTTAGCTGGGTATAAAGAAAGTAATCTTAAAAATTAAATGATTACTTTTTAATTATTTCTTTTTTCTTTCACGATTTTCTATCTACTTGTAATGCCTCTTCTCTTGTTCACTCCTGGGGGCCCTGGGGGCATTGTGGGTTGAGCCGATGGGGTGTTAACCACCAGCCCCCTCACAGGAGAAAGATGAAGCCGTCCGCTGGTGTGAAGAGTCACTGTCGCAAACACACTGCGGGGCCATTGTGAGTGGAAACCAGCTTGCTGGCAGTGGGGCTCGGGCTGTTGTTCTTTTCCCATTCATGCTCGTTTATTTCCCTTCCTACCCTCAGGGAAGGGAATCATCATCCTCATTCTAATAGTCTGCCTTCCGGTCCTCTGTGATAGGACACTCTTCCTTCCTGCAGCCAGGCAGAAATGTCCTTCTCACCACTCCCAAACCTGAACAGGTGCTCTTGTTTCCATGCTTGTTTTTCTTACTTAGATCGAGGTACCAGAAAGATGATGGAAACATTTTAGACGTTTGATTCCTAGTCTCTTATTTCCCCTTCAAGGATTGCTGAGATAACACTGCTGTTACAGTGGGTTAAGCTTTGGACACTACCAGAGAGGTCAGAAAGATGAGGCAGTCTGCACCATTAAAGACTCAGCCTGGGAAACTGGGGTGCAGGGAGGGGTAATTCTCTATCCTATGCTATGTGGCTATGACTCAGGATTGAGCTCCCCAAAATGGGTTTTGCTTTTTAAACATTACTGAAGTAGACAATTCATCATCATTTGGGAATGAAACCAAGTTGGTATATTAACCGTGTTTGCAAAATATAAGTTCTTGATGCAGGGAGCAAGTTTTTATTACTCTGTTTTTATTTCCCACTGTAACGCAAGCTGTATTAAGTATTGGCCAACATTACATGATTAGTAGTAGTTTGATGTTTTCAGGTGAGAGACTAAAACATTGGCTATTTGATGCTCTAACGTTTCCAAGGCCATTACTTGTACTTGCTTGTCCTATACTTGGAAGGAGGAGCAATGCAGATGGTGGGATGTGGACATCAAATGAATCAACTACTGTGGTTTCTGAAACAACCCTGCTTCCATGGCCCTAGATGGGGCACCTGCACAATGGAATCTGCCACCAAATTCTAGTCTTGAACCTGTACATAGAAGATAAATTTCATCAGATTGGTGAGATTGGCCCTCACTCGAAAAAATCAAATAGTAACTCCCACCCCCTCCAATTGTTATATCCTATTAAGCCCTAAATCCACTGCCATTAAGTCACTGCTGACTCCTAGTGACCAAGTAGGACAGACAGAGTAAAACTGCCCCTTTGGTATAGAGTCTTGGGGCTTAAAGGCTTGAAGATAAACAAGCGGCCATCTAGCTCAGAAGCAACAAAGCCCACCTGGAAGAAGCACACAAGCCTGTGTGATCATGAGGTGCCTATGGGAACAGGTATCAGGCATCAAAGACGCAGAACAAAATATCATATCAATGTGAATGAGGGGGAGTGCAGAGTGGAGAGCCAAAGCCCATCTGTAGACAATTGGGCATCCCCTTACAGAAGGGTCACAAGGAAGAAATGAGCCAGTCAGGATGCAGTGTGAAACATAAAACTCCTCTAGTTCCTTAAGGCTTTCTCCTCCCACTATCATGACCCCAATTCTACCTTAAAAATCCAGCTAGACCAGAGCATATACACGGGTACAGATAAGAGCTGGAAATATAGGGAATCCAGGGCAGATAAACCCCTCAGAACCAATAATGAGAGTAGTGATACCAGGATGGTAAGGGGAATGTGGGGGAGAAGGGGGAACCTATCACAATGATCTATATATAACCCCCTCCCAGGGGGATGGACAACAGAAAAGTGGGTGAATGGGAGTTATCGGTCAGTATAAGACATGAAAAAATAATAATGTATCAATTATCAAGGGTTCATGAAGGAGGCAGGGTGGGAGAGGGAGGGAAAAAATGAGGAGCTGATACCAAGGGCTCAAGTAGAAAGCAAATATTTTGAGAATGATGATAGCAACAAATGTACAAATGTGCTTGACACAATGGATGTATGTATGGATTGTGATAAGAGCTGTAAGAGCCCCCAATAAAATGATTTGAAAGAAAAAAAAAACTTCCCCTTTGATATTCCATGACAGTAAATCTTTATTAGGTACAGAAAGCCTCCCCTCTCTCCTGAGGAGCAACTGATAACTCCAAACAGTACACCCCCTGTTACTGCCACCATTCTCCTTGAGATCATACGAGTACCCACGTTGTCCAAGTTTGTTGTTGTGGGGTGCAGAAAGGCCTTCAAGAAAAGCTTAAAGCCTCTTGCCAATAGTGTAAAATAGCTTTGTTGCTATTTCCCATTTTAAAAAGAATTGGATTCTCACAGAACGCAGGAGAATCCAGAAGCTGGAACAGCAAGTTATCTGAACTTGATCTGAATTGACGTGGGGGGGGGGGGGGGACTGGGAATGCCGGAGGCCCTGCAACATTTGGCCTCTTCTTGCACAGTTTTGACCAGAGTGAGCCTGCGAATCACCGTGTTGCCCCTGATCTTACACAGGATGAGAGCATTTGAAATGTGGCCTTCTCGGTCTGCCAGTGAGGAATTTCCTGGAGAAAAACTATTCTCTAGTTAGATTACAGATGGGTAATATTTTGCCCATATATTAAATCCAAAATCTGTAAAGTTTTAGTAGAAATTCTTCCTCAATACCTATCATTTTGGGAGACAGAAGTTATTGTGTAAAGCTTTATTGATAAAGACTTTAAGCATTTAAGCCAGCTTTTTAAATATGCAAATCCCCCAAATATAACAAGCCCACTGCCATTAAGTGGATTCTGACTCACGGTGACCCTCTACAGGGTTTCCAAGACTGTCAATCTTTCTATGAACAGACTACCATGCCTACTCCACGGTTGCCCCAGGGCTCTTGATAGGAATGTTATTTCCTCAGTTTGTTGTTTGAACTTGCAGTGTGCGTATATAAGCAAGCAGAGCCAGATAGATGACTATGCTAATCATTCATACTCTTTCATAGGCAACAATGACAAAATTGAAAATAAAGTCCTGATGGACGATACCTTGCATCAGATGAACAGTATAGTCATTCCTTCTTTTCCAAAACACTAATAGATAATACATAAAAACTTTGTCACCTAAATACCAATGCTTATTATTATCTATCAAATCAGTAGCTAGAAAAGACATTACTGGCTATTACCGTCTTATAGATTGCTTGTGGCTCTATTATCCATAGGCTCTGAGTTTCCCTAGGAAACTCTAGGCTTTGTTGGAATTGTTTTGTTTTGCTTTCCAAAAATGACCTAAAAGTAGAGCTGAGTGTGCCACATTGGTGGGATAACTACCTGGTTCACTAACCTGAGTTCATGCCTTATGGCAGACATTATTGGGTGTCCCACAGTGGCTGGTGAGTCAAGGACTGCTCGAGAACTTGAGAGCTGACCCAATGAGTACATGTGAACCGAATGATTGAATGGTTTCTCCAAAGCTAGTTAGTGTCACAATGGAGACTCAGCTGCCTTGTCATCTGAGACTCCTCCTAAGGTATGTTTCCCACATCCACAAGTAGAGCCAGAATAGTCAGTATTTCTGAAATGTTTCAGTTGATTGTTGAAACAGATACAAACAGATTATTTTCATCTCATTAGACTAAATATATTTTACCCATCACTAATTTATATCATTGGACTTAATTGTGAGCGGTATTAGAAATTAAGTACTCAGTTTCTTTTTAACACATATAATCTGGCTTTGTGTGTGCTTTCAGAAAAAAACAAACAGAACAATGTATTCTACCCCCATGGTCACGGGCGTCATGCTTGGTAAAGAAAGAGGAAGGCCATGGGCAGGATGGATTGACATAGTGGCTACAACACTGAGCTCAAACCTAAGAACAATTCGGAGGACCGGGTGGTGTTCAGTTCTGCTGTCCTCTGGGTCCCTAGGGGTCGGAACCAACTGGAGGGCACCTAACAACCACCACCTCACGATTGCGCTGCCAGAGGAGAACCAGTTCAATGCCCACTGTCGCCCAGTCATGAACATTAAGCACGGGATAGAAATGTCTGTCTCAATATCACCACGTTTCCCCCCGGGAGTTGCTATGCTCATTGTAATTTTGTGCAGGTGGTGCTTACAGCTGTCTGAAAATATCTCATCAATTGTAAACAGAAATTCAGGTGTTGACAGTTGATATAGTATTTGCTTTCCCTTGCTTGTATTTCTAGATTAATGGTCTCATTGTTCTTTTTCATGTGTTAGTGTTCCCTCCAAAGATCTGCCTCTCAATTGTTGAAACATCTGATATTTAATTCAGTTCCCTTCTAAAATGATCCATCTTTATGATATACTGTAATGTTGGTAAGAATTGTAGTTTGCAGGGAATATTTCGAAGTTCTCTTTAATTAAAAGGGAAACAAAAAAAAAAGTCTCTGCAATTCAGTGGCTTTCAGATTCATAGCAATCCTATAGAATAAAATGGAACTGCCGCTTCGGGCGTCTAAGATATAAAATCTTTTGATAAGTAGACAGTCTCGGCTTTCTCCAGCCAGGTGATTAGTCAGTCGGAACCACTGACCTTGAAGCTAGCAGCTCAGCAAATAATGTCTTGTGCCGTTAAGGATCCTTAATTCAAAGCTACCTCTGGATATTTATTTGGTAGAGTACTATTGGTTTTTTGTCAGGCTAATTAGATGTAATTACAGCCCCTTCCAGCCCCCTATGGTGAAGCTGGGGTGGTGTATGTGGCATATGTGGTGGAGAGATGGGACAGAAACACACAATTGACCAGGTTCATGAAACAAGGTTCTCCAGTCTGCCAGCCAGAACCATACCCTAGAGCAAAGCAGTCCAAACGGGCATTGCTTCGTTCAAGATGGTGTTCTTCCTGCATTGTCCAGCTAGAGAAACCCCATCTCGTCTAATGCGTGTGGAGCATTTCCAGAGGAGAAGCAGCTTACTGGGGTTTGGAACACGCCCTTTACAGCGCCCCAAAGGCTAGGCGTGCAAAGGAGTTGGCTCTCGGCTTGCATTTTGCAAATCCCATCTTTTTAGCCAGTCACCAGTCCTGCTTCAGTCAATTCGCATTTCACATTTTTCTTGGTATTGAAATGTAGCCTCCTACTGAGAAGTACACAAATTATAAATGGATTTTTCACAAAATGAGTTCATCTGTGTAACAACAACACAGCTAAAGAATAGAACATTACCAAGTCGCCCAGAAGCCCCTGGTACAACACGCCACTCACACAGGCATTTAATAGTAACTCTCGTCCCTCTAGAGTAGGTCTTGGCTGGCTGGTTTTGACTGTCTGTTTTTACAGTTTTATGGATTCATGGTAGGAATGGTCGCTTTCATGAATCGTGTCATCCCTGCCTAAATTTTAATGTCAACATTTATCTTCATAAAATGGGGAAAAGGAAAGGAAAATAGGTAGAGGAGAGCCTGCTCTTTGCTCATTTTCTGCAAGAGGAACACTCTTCTCATACATTCAGGAGCCGGGGGCGAAGATTTGGGTCAGCAGTTTGAACCACCTAGCTGTTCCACTGAACCAAGATGAGGGTCTGCTCTTGGGCATATTTACAACCTTGTGAACCCTGTGTAGGATCTCTGTGAGCTGCAATCCGCTTGATGGTAATGGTTTTGGTTTGGTTTCCACCCTGCTTTAAGGACTGCGCATTGTGCCTTTGGGGGATGTTTTGTTGCAGTTTTTCACATCTGCTTTTGGCCTCTGTTGGCCGTGAGTCTGGTTTTGAGTTTTGGTGTGCTATGACCAAAAGCATATGGCAGCACCACATCTACCATATACTTGTATTTATTAGGGAGAGGCAGTAAGGCTAGCCCATATTCAAAGAATAGGGAATTAGACTCAAATTTTTTTTGATTGAATGCTAATGAATTGGTCAATAATGTTTCCTTACACTGCCTTCATATACCTTTATTCTGTGTGATTTTCATAATAAAGTGGAAAGAGCCAGGCATTAGAACAATAATGATAACAATAGAGTATATTTTGAAAGCATAAGCCTGCCTCTAATTTATTCTTTGGGCTTGCATGGTCAGAGTGAATTTCATGGGAGCCTGTGGACATTGATGAAGATAGCAATCTGCATGGGCAGGTGTGTTAGTTTGGGTTGACTAGAAAAACAAATTCAGAGACACTCATATATATGTAAGAGAGTTTTATATCAAAGAGCAGGCGAATATTGTGAAAATATTCTAGCTCAGTCCAGATCAAGTCCATAAGTATGATGTTAGCCCATGTGTCTGATACTAAGGCTAATAATTCTATAAATCCCTCTTCAGAGTCATGCAGCACATGCAATGAGGCTGAATACAGGAAAATCACAGGCTAGTGGGTATGGATCCAGTGGCAGTGGAAGCCTTGTGGATCCAGTGGAGGTGGAAGCATCTCACCACTGGTGCAGGTCTCCATGTGGCTCTCCAACTCTCTGAGTGTCTCAACAGCAGGAAAGTGAAGCAGAGAGAGTGTGTCCCATGTCCCACCTCCAGGGAGAAAGAGAGAAAGTTCCCAGAATTCTCATGAGAAGGCCATGCCCATCCATCAGGCTGTGAGCTTGATTGACAGGCTAGACTCCACCCCTGCACTTCTGTGGTTTCACTGCCATTTCTAGGACCTCATTCTCTCATTTGTTCATCTTCCCAACTCCAGATTATCGTCCTCCTATTGAACAGAAAGATATTTCCTTAGGAAACTAGTCAATACCTACCCAGTGGGGGTTCGGATGGGTGTCTAGTTCTGCCTCATAACAACCCTGTGTACAGCAGAAGGGTACAGTCACCAGTCCGGTACCATCTCCACAATCACTGATGTGCTTGAGCGCCTGGTTGCAGCCGATATGTTAAATCCTTCTTAGCGGACGATTTCTGTTACACTGACCCTCCACTTCACCAAGCATGATTTCCTTTTTTCAGGAACGAATCTTTCCTGAAAACACGTCCGAAGTATCTGAGACGAAGTCTATGGTAGATATATAATAGTTTGTCAATTTGAGGATTAAGAGAGTAGGGGTGGACTCTAGCTTGTCAATCAGATGGGGCCAATGAGGCCTCTGTGTGGGCCTGGCCTTCTCCTGAGAATTCTGGGAAATCCGGTTCCTCCTTGGAGGCGGGAGACACTTCCCTCTCTCTGCCACTCCCTGGGAGGCATTGCAGCTGACAAGACACATGGAACTATGCTAGTGCCCTAAGTTGGAAAAGCCACATGGACCTACCCTGATGCAACCAGACCTCTGAAGCCAGAGAAGCCACGTAGAAACCCCTGCCAGTGCTGAGATGTTTCCAATGTCACTGGATCCAAAGACTTTCTGCCCACTGGCCTGTGATCTTCTACATTCGGCATCATTGCATGTGTTTTGTGAGTCTGAAGAGGACTTTCTAGATTGGTATAGGACATATGGGCTAATATCGGATTTATGGACTTATCTAGACTGGGCTGGGATGTTTTCTCAATGTTCAACTGCTCTTGATTTAAATCTCTTCCTAATATACATATGTGTGTCCATGAATTTGCTTCTATAGTCTACCCAGACTAACACAAAGTCTCACCATCCTTGTTTGTAAGGAGCATTCTGGATGTACTTCCATGATTCTTATTTTGGCAGTCCAATGTATTTTCAAGATTGTTCACTAACACCATAATTCAGGTGCACCAATTATTTTGCAACCTTCCTTATTGTCTAATTCTCATCAGCATATGTGGCAATGAAAATACCAGGCTTGGTTTGATGCACCTTAGTCTCCAAAGTGGAGACTCTTTAACACTCTAAAGAAGTCTTGTGCAGCAGGTTTGCCCAACGCAATGCATTCTTTGATTTTTGAACTGCTACTTCCATGAGCATTGACCATGGGGTTGAGAGAGGATATGGAATCATTCTCTATACTTAATGAAGGTAGCTGCTTTTCACTTTTGAACTTAACAAAAACCATACCATTAACCTTTTTTCTTTTTCTATAAAGCTCTGCAGCATCCATTTCCCATACCTTACTATTTCATTGACCTCTTGTGCTATTAAGATAGGGTACTGTCTTCATTCCCTTGGACCGTCTTAACCATATACTAGAAGTCGAGCAGTTTTAAAACCAGAGCTTGATTCTCGTGAAGACTGAAGGCTAAGGGTCTCAATCTAGGGATGGCCTGAGTGGACTCTCCTTCAGAGGACTCTGAGAACTGAACATAGCCAAAGTTCATTGCCACATGTCCAAGGTGGATTGAGTGGTAATGAGACCTTGTTCCAGGATGTCATGCCTATGGATGTATGGTGACTAATACTTCTTTTTTTTATAAATTTTTATCATTTTATTGGGAGCTCTTACAGCTCATCACAATACATATATCCATTGTGTCAAGCACATTTGTATGCATGTCGCCATTATCCTTTTCAAAACATTTGATACTTCATTCTAACACCAATTTTCATGTGGAAAAATGGATTGACCAAGTCCAGCAATGTACTTGAACTGAACTTCAAAAGCAAAAACACCATCAAGTCTTCAAAATAACGGAGGAGAACACTGACCCCTTCCTTTAGTGCTGTTTCACCACAGGCCAGCTTCAAGCTTAGAAGAAACAAAAACAAAAACTAAAAACCACCCCAAAGCAAACTCATTGCCATCAAGGCGGTTCCACCCCTGGAAAATGCAGTACACTTTCCCCTGTGGTTTTTGACACTGTAAATCTCTACCAGGGGAAACAGCCTCATCTTTCTTCCATGGGGCTTCTGGGAGTTTCAAACTGCTGACCTAGCACTGAACAGCCCAGTATGTCACCTACTCTGCCACGAGGGCGCCTCTGTGCTCTCAATGACGTGGGAATATGTCCCTCTCTATTTTAAAATTCTTAACCAAGAGCCACGCTGGCGGGGAAAATGAATGAATGGTGAATGCACTATCCAAAGCACACCCTGCTTTGTCTATAAACCCTTAGCTAAGTCCGATGTGAGTGTTGGCTAAAATCGGAGTGACCACTGCAATGCCAATCCACTGTTACTCAGCAGAACTGACTCTGGCCCCCTTAGGTGACATGCCAAATCATCAGAAACTCACGAAATCTCCTTGGTCATTGTACCCTAACTGTTCACTGTAGGGCATCCTAGTGGACCGTACTGTTCTTGCAGCGCAACCATTTGCTTGAGGGTGCTGAAGAGAGAAGCTGACAAGTTTTATGAGATCCAGCTTCACAAATTCCTTAAATGCATCTGTAACAAATGCAGATCCGTTGTCAGCAATAATAGCATCTGGCACTATGGACAGTAAGAGTCACTGGTACAGGGCTGTCTGTGGTGGTTGCAAGCAGCGAGGTGCTAGAAGCCATGTTGTGAAGTAATAAGTAATCCAGTTGTGTCCCTGAAAAATAAAGGGGAATTCGGGGACAAATCTTCTTGACCACTTTCCACATTAAGGGAAGGGGCTGTTGATGGCTGGTTGGTCGTGTTCTGACAAGGACCACAGTCTTCTAAATAGCAATCGATGACAGGCTCTAGATAAGGGTGTTCATGTAAATATCATCACTCAAAAGATTCCTCGGTGAAGCATATAGATGATCACTATAATAATATAATGAGCTACATAATGTTTGTCTTCGGGCCATTGAAAATTAGGGAGCCAAGCTTTGCTTAGCTATTGGAGCCAGAAGTGCATTCTTGGGAGGCAAGAGCATAGTAGATTGGTTCATTGAGCTGTTTCATGAGAAAAAACAATGAGCTAGAACCAGCAGGAGGATATCATCTGTGAAGGAGTCCTGGTGGCATAGTGGTTAACCATTGGGCTGCTGATTTCAAGGTCAGCAGTCTGAAACCAGCAGCCTGTACCACGAGAGAAGATGAGGCTGTCTACTCCCGTGAAGTCTCAAAAACTCACTGGCAGTTCGACCCTGTCTTCTAGATTCGCTGCAAGTTGAAATCAGCCCGATGGAAGAAGCCAAAGGAGGAACTGAACCGAGGGCAGACACAGAAGAGGGTGGATGCACATTTCCCCCTGGAAAGAAGAGGTGAAAAGCAGATTTCACCTATCAGAACACATAGGTTACGAGGAAGTACTCTTGCACTACAGAGACTAATAATGCAGTGGTAGAGATTTCGAAAGCCGTGGACGCCGCATGAGTATGAAGTAATCGCTGTCAAGGAAAGGTTTCTCCGGGGCACTTTGGACAGAACAAGAACTGCAGCCAATGGCTCACAAAAGACCCTGGGAAGTGAAGCCATCCTGCTCGCTAGTCCACAAACTTACAGAGCTTAAGGCCACTCAGCTTTCATCGCTGCGAGAAATGATCTTTTGTCCCTTCAAGAAACTCACATTTTGCTCATAGGGGCAAAGTTTACACCAATTGTGTACTCCTTTGGGGTTTGGATTAACTCAGAACAACAGACTATTTCATTAAGTCACTATCATATGCTAGGGTTGGTTCTGGCTCACGCTTTCTTTCTCTTATTGTTGTTGTTAGATGCTTGCCAGTCTATTCCAGCTCACAGCAACCCAATGAGATGGAACAGAACTGCCCCAGGGGCTTATCGGATCAGCGTGCCAGGCTTTTCCTCCTGTGGGCCCCAGGTGGATTCTTACTGCCAGCCTGCTGGTTGGAAGCCTCATTCGAAACTATTGGAGCCACCATGGCTTCTCTCTCTTGCTTGCTCTCTCTTACACACCCAAATGCACACATATAATATGTATAAGTATATAGGTATGTATGTTTATATATTTAACTTACATATATAGTCTGAATATGAAATAATATATTTAATTTATATAATGCATATCCTCTACAGTACAGTGATTAAAACTGAATTTAAGGCAAGGATTTAGCTTTGCATGACATTAAAATCCATACTGTATTAGTAGATTAAATGTCCTCCTCTGGCCTTAGGCAGAGGAGCCCACATTGTCGGTGTTAGGTACCATTGAGTCCGTTCCAACCCACTGTAACCCGACGTACAACAGGATGAAACACTGTCCGGTCCTGCACCGTCCTCACAATCATTCCTATGCCTGAGCCCCTCGCTGTAGCCACGTGTCAACTCATCTCGTTGAGAGCCTCCCTCTTTTACACTGCCCCTCTACTTTGCCAAACAGGATGTTTTCTCCAGGAACTGGAGCAGTTGTTCAGGGTCTGAGTCCCTTAGGCTTAGAAACCAGTCAACATGTCCGAAGAGCCCTGGTGGTATAGTAAGTTACTTCTTGAGCTACTAACTTCAAGGTCAGCAGTTCAAATCCCTCAGACGCTCTGTTTCCTGCTCATGTAGAGACTGGGCTTTCTTCTACTGTAAAGACGTACAGCCTGTAAACCCACAGGTACAGTTCTCCTCTGTCCTATAGAGCTGCGAGGAGTCAGAATGGACTCAAGGCAGTGAGTTTGGTTTGAGGGTCATTGTCTTAGGTATCTGGTGTGGCTGTAACCACAAGTCCAAAATCTCAGCTTCTGGATAAAACATGGATGAGATCTTAGCTGTATTCCCGGGGCAACGTTCCTCTTCATCTGTGAACCTGTAAAATCTAGACAAATGATGTGTTTCAAAAAATACAGCAATAGAACACATACAAGGAAGGCATTTTGATTACTAAAGGGAGAGATTGCAGGGACAGAATGTAGTAGGCACTCAGCCAGTCCAAAATGCAACAAAACAGTCACAGTTAGCTCTCCAGGCAGTAAATGAATCCTCTGTTCTTTGACAATCTGGACAGTGGTCTTGTCCTCCGGACTCTGGGTGTGGGCCACACCTTCTGGATTCTGCATGGAGGCCCCATGGCCCTGGGGTTCAACTCTGCCTTGTGGGTCCACTGGGGTGGCAACTACGCCTTCTTGTTATGGGTGCCCCATCTGTTTAGACTCTCTGAATCGTGTCTGTAGCTGGCCTTGTTCTTCTGTCCTGGGCAGGACATTTGTCCTGGCCCTCATTTGGGGGTATTGGTTCCGTTCGCCTGGCCACATTTAATACCAACCCCACACTTTGGAAGCAGTTGTTCAGGGTCTGAGTCCCTTAGGCTTAGAAATGTGACAACCCTGGAAAGCCCTACAGCCCTGCTTCATGGGTTCCTGACCAGTTTTGCTCATCTCTGAGCTGCTCCGCAAATGATGCTCGTCTTTTCTTGGAAAAGAGCAGGTGGAGCTCCTTTGGCCTGTTTCCTGCCCAGGCAATTCCAAGAGGCGACTGCAGTCTCTCCTGTCATTCTTTGTGTGTCCCTTCATTGTAAACGGGTGTGTGTCCCGCTGAAGTAGTTGGCTAGATCCGTCAGTCACAGGTTTAATCTCTTTGAACAAAAGAGTGTGTGACCATGCCTTTGGTGAACATTCTCGGACCTGTATCTGAGTTCTACAACAGGATTTCTCACATCTTTTCCTGCTGTGTTCATTTTGAAGTGCATTTCTTTACTTTTGTGGTTTGACATAAGCAGCAAGAAGAGACTACAGGGCCCCTTTAAGATCAGGCTTAGAAACCTCATCCATCAGATAGTCAAGTTCATCACTCACACATTGTACCTTCTTCTAAGCATGTGAACATCAATTACACAAGTTATTTGCTACTGCATATGAACAATCGCCCTTGCCCCATTGTTTTAAAACCTCAGACGGCATTTAACATCCACAATTCTAAGCAGCATTCTGTGGCTGGATTCCTGGGTTTTCTCTCAGATGGTAGAGACTTTGTCTGGAGCTCTTCTCCCTTCCTTGTGAGCCTTCCCAGAACTCCCCTTGACGTCCATAATTCCGCCCGCAGCTTCTTCCAGGCAACTTTGTTTGTTTGTTTTATAATCATTTTATTGGGGGCTCATACAGCTCATCACAATCCATACATACATCATTTGTGTCCAGCACATGAGTACATGTGTTGCCATCATCATTCTTACAACACCCACTTTCCACTTGTGCTCTTGGTGTCAGCTCCTCATTTCCCCTCTCCGTCCCCCCTCCCCCCTCCCCCTGAACCCTTGATAACTCTCTTCAAACTCTCCCAGCCTCTATATGTTTCCCAACTCCGAAACCACATCCATGTTTGGGTGTCTGTCAGACCGTCTCTGACTCCGTGGTACCTCATGCTGTGCTAGCTATAACTTCTGTGCTAGTTAAACTACTATCATGGAAATGTCACAAGTCATTACCAAACAGGAATTTATTCCCTCCTGGTTCAGGGGGGTGGAAGTTCAGGGTGCCCATTCAAGAGGAATTCTTTCACTGTCTGATGGCTCATGAGGAAGATCCTTGTATCTTTTGAGCTTCAGCTCCTCAACTGGCTTCAAGAGACTTGAAACCTCTCTTCTCAATTTCTGTTTCCCAGCTTGTGCTGACTCATAACGACCTCCTCTGGGTTTCTGAGACTGTAACGGCTTATCAGAGGAGAAAGCCAGTCTTTCTCTCACAGAACTGCTGGTAGTTTTGAACTCCTGACCATGGGGATCGCAGCCTAACACATAACCACTACGCCATAACACCTGTACAGAGTGAGTGTCTAGTGGGACTGAAAGGAACCCTCAGGTACAGTGGCTAAGTTCTTGGCTGCTGACCCAAAGTGGGGGCGAAATGCAGTTCAAACCCACCTGCTGCTCTGTAGGAGACAGGAGTGACCATCTCATTCCATAAAGATTACAGCCTTGGAACCCCTATGGGACAGGCCAACTCCAATAGGGAATAAGTTCTGTAGGGGGGGAGAGGTCTCTGAGTCAGAATTAACCTGGTGGGATTGCAGCTTGCAAGTGGGATTTAAGAGGGGAATGCAGACAAGCAAGGAAAGTGACGCTTTTCTTAAAATCTGCCTTTAGCTTTTACTTTCTTTGTATGTTGAAGGTGTTTCTAGTTAGATTGTTTTTCAGTGCAGTTTACAAGTAGTCCTTGGTCTAAAGTAACTTTTTACTCTGAGAAACATTAGCTCTTTAAAGAGGTTGTTATAGCCAGAGGAGCCCTACATATTGGGTTTCTAACCTCTGGGTCAGCAGTTCAAAATCACCAGTTGCTCCATGAGATAAAGATGAAGCTTTCTGCCCTGGGAATGATTTACATCTCAGAAACCCACAGGGGTAGTTCTACCCTGTTCTGTAGGGTCGCAATGCATCAGAATCAACTCATTGGTAGTGAGGTTGTGTTGTTGCTGTTGTTGTTGTTGTTGTTTAGTATGGCCAGACAACAGTTTCCAGCATAGGTTCTAGGTAGGCGTTTTGTTGTAATATTTTATCTAGCGAAATATTATGGAATTGACTTGCCATCTTAACTTTGCAGCATATTGACAGACAAGTTTTATGAATTGTGTTGAAAGATTTACACAACCTGTCAAAACAGTTCATAAAGTCCCTACTTAAAACGGGAAATTAAACGTCAAGGTGATGGAGAGGTTATATTCATGCATTTGTGGATGAATGGCAAGAGATAGGGCATCTTTGGACTCTAATGAGAAATCTACTTTTCAGGCAAGTTGTTCAAAAGCAGTGGCACCAAGGGAAGTCGGTTATGACATTTGGAGAAATTATTTAGAGGATCTGCAAACAGTGAAGATTACCATGTTGGCTGAGAGGCGGGGTTGCTAGTGCCATGTTTCCCCCTCCCTTCTTGTTGGCCCCAACGCCCTCCCTTTGTTCTTGGCATTCAGAGCACACTGCCCAATGTTGAGTTGCAGCCCTGAGATTGGTATTGGCTCCTTGGTAAGTAGGCATATTTACGGCAGGTGTCTTTTCACTACTGCTTAGAAATTGAACTAACTAAACAAGGAGAAGGCCTGCTTCATTGGACACTATTAAAGTGCGGTGCTTCCCACCCTGGCGTGTAGAATTACAAGGATAAGAGACTCACTTTCTCTCTCTGTCTTGGTGCTTTTTCTGCTTCTTGGTGCTGTGTATCCAGTGACCAGCATCTGGCAGGAATGATCGTCTATCTCTAGTCATTATATACTTTACACCCATCTGTGGGACCTAGGACATGATTCCAAACCAAACTCACTGCCCTCGAGTCGAAGCCGACTCACAGTGAGCCCACAGGACAGAGGGGAACTGCCCCTGTGAGTTTCCAGACTGAAATTCTATACCGGGTAGAAAACATTCTCTTTCTCTCTGGGAGCAGCTGGTGGTTTCAAACTGCTGACCTTGCAGTTAGCAGCCCAACGTGTAACCATGAAGCCACTAGAATTTGTATTGTAAACAAATTCTCTTAGTCAGAGAGCAACTGTCTCTGGAAGCTTGACAATTTGATGATGAGTTTGTGACAATAATATGCTACAAACCCCCCGTACCATCAAGTCAATTCCAACTCCCGGAGATATATGCTAAACAACGGAGCAGAACTTCCCTATCGGATGTCCAGGGGGTACATGTTCACTGAAGGAGATGGTGACATTGTGCTCCATGGAGCAGCTGGTGGATCCAGTGCCCCACCTTTTGGTTAGCAGCCCAGTGCTTTAACCACTGTGCCAGCAGGGTACCATGCTAATAGGGTATACTACCACCTTCAAGGTAATTTATTTGTCTTTTTATGTTGCTGCGAAGGAAAGGCCATCATTGCAGCTGCTTGTCACATTGTATTCTGCGGCCCTTTTGGATCATCTTCCTAAGACCATGCATTTTGTAGGTTTTGTCACATGCCGTTGGACCACCACCTGAAAAGTAGGTGCATCATGCAATAGGAAGGGGCATAGATCGATGTGGATGTCACGATGGTCCTTTGGATTGACAGACACCTCTAAACCTATGAAGGAGCCCTGGTGGCATGTGGGTGAAACATTGGGCTGTCGGCTGAAGGTCAGTGGTTTGAGCTCTGGCGGTTCCAGAGGAGGGATGAGGCAGTTTTCTTCTATGCAGATGGACAGCCTTGGGAGCCCTGTGGAGCAGTTTCACTCTGTCCTACAGAACTGCAGGAAGTCCGAATAAACTATCTGCCACTTCGTGCCCAGCATCAGTTACATTTTATCTTTTTTCACATTTGTATGTGAGGGAGCCCAGTGTGGGATTATAAAGAGACTTTTCCCCAGCTTTGTCTCCCTGAAAAGACATGCCAAACATTAAGGGTTTTTTGCCAGCTTATGGTGGGAGGCCAGATGCTTAGAGACATCCTCCCTAAGGGCAGTCAGTTGCCAGACAACTGTCTGGTCCCACCAAGGTAGGGCCTGCTCCCTGGTGTTAAGGACAATAGGCTACTTCTCCCTAAAGGCTTGGGGCCATTAGCCTGGTCCCTGTAGGTGGGGTTTACACCCTACTGATAATGGTTTCTATGGAGATCCAGAGAACAGGCCAAACCTCCTCAGTGACATTCAAAGTTAGGCTGCCATCCTGAATCTAGGATCCGCCCATCTTGTCATATGTATACTCCCAATCCCTCCTCTTCCTATTGCGTGTATATCCCTAGATTGTCCACCTCTCATGCTGTGTAACCTATAGTGCAACCCCTTCCTGTGACTTATGTCTTTACCTGTAATGAGAGGGCTTGCATGCCACCACCTCCCACCCCCAAGGTATACAGGCCTTGGTTAGCAATAAAGAGCTCTCTTGGGCTCCCTCTTGGCCTCTGGTCAGTTTCCCCTTCCTCTCCGCCCTCCCCCCGACCCCCACGCTCGCTCCCCTGTTCCCTTTCCCCTTGTCCTCCTTCCCCTTCCCTCTCTCCGTGTGGACCACCAAGTGAGGCTGAAGTGAGCATTGCTACCATGAAATGTGTCTGACTCCATTATTTCAATATCTCTTCTATCTCTCATGCGCTCTATGACTTTATGATAATCTTTATATATTTTAACCATACAATTGTGCCTATCGAACCCGTGATTAGTGGTGGGGGGCTGGCCCTTCCCCCACAGCCCTGGTGGACTCCTGGTTAAGCATTGGGCTGCGATCCGAAAGGTTTGCAGTTCAAAATTATGAGCCACTCCAAGGGAGAAAGACCGGGCTTTCTACTCCCTTAAACAGTTACAGTCTCAGAAACTCACAGAGGCAGTGCTTCCCTGGCCCAGAGGGTCAGTAGGAGTCGCATTGACTCGAGGGTAGTGAGTCTGCTTATTCTGGAATAAGTCCCAGAAGGAGCCCAGATTGCCTAGTGGTTGAAGTTTGCTAACCCCAAGTTCAGTGGCTCAAGCCCACCAGCCACTCCATGGGAGACAGTCTGCTTCCATTAAGATTATAGCCCTGG
Source organism: Echinops telfairi (assembly GCF_000313985.2). Taxonomy (NCBI): domain Eukaryota; kingdom Metazoa; phylum Chordata; class Mammalia; order Afrosoricida; family Tenrecidae; genus Echinops; species Echinops telfairi. Next base: position 93,365,915 of record NW_022111373.1, read on the forward strand.
AAACCCTTATGATGAAGGTCTACTATGATTTATAGGGCTGCTATGAGTCAGCATAGACTTGATGGCCCTGAGTTTAGGTAAACTTGCTCCCATCAAGTCAATTCCTACTCCTAGTGACCCTACTGAACAGAGTAGAACTTCCCATTTGGTTTTCTGACACTTTACATCTTTACAGGAGCAGACAGCCTCATCTTCTCCCACAGAGCAGGTGGCAGGTTTGAACTGTGCATAACCTTCTACACCAGATTTTTCATATATATATTCTCCTGGGTTCTATTTTCCCCTCACCACCTATGTCTTTTAGCTCTCTATTGACTTGTTTGATCTCACCTTGATAGTCCTTTCATTAGATTAAGAAATTAATTGTATATATTAATGTAGACACTTAGAAAAAAATTGCAGTATAAGTTGGTCTAATCATATTTAATGGTCATCTGCAAATTTAATATAGTGGATTTTTAAAAACTTATATTTCACTTAGTAGTTTAGCATCTTAGTTTGGAAATGGTCTCCTTTTATTTAATTTGTAATAATCCTATGCATTTTTTGAATACTTTGAAATAATCCTACGCATTATCCTATGCATAATTTGATATACTCCTATGCATTTAATCCTTTTAAAAGTGCCACTATATCATGAAAGAAACATCAGGATTTATAAATATGAAAAATGTTGACATATTAAAATATGATATTTTTTTCTGAAAAAGAATCAACTCATTTTGCCTGATTCAGATAGCGTCTGGGGTCTTAAAGGCTTGAAGGTAAACAAACGGCCATCTAGCTCAGAAACAACAAAGCCCACATGGAAGAAGCACACCAGCCTGTGCAATCACGAGGTGTCGAAGGGATCAGGTATCAGGCATCATCAGAACAAAAAACCTTACCATAGTGAATGATGGGGGGAATGCGGAGTAGAGACCCAAAGTCCATTAGTAGGCCACTGGAGATCCCCTTGCAGAGGGGTATTTCGAGGAGTAGAAGAGCCAGTCAGGGTGCGACATAGCAACGATGAAAAATAGAACTTTCCTCTAGTTCCTAAATGCTTCCTCCCCGCTCCCACTATCATGACACGAATTCTACCTTGCAACTCTGGCTAGACCAGAGGATGTACACTGGTACAGATAGGAACTGGAAACACAGGGAATCCAGGACAGATGATCCCTTCAGTACCAGTGGTTTGAGTGGTGATACTGGGAGGGTAGAAAGAGGGTGGGTTGGAAAGGGGGAACCAATTATAAGGATCCATATTTGACTTCCTCCCTGGGGGACAGACAACAGAAAAGTGGGTGAAGAGAGACATTGGACAGGGCAAGATATGTCAAAAGAATAATTTATAAATTATCAAGGGCTCATGAGGGAGGGGGAAGCAGGGAGGGAGGGGGGGAAATGAGGAACTGTTGCCAGGGACTTAAGTGGAGAGCAACTGTTTTGAGAATGATGAGGGCAATGAATGTACAAATGTGCTTTACACAATTGATGTATGTATGGATTGTGATGAGTTGTATGAGCTCTTAATAAAACTATTAAAAAAAAGTAGTTAAGCAACTAGTTAAGCATTTCATTAATGAAATGAAGGTCAAGAGATGCTATATATATGATAGAAAATTAAAGATACCCTACACACACACTCTCTCCAGGTTCAGGGGAGTGTGCACTAGAGATTATACTACTCTAATTGTAATTGTCAAAACTTTTACTGGTCTCCATTCACTTCTGAGTTGTTGTTTTCTGTTTGTTTGCTTGTTTATTAGTTATCAACTGCCTGAAAGCGCATGAACTAACAAGAAGAGAGCTTCCCTTATGATTGGCAGCACAGAAGGCATTCCATTAATAATATACATTATATTGAAAACATGAGAGACAGAGAGCATTGATTCATCATACTGGCAAATTAAAATAATGCATTTTTAATTAGCAGAGAGTTGATAAACAATTAAATGAAGGAAATAGTCATACCCCCCTATTTGTGTCCATCGGTTTCAATTAAATCATGATGCTGTATTACATTCTGACACAAGTGATGTCACTCACAGAATATTCTCTGACAAGCGAGATAGAAGGTGTAGGATGTATGTCCTAAAAGTATATGTACAGAATGGCATCTGGTAGCCAGTGAAATCACCAGGATTTCCTGATAAAGAATGGACATTCCATAGCCCCACCTCCAGAGACAGTGATCTGATAGCCCTGGGTGGGGCCTGTTAATAAGTCTAGTTCAGCGCTGGGAGCCCTGGAGGCCAACGGGGTTTCTAGTTGGGTCACTAACCACAAAGTCAGCCATCTGAACTCCTGAGCCACTCATTGGGCAGGGAGATGAGGCTTTATGTCTCCTAAGGATTTACAGCCTCAGAAACCAACAGGGGCAGTTACAATGACCCTTGTCCTTTAGGGTCATTATGTGTTGGAGTGAATGGTAGTGAGTTTAATATAATTTTTGGTTGTTGCTGTTGTTGCTGTTTTGTACCCAACTTTTTGAAGGTTAGTACTCACACTCACTGCCATCAAGTCAATTCTGACTCATGGTGGCACTATAGGACAGGGTGGATCTGCCCCCGGGGGTTTCTGAGACTGGAACTCTTGATGGGAGTAGAAAGTTTAGTCTTTCTCCCATGCAGTGGCTGGTGGTTTCCAACTGCTGACCTTGCAGTTAGTGGGCCCAATGTATAACACTATGCAGGACTAGTTTGGCGAGCGTTCCAGGTGATTGGAATGCACTGCAATCGTGGAAAGCAAGACCTGTGTTGGCTTCTGCCCTTTGCATCCAGAAACTGGTTAGACAGTGCCAGATACTCCTGCCGTCACCTGACGCACTTTCTCTCCTCTTTACAAATGGGAACAGGGTTTTCTCCTTGGGGAATGCTTCACCTCCTTTCCCCCCAAATCCGGTTTTCCTCCTCTTTCAGATTCCCCTTCCTAGTGAAGGAGAGGATGGGGACATCATTTACACCAATGGAACTGTTTCTTTGACTTTTGGTAACTGACAGAATATACACATCTCTTCACGTGATTCAACCTGTGCCTACACCCATTCTAGAACTGTCACTCACTGGAGCTTCCCAGAGCAGAGGGCTTTCTGAGGTCAGCCTCCTGCCAAAGACAACATGCCACCACAAACTGGCACCTGATGACAATCAGACACAGTCCATTCGTGATTTAACTGTAGCTCAACCAACATAAAACTCACTCTTCTCTGAAATGCCGTGTCCAAGAGAGAAGATGCTAAAGCCAACCTTGCAATGGCTCCTAGGAAATGAGGTCCATGGAATTAGAATCATTAGAGACGCCTTTGATTCCCTCCAGGACCCCAGGTGGTTTAGATTTCACACTGAGCTGCTAACTGCAAGGTCAGCGGTTCCAGCCCAGGGAGGAAGATGAGGCCGTCTGCTCCTGTCAGGGATTTATAATCTCAGAAGCCCAAAGGGGAGATTCAACTGTGTCACCATAAGTTGTATGCAGTGGGCATGGGGGTTGTGTACTTGATAGCCTCCAAGTGTTTGACATCTGGGAGGTAGAATTAATGTCTCCTGGTTTATAGTGGTTTGTTGGGCTGCTCACTCTAAAGATGCCAGTTCAAAACCACCAGCCACTTGTCAGGAGAAAGACAGGCTTTCTACTCTGTCCTATAGGGTCCCTGTGAGTCAGCATCACCTGGATGGCAGTGAGTTTGCTTTGTTTTCCTTTAAATTTTGGTTTATTATGATAGAAACATTTATTATTATAAAAACAGCTGACACAGGCAGTTAAGGCCTAGAAACAGAACATGAGTTGGACATTCTAGGGTGAGGAGTGAGAGTCTAAGTTGTTTATCAAATTAAAAAGAAGAGAAAAACCAATGCCTTGTTTTATCAATTTATGTGAAAAATAAGCAAGGTAACTAAGTAGTTCAAAGTAAGAAGGATCCCCCTTCTTTGTTCTCAGAAAGGCTTGACACCAGTGGTGGGCCTTACCTGCTTACGCACAGTCTGGGTCAGAGCTGCCTGCACTTGGGTGGTTTTATTTGAACATCGATGTTTTATCAAGTAATCAAATGTGTCCACAAATTCACTTTAACCCTCCTCTTTGTCTGTTTTGTTTTTTAGGTAAGTACTTTTGGTATTCCTCTTCTTTAATGCTAAAAGAAAATGCAACAGCCTGATGCATATCAAATGGCTTTGGAAAACAGAAGCCAAAAAACGTCTAAAATAACATGAACATGAAAGGATTGTATACCACCTGATCCTGGTAAGAATCCCAAGTGGCATTTGAAGCCTCCTCCCTTGTTGTACGAGCCAAGAGAAAGTCTCAGGTAAAGGGCATAAAAGATGCATCCCCACCTGCTTTTTGGTTGGATGAACAGCTCATTGGGTCTCATCCTGCTTTTCATTCTCTGGAAACCAGTGCTCTAAATGCAACTTTTAGACAAAAATGGAAGAGGCAGTGGTGGATCAGTGGTAGGACCTTCATCTGCTGTGCTGAAGAGCCAGGTTGGATTCTAGGCCACAAGTCATTCCGCCACCAGCTGTCTGTTGGGGAAGTTTGGGTGTGGCTGTGATCCTGAGCAGATTTCAGCAGAGCTTCCAGATTTAGACATAACTATCACACTAGGAATAAGGCAGGATTGGTATAGTGTGCATCGTGAGACAACTTCTCATGAGATATATAAGAAAAAGAAGGGATCAAGGCAGAGATAGATGCCTAGATACATGGAAATGTCTAAGGGACGCGGAAGCAGAAGCTAAAGAAACAAAGGCCTTCTTCCTGCGCCAACAGCTAGAAAGACCATCCTCTGCAGCCAACATTCAGAATTCAGACTTGTAGCTTTCTCAACTTTGAAAAGTTTCATTTCTGCTTGTTGAAGCCACCCACTTGTATTGTTTCTATAATAGTCTTATTGGATAACTAACACAGAATGTGGTACCAACTAGAGTGAGGGGCTGCTCTACCAGATTCCTATCTGCAGAAGTGGCTGGAGTGGTTGTGGAATTGGGTAATGTTTAGCAGCTCGAAGAGCTGTAAGGTTCAGAACAGTAAAAACCTAGGCTGCCTTGAAGAGACTGTGGTTAGGATTATGGGCAGCAAAGAGGATTCTAATGAAGGCTCAGAAGGAAGTGGGAAGAGCTATATAAAGTCTGTATCATCTTGGAGAAAACATTTGGCTCCAGTCATAGGACGTTGCTGGGAATTTAGATGTTACATGTATTCTGGTGAGGCTTTAAAAGACAGTGATGAACATGGGATAGGACAATGGAAGAAGGGCAATCATGTTTATGTTCTGGTAAAGAACGAACGTTTGAATTAGCAGAAGGTAGAATTTGTACATGATGAATTAAATACGTGGTTGATGAAAGGTCGAAGAGAGATCTTAATGGGGGCTGCCTGGTTTCTGCTTGTCACTTAAAATGCAACGGGAGAAAAATGGCTATAAAAGTGAACTGTGAAAAATTAGTATGGAACTAAACTATTTTAAAAGCTGTGTGGTAGAAACTAAGGACACATGTTCTAGAATGTTCACCAAGAATGTTGCTACACAATCGTCTATTAAAATCACAGATTACGCCTGTGATTGTTAGATCTAACCAACTACCACAGCAGGAAACCTATCAGTTTAGACTGAAGAGAACAGAGAAAAGTGAAAGGGAAAAAATACAGTCTGCTTTTTGAAAATCTGTAAGCTGCCCAAAGGTCAAAGAAGCTATATCTATTGTCCTCCCAGAAAGAAAGGGCCATTTGTGTACCACCTTGGGGATCAACACAACTTGCCCTGAAGCTTGGCAGCAGGCCAGTCGGTTTTAAATGATGAGACCATGTTCTCCAAATCCCAAAGAACAGCCCACAGCCTCCTCCTAGGTGTCAGCATCAGATCTCGTACCCCTCCCTTCTCTGTGAGGTTTCCTGACCCTGGGCCTGGAGGTCAGAGAGTGGGCAAGCCCTCCCTCTGCTTCATTCTGGGGCCTGGTCCCCTTACCTATCAGCAGAGGCAATCTGGTGAGTGGAAATGCTGACCTCTGCAAATGGGCCAAAGTACAAAGTACAAAGGGCAGTGAACCCAACCACATTCCATAGAAGACAATGTGGGCTTGTGAAAATAATGACCTAATTAAGAGTCTTAGAAAGCAGAAACAAGTTTTTGAAGGAAAAATTGTGAGTACATGAATGGCCCCACGATATTACTCTTGGTTTCCCACAAGTCAGTTATGTATCATGATGACCAGAGAGGGAAACACTGCAAACTCCTCACTCTGATCGCAATAGGTGGCTTGATTGAGCCCATTGTCTCGGCTAATGTGTCCATCTTTTGTTTGTTGAGACTCTTCGTCATTTCACTGATCCTCTCCATTTGCAAGCTCGATGGCCTTCCCCAGGGACATGTGGCCCCTGATAACATGTCCAAAATATGTGATGGAGGGCTCGCCATACTCACTTCCAAGGAGCATGCTGGGGTATTTATTGCTAGAGAACTTTGTGTTTCTGGTGGTTTGCGGATGCATTCCATATGCGCTACGCTTCTTTAATTATTTCCAACTGTCATTTGCATATGAGGTGACAGAAAATACCATGGATTAGGTCAAGCACACCTTCATTCCCAAGATTAGATGTTTCTTTTCCAACACTTTAAAAATTCTCTCTCTCTCTTTCCCTCTCTCTTTTTTTCCCCAAATGCAATACATCATGTGATTTCTTGACTGATGCTTCCATGGTCATTGATCGTGGATCCAAGTAACATGAAATCTTGAACCATACCAATATTTCCTCAAAAGGATATTGTTTGGGGTCGATTCTTGAAGACTTTTTTCTTTATGTTGAGGCACCATCCACCTTAAATCGTGAACTCTTCCTCGGTAAGTGCTTCAAGTCTTCTTTGCTTTTAGCAAGGAAGCTTGTGCCAATTGCATATTCCAGGTCTAGCGTCACCCACCCATCCAGATGTCTTGTTCTCTTCATATCGTTCAGCCTGAGGTATTTGTTCAGCATGCAGATTGAATAGCAAGGTGAAAGCATACAGCCTTTACACATACTTCTTCTGGCTGTTGACCAGACAGTATCCTTTTGGTCTAGGTACAGGTAGCACCTCAGGATTATGCTAAGTGTCTGGAATCTCTATTCTTCATAATGTAATCTATAATTTGTCAGGCTCCACACAGTAGAATGTGTTTACATAGCCAATAAAATATAATTAGACATATTTCTGGCAGTCTCTACTTTGAACCAGAATCTATCTAACATCAGTAATGCTTTCCCTAATTCTGTCTTCTGGCAGTTTCCTGTCAATGAGCTAAGACAATAAGTTTTTAATTATAATAAGCAAAACTTAACTTATTTGTGATAATAATGGTATTTTAAAAATTTCCTCCCTCTGTTAGATCACTTTTCTTTTGAAGGTGCACCAACATGGATCTTTTCCAGTCTGTTGGCCAAACCTTCCAAATTTCTTGAATAAACTAGTGAGTGCTTCTAGCAGTACATCTCTTGGTTGAAACAGCTCAGTCGGTATTTTATCAGTTCTTGGAGCCCTGATTTGTCTACTGATGCCTTAAGTGGAGTGTGGACTTTGCCTTTATGACCATTGGTTCTATATCATCAAGTGTCTCAATGGTTCAATGCCATTTAGTACTTTCTGATAGAGTGACTCTAAGTCTTCCTTCCATCTTCCCTTGGCACTTCACGTTTTGTTCAGTATCTTGCCCATAGGAACCTTCCCTTTGGCAGTATAATACTTTGTCTTCTTGAGCCACACTTGGAAGTCTTCCGTTCAGCTTTTTCACTTTATCGTTGATTTCAATAATTTTAGCTACTTGTTCAAAAGCAAGTTTCAGGTGCTTTTCTGACCTCTAGTTTGGGTTTTCTCTCATATCTTTTTAATGATCTTTTGTCTATTTCATGTATGCTGCCCCATATATCTTCCTACAACTCACCTGGTTCTCCATGGTCAATGTGTCAAATCTTTTCTTAGTCTCCAGATTTAAGCAGGATACACTCAAGGTCTTACTTTAGTTCCCAAATACTTGTTTTAACTTTTTTTAAATTTTGTAAAATATAATTTATTTTTGAAATCATGGTAAACATAGTCTACATTTGCTTTCATACAAAAATAAGCTTCTTTTTCTAAAGTTCTTTTAGTATACTTTATTTTGTCCACTTAAAATGTTTTATGAAATATTTAAATGTCTTTTTGTACAACTTTTCTCTATTTGCCTCATTGACCTTCCAACTATTGCAAGCCTAATCTCACTTAAAAGCATGCTAACACTTCCCTTCTCATATAACTAATGACTTTTTCTCTCTCATTATTTTCCATTGTTTTAACTTTTTAAAGCTTCAATTTGAACTTCTATAGGAGCAATTGATTATTTGATCTATATTTGGTTCGTGGTCTTGGTCTAACTGGTGGTATAGAGCTTCTGCATCATGTCTTTCACAGAAATAGTTTATGTGCCTCCTGTATATTCCATTAAGTGAAGAACACGAGTATAGTCGCCATTTGTATTGTTGAGAAAAGGTATTTGCAGTGAATAAGTCATTGGTCTTGCAAAATTCTATTATGCAATCTCAATAGTTTCTATCACTAATACCTTATTTTCCAACTATCTCCTTTTCCCAACTTCCACATTCAAATCACCACTAAGTATCAGTGCATCTCGATCACATATTTGATCAACTTAACACTGCACAAGTTGGTAAAAATCTTGTTTCTTCATCTTTTGTGCCAGTGGTTGGTATATAATTTGACAAATAGTCACATTAACTGCTCTACCTTGCATGTTTTTTGATATCATTCTCTCACTGACACTCTTGTGTTTCACAACAGATTGTGAAACGCTCTTTTGGGTAGTGGATGTGACTCATTTTTTTTGTATGTGGTGAGTTAGTTAATTGTGCCCACCTGGCCGATAATCACATGTGGGGCTAATTGAAAGGCGGAGGGATAAATGGGTGGTGAGCCTCGCCTTTCTAGTTCTCGGGTCTCTTGTTTTGTGATGGTCGCACCAGGGTGCGGCTGCCTTAGCAGTTCCCTGCTTCAGCTTGCAAGATTGACTTCCTACAAGACATCCCCAAGGAGAAGCCACATGGACCTATCCCGATGCAGCCCTGGGCGCTGGAGCAGCCGTGTGGAGACCCCTGCTAGTGCTGAGATGCTTGTTTGTTCACTGACTCAGCTTTCCTCCTGCAGTCGGCATCATTGCCCCTGTTTTGTGAGGTGGAGGGCTTTGTGGACTGGTGTTGGGTTAATGTGTTAATGTTGGACTTGTGGGCTTGGGCAGCATTGGGTTGGGATGTTTTCATGATGCACACTTTCTTTACATAAAACTCTCTTATACATGAGTTGCTGTGGATTTGTTTCTCCAAGTACCTAGACTAATACAGTGGTCACTCCAGACATAGTAGGCCGCATATTTGTCTGTTTTAAAATGGCCAATGCCAGTCCATTCCAGCTCATGGTTGTATAAGATATCAGTCTTTATGTGCTTGATTTAATTTTTGACAACTTCTAATTTTTCTACATTCATACTTTGTACATCGTACATTCATGTATAGTGGTTATGCATTGGGCTATGATCTTCAAAGACACAAGTTCAAAACCACCAGCCAGCTCTGTGGGAGAAAGATCCAGCTTTCTACTCCTGTGTTAGCCTGTGTTGACTAGAGACACAAATCGAATGACACTTCTATATGTGTAAGAAACTCTTATAAGTGTAAGAAAGTTTTATATCAAGAAGTAATTACATACCAAGAAAGCATCCCAGTTCGGTCCACCTGAAGTCCCCAAATCCAATACTCATCTGTAGATTCCTCTTGAGAGCCACCCAGCCACTTGCTGTGATGTAGAATGCAGGAAGTGCACAGGTCGGTGGGTGCAGGGTCAAGTGAATCCTAGGTTGCTAGAAACACGGCAGCGCTGCAGCAGCTCTCAGGATGACCAGCGAGCTGTTAGCTGAAGGGAGCGAGTCTTCCTTCTGAGAAGATCACACCCCCCAGGGGACAGCATCAGGCTGTTAGCTGATTCTTAAGTTTGACTTCACTCATAGCCAGGAGTGCCTAGTTGACATAAAACCAACTGACTACCACAACTCCCTGAAACAGAGTTTCAGAAACTCACAGGAGCAGTCTACACTGCCCTATAGGGTTGCTTTGAGTTGGCATTGACTCAATGGCAGTGAATTTGGGTTTTGGTTTGGTTGCTAAGGAAGAGCGAAATGTTTTCATTTCAGGTCATGCTACATTTGCAAATCAATTTTGCAAAAGCTTTATTCCATTCATTGCATGAAGATTATCTCATTGGTTTTCATTGGTCAACTTTTTGTCAAACTAGATTGCCAGGTCCTTCTTAGTAGTCTGTCTTACACAGGCTGAAACCTGTCTTCCCTGGATGACCCTGCTGGTATTTGAAATACTGGTAGCATAGCTTCCAACATCAAGCAACATGAAAGCCATCATGGTACAAGGAACCCAGAGGCAAGTGATCCCATGCAAGGAGGAAACTGTGGCGTTCTCTTCCAGAACAGAAGCGCATGTTGTCTTGACATCACGTTTTAAGTTCTGAAGTCCTGTTTAGCTCTTCATGCATGACTTCCATGTAAGATGATTGCTCCATTACATGTTAACATTGAGAAGTCAATGCCATTTGTATGACTTTAAGTTTTATGATGTGCAATTTTCTACAGTTCCTAATTAGGTTTTATTGCATTGTGTTTGCACTTGTGCTTCCTGAGAGGCCAGAGTATCTTAAGGTCCCATCATATGTTATGTTCTGAACCAGTGACACTTAAAAAAAATGTTACTTTAAACCTCCAAGTACAGATGCTAATATAACCTAATTAGCACAGATATTTGCTGGCAAAATGGCTCTACTGGTTCTACTGAGCAGTTGTGTGGTCTTTGCAATGAAGGATTCAAAGTATGGAGGGATTGCCATATGTCCCTAGAGCTCCTTTGTGATCAAAGATGACCTGTAGGTCATCTGGTTGTAGGAGAAAGCTTCATGAGTGTATGAATCAGAGCAAGGCTACCACCCTTGTGGATCCTTGTATCATTCTGCGATTGGCTCCCCTTTACTCCCCCCACCTTCCCTT
>NW_022111373.1:93377725-93381663 GCF_000313985.2 Echinops telfairi
CATCAGTGCTATACTACACCCTGACTGGCTTGTCTCTTCCTTATGACCCTTTTGAAAGGGGATGTCCAATTGACTACAGATGGGCTTTGGGTCTCCACTCCTCCCTCCCCCTCATTCACATCGATATGATTTGGGGGGGGTGGATCTTTGATGCCCAATGCCTGGTCCCATCAACACCTCATGATTGCACAGGTTAGTGTGCTTCTTCCATGAGGGCGTTGTTGCTTCTAAGCTAGATGGCCACTTGTTTATCTTCAAGCCTTTAAGACCCAGTTGCTAAATCCTTTGGTAGCCGGGCACCGTTAGCTTTCTTTACCACATTTGCTTAAGTACCCACTTTATCTTCAGCAATCCTGTCAGGGAAGGTGAGCATCACAGATTGCCAGGTTATTAGAACAAAGTGTTTTTGCTTTGAGGGAGTACTTGAGTGGAGACCCAAGGTCCATCTGCTGCTTTAGCACTTAACAAATAAATATATGTACACATTATATTTCCTTATCATTATATATAATGATATTTCCTTATCATTACATATAAATGTATTTACATATGTACATGCCTATATTTAGACCTCTATAAATGGCCTTTGCCTCCTAGTTCTTTCCTCTATTTCCTTTTACTCTCCTCTTGTCCCACTATCATTTCTGGCCTTCATTTGGGTTTCAGTAATTTCTCTTGGCTACATTACTCTTGTTCAAGCCCCCCAGGCATCTTATACCTTCCTCGCCATCGATTTTAGATCAATTGTTGTTCCCTTGACCCTTTGTTTGTTGCCCCCCCTTGCCATTCCTCCCCTTCCCCTCTCCTGTGTCCCCCAGGAACAGTTGGTCCCATTGTTTTCTCTTCCGGATTGTTTATCCCACCCATCTTATCTGGATAGACATTCAGAAGCAATAATAAGCACAAAAACAAGGCAAAGCAAAACATAACAAAAGAAAACAAAACAACAACAAGAAAACCAACAGCAAGAAAAGAAAAGCCCATAAATAGTTCCAGGTCTATCTGTTGACCTTTAAGAGTGTTTTCAAGTCGAGTCTGATGGGGTGCCATGCCCTAACCCCAAAGTCTATTTTAGGTATTCCTCGGGGACTTCATTGCTTTGCTCCCCTTGCTTTTCAGTTGCATATCCTTAGTGTTTTGTCCATTATGGTGGGGTCAGATTGGGCACAATTCCTGCACTGTGTCTCCAGTGTTGTCCCCTGTAGCACCACAGGTATGTGCATTCTTCTTGTTTTCCCCATGCCACAATGAACAGATTTGAATCTAGATGTTGACCTAAACAAGTCATGTATATTGAAATATAGTCTATCCATGAGTCAAACAACAAAAACAAGAAGACCGTGTTACTATTGGCATATACCTAATATTTAGGGGGAAAATGGATCTACTTGCTCTAGGTGTGCAGATCATTTGGGGATTATTAGGTCATATGGAATCATCCTCATATTTTGATTGGCTGGGGAGCTATTTAGGGATCAAGAGAAATCAGCAAGAACATGGTTCTAGTTGTGTAGCCTGATCCAGACTGTGCTTATGTGGTAGATGAGGACGCACCTGTGGTTTACCTGATTCCATCCCAAGATACCAGCCAATCTTATCAGAAGATTTTTTTTACCAAGGGACTGAATTTGGCATATGGTATGATCAGTTAGCTAAGACAAAAGTAATATGGGGAAGGAGAGTGGAGATCAGTTAGACCACATTGTTCTGATTACTCTTCTCAGAGTGTTTTTGTTTAGTTCACTCTTAGGGAAAAACAATTATGAAATAATTACCCTAATTGATAACTAAATATGATCATAATTTACAATTTAATGAATACTTTCTTATGTTATTTATTTTCTTTACTTAACATGATCATCATAGAATAGCTAAGCTCTTACAAATGTACTAGGGCAGTATCTTTGTGAACAAAATACTAGTAATTTTTGGCATTAAATCCCAAACGTGCAATTTATTTTTCCATTAAGAATTCTCAAACTAACTGAGAAATGAGGTCCTAATGTACACATGAGGGGAAGGTCTCTTTCTGTTCCAACCCATGGAAATAATCTTCAGATGCCAGTAAAGCTCCTCTACTTTATAATAATAGAAAATAAAAGAATATCTAAAGTATAACCTTCCAGATAATATTCTAGTTTTCTTTAAAGTAATGATAGTTGTGACTTAACATAAATAAAAGGATTAAAGTATCTGGGCTGAACTGTAAAAATCGGGCATGTCTTACACTAGGTTATCGAGCGAAGTAAAACCAGTAAAGCTTACAAATGTACATATAGAGAAAAAATTGTATGAAGAAAGTGACTCACGCAGTTGTAGAAGTGGGCAAGTTCCAAGTCCATCTGCCAAATGTTAGACCAGAGGTTTCATCGGACTGACGTGGCTGAGGGGCTGATGCAGCCCATGATCGGCAGGAAGATGGCAGCTAGGCTTGTGGCTGCAGAGGGCAATGAATTCCAGGCTTGGCAGGCCAGATGGCAGGCTGCTGCTGATTACTAAGATAGACAGGCCGTTAGCTCAAGTTCAAAGAACCAGAGCTCTGAGAGCCAGATGTAGCATCCAGATCCATTTTAAAAAAGACAAGCAAGCTCTTCCACAGAGTTCACTTATATTGGAAACCGACCACACCCCAAGGAAATTTCCTTTTAATTAATTGATTATTCAGGCTATATCAGATCTCATTATGGAGGTGATTGTGTCAAGGGGGATTCTAAAACCAAAAAACCCGTTGAGTTGATTTCAACTCTGAATCCCATTCCCTACTCACTGCTATCCAGTCAATGCCAACGTGTAACAACCTTGTAGGACTGAGCAGAACAGCCTCTGTGAGTGTCCAAGACTGGAACAGTTGATGGAAGTCGAAAGTCCCATCTTTCCTCCTAGGAGCTGCCTGGTGGTTCTGAATGGCTGACCTTGGAGATCGCGACCGAGTGCTTAACCACTATGCCACCAGGGCTCCTTTCTAGGGTTTCTGAGACTGCAAATCTTTACCAGAGCAGGCAGCCTCATCTCTCTTCCACAGAGTAGCTGATGGCTTTGAACCACTGACCTTATAGTTCGCAGTTCAACTCTTACCCAACAGGACTCCATTCATGGGGGCTTTCTAAATCTTAATTGCCAAACAAGTAAGAATATTGACCCAGCCAAGCTGACACTAAACTTACTATCATAGGCATGTGGCCAAAATAGTGACAAAGACATAAAATTCAGTCTGGAAGTTCACTATATTTGAATAAGCTTGCATTGTTCTTAGCTGAGCCAGAGCGAGGCAAAGGACCAAAACATTTGGGTCTAGTTTGCAGTCAGAATGGGATAGAGAGATTGTGTGTGTGTGTGTGTGTTGTTGTTGTTGTCATTGTTTTAATTACTGAGTCACTTGATTTTATAATATCCTTTAGGAAAACAGTGTTTGAAAATGAACTAATAGTTTTATTTTAATGTCTTTTTAAAAAACGATATGCTTACTATAATGTTTTCTATAATACTGAAAATTGAAGAAATGCAAAACGTAGGGAGCGTATATATGCCACTGTCTATCCTTTTTCCTATGGAAATGGTTTTTGAGGTTTCCGTTTGTTGGCTTTTTGGTACATATGTAGATTTGGGTTATGTATTCATATAAAGAGATAATTAATTACCTTTCTTTTTTAATTGAAAATGCTTTGGGTAAAGCTTTATCTTATTGTTCACTTTTCAATAAGCTCTTTTTTGTTCACAAAATAGCTTAAGTTTTATCTACATTACTGTGCATGGCTCTAAGCAGCACTGCAGCAGTTAAGGGCTCAGTTACTAACCAAAATTTTAGCAGTTGAAACTTGCCCATGGTGAGAAAGATGATTCTTTGCAGAGATTACTCTGTTACGTGGGGTTGCTATGAGTCAAAAGTCAAAATCAACCTGATAGCATCTCACAATTGTACATAGCCCTTCTTCTTTTTT
>NW_022111373.1:93382581-93384492 GCF_000313985.2 Echinops telfairi
TCCAAGGACTAGTCTCAACTGTTCACATGTCCAAAGTACGTGAAATGAAGTCTTGCCATCCTCACTTCTGAGAAGCAGTCTGGCCGCATTTCTTCCGAGACAGGTTGTTTGTTCTTCTGGAAGCCCAATGTTCAAATCAACCCAATCTTTGGTCTTTTGTGTTTATTGTCCATGTTTCATGTGTCTATGAAGTGATTGAAAACACCTTGTTTGGCTTCAGTCAGACACACCTTAGTCCTCACAGTGACATTTCTATTTCATTTCTTATGATTTTTGACTTTATACATTCCATGTTTTGATTCTTAAGGAATGTTTGCAGCTGTTTCTTCTCCTTTTGAGTCATTCCCATTAGATAGCCAAGGTGACAAAAGCTTACTCCCTTTATGTCTTTAAGGTTCACTCAGCTATAAGGAGGTAGGTACCTCTTCCCCGGTCATCTTGTGGGTGCTTTCCCACCGGAGGGACTCATTTTCTAGCACTGTATCTGACAATATTCTGCTGCTTTTCTGAAGGTTTTTAGTGCCTATTTCTAGAAATGGGCAGCCTAGTCCTTCTTCACAATCTGGTCTTAGTCTAGAAGCTACATTGAAAACTCGGTTGACCCTGCTGGCCTTTGAAAACGTATAGCCTAGCTTCCTTCATAGCAGCAGCATGGAATCCACTGACAGATGGGAGGTGGCCAAATAATTCAGTGTGGTTTAATCCTCTGATAAGAGCCCTGAGCCCTGCCATCACAGTGGGCTAAGGGTGAGGTTGCTAACCACAAGGCCGATGGTTCAAACCCAACTTCCAACCAGAGGAGGATCCCCAAAAGATTTACAGCTGTGGGAACCGAAAGGAGCAGTATTTAATTTTATTTCATTTTTAACTAAATTTGCCCTCAAATTGTGGATACAATAAGCAGTGTTTCTGCTCTGGTAACAGTGAAGTTAAGGACAAAGTTGGAGCTTTCTGCTAAGAGAATCATCAGGAAACAATGTTTATTGAGAAGGAATCGATTCATCATGAATATTCATTATAAATTCAGTCACGAGATAGAATATGTATTATTTGTATCAAAACTTCTCATCACAAATGACTTGGCAGGTATCTTTTCCTAATGTACCTCTTTCTATTTTTCATGTATATTCCGTGTGTTTTCCCATTCCCCATAAAAACAGAAGATTGAAATAAAGGGACGTTGAAGTCTCCTTGAGAACGTTGGTGTCGATTGAGTTGTGAGTGTGACGGGAGCATCAAGATGATGAACACAATCATTTTAAGAAGTTGGGTGCGACGTGGGGAAGGGGTCAGAAGTAGCTGGGGGAAATAAGAATGTTAAGGGGATTTTTTTTTTAAGATGAGACACCATTCAGTCCATTTGCATTCTGAATGAAAAGACTTAGTAAAGAGGAGAGATAGTGAGAATAACTGATAAGGCTGGGTTTCTGAGGCCGTAAGAAAGCCTGTTGCCAGGAACAAGGGTAGAATGTTGCCTGACACTGTTCTAACCAGACAGAGACCAGAAAGATAGTCCACATTTCCTCTGAAGCAGGAAACTGCGTTTTACTACCTCCAAACTGCTTCGAAGATTCCGTGAAAATCAAGCAGGTTATATACCCTAAACTTTGTGACAAAAACCAACAACAGCAAACACAGCAGGTTTTGCAATGATCCCAGGATGATTGATAGTCTAAACAATGTGGCACAAAAGGCATGTTTTGCAATGATCCTAGGACCCCTGAGGCCTCAGAATGGGGGATCCTTCTAGTCATGGCCCTGAGTTGGAACAGCCGCGTGGTTTGAGCTTAAAGGGAATTTTCACTGCAAAGGAAGAGGCTGTTACCTTTTGGATATCTAACAAACTCAATTTTAAATGATGTTATATTTCTAATATTTTGATTAAGAGCAGGCTAGCTCTCACTCATTCTT
>NW_022111373.1:93384592-93389518 GCF_000313985.2 Echinops telfairi
CCACCATGTCCTAACTAAGACTGAAAACGCAGGCAGAAGGCTAAGCCTGAAACGGGAAGAGGACAGAAAATGGAAGTAAATGATGTAGCTGCCGAGGAGTTTGGCGGTTGAGTGGCTGGACATAGAGAACGTTCCTTTTGGGGGTTACTATTTTCTCTTTGGGAGAGGAGGAAAGATCATCTGCTACGTGTGGGAAGTGGGGAGTTGAGTGAGAAGACAGAAGAAAGGACATTTGTATAGTTTCTGGAGAAAATGAGGAGAAGCGAGTACTGATTAATACCTGTTAGCATTGAACAATGCACGCAAGGTGCTGGGTTCCAGTGAAGGGGTATCAGGGAATGGCTTCCTGACATTCTAGCCTTTGTGCTGCTAAGCCTCTCGGTAGTATCTCGACTTCATGGACCACTCACCCCATGGTAATGATATCATCTGTACTAAAAGGCCGACCCGACAAGTTATTTTTATTAATACCTAGCAGTGACAGCTTGGTAAACTGAGATGTGAAACTTGTACTATACATCAAGATTTATAAAAAAAGAAAGACATTAACACATTCTTCAAATTTACATACAGTTTATAAGTCAGAGAACAACTGTGGTGCCACAGAAACGTTAACAAATACATGATTTGCTTTCACACTAAATGTACTCTGCATAACAAGCCATCTCTTCCAAAGTCTTTGCCTTCAAAATGCTAATCAGTTGGCACAGGGGGCGAGCGTTTACATAGTCAGAACAGTGCTTTGGGCCTCCTGTTTGATCTGAAAATAAACCAGAAATTTCATTGCTGTGGATGCCTGTATGATGCATACAGCCAGTGTGCTGGGAAAAAGAACCGCCAAATGGCAAATACCACATGGAAACGGAATTCCATCAGCCAGCTGCTGTTGGATCAACATACATAAGTGCCTTTGATGTGAATTGTGAGTAAGACGTGCCTTCAAAAAGTTTGTGGGATTTTTCCATGAACATTTTGAAGCCCCCTCATAGGAGTTCAAAATATTGTTTTTTATAAGTGTCGCGTAAGATGAAATCGTTGTGTGGATTTTCTCAGTGTTTCACAGTGAAAGTTAGAGGGGAGAAAGTTAGAAAGTTTCTGGAGTAGGTCATAAAATTCGCAACTTTTTTTCAAGTACTGTAAGATGAATAGTCTTTGGAATCCTAAACTCCAATAATTTGGTGTATTTCTCTGTCTTCTTTAAGAAGTCATAAACACTATGGATTAAAAATCGGAGACCAGTCAAAGGAACTTGGGTAGTGCAGTAGGTTAAGCAATGAGCTGCGGATCACAAGGTCAGTGGTTCAAGCCCACAAGCTGCTCTGAGGATGAACGATGAGGTTGTTTGCCCCTGTAAAGATTTAGTCTCAGCAACCTCCTGAGCATAACTATTGACTCAGAATTGCTCTGATGGCAGTGATTTTGGTTTTATGGTTTGAAATAGTTAAGAAAAGGGAGACAAAATAAGGGAGTTCATTACGAATAATTAAAGTAGCTAATGTTCAATCAGGAATACTTTTGTACTATGAGTAAGATTTGATTGGGCAGGAGCAGAGCATGCACCAGTTCAACTGTTTCGGCATATACTAGTTCATGGCACCGATTGCCTTTCAGTGTGGCAACCATCCTCCCTTTCCTTATCTGAGTCACCCCTCCTCTATTAATATCAATCAACTCACTGCTCTCTACGCGTAAGCTTCCTGTCTCCTGTGTTGTAGTCAATTTGTTTCCATATAAATAGCTCTTAAATGACCACAAAACACAAGGTAGATATTCTTGACTAGTTCAGCTTAATTGTTGTTTGAATTTAAGAAGACATCGAGGGATGTTTTTGTTTTAAGATTTAACAAAGACCTCAGACCAACAGTTTTAAGGGTTCACCCAGTCTCCATAACTCAAAAAAAAAAAAAAATCTGATTCCCTGAGAGTTAGAAATTTTATTCTGCATTTTGATCAGGATTTTTCTCTAGCATCTTTGACCAAAATGTTGAGTAAAAATAGCTGGGCACCATCTGATCCACTGGTATTCTGTTCTCACACACACAAAAATAGACAGTCGTCATGCACTTTAATTGGCCACACATTCTAGGTCCTTCTCCTAATCCTGACTCCCTCTCACCTTCTGTTGCTTCAGGCAAATCAAGGGCAAGGTTTGTGTCCTGTATGGCCCCTTGCAACCTTTTTAGATTCGAGACACTAGGAACTACAAGGTAGAGTGGAAACACTAAACATATTATTAAGCCAATTTACTGGGACATTCCACAAAGCCATAATCATAAACTTACAAACTAAAGAACTGAATTCCATGAGATGTTTGATTATATATAAGTAGTATCAGGTGAGACACTCTTTATTTTTGTCATTGTTGTAAATATTACATATCATGCAACTTTTGACAATTCAAGTGTTTGCAACTATATAGCTTACTAATGACAATTATATTAATTTGCTGTGTGACATTCTTGGTACTTTATGGACAATTTTTAGGCATACATATAAGGCCCCTCATACATGTGCACATGTATGAGGGGCCTTATAAAAGTTCTTGACAAAATGCCTTTGTGGTGAAATGAAATTTCTTAATCTGGCTCTTCTGTGGGGTCAGAATTGACTCGATGGCAATGAATTTGGTGTTCTTATTTTACCTATGTCTCTGTAACCCCCACCAAGTGCTTGGCTGGAACCGTACCAATAGTGAATGTGAATAGGGTAATCAGTTTGGGTTACCACTCCACTGTCTCTCAGAGAGCAGTTTCAGATGCAGGAAGAGAGAGAAATCCTGAGAGTATCAAGGAAGAAAAGCCACTAGTGGCGCATGTATGAAATCCCTGCATGAAGAGGCAGAGACCAAGCTAAAAGGCACCAAATGCTGCTGCCTGAAGGCCACGGAGCAGACTAACAGAGCTACACTTTGACCGGCCGAGTAGAGGAGCGATGCGGAAACTATGAGACCGTGAAGTAGAGCAGTGGGTAGGCTTCCTGGCACCAATAGGAGAGGCCAAAGCCGAGTACTGCTGTCTGGAGAGAGGTGCTGCTGTATCTGTCCTGTTGACTGATCCTGATAACTTGTGGTAACTTCCTACTTCCTAATATACACTCATATTAGGTTGTCTATGGGACAACCTAATATTGTGAGTGTTGTCTCTGTGTGGCTACTGCAAAGGATTATTGAACTCAGCAGGATGTCCTAGGAGGCCCAATTGATGTCAGATACAGTAAAAAAAGGCTGGAGGGTGGAGGCATGCCTAACCTCTTATGTAGCTAGAGGAGGTCAGATGTGGCTTCCCTGTGTTTACAGCCATTAATTCCATTTTCCATCAACTTTTGGAGTTCCCTCATCTCCATATAATATCTACATAGTATGCATGTACATAAAATAATACATGCTATATAATGTACACACTAGGATAAGTCAAAAAGTACTGGTTGTAGATAGAGTTCCAGTCCATACATGCACAGCCTCATTCCAAACAGCATGTATTTGACCATGTATCTGTGATCAGTGGATGGATGCAGACCAGTTCTCTCGGTAACACATTTGCCTAAATCATAATTGGGTGCCTTAAATTAAAAAAGGTCCAACCACATCCGTGGCTTCCAAAGTGATCTACTTAGGACAGTTACATTCAAGGCAAAATGGTCAGCTAAGAATGTTATAGCAACAATTTTTTTTATTATTATTATTATAAAAGGGTGATCTCAAAGGACACAGAATGGCCATGGGGACTCATGAAGTGTGATTAGTTATGTGCATGTCAATTTGAGGATATTAAGAGTGAAGGGGTGGTGTCTGGCCTGTCAATCTGGCCTGCTGATCCCTCCTGGGGGGTGTGACCTTCTCATGTGAGGCTTCTGGGAACTTCCTCCCTTCTCCCTGGAGGCAGGCCACATTTTCTCTCTGCTAGACATTCCTGTTGACAAGCCACATGAAGCCATGCTGGTAGCAGGCAGCACCTTGGAGATGCGTCTACCACGATTGGATCAACAAGACTTTGCACACACCAGGCTGTGATCTTCCGACAGTTTGCATCATTGTATGTGCTACGTGAGCCTGAAGAGGAATTTATAGACTAGTATCAGGCATATGGGCTTATATCGGACTTACGGACTTGACCTGGACTGGGTTGGGATCTTTCCTCAATATACAATTGCTCTTTGGTATAAAGTTCTCTCTTACATATATGAGGGTCTCTGGATTTGTTTCTCTGGTCAACCTGGACTAACACATGAAGTAATTTTAAAAATTAAAAACAGCTGTAGTGAGAAAAGGCCAGGAAAGCTGTATCAAGGAACTTTTTTCCAACACGACAGTCCACCTGCTCGCCCTTGACGGGTATCAAGGATTGTCCTGTAGGGATTTCAGTGGGAAACCTTCCCCTACAACCCCACAACCCTTCAGCTGGCACTTGCCCTGGAAGATTTCTTTCAGGTTCTCAAACTCAAAGAATCTTTCAAAAGGAACTTAATTTGAGTCTCCTGAAGATGCCAAAACTCACACTTTGACCTAGTTCAGAATTCTTTTGGGGAAGGGTGAGAACAATGAAAATACTGCCTTCACAATTCAACATCCCCTTATGGAAGGAAGGGTTGCAGGGAGGAGAGGAGCCAGTCAGGGTGCAGTGTAGCAACGATGAAACATACAACTTTCCTCTAGTTCCTAAATGCTTCCCCCCCACCCCCACTATCATGATCCCAATTCTACCTTACAAATCTGGCTAGACCAGAGGATGTACACTGGTACAGATGGGAACTGGAAACACAGGAAATGAAGGACAGACGATCCCCTTAGGACCAGTGGTGAGAGTGGTGATACCGGGAGGGTGGAGGGAGAGTCGGGTGGAAAGGGGGAACCGATTACAAGGATTTACATGTGACCTCCTCCCTGGGGGACAGACAACAGAAAAGTGTGTGAAGGGAGACGTCGCACAG
>NW_022111373.1:93390340-93400704 GCF_000313985.2 Echinops telfairi
GCTGCTCATTTTCCCCCTTCCTCCCCCCTCCCCCTCCTTCATGAACCCTTAATAGTTCATAGATTATTAGTATTTTGTCATGATATTTCCTTATTTCTTGACTATGTTGTTGTTGTTAGGTGTCACCGAGTCAGTTCCGATTTATAGCAACTCTGTGTAAACAGGGAAACACAGCCTGGTCCTGCATTTCCTCTCGGTTGTTCCTACGTTTGAGCGCATTGTTGGATCGACAGTGTCAATCCAGCGTGTTGAAGGTCGGCCTCTTTTTGGTTGCCTCTTCACTTCTGATGGGTCTTTCTTCCCCAAAATGGATTACACATATTTACTGACTCTTGGTTTCAACCCAGGTAATGGTAAACGAGAAAAAGTATCATTTTGGTGCATAACAAATGAGATAATTCTAGGTGCGTGACCAATAAGGTAATTCTTAAATTCTAGCTACTCCCATTTAAGGTAGTGTTTTGTAAAGAATATCCATAGTTCCTGCAAATGACAGGTTAGCCAATGTCTTCAGTCGAGTTTGAGGAGGTGACAGCAGTGGCCTTGGTAGTTCAGATGACCAAGCCCCTTCGATTTTCCGGTCCTGACAATCCTCATTGTCAGGGAGACTCAGAGAACATGCTTCTATTTCTGTGGAGCATGTAACTCAGACTTGTGCCATTCTCTCTTTTTATTTGTTATTTGTATTTTATTGGGTAAAAATACACAAAACACAAAATTTATAAAACTCCATCTTACGCTCCCCTTCTCTGTCTGCCCCGCCTCCCCCAAAAAAGAATATGGTCAAATGCATTTTCTATATCAATTTAAATGATCACATTGTTATTTTCCTTCATTCTATTAACATAGTATATTAAACAGTTTTATTTTCTAGTATTGAATCATACTTTAATACCTGCGATAAATACCACTTGGTCATGATATATAATATTTGTATTGTTCTCTTGGATTTAGTTTGCTAGCATTTTGTTGAAGATTTTTGCACCTACATTTATAAGTGGTATTGGACAGTTTTGATTTCAGGTATTGTACTTTACAGTTGCAGTAGTTCTGTTTGTTTCCTTTACATTTTTTCCCCTCTTTATTGATGTTCTTATTTTGTTCCTGTTTTATTTACTTTTTAAAATGTAGTTTTCTATATCTGAACAAATGACAGTTTTCGAAGTATCTTTATTAAATTTACTAACTGTGCTTCCTGAGGCATGGTTTCTGTAACATTATGATTTGTTTTAGTTTTGGCCAAGGTATCTTTTCTCCATTCTTTGTATGCATTGTGATTTTTTTGTTAAATCTGGAATATTTGGCTAATGTGGTATCGCTGGAAATCAGGTTCTTTACCTTTCCCAATGTTTTTGCTATGTTCATTTACTTCTTTATTTTTAATTGTAGAAGTTGTGACGGTCCCTACCTGGCTAGGATTGTCCCTATCTGGCTAGGATTTTTTAGTGGCGGTCCCTGCCTGGCTAGGATTGTCCCTGCCTGGCTAGGATTGTCCCTACCTGGCTAGGATTGTCCCTACCTGGCTAGGATTGTCTTCCTGGGTATGTCTGGATAGTGAGATCTGTGTTTTCTAACGTGTGTTGAGCTAGTGTTTGACCAGTGATTTTTTAAAATGCTGATGAATAGCAATAGACAAAAAGAAAAACCAAAAACCCCTTCTTTCATTTCCTTGATAGATCCAGGTGTACAGAAGCCCCCCAATAACCCTTAGCTAGATATGCAGTGGACTTTAGGCGTCAACCTGAGGTGAAAGCCACAATCTTCTCGTAGTTTCTGATCGTGTGGCTGGTCATAGGCATGTGCCTGGCATTCTCAATTCTGAAACAAACTCTCTGCCTTGCCTCTCTTCCTAATCAGTAGGCTTGATGGTAGTGTGTGCCTTCATAGTACCTTTTGTCCTCAGGTGGCTGTAGACAATTTTAGCTGTAGGTCATGTCTATCAGCCCTTAGCCCCTGATGGTCTAGTAGACAGGGAGAACTGAGAAATGTGCCTTGCTCCAGTCTCCCGGTGTAGGCAAGCCCCAGAGAAGCTGGAACAGATTCAAAAATATACAAATAGAAATCAAATTTGCTCCCTTTAGGCCCAATGATCATTTGGCTCTATGTTGTTCCCTTTATAACCACCTTCTCTGACAGTACAGGTGGCCACATGGAGCTTATGATGGCCACATGGAACTAGAGAGAAGACAGACAAGTACAAACCAGATGCTTCCCACTGCTGTTTGGTCACTGTTTTATCGATGTAGCATTTGCTTGGTTGCTGTAATGTTTTGACTGGTCCAGAGTTCTGAAGAACATTGGTTATGTAGTTTCTACTGTGTGTGTGTGTGTGTGTGTGTGTGTCTACATTTGTGGGGAAGCAAGACTATACATTCATTTATTTTATGGAAATAAAAAATAACGTACAAACATATGCTGCCTTTAAGAGTAATACTATGTAAATCTCTGATCAAAATGATTGTCGTCATCTATTCTTTGTGTCAATTCATAAGATCAGATTGTCATTCATATTCTAATAAGTAACTATATAATCAATTTTATTCAGAAATTTTGTCATCTATCATGGATATTATTGAGCAAGAGTCTATGTAAACGGAATGTTTCCTTCAGGTGAATATTGATTTTTGCTTGCCCTGAGCTCATATGACATTTCACGTGAGCCATATATGTACTGTTCACATTGACTAAAACTGTGCCCTCATGTTGCAAGCCTCCTGAGAATCACGTGAGATTTGCGAGGGCAGAGGGTCTTTTGTTCTTCTGGGTGCCTCCAGGGGTTCTGTTGTCCCGGGCTGTCGTCAGAGCAAGATAAATAATGACTGAGTGAGTTTATGATGCTATCAAGCGATGCTGTTAGGAGTCATTTTTGACTCTCAGAGACCCGGTGGGACAGAGAGAGCTTCCGCTCAGCGTTTCCTAGGCCGCCGTCTCCATGGAAGCAGACTCCCAGGTCTTTGGCTCACTGATCCCCTTTGCGGGGTTGAACTGTCAACCTTTTGGTGATACCTGAGTTCTTCACCATTGTGCCCCTGGAGCTTTTTAATTGCATAAGATCATAAAATTGGGTAATGAAATGGTTGCTTTTGACCGTCTGACTTAGCTGCCCCTCAGCGAGGGGCATGACATAGACTGGCCCAGTGGCTTTACCAAGGCGTTCAAGCACAGGAAGACTTGTGAGGGTGGGGCAGGACCGGGCAGTGTGTCCTCTGGCAGGCACAGGGTCCCTGTGGGTCAGAACAAACCATTTAAGTGAATACATTGCTGATTGTTAGCAAGCTTAGTTGCTGTCTGAAACTCTGCGCCAGTCAGGCCTGGATGCAAGGGCCCTTGAAGACATCTCGAAATCTTTCTAACACAGACGCGGCACTTTGTGATCCTCCGCTGTCGGGAAACTGTTCCATGTCCATGCACACTCTTCCCTCCACTTTTCTGAACAGTCACCTGTGTTCTCCCTAAGGATGGAAAGAAGGAAGCATCATTATCTCTTTTTAAATCATTTTATTGGGGCTCATACAACGCTTATCACAGTCAATGCATACATCAATTGTATAAAGCACACTTGTACATTCGTTTCCTTCAGCATTTTCAAAACATTTGCTTTCCATGTAAGCCCTTGGCATCAGCCCCTCATTTTCCCCCTCCCTCCCTGTTCCCCCCTCCCTCATGAACCCTTGATAATTTATAAATTATTATTTTGTCATATCTTACCCTGTCCGACATCTCCCTTCACGTTTCTGTTGTCCGTCCCCCAGGGAGAAGGTTATATGTAGATCCTTGTAATTGGTTCCCCCTTTCCACCCCACCCTCCCTCCACCCTCCAGGCATCGCCACTCTCACCACTGGTCCTGAAGGGATCATCTGTCCTAGATTTCCTTGGTTTCCAGTTCCTATCTGTAACAGTGAACATCCTTTGGTCTAGCCATATTTGTAAGGTAGAATTTGAATCATGATAGTGGGTGGGGAGGAAGCATATAGGAACTAGAGGAAAGTTGTATGTTTTCTCATTACTACACTGCACTCTGACTGGCTCGTCTCCTCCCAGAGACCCTTCCATAAGGGGATATCCAGTTGCCTACAGATGGACTTTGGGTCGCCATTCCGCACTCCCCCCACCCTCATTCACTATGATATGAATTTTTGTTCTGATGATGCCTGATAACTGATCCCTTCGACACCTCGTGATCACACAGGCTGGTCTGCTTCTTCCATGTAGGCTTTGTTGCTTCTCAGCTAGATGGCTGCTTGTTTACTTTTAAGTCTTTAAGACCCCAGATGCTATATCTTTTAATAGCCAGCTCCAACAGCTTTCTTCACCACATTTGCTTATGCACCCGTTCTGTCTTCAGCTCTGTCTTGTTTTAGTGCATGTTATTATCTCTGCAGGTCTATCTAAATAAGATAGGCTGGATGAACAATTTGGAGGAGAAAACAATGGGACCAACAGTTCCGGGGGATCATGGGAGACGGGGAGGATGGGGGAAGGAAGTGGTGTTAACAAACCCAGGGACAAGGGAACATGAAGTGATCCAAATTGGTGGTGAGAAGGGTGTAGGAGGCCTGGTAGGGCGTGATCAAGGGTAATGAAACTGAGAGGAATTACTGAAACCCAAATGAAGGCGGAACATGATAGTGGGACAAGAGGAAAGTAAAAGGAAATAGAGGAAAGAGCTAGGAGGCAAAGGGCATTTATAGAGGTCTAAATAAAGGCATGCACATATGTAAATATATTTATATATGAGGATGGGGAAATAGATCTATGTGCATATATTTATAGGTTTAGTATTAAGGTAGCAGGTGGACATTGGGCCTCCACTCAAGTACTCCCTCAATGCAAGAGTGCTTTGTTCTACTAAACTGGCATTCCATGATGCTCATTATTGTTTCTTAAAGGCCTTTGAACCATGCTATGAAATCACTCTTGTGTTCTGATCTCCAGGCAAAATGGTACCAATGTATTTCAACCTCTGTTCTCAACCACATTTTTTTCTCCTTTGAACTTTCCCTGAGTATAACTTTTTAAAGTGACTGATGTCTCGGGTGTGATCAAGAAGTCCAGGAGGAGAGAGTGAGCTCAATGATCCTGATGAGGCAATGCTTTCTGTCATCCAATTTGTATGTCTTGCTTTTATATTAAACTGTTAACTTGTGATTTATAGTTGGCCTATTTGTTAGGTACATTTGATGTTTCAAGCTACATTTTTTTCTCCACTTATGTTCCCAATTTGACATTTCCTCACAAGTGACATTGTCTTGGTTTCAACCAAATGGCAGAATCAATTTAATATGTGAAGGGTTTTCTAAGATATTGTCTGTAATTTATTTTCTCTTCCACACAGCGTTCAGTCTCATTCATACAAAGTCCTCTCCCAGAGCCCATGTGTATCCCTTGCACTTTTTAATTCCCATGGATTTAGTCACCATTTCCCAATCTCTTGTCTCTAGGATATAAAGATCGTATAGTTTCGTTTTAGAATCTGAGCAAGTCTGTCATAATTGTAATATGCTGAGTATGTATTGGCTGGATAAAAACCAATTAAATAAATCTAGCATTGTTTAAACACCATGAGTGATGCATCCTTAATAAAAAATATACACTTTGGGGGATGAAAGATGGTGTATCCAGTCAATGAAAGTTACAGAAATGTGAACTCCAGAGGAGTGGTGAATATCCTGGGATGCAAAGTCAGGGTCAACAGGTAAGGGTACTAGTTAAAAACAAGTGCGATGTCAAGTCTGAAGTGGACAGAGCTGGACTTTGGAGCCCTAAGGGAGCTGACAGGGCAATGTGAACTCTGGCACTTTACTCTCACTTCCCATGGGGAAGCCCTCATTCATTTCCTGGCCAGTGGCGCTGATGTGCCGTCATGACCTCCTTGTCAGTGGAGGATCTAGAACCAATCGTTAGGATGGCATGGGGCTGGGCAGCAAGGAGGGCATGGGCTGCCATGAGCTGGGGACCGGCTTTGCTCAGAGCAACAATGATGACATGGTGGATGGTACGTGGAAGGGGAGTCTATGGAAAATTCTGTCCCATTCAAACTTGTAGATATTCAATGACCAGATAAATGGAGGTGATTGTCTCTCTGTACAATAATGGTCACATCATACCTGGATTTTAGTTGAATTCCAGATAATCACATTTTACAAGCCATCAACAAATAGGAATAGATACATCTCGGAGCATGTTGCCAGGATAGTGAAACATCTGTAAACTTTAATATTTTAGGAACAATAAGAAGAATTGAGGCTGTGTAACCTGGCACAGGGAGAACATAACATGCTTCTAGGGCATCATAGATAATTAGAGAACTAGCATATTTAATAAGAATCATACTTAATGATTTCAGGTCCAGGGGATCAAGAGTAAGCAATTTAGGCAGGTGAAATTTAGTTGGACACAAAAGATGGTTCAACATTTAAATGCACTGATGAGTGAGCACGCTGCCCCATACAGCAGGTGTTCCTTGTATGGGAACCAGAGGCAAAGCAGATGATGGCTCCCCTCCGGGGGCTCTTCCCACACTCGGGAGGACAACCTTTCCAATTGCTTCTGGCGACCCTTTCCACTCCGAGGAGCGATTACAGGAGGTATCTGTAGCACAGTGATTGATGGCACCAAGTAAATGCTCAGTAAATATTAGCGATGTGTGTTAGCAGGCCTGACTGGTCCGTGGATTTGTAAAGGCTTACTAGTCTAAAGGGAAGAAGTAAAGAGAACATGATTGTAACCCTTGCTCTTGCTGAATAATCAGGGTAGCTAAAAAGGGGTTATGCTACTTGTAACTGATTCCATGCTAATGTATTACCACTTTATGTTTTCCCCAATTACCTGTAATGTGTACATAATCTAGATTTTTGGATTAATTGTTCAAATTTAACATAAAAATTTTATCAGAGCACCTTCCAAAGTATACTAGTTTATATTAAATGATCTCGTGACTAACACAGCAACAGTCCATCAACAAAGGAATGACTCATGACAGGAAAGAAAAGGAATGTTTCTGATTTATTAAGTATTACATTTCAGTTTAGGTAGTAGAAGTTAGGAATCTTCAGTCATGCTAGCATCATCAGATATGTTTCTCAGGTGATGGATTTGCTGTCTCTCAGAATTACAGCTAAAACCTGTTGAAGACATGTACTCACTTAACTTATTCATTTAATGAATATCATTACCCGACACTATTCACATCTGCCCTCTACTCATCACGAATCAATCAAGACAGGAAGACTAGCCCTTAGTTATCCAATCTCCCCAGTCCCTGTATCCCAAGGGTACATGACAGTGAGGCAATCCCTTTCTTTACCCCGACCCCTGTGCCTCTATGTCCCTGCCGTGCTAGAGATTACTTCTTAGAGTCTTTTATATGACATCGCTTACCCCAAAGCACAAACAAATCTGTCTCGGAAGAAGTGCATCCAGAATGTGCTTCGAAGCAAGACTGGCAAGACTCATCTCACGCACCGTGGACGTGTTATCAAGAGAGACCAGTCCCTGGAAAAGGACATCATGCTTGCAAAACTAGAAGGGCAGCATCCAAGAAGACTCTCCATGGGATGGACTGAGACTGTGGCTACAAGAATGATCTCGAATCTAATAGCTGTGTGCTTGGAACAGGACTGGGAGCGCAGATTGTGTTGTTTATAGGGTTGCTACGATTAGGGGTGGACTTGCCAGCACCCAGTCACAGCCAGCAAACCAGCTCTCAAAAATGTCAGCTTCAGCAAGGCTCGGATTTTATTTGTGTTGTTGTTGTTGTT
The DNA here is from genome assembly GCF_000313985.2 of Echinops telfairi. Classification (NCBI taxonomy): domain Eukaryota; kingdom Metazoa; phylum Chordata; class Mammalia; order Afrosoricida; family Tenrecidae; genus Echinops; species Echinops telfairi. Next base: position 93,398,102 of record NW_022111373.1, read on the forward strand.
ATTGTTTTGCTACAGGATTCCCAACACCTATAATACGAACTTGCAAAACATTTTTGAATGAGTAAATAAAGCTGAAGTGTCACAAAACCTGATACGAGAAAGGTGTAATTCCTTCCCCAAGCTAGTCTGAACCTGTTTATTGTGGTGCAAGGTTGTGAATCAAATCATTTGACGTCCAAACCAATGCCTTCATTCTTAACTTTCCCTGTGTTTTGGTTTATTTTTTTAATTGTAAACACAAGAAATTGGAGATGTTTGGGATATGAAGAATAAATTTTCACTGCTATATGTGTTTGGAAGCATTTAGCATCATATACGATTAGAAAAACTTCCAGATTAAAATTTAATTGCCTGCTGATAAGACATTTATATTTTGTTTCCAATCTGCATATACATTCAGCATAAGTTAATTTATTGGGAGCTTTCCTATGATCTTTTATTGTTGCTTGGGCCATCCTCTTGTTTACCAGAAATAGTCGATACAGACACTAGAAGACATGGATAGATTTGGAGACATCGTAGTGAATAATTCTCAGGCTTTGTCATTGAGCTGTGGTCACTTTAGTTTAAAAAGTAAGGAAGATAAAATATGGATGTAAGCCTTCAGTTTGTAATAAATGCCTAAGGGGCAGGCCCACGTATACAGAGAAGACTAGAAAAGAATCAATGCATTTGATTTACGGTGTTGCAAAGAACTGAAAGTATCATAGACTGCCAGAAAAACACTGTCTTGGAAGAAGTACAGCCAGAATGCTCTTAGGAAGTGCAAATAGAAAAACTTCACCTCATGTACTTTGGGCATGTTAATATGAGAGATCGGTCCCTAGAAAAGGGCCCCATGCATCGTAAAGTCTAGGGTCAATGAAAGAGAGAAAGTTGTCCGTGAGATGGGTTGACACAGTGGCTGTGTCACACTGGTAAGGATGCTCAGGCTAAGCAGTGTTTCCTCTGTTGTATGAAGGGTGGCTATGAGTCGGCCCGGACTGGACAACAACCGCTTGGCCAAGCAGGAGGTCCTTTTTCAGGGAATGGGGAAAAATGGGCAATAGCCATCAAATTGATGGTACGCTTTGTTAAAAACAAAGATAGGAGTTACATCGTCTGCTTCTTTTATGTATAGATAGATGAATATATTGTAAACTAAAGTAACTACTGTATTGGATGGATAGATAGTAGATGGATAAACAGTAGAACAAATGAATTATTAGTTTTGAAACAAGAACAAAAAGAAAAGGTATTTGGCAGACAAATATAGCACAGTGTTCAGTAAATATTCTTCCTCCTTACTTGGCCTGCTGATTGTCTTAAAGCATGATTGATTATTTTCCATTTGGGAGATTTTCAAATGATACGAAGCATTTGATAACTTGGAAATAAGTTTGCAGTATATGAATTCTTTCACATTTCCTCCTTTGGAAATTCCTTTGTATTTGAACATTGGCAACAATTTATATCTTGGCAAGTCCACTATACTGTTTAAGAATTGAAGTGCCGGGAGCTGTATAGGACATTTGTGTGGATGCCGTGTTGTAAAAGCTTATTCCGTTTATACTAAGCTCATCTACTTCAATTTCCATTCATTCCAAGCTAAATGTCACTCTAGCATTCAAACTGCTTATAGATATGAATTGTGTGGGCCTCCATGAAAGTTCCATGAAAGAGCATCATTCTATTCCGCTGGTTCAGCCTAAACCGTGGAAACGTAATAGGTTTGTTAAGGTAAGATTATCCATTGTAAGACACGAAAAAAAAATTACAAATTATCAAGGGTTCATGAGGGAGGGAGTTAGGGGAGGGAGGGGAAAAAATGAGAAGCTCAAGTTGAAAATGACGACAACAAATGTACAAATGTGCTTGACACAATAGATGGATATATGGATTGTGATGAGTTGTATGAGCCACCAATAAAATGATAAAACAAAACAAAATTAAAAAGATGTAGATCGGTGAAAGATTTAAAAAAAAGATAAGCTTATCAGAATCATGGGCTTTTCTGTTGGACAGGAGAACTGAAACCAGTGTCTATGTAGCCAGTGCTGTAGCCAGGCCTACGGTGTCTGAGTCGAGCAAAGCTGAGAACGAAAGGAAGGAAGTGACTTCCTTTCTGACTTTCCTCTTAGACTTCCCCTTGAACCAAGTGGGTTACTAAACTTAACCTAATGGGATGAACAGACTTCTGTTGGAGTGTTGAAGAATTGATTGTTAATAGATGAAGTAGGAATTCCAGGAAAAAAATACTTATAATGGGGACCCATATTAGAGAATAAGCCTTTATAATAAGATAACAAAATATGCTTTATTCACTCAAAACTTGCTTGTTATAAAAATTGTGTTTATTCAAATAGATATCATATTGACTTTATAACAAAGGGACCCCTGTTATAAACTTGAGTTAGAACTACTGATGTACTGATTTAAAGGTCTTAATGTTCTGTAAATGCTGTATGGTATAAAAGTCAATCTCATTGATTCTTTTTTTTAATATTAAATCATTTTATTGGGGGCTCATACAACTCTTATCACAATCCACACATCCATCCATTGTGTCAAGCACATTTGTACATTTGTTTCACTCATCATTCTCAAAACATTTGCTTTCTACT
>NW_022111373.1:93401942-93409571 GCF_000313985.2 Echinops telfairi
AATCCTCAATGATCTTATTATTACAACTGAATTTTCCCCTAACCTTAGCAAGACTAACCCTCTGTATCTACAATTACCAACTGTCCTACATTTTACTAGGTCTTTACCTGCTAAGGTCTTCAGGAAGTTAGTAGACTATGGAATATAAAGATAATGGAATTTTCCCTGGAATATTTTGAAACCCCCTCCTAGAGTTAAGTGATTAGTTTTCCTTGGCATGGGCTTCCAGACAAGATACAAGGACCATCTTTGTTGTGACTGTATCTATAGACTGCCATCTCATCTACACTGTGGTTTTTCACTCACTCTGGTCCCAAACAAAACCCAGACTTTAGGGTTTCCCGTGTTGAAACAAAAGCCATACATATTCAGCCAGTAATAGAAATTGGTTAAAGCTTATTTAATGTGTGATCTACAAACTACAATAACATTCCAACTCCAAAAACCAAACTCACTGCCCTTGAGTCGATGCTGACTCATCGCAAACCCCTGTGAGTTTCTGAGCCTATAACTGTGTAAGGGAACAGAAAGCCCACTCTTTCTCCAGAGGATCTGCTCGTGGTTTCAATCTTCAGAGCCTGGGGATCGCAGCCCAGTGTGTAATTATTACATATTTCAACTAGGAAGTAAAAAATGTTCAAAACAGATAAACCAAAACCCAAGTTTTAAGTTTTACTACCCTAACATTTGACATGGCTATAGAAAAGGGCCAGGATTGGCCTGCTAAAACCATTTGTGGTTAGGAAGGAATTCATATGGTATTGTTTTAAAACAGTTAAAGTAATTCTCGATTTACCCTAAAATATAGCTCTGGTCTGATCTTTGATGCCTCTGTTTCTTGTAACTGACTGTATACAGAGACATCCATCATGAAGAGCACAATGTATAAAGCAGCATGGTCTTTGCAGTGGTAATTGCTGGGTGATTGTGGACGCAAGGTGACTTTACCAAAAGCGAAACTGTCTGCCTTTGAGTCAATGTTGACTTATAGGGACACCCTGTGGGTTTCTGAGACTGTAACTGTTTAAGGAGTAGAAAGTCCAGTTTTTCTCCGGAGGTTGCACTGGCAATTTTGAACTGCTGACCAGACAACGGGGATCGCAGCCAAGTGCGTTACCACTACATCACCTGAGTCTAACACTGAAGAGCTAGTGGTCTGAGTGGATGCCCCTACTCTTCTTAGAACCCAGGGATCTGGATTCCAAGGTCATGAACTTCTATTCCTTGTATCTATAGGGTTAGAATTTAATTGAAATTATTACTTGGCTTAGAACAATTATTTGCTAGTTCCACAACTATACATGAAGAGATAACAAAAATTCCATTGACAAAAATTCCATGCAAAGAAAAAAAATCATTATTTTGTTCTATATTATTTGCTAATTGATTGTGATGGATGATTATTCCCTAATATTTCCTAATGATTACACTAAAATTTTTAAATTTCACTAACACTCATTTTTCATATTAGTACTGTAAAATAAGGTGCATTCTATACAGTTTAGATAATATTGATGGGAAAGAAGAAAACAGAGAATATCCACGGCTTCTCATCCAAGTATTTTTATATTTTGTATATATTATTTTATTATTTTGTATTTTGTTCTATGAGAGAACCCCCCCCCAAAAAACAACCCTTGAATTCACTGTTGTGGAGTCCATTCTAACACAGACCCCTATAGAAAAGTGGAGAACTGTTCATGCGGATTTTGAGACTGTCCATTTTTATAAGAATGGTAAGTCTCTTCTTTCTCCCGGGGAGCAGCTGGTGGGTTTGAACTGATGACCCTGTGTTTAAGGCCCCTTAAGGTGAGGAGAAAAGTGATCCCTCAAATCAACTGTAATTTCTGGAGGCACATGTCGCGCGTCTTAAATAGAATAAAGATACATCATCTGGATGAGGTAGACGGTAAGTTGGAGGCCATATGGAGTTAAAAGATTTAAGAAATGCAGCCACTGAAATAGGACATGGAGTACAAAAGGAGCCAGCACAAAATGATGATTGGTGACAGACCAATCCATCACAATTGCAGGAAGGGCTACAGAAGTGGGAAAGGGACCATGCTGAGGATACACACACTGTTGCAGATAGAAAAGCTTATAAAATTGAGCCAGAGCCCTCCAACCAATGCAGTCAGGGCATGACTTATGACTTTGGGTCCCTAATACCCTAAATTTCATCGGGACACCTCTAGGGCAGTCCCTAAGGTCTTGGCTGCCAGTACTGGGCCAGCTAGGGGAAACTAGCAATCCACTTCCAAATACTCTGCTTGAGGGCACAACTTTTCACATTGCTGGTTAGTGGTCAAAAGAATTCAATGGAGGCTGAAGCTATGGGGAGACTCAAAAATGGATTTAGAGTTCTTACTATAAATCGTAACCTTCCATAAGATTACAATTTACATTTTATTAAAAGAAATACTACCTTATAGCCTGGTTGCTATTGTTGTTTTTGCCAAGCAAATATTTTATGAATACCTCTCCATATCATTAAAGTATACTTTGTAGAGTTACATGATATTTTGCTTTCAAAAGTTGCCATGAAAGACATCATATACTCACAGTTTTACTGATATGTCAAAGCAAATATTAGCATAACAGAGGCTCTGAGGAGTCTTGCCAAAAAACAAACATACAAACCTAACTATTTTTAACGTTAGCACGTCCCAAATCTATTTGGTTACAGAATTCAAGTGTGTGTTTATTTTAATAGATACTTATTAGGCTATGTTAGCGTAGACTTAAGGAAATATTTCCACATTATCATTTTCTTCTTGTTGTTAGGTGCCGCCGCCCAGTCGGTTCCAACTCACAGCAACAATGTGTATGGGAGAACAAAATCCTGCCCGGTCCTGCAGCATCCCCACAATTGTTCTTGTGCTTGAGCCCATTATTGCAGCCATTTTGTCAGTCCTTCTCCTTGAAAGCCTTCCTCTTTTCTGATGCCCCTTTATTTTATCAGCATGATGCCTTCTCCAAGGACTGGTCTCTCCTGGTAACATGACCACAATATGTGAGGCAGAATCTCTTCATCCTTAGGAGCATTCTGACTGTACTTCTTTCAAAACATGGATTCATGATATTCACATTGATTCAATATCATATTTTACTTAGAATATGGACATTAAGTTTATTCATATCTGTGTCCTATTTGGGAAAACACGGTGGTAGTCAGCATGGCATTTAAATCTTCCTGCTTAACTAGGGTCCTTATTATTTCCTTCAGGTTGATTAAAAACAAAGCAAAACTCACTGCCATCGAGTCAGGGACAGCGCCTGGAAGTCTTCCCCTGTGGGTTTTGAGGCTGTGAGTTTTTAAGAAAGTAGGAAGCCTCATCTTTCCCCTTGAACTACTGACTTTGTGGTTCGTAGCCCCACAGGGAAGCTGCTATACCACTGGCATCCTTCTTTCAGATCGAAACCATTTTGAATTAGGTTGTGTAGAGTATGCATTGTTTGTGAAGTTTATCAGAAAATGGATGGATATTCATAAAACAAACCAAAAACAAAAACGTCACTGCCATTGAGTCAACTCCAAAGACCCAGCCGTCTAGGCTAGAGTAGGATCGCCCCAGTGGGCTTTGTAGACTGTCAATCTTTACACGAGTAGAAAAGCCACATCTTTCTCCCACAGAGCTGCTAGCGAGTTTGAACTGGATTCAAACTGCTGCCTTTGTGGTGAGCCACCCAATGAGTAACCCACCACACCACCACAGTGCTCACAGCTGACCCTTAATAAAAACTGATTAATAATTTGGGAGCATTTAAAATTTACCAGGTACAGTCTTAAAGCTTAGAACAGGATTAAATAAATGTACACTCTTGTGGTTGACCAAGTCCTTGAATAGCTGGGCTGATAACTTTCGTTTACTGATTTGAAATTGTTGGTCCAGGCAGGTGCGGCTCATTGCTCCAGTTGACACTCGTGCAAGCCCACCGCATCGCTCCGTGAGAAGAGATACCCCTCTCGTGCCAGTTGGTTTGCTCTTTGTAGATTGCCGTTGCTAGTTAGTCACGGTGGCCCCTGCCTCAGGGTCAACCCTGTGCTACAGAGTAGAACTGCTCCATAAGTTTCTTCACTGTCCTGTCCTTCCTTTTCCCTGGCCGAAGTCCCCAGGTCCTGATTTTTAGCTTGGAAGGTCCACTGAAACCTGTCCACCATGGGTGACCTGCTAGTATTTAAAATAGCAGTGGCATCCCTTCCAACATCACACCAACACTCAAGCCACCACAGTGTGACATCCTGTGCTGACGGACAAGAGGTGTGCCGACCGGTGTGCTCCATTCCGTTGGACACAGGGTCCTAAGAGACGGACAATGCCTGGGTGACACCTCACGCTTAACGACCATAAGAATCGTTAAGGAACCCGATTGCCAAGCCTTTTTTTTTTCCATAGTGGATTTGAACTGCCAAATTCAGTTAGAGGTCCATGGAAAACACTTGTGCAATGTATTTCCATAGCTAATGTTTTCTGTTGTTGGTGTGGCAGAAGTGGATGAGAAGGAGAGACTCAAGGCGGGGGCTGGTGGGGGGAGGAGGTGAAGCAGCTCTTTCCAGCATCCAGTCGCCTACAGTGTCAGCAACCTTTGTTCTCGGCTCCATGGTGGCTCTAGGCTCTAGTGTTTACATGTTGGGCTGCGATTGGCAATGTCAGCAGTTTGAAATCAGCAGACACTTGAAAGAACGACGCAGCTTTCTCCTCCTGTAAAGAATTACAGTCTAGTAAACGAACAGGGACAATCCTATAGGGTCTCTTTGAGTCGGCATCAACTGGATGGCTGTGAGTTTCATATTATTTTTAATGTTACTCTGGGAGCTAGAGTTACAAAGTCAAATAAGACCCAAATCCTGCTCTTGAACTCTTAGTGCTAAAGGGAAAAGTTACAGGTGAAAGAGCAGCCATGCAACAGTATGCAGAGTCATCTACAGGTGGAAAGTAGATGTGAGGCATTGGAATAAAACTGAGAGGGAGCCAACATTGATTGGATGAGATGCCATGGTATGGAAGAGCTGGATGGGCACACAGACACACGATGTCACTTGGGACAAAGAGGCTGAGAGAGGCAGGAAGAGCCCCTGTGCTAAGCTCTGGGACTGGGTTGACATTTTTAACTTCATCATGAAAGAATCAAGGGGACACTGAAGGAATCCAAGTAAGAGCCCTCTCGGTTCCAATTTTCATTTTAAAAAGACCCATATGGCAGGGAAGGGACGGGACGTACAGATGTGAGGAAGAGGGAGCTGGAGTATTCACTCTGGGCAAAATTTGGCCCCTGGTGGGGGTGGGCTCTAAGAGAGATACATCAGAGATCTCTTAAGGCAGTGAGCTCCAGAGAAGCAGGCTCACAGATCGTCTGTTCGCTCATGCTGCATGGTTGGTTCTGCTTTCTGACACCAGCACGTACTTGACTTTGAGCGGCTGGGCATTGTATCTCAGTGATCCTGAACTTCATTTTCTGCCTCCTCATCTCCAAATAAGTAAACATACATTTTATGAGGATTAAATTAATTAATCCCTCCCAACAACATTGCCTGACCCAGAGGAAATACCTAGTTCGGTGTTAGTCTATTAAGGCTATTAATATTATTGTCACTCTTCATATTGTTCCTGTCTTTAGGACTTAGGACCTAATCAGAGGCGATTCTCAAGTGCCAGGCTGAATGGTGGCCGTGCCGGAGAACGCAGGAAGAATGCATTTAGTGGGGTGAGGAAAGGGAGCCGATTTGAGTTACGTTATAGATGCAGGTGCCCACAGGGCTTCTCAGTGTGATTTTTCTCATTCATAAGTGATTATCTCTGGATAAAGGTGTGGGATATTCTCAGTGCATGCATGGTATTGGAAACATTTACCAGAAAACAGTGGGTTTCTGCTCTCAAACAGAAGAGTTTGAGAGCAAGAAGCAAGAAGAGTCAGCAGAGGCAGGACAGACAGCTTGGGGACTGCAATTTCTGCAGCAGCGTTGCTGTGCGTCCAGGGACTGGGCAGGGACCACAGGGTCTGGAGAGGGCGGGAGTCCTTCCGCAGCAGGGACAAGGTAGAATTGATTCAGTCACTTCTTGTGCTCTGGTTTCCTCATGAACACACAATGCATGTACACCATGGAAGAGTTCCCACAGTTTTCCAAATTGCCAAAGTCAGGCAGGGGCTAAGTGAAGGCTAGAAGATCCTTCTTCCAGAAATAGTATTGGAATGTTGGAAGAACCATCTTGTCGCCTCTGATTGCTACTTACTAACAGTTGTGTTTAGTGTGTTGCATAGACTTTGTTGCAATGCTTAGTATACCCGTACTGAAGACATTGGACTGTTCAAATCCGTCATCCTTGTTTCAGTATTCTGAGTCATGGGAGGGAGGTGTGAGATGGTTTACACACCATTAACTCTGGGGTAGAGCCCATACCCACAGGCATAGAAACCCCAGTGTGCAAATTCAAGCCCAACATTGGTAGGTAGCTCTGGTCATTCCTTAATGAGATTCAAGCCATCATCAGTTACTGAGCTGTATGAGACTGCAATTGTAATCCTTACACCAAACTAACCTACCCCCGGTGTTTGTGTTTCCCCAAGGTAAAGGCCCCCATGACCTTTGCCCAGTCTCAGAGCAAGGGAGCCGCTGGCCAGAGATAGCCAGATCAGTGTTTGCCCTCAGAGGCCCCTCTCTGCTAATTGGCTAGTGGATTTCTCAAGACGCTGGAATTTAGAAGAAATCACAACTTATCCCAATTTAAGTACAACTATTGCCCCCAAGAGATCCGGGCTGCCTGGCTCCTAGTTAATCATTGTCCAGGTACTGGGGAAAATGTCCCTGCTAAAAAGAAAAAGAAAAAAAAAACCTTAAACAGGAAAACGTGGAATTTTACCCATCAGAGAATTCATATTTCCCTCCCTGGAGGTTGACAGCTCTGTTGCACAAGAACTCTTTAAAGCGTTGAAAGGCCAGTGTGTCACTGTGGGGCGTAAGGTGCACCAGGCCCGGGTACTTTCAGTCGCCTCATACGCATGTTAACGTTGGACACTGAGTAAGGGAACCCTGAGAAGACTTGATGAATTTGAGTTATGGTGCTGGCAAAGACTATCGAAAGTATCATGGGTTGCCAAAAGAACAAACAATTTTTTAAATTAATAAATCATTTTGTTGGGGGATCTTATAACAATCCATACATCAATTGTATCAAACACATTTGTATATATGCTGCCATCATCATTTTCAAAATATTTTTTTCTTTCTGCTTGAGCCCGTGATATCAGCTCCTCTTTTTATCCTCACTCCAGAACAAACAAATTTGTCTTGGAAGAGGGACAGCCAGCATGCTTTCTGGAGGCCACGATGGGTGAGACTTTGGACATGTTATCAGGAGAGACCAGTCTCTGGAAAGGGACATTACGCATGCTAAAGTAGAAGGGCAGTGGAAAGGAGGGAGGCTCCCCACAAGATAGACACAAGATAGACACAAGATAGACACAGTGGCTGAAACACTGGACTCAAAGGTAAGAAAAACAGGAGGACGGTGCAGGCCCGGGCAGTGCTGTGATCTGTGTACACAACATCGCTATGAACAACAGGCATTCGATGCTTTCTTTCTCCTTCACTTGCAGATCATTGTCCCTCTGAGGGAATTCTTTTTTTTT
>NW_022111373.1:93410829-93413522 GCF_000313985.2 Echinops telfairi
TTGTGAGATGGAGGAGGACTTTGTGGACTGGTGTTGGACATATGGGTTACTGTTGGACTTGTAGACTTCGGCAGCACTGAGTTGGGGTGTTTTCTTGATGTGCACTTAACCTTTATGTAAAACTCTGTCTTATACATGAGTTTCTGTGGATTTGTTTCTCCAAAGTACCCAGACTAACAGATTTTATTTATGATGAGATGCCAGACTGCTTCCATTCATACCTAAACAAAACTTTTATACATCAATCATTTATGTCCAGGCACATATCATTTCAATAGACATAGTAACACCTTTATAACAGTTTCAATTTAGCAAGAAACTATATGCCATCCCGGGCATCTAGAGAGCTGTTTGTTTTATATTTTTGCTAAAAAACAAATCCATCATGTTCGGTTTCCCTCTTCTTCCCTGCCCTTCGATTTCACCATGCTTGATAACCTTCTTCAGGGACCGATCTCTCCTGATAACATGTTGAAAGTAAGTAAGAGAACAGCTTGCCACCCTTGCCTTTCTAAGGAGCATTCTGGCTGTCCTTCAAGACAGACTAATTTGTTCTATCATTGGAGAGAAATTCTTGGTAGGGAAATTATCTTCCCATTTGAATTTGAAATTTCTCAACCTAAACAGTGTCTACCCAAGCCATGGTCTTTGCAATTGCTACATCAGCATGTGAATGGTGGACATTAAATAAGGAAGTCCCAAGAAGAAGCAATGCACTTGAATTAAGATGGATTCACACGGTGGCGGGTGCAACAATGGCTTGAACGCAAGGACAATGGTGAGGATGGTGCAGGTCTGAGCAGTGTTTCGCTCTGTTGTACCGACCTGATGGTCCTAACCACAAAAATGAGCAGTGTCTGCCATCTGAATCCACAAAGTGTCCAAATTTGAACTTGCTCTCAACAAATCGTGTTTGCCCTTGGCTCAGGACTCTTAACTAAATATCCCATGGATATTCAAATCGTGGATGAGAAATATTTTTCCTATTTCAAACTCATCATTCACGGTACTGGGCCCTCCGTGGTTTTGTTGTTATATCACTGGGAGATGGATGAACCCTCGGAAAAAGTCAACTGCTAACCACAAGGTCGGTGGTTCAAATCTACCAGCAGCTCCTTCAGAAAAAGATGACTATCTGCCTCTGTCAAGATTGACAGCCTTGGAAATGCTTGGAAGGATCTTTATGAGTTGGGATTGACAAAATGGTAGTGGGATTACTTTAGGCTTAATCGCAGCTGTGTCTTTCTGCAATAGATGTTATTACTCGAGGTCATTTCTAAGTGTTCTAACTTGTCCTACCCCGTTGTGAAAAAATTCACTTATACCGCCTATCAATTATCCAAGAGATCTGCATCCACAAACCAGAATCTATATTTTTGAGAGAATATTGCTAAGGAAGGGGAGAATAATCAAAGCCTTAGTATACAAAGTCATTTGCTTACCCATTTTGTTGCTACGAGGTTGGGCTCAGTTCTATTGTGAGCAGTCACTTATGAACGAAAACCCACACTTTTTTAACCAGAAAATTGGAAAACCACCCGTAATCATTTCCATATGCCCTTCTCATTTTCTAAGCATCTCTGACCAGTTTACAAAACAGTTTGCCCCTGTCTGGAAATATGGCAAATCATTGCTTATTTCCTTCTTACTAGATGCAAGCTCGGTGTGTTGGTAATAAGTCTGATTTCCCAACCGCTGGCTGGCGTTGTTTTCAGCAGTGGAGGAAAGTGGATTAAACCTGGCTGCCTACTGAGAGATCTGGCCTGCCTGGAAATGGGCTTTTCTGGAGCTACAGAAACTCTGCTTCATCTGTTCAGCCAATAGTTGGTCCGAGGCTGACTCGGGTTAGAAATCAGCAATGCGCTTCCTGTAACCATAAGAGAAAACAAGGCAGCTCCTGTCGCCTCTCAGGACCTCACGTTTATTTGTGCAGAAAAGCAGCAGCTCCAGCGACCGGGGAGCAGCCTGTGCCTGAACCCCATTACCTGGCACCTTCGAGCCAGCGTTCCCAGGAATGCTAGCCTGACTCCTATGATTGCTTTTGACTTTCTGGCTGTTGGATAAAATGAGTTTGCCAACCAGCTGTGAGCACCTAACGCTGGGGAAGGTGGCCAGGTTCCGAAGTGCTTGTGTCCATGGATCTCCTTGTGCCATCAACAAGCCAATCGATATTAAGCCCCAGCGGAGACGGTAAACGGCTTTCTTTGCTTCTTGGTGTTTGTCAGTGAAACGTGTTCTGTGACCCTTTGGGAACGGCTTTGGAGAGCCGCGCTGGGAGGCTCGGGTGAGAGGTAGGTTTTAAAAAGGCAGCGAGCCGGATCGATAGAAAAAAATTACCCCAAGAGGAAAGCTGAGGAATATTCTTAGCTCAGCTATTTTAGCGAGAGCGGCCCCGGCTTCACGGGCTGGCAACGTTCAGGATCTAAGGGACAGGGAGTGCTTATGTTTGCGTCAGAATCATCCACGAGGCGGGCTGGGAAAAGGGTGTCGTCACGTGGTAGATGTGCTTGATTAATGGCAGCTCGGACCAAGTGCCCGAGAGGTCACAGCCCATGTGCAGCAAGCCACAATTCCAGCGGGAGAGATGCGCGTGCTATAATTAATTCCACAACAGGTATTCGTTTTCACGTGTCAGAGAAGAGTTATTTTCCCTATAAAGAAAGGGTCATTTCTCCATCCGTGTTCCAAATTTC
>NW_022111373.1:93413725-93423412 GCF_000313985.2 Echinops telfairi
TCTCTCTGGTCTTTGGCCTCCGTGTCTGAATGGGGGTGGTGTGTGTCAATAGTATGTCCAACAAGTCGCCCTCGATTCTGGCTTTGCTGCAGGGGCATTTTACCCAGTCGTTCACAGTGAACTTTGCAAGCGTTTTCTGGGGAGGTCCCTGCCCTTCTCGCTGTGAAAATGCTAGCGCTCCTTGAATGAATTCTCAGCCTAATATCCTGAGATTCTCACAGCAGTGCAGTTCACCTTAAAACTCTCTTTTCTTCAAATCACACCTGCAAACAGACATATGACAGCTTCATTGTTGTCACGTCTGGCTGATGATAAACGTGAGAAAATGCACACATGTTTGCTGATGAAAAACAAAACTTTTCAAACCTTCAAAGATTGTGTGGGGGTTTCCAACCACCCTCCCCCTCCCCAAAAAAACCCTTCCCATTATATTGTTTCACTTTGTGGAAATGAGCTCTCAGATGATGGTGTCAGTTTAACTGTTCATTGTATTTCCAGACTAGAAGGCTGTTGCTCTTCAGCACTAGCCGGGTGGGATTGATAACAAGTGAGCATGTGCATGTGCGACCACTAGCACCTATTTGAGGGCGCTTCAGGCAGACATCTTCTGAACCCCCAGCCTGACTCAGTTGCTGTGAGACTTCCCTTGAAGAGGTGCTGTGATTAGCAGTGTGACACCGCAAACTCCTGCGAGGTGTCACATCCGTGTGTGCACACTGTGTCCCTCTGGACGTGACCATCCCCCCCCCCCTTGCATCAAAGTGATGAGTGGGGTAAATGGTCTAAGTCACTCGAATGTGGTTGCTATGTGGGGTAATGTGTACAGACATCAGTGTGGACTCAACCCATTGTGAAATTCTGCCGATTTCAGCCATAAACCCACTCAATTAGAAAATAGGGCATAAGCATGAATTTTGCAAGCAACTCTTTGTGTAAGGCATTTGGCATTATGACGCTTCTGTATAGCAGACTCGAGTCTTCAACGACAACAGGACCACCTTTTCCTTCAGTATAATCCAGTGCTTCTACTCAGCCAGCAAATCAGCGGAATCACTTTGTGTGTGAAAGATGTCATCATCGCTTGTCCTGTCTTGAGCTGTCGATGAAAGCAATGGGTGGAGGGGCTGGATGAGCGAACAAAAGAGGGTGTGACTCATAGAGGATATCTCTCTTATCCTTTAAGTCATCCTTTAAGTTGTAGATTTTTTAACCAGTTTCATTGGCATTTCATTCATGTATCATACAATTCAATAGTTTGATCATATCAAGGAGAGTTGTACAATCATCACCACAATCAATTTTAGAACATTTTCTTCTTCCTTGTACTCATTGTTATTCAAGTAATTATTTTTTTAATGCTGGCAAAGGTATGCACAACAAAGCACTCTCCAATTCAACAACTTCTACATGCATAATTCAGTGCCATTGAGCATACTCTTCATATTCTACAACCACTATTGGTGTCCTTTTCCAAATTATTCCACCACCGTTAACATAAACTCATGCCCCCTGAGCAAAAACTCTTCCTTATTCACCCATGACAACCATAGATCAAGTTTGATTTATTTTCTTCGTTTTTTAGTAGTCTACTTGAGATAACATTCACATATTATATACTTTCATAGTTAAATTGCTTTTTTTTTCTTTTTTAAATCATTTTATTGGGGGCTTGTAAATTTAAAACATTTGAACTTCATTTGAGTCTGCTTCAAGAACCCTGTCCCTGGGAGAATTGTCAGTGTGAGGGGCTGTCGAGTAGATTCCAACTCACAGCAAACCGTGGACAACAGAATGAAATGCCACCGTCCCCTCCCACCCTCACAATTGTTTCGGGGGAGGCCATGGCTGCATCCACTGTGTCTTTTCATCTTGTCTTGGGTCTTCCTCTTTTTCGCTGTCTCTCTATTGTGCCCAAGCATGCTATCCTCTTCCAGAGATGGGTCATTATCTGAGATTCACTAAACCTACCCCACACTACATGGTTAAAGCTTCAGGATGCATCTGAGACTTCTCTAAAACCGATTCCATACAGTCACCGTTGTGCACCTCGTCAGAAAGGAAATTGCTTTTTCTAATTACCAGAAAAGAAGAAAGAGGAGGACCATGCTGAAAATGGGAGCCCGCTAGATAACACCTAACAACATCCATTCGGTGCTGTTTGAACCTGGCTGGTACGTGTAAGACTGAAGTGATGCCGAGGAAGCCTCCCTTCACTAAAATCCATAGATTGTAAAGGAAGGCATTTTAATACATTCGTGTAAAACAGAGCTCAATGCCAATGGTTAAGTGCTACCATAAGATCCGCGGTTTGAACCCAGCAGCTGCTCCTCAGCCAGCTGTCTTAAGGGCATCCAGTCTTGGAAACCCTACAGGGAAGTTCTCTCCTGTAAGGTTGCTGTGAATTTGAACCAAGAAGATGACAGCAAGAAGTTCGATTTGGTTTGCTTTGATATCGTTATATAAAAATGACAAATTATACCAACAGCCTATTTTTCTAGGAATGGTGAGAAATCCCTCCCGAAATGAAAATGGGCTATCATCAGAGTGCACAAACATAATCATTAATAATTCTGAATCTGTTTCAAAAGTGGCAGGAAGACATTTGCAAAACAGCACCACCTTACCATAAGCTCCGTGTTGAATGACAGCCCTATTCTCCATGGTCCTAGCGATTTTCTATCTTTGTGATTTAAATTTTAAAAAATTTTGGTTGGTTTGTAGCCTCCACAAATTCTAGAGCTCGGTTTTCATTCTCTTTCAAAACATGGTAATTTCCTTTTTATGGTGTGGAAGTTTGATTTCTCATTTCTAACACCTAGAGAGGCTGACTCCAAGGATTGAGTGGAGTCCTCCCCCTCCAGGAGTCCCCCATTAGACACACATTGCCAACTTCAGACCATTGGCTTCTGTGGTTGAGGTCATGCATTTAATGATTGACAGGTTAGCAAAGCAGAGCCTGGAACTGAACACTGCATGCCCGAGAATATGTCTCCCTTCCAATAGGAGAAACCAAAATCCGAACCCAGCTCCCTGCTTTTGAGTGGATGCTGCAGACCCCTAATGAGCCTCTAGGACAAGGTAGAGCTGCCCCTGTGGATTTCCAAGACTAACTCTGAAAGGGAGTGGACAGCCTCGCCTTTCTCCTGCGGAGCAGCTGGTGATTTTCCGACTTCGGACCTTGTGGTAAGGCAATGGGGAGGGAAGCGGAATCTCCTAGAGAGGAAAGACGAAAGAGTACAACTAAATTAATATGCCAGAAGCACAGCTGTGCATAACATCAGTGACCCAAATTGTGGACTCTGGGCCAGTTTCCTTTGTCCTGGTATACAGTTAAATGCACACTTTAAAAATAAAAATAGTAAAACTCCCCACTGATGGAGGCAGGAGCCAGGAGTGCCTCATGGTTCTAGAAACCACTTGTGCTCTAGGACAAAGTGAGTGTTCACAGTCAAAGCCAGAGCTGAGTCTGTCACCAGCCTCTTCCCGCAACAGTTCATTAACCCTGCAACTCGGTGTGTGGCTGGCCAGTGAGGGTCCTGGTGCGCTGCTCTGGGCTGCCTCTTACCAGCGATGCAACTTTTCTCGTAATCACCAACCTTGCTTTCCTTTGGGGAAGGCTTGTTCTTGTGGTTGGTCCTGGCATCAGAGAAACCCCCGGCATCAGGAGCCAGAAGATGGAAAGGAATACAGCAGGTCGAGGTTACAAGGTGGAGTGTGTGCTGAGCATAAGCACATAGGTCAGATTTCTCCTTAGAGAAAGCTTTCAAAACCTTTTGGAAATAATCTAAGTGGGACACTTCAATTTGTGCCCTATCTTCCAGCTATTCTGATACTGAAACGGTATCCATAGAAATGATTTGCGTGGAATGATTGTTGCTGAGGAGAGGAAATGGACTATGATTTCTGATTCATGTGTGACCTCATGTTCATAAAAATGGATCCGATCAATGAGTCTGAACATTCAGGACTACAACGGAGCACGTTGCACTTTCCGTACCAGATTGGGTGGGGGAGAATTGCACATTGTGACGCCAATAGATTTTCATCAAGTGGTACTTCTTTAATTAGCAATATACAACCATTCAAACAGGGCCTACACCAACATTTGCTTATATGAAGCCTTTTTAAAAAAGTGGTTATTAAATTATGTATCATGGTGACCCATGGTTCTCAGCAGGGATCAGTTACTTCCCAAGGGCCACTTGGTTTGTGGAGGGATGGTTAGAAGGATGACGTAGCAGCGGGTAGTGTTTTGTTTGTTTGTACAGAGGTTACTGTGCATCAGAACTGACTGGAGCTTCCCTCACACCAGGGCTATTTTGATTGTCATGATTAGGGGTGAGGGGACGCTTGTGGTTTGCTACTGGTTTCAATGAAGGAGAGGCCAGAGCTAGGGAGGCGGCTAAACATTCCCTAATAGCCACACTGCCATTGAGTTGATGCCAACTCATGGTGACCCTCTAGAGCTGGACAGAATGGCTGCTGTGAGTTTCCAAGACTAACGCTTTATGGAAGTAGAAAGCCCCACCTTTCTCCTGGTTTCCATGGTTGGCTAATGGTTTCAAACTGCTGACCTTTCAGTTAGCAGCCCAACGCCTGACCACTGTTCTTCCAGAGCTCCGTATACATTCTACAGCAGCCACGACAACCTGTATCACAAAAAATATTCAACCCCAAACGTCAATAGTGCTAAAGTTGAGAAAGCCTACAGTAAACAAAGGAGACTGGGGGCATCGTACTTAGGACCTCTTTGAAGTCCTTCATGTACAGAGAGAAAATTGATATTGTTTAATGCATTTGTGAAAACACTTTTTATGTTTCTCAGGATAACTATCAGATAACACTTTCTTCGCTTGGATAAAAATAAACAATGGCCACATTTTAAAAATAGCCTAAGGTAATTAATTATCCAAACAACTCTGTCTTTGGATTTATCTGCACTGGTGTGCTTTATTTTGTTTCTAACCCCTTTAGTAGCGGCACTGCTGAGATGTCATTAAAGGAAGCTGAATAAATGACCCAATACATCTTGTAGCTCCAGGCTAGTTGCTAAACCCGGGTCTGCCTTGCTGGGTGAAATGAAAAATAGGAGGTAAGATATTTCCCAGACGGTAACAGGTATTAAATGACCCTCTCGGGGGCTAGTAGACTGGAGCTTTGCTGGGCTTTGTAACCCTTGCCCGGGCCTCGATTCAGGAGCTCATTGGTTGGGAGCCTGGAGCCATGTGAGGGTTTGCATGGTTGCCAGCTGGTAAGAGCAAAGGACAAATTTCATAAGGAGGAAACTCTAAGGGGAGCGGGATGGTTCTTTGAGGTGAAACCCTTCTTCTTTCCAAATAAGACTTCTCATTAGCCTCAGAATGTCTTCTGATCATTCCTGCATCTGGGTACAAACTGTTGCTAAGGATAATAGTTCTAACTATAAGGTGTATCTACAGGTCCTCGATGTCTCCAAAACTTCAGGGCAATCTATCCAAGTGTCAGTTGTCTAAATGTCCTCCAAAGAAGATCACTCCATCACTGTACATTCTACATCCTTCACTTTCATCTTGCCTCCCCCTTTGTTACCATCCCCACTGTTGTTAGCATCTTAGGGCTGTGCCTCTTCCTCTCTTGCCTGGAAGAACTCCAACCTTATAATTGGTCTCTTTATGCTACTCTTGCCGTCTTCTTTTCTTTCACAGAGAGATTTGCTAAAGTCTCATCCTGTCACCTCCATGCAGACAACCACTTTTTTCATTGCTACAAAATAAAAAAAAAGGTTTGAATTCCAAGTGGCCATGACAATCCCCCCTCCCCAAGATAGCTCTATCCTAGTCAAACAAAGCAAATCAGAACAAAAAACCCTTCAAACTCATTGCCATTGAGTCTGTGGTAATGCATAGCTACCCTGTAGAACTGTCCTGTGATTCTGAGGCTGTGATGTGTAGGGGAATAGAAAACTTCATCTTTCTCCCAAGGAGCAGTGGTTGGCGTTGAACTGCTGACCTTAAGGTTAGCAGCCCAGTGCATAATGCACTGCATAACCAGAACTCCCTCTGTTCCAGGACAGTTCCCTTCTCCTCCATTTATACTCAGGATATGCTATGAATTCATACTCCAGGCCATTTTTCTTTTTAATTTTATTAAACCTTTCTTAATTCTTTAATCCAAAGGGAAATTGCTTCTTTGGGTACCTGTTGCTCATTTCTTATATTATCATAAGGAACCTCTACTATTTACATCTTTTCTACCTCTTCCCCTCTAAAGGTAATACGATGAAAATAGTAATTTCCGAAGAATAACTTATCAATAGGAAGCAGCATGGATTAAAATACAAAAACTTGAGTCCTATGTTAGTAGAAGCAAGTAGTATAAAATTCAGTCGGGAACCATTTTTTATGACGAAAAACATCTAAATGTGTGATTACAATGGTCTAAAATTCTACAAAGTCGGCAATGGTGCAATAAAAACTCAACCCAACGGGTCATCATTCTGACTCACAGTGGCCCCATGTCATGTGTGTAAGAGTAGAACTGCCCTTTGCAGAATTGTCCATGACGGCTCTTGTCAAAAGAAGCTCAAGGTGCCAGGCCTATTTTCTAAGGCACTTTTAAGTGAATTGGACCTGTCAGCCTTTCAATTAATAGCCAAACATTTAACCGCTGTAATAAGAGTATATAAATAAATAGGTGTCTAACATAGTCTGAGGAGCTCTGCTGGCATAGTGGTTATGAATTGGCCTGCTAACCACAAGATAAGTACTGTAGTTCAAAAACACCAGCCACTCTGAGGGAGAAAGATGAGACTTTCTACTTCTGTAAAGAATTACCATCTTGGAAACTCACAGGGGTAGTTCGATGCTGCCCTATTGGACCACTGTGAATTTGAATTGGCTCGAAGGGGGTTGAGGTTTGGGGTTTTTTGTTGTTGTTTGTTTTTTTAACATAATCTGAGCATTCTGGAAATGTGTCCTGAGAATCAATAACAATGTATGCTACTAAGAAGTCCATACATGAAGCCATGATGTTGTTGTTTCTGTTAGGTGCCATCAAGTCAGCTCTGAACCATCGTGACCCTATTTTTGCAAGACAGAACGAAACACTGCACGGTCCGGCACCATACTCACAATCGTTCCTATGCCACTATGCCGACCCACCTTGTTGGGGGCCTTCTCGTTTTCACTGTCCTTCCACTGTATCAACATGGTGTCCTTCTCCAGGGACTGGTCTCTCCTGACAATATGTCTGGCCACTCTTGCCTCTAAGGAGCACTCTGGCCTTATTTCTTGCAGCACAGATCTGTTTGTCCTTTTAGCAGTGCATGGTACTTTTAATATCCTTCTGCAGCACCACAACTCAAATATACCTCTTCAGCTCTGATCTTCCTTATTCAATGTCCAACTTTCACATGCATATTATGCAATAGAGAATACCATGGCATGGGTCAGGCGCACCTTAGACCTCAAACAAGCAACCTTACTCTTTAATACTCTTGTGTAGCAGATGTACCCTAATACAATGCTTCATTTGATCTCTTGACTGCTGCTTCCATGAGCATTGATTATGAATCCAAGTAAGACATAATCCTTGACAACTTCAACCTTTTCTCCCCTTATCATGATGCCACCTTTTGACCTAGTTGGGAGGATTTTGGTCTTCCTTTCATTGAGTTGTAATCCATACTGAAGGCTGAAATCCGTGATCTTCATCAGCAAGTGCTTCAGGTCCTCCTTTTCAGAAAGCAAGGTTTGTCATCTGCATAACGCAGGGTGTTAATAAGCCTTCCTCTAATCCTAATACACTCTTCTTCATATAATCCAGGTTCTCTGATCACTGGCTCAGCAGATAGATGGAACAAGTATGGTGGGAGAATATAACCCTGATCACACCTTTCTTGATCTTAAACCATGCAGTATTCCCTTGTTCTGTTCACACAGCTGCCTCTTAAAAGTTCTGAGTGAGCCCACCGGAAATGTCCTGGACTTCCCGTTTTTCTCAAGCTTCTCCACATTTTACTGTAGTCCGCACAGTTGAATGCCTCAACAGAGTCAATGAAACACAATTAAACATCTCTCTGGTATTCTCTGCTTTGAGTCAAGATCCGTCTGACATCAGCATTGATAAAACCCTTGTTCCACATCCTCTTCTGAATCCATCCCAGACCTCTGGCAGTTGCCTGTCAATGTACTCCTGCAACTGTTGTTAGATGATCTTAAGTAAAATTTTACTTGTGTGTGATAGCAATGATATTGTCCTATAGTTTGAACATTATATTGGGTCACCTTTCTTTGGAATGGGCATAAATACGGATCTCTTACAGTCAGTTGGCCAGGTCTTCCAATTTTGGTCTTCCAAATTTCCTGTCATAAGGAGTTAGTACTTCCACTGCTTCTTGGGTTTTCTGAAACATTTCTGTGGGTATTCCACCAACTCTTGGACCCTTGCTTTTGGGTAATGCATTCATTTCAGCTTTAACTTCTTCCTTCAGCATCATTGGTTCTTGCCAATATGGACTAGTTCTTTCTGGTACAGTGACTCCTTGTATTCTTTTCATCTTCTCTTGATGCTCTCTGCATCATTCAATAGTTTGCCTTTAGAATCTTTCAAAAATGCAATTCGAGGCTTGAACTTTTTCTTGAGTTCTTTCAGCTTCAGGTATGCTGAGCATGTTCTTCCCTTTCGGTTTTCCAATTCTGAGTCCTTGCACATTTCGTTCTATCTGCCTTTGTCTTCTCGAGCTGCCCCTTGGAAACTTCTATTCAGCCCCTTGACTTCATATTTTCTTCCATTTGGTTTATCTACTCGATGAGTAACAGCAAGTTTCAGAGTCTTTTCTGATCTCCATTTGACCTTTTGCTTTCTTTATGAATAATGTTCTTGATGCCCACCCATAGCTCATCAGGTCTTCTGGCTACAGTATTCAATGCATCAATACTGAGATGTGCTTGAAATTCAGGTGGGATAGACTCAGGGTCGTATTTTTTGGTTCCTGTGGGTTTGTTTTAGTTTTCTTCTGCTTTATCCAGAACTTACATATGAGCACTTGATGGTCTGTTCCACAGTTGGTCCCTGATTTGGTTTTAGCCATCGATATTGAGGGAGATTCTTCATCATGTCTTCCCACAGATGTAGTCAATTTGATTTTTGTGTACTCTACCTGGGGAAGTCCATGTATATGGTCCCCTTTTGTGTTATTGAAAAAGAGTATTTGCTATGAATCAGCTTTTGGTTTTGCAAAATTCTATCATGAGATCTCCAGCTTCATTCATATCAGCAAATCCACATTTTCCAACTACTGTTCCTTTCCCTCTGATTCCAACTTTTGCATTCTAATCACCAGCAACTCTCAACACACCGTGATTGCCGTGACGGGACTAGTAAAGAAACGGAAAGGATACAGCATATGAAACACAACGAGGGGGGAACGTGGCAAACAAAATTCCATTGAGAAAGTAGACAGGGAGGATTCTACTTCTTTAAAGCGAAGTATTAACCGACTTCCATTTCCTTTGGGGTGGGAACACTAAGTGATTAATTATTTTATTGATTTTTTTCATTGGACATGCAATTTAATAGCATATTTGTTATGTCAAATTATCACGGAGGATATTATAGCATTTAAATAAACTGTAGGTTTTTCTAACTGGAGTTAAAAATGTCAATTTCTCAATCTATTGCTAACAGCCAGCAGTTAATAAAGAGTCA
>NW_022111373.1:93423870-93429522 GCF_000313985.2 Echinops telfairi
TATTATTCACATAAATATGCCACAATGAAAAAGAAGTTATCATCACCTTCTCTTTTGTGTTGTAAACTCTGATAAATGACTTGGGGAGTTCTGACAAAGCACTCCAGCCTGGGGATGACATTTTCCATTCAAACAGATTCGATATGCATGTACTGGGGGCCTGAAAGAACCAAAGGTTTAGGGACAAGGAAGACAGGTAGCATTCCATTTCCTGACCACTTGGGAAATCAGGGTGATGACTTTGGTTGTGATTTGGGAGTACCCTGTTTTGTATGGGGCTGCCACGTGGAGCCTCTGGTGGTGTTTGTGTTTTTGCTAAGGAGGCTGGTCTGGCATAGAAGACAGTTCTGCTAGTGGAGACACAGAGAGAGACACTGAGGAGAGGGAATGTGATGAGAAAAAAGTTGCAGGTGTCTTAAGGGAAAGATAATCAGCTTCTCAGACAAGCTGGAATGTATTCTGAATTTCAAAATATAGTCAGAGCTTCAATCATGCCCACAGCCCCACTTGTTACTCATCTGGCAAGCCTCATCATCCCCAAGAAAGCATGCCCAAGAGGTTTAGGCTATGTAGACACCTACTTATATTCTTGCTGCACCATTGTCTTTTTAAAAATCAGTTCTCAGTAATGTAATCACATGCATGTATGTATGTTTGCATGCATGTATGTATTTCATTGACCCATGGTGGGGGTAGTGGGTTACACATTGGGCTGCTAACTATAAGGTCAATAGTTTAATTGAAACCACATGGGAAAAAGATGAAACTTTCTGCTTCTGTACCGAGTTACAGTCTCAGAAACCTACAGGGGCAGCCCTACCCCACCCGATAGGGTCACTGTGAGTTGGAAGTTACTCGATGGTAGTGAGCAGGTTTGTTTGTTTGTTTGTTTGTTTGTTTTAAGAGTGTCCTCTCACATTCATTTCTATGTCTATGAAATCAAGATCTGACTTTGTGTTTTAAACCACAGTGTGACTAATGTTTTGTACCGAGCCTGCTACAAAATAGGCATTCACTAATTCTTGCGAGCTTCCTTTACTAACTGGGCATGAGAACGTGGGCAAAGTGGGCAGAGATAGTAAATAAGCCTGTGCCTTTGGGGTGGGGGTGGGGTGGGGGTGCAACACATGAAACTCATTTCAGCAACTCCAAAATTTTTATCTCAAGTCCTGATCACTCTTCCCATTTAAATTTGTATTATTCCACTTGAATTTTTTCCCAAGGTGTCCTTGGGGTAAAATTAAGCTCATCATCTTATTCTTAAATTCTGTTTCTGCCCTTTTATTCCCTGGCTTAGTTAATTACTAC
This sequence comes from Echinops telfairi, assembly GCF_000313985.2. Lineage (NCBI taxonomy): Eukaryota > Metazoa > Chordata > Mammalia > Afrosoricida > Tenrecidae > Echinops > Echinops telfairi. Next base: position 93,425,179 of record NW_022111373.1, read on the forward strand.
CCACTTATCCAAATTAGAAGCTTGGGAATCATTTTAGTTGTCCCTCTTTATCTCTAACCCTCTCCAGCAACCAGGCAAACACCAAGCCTTATTTCCTCCACTATGCTGCTGCCAAAAACATTTCAACTCCTAGTGGCTCCATGCGACAGAGTAGAACTGTCCCATGAGGTTTTCTGAGCTTTAATCTGTATGCGAGCAGAACCACAGGTCTTTCTCCTGAGGAGCTAGCTCTGTCTCTTGCTCTCTCTGTTTACTGGGCAAAGCAAAGCAAAACCAAACCAAACTCTGCCATCGAGTGGATCCAGACCCCGGGCATCCGGATAGGAGAGGATAGAACTGCCCCTTGGGAGTTGCTGAGCCTGTGGCTGCTTAAAGGCTTGGAAAGCTTGGTCTTTCTCCCTAGGAGCTGCTGACCTTGCAGTTACCGGCTTGGCGTGTAACCACTAAGCCACCAGGGCTCCTTCCCTGTTTACTGGCACTGCCCTGTCATTTGGACTGGCAGAGCCTATCCAGTGATCACTCTGACTCGGATCTTATAACCATTCACTGGGCTTTGTGTAGTTTTGTTCATTTGCTTTAAATTGCTATAATGATATTTATTTTTCTGACATATTAACAAGTTATACCGACTCTTTGGGTGAATGCATACTCTACCCAAATTTTTCTAAATTACCACAATTATTTTAAAAACAAACAAAAACAAATTCTACATTTATCATGTCTCCTCTTAAATAATGATTGAGTAAGAAAATAACAGATTTATGTAATTGGTATGATTAAAACATTCAAAAAATCCCCTAAGTATTCTTGAAATCCTAGTGTGTGATAGTGGGATAATTCGTAGTTCACCAGTCACAAGAGAGCCATCAGTTTATCCATCCTGGGAAGTGGTGTCTTTCTGTAAATATGTGGCAGTTAGTCGTTGATTTTTAGTCCAGCCAAAAGTTAGTGGGAGGGGAAACATATGTAACTATACAAATCTCAAAGTCCATTGAGCAGCCACAAAGTATTCAGTGTGCCTTCATGATGGGGCCCTTTGTTGTTAGGTACCATTGAGCCAGTTCCAACTCATAGTGACCCCAAGTTCAACACAGCCAAACACTGCCCGGTCCCGCGCCATCGTCCCAATTGTTGTTATATTTGAGCCAATTGTTGCAGCCACTGTGTCACTCCATCTTGTTGAGAACCTTCTTCTTTTTGGCCACCCCTCTACTTTACCAAGTTCAATGCCCTTCTCCATGGACATGTCTCTTCTGACACGTCCAAAATATGTCAAAAAAAGTCTTCCCATCCTTGCTTCTAAGGAGCACTCTGGCTGTATTTCTTCCAAGAGAGATTTGTTTGTTTTGGGGGGCAATCCCTAGGACATTCACTATCCTTTGCCAGCACCATAATTCAAATGCATAACTTCTTCTTCAGTTTCTTATTAAAAAACTTTCATATGCATATAAAAAGCAATTGAAAATACCATGGCTTGGTTCAGACTCACCTGCGTCCTCAAAGTAACCTCCCATCTTCTCAACACTTTAAGAAGGTTTTGTGCAGTCAGATTGGGCACAATTCCCGCACTATGCCTCCATTGTTGTCGCCTGTGGGTCACTGAGGGATGTGTGCCTCATAGTGGGGCCGGCTCTATGGTCCTCTTTGTGCATTGGCTGCGCTATCTTGTTTTTGTGCTTATTATTGTCTCTGCGTGTCTATCTTGATAAAATAAGCAGGATAAACAATGTGGAATGGCAAACAATGGGACTGATGGTTCCGGGGAGACATGGGAAACGGGATTGTCAACCAACCCAGGGATAAGGGAACAAGTGATCTAAAATCAATGGCAAGGAGGGTATAGGATGCCTTTTGGGGCTTGAACAAGGGCAATGTAGCAGAGAGGGATTACTAAAAGCCGAATGAAGCCCAGACATGATAGTGGGACAAGAGGAGAATAAAAGGAAATAGAGGAAAGAACTAGGAGGCAAAGGACATTTATAGAAGTTTAAAAACAGGCATGTCCATATGTAAATATATTATATATAACGATAGGGAAATAGGTCTATGTACAGTACATATATTTATATGTAAAGTATTAAGGTAGCAGAAGGACATTGGGCCTCGACTCAAGTACTCCCTCAACGCAAGAACACTTTGTTCTAATAACCCAGCATTCTGTGATGCTTACCTTCCCGACATTATCTATCATTGATGACAAAATGGGTGCATAAGCGAATGTGGTGAAGAAAGCAGATGGTGCCCGGCTATCAAAAGATAGTACATCTGGGGTCTTAAAGGTTTGAAGATAAACAAGCGACCATCTAGCTGAGAAGCAACAAAGTTCACCTGGAAGAAGCACACCAGCCTGCGTGATCCTGAGGTGTCCATGGGATCAACATAATTTCTGCTCATTAACACCTAGGATATTGATCTTTATGCATTCCTTTTCATGTTTGATGACTTCTGATTTTCCTAAAGTCGTACTTGGTACATTCCAAGTTCCAGTTAATAGCAGCTGCTCCTTTTCATTTTGTGCCATGCCCATCAGCAAATGAAGGGCCCCGAGACTTCACTCCCATGTGCTTTCCTCCACCCACAGCATGATGGTCGACTCTACCTTGAGAAGGCAGCTCTTCCTCAGTCATGTTTTGAGTGCTTCCTAACTGGAGGGGCTCAAGTTCTGGCACCATCTCTGACATTAGGCCTTCATTAACTGATAATATTTCCATTTTATGCATAAGATTTTCAGCAGCTAATTTCTCTGAATGGATAGTCCATTGCCTGTTCTTAGTCTTGAAGCTGCTGAAACATGTTCACTGTGCATGACCGGGCTGACATTTGAAATACCAGTGACATAGCTCCCAGCACCAGAGCAATATACAAGCCATAACAGTATGACAAAATGACAGAGAAGTGGTGGATGGTGGGTGTAGATTTTTCTTAAATTTATAATTTCCCTCCTTCCTCCTGCAACCATGATTGAAAATAATTTGCTCTTGTTTGTGCTGTGGCTTCTGAACAATGTATGCTGGTCTCAGATGTAAGATAAGTCATGTGATACTGGGGTTACCATGGTAATCCATTATGTATATAACACAAACATTGTGAATACCAGTAGCTTTTCTGTTCTTTCTGAGTTTACATTTTCTCATTTTCTTTCTAGTTTTTTGTTTGTTTGTTTGTTTGTTTTTAATTCATATGCCTGCACTTCACTGAGAATGCAGCCAAGAGTAACACAATTGGATTTCCCTTTCTGTAGCTTGTGGTGGGATTCATATTCCTATAGCAAGAAAGTTCTGGACCATTTTGATTTGCAAGAGATTTTGCTTCTGCCTACTATTTCTTTTTGTCAGTGAAGTTCTCTTTCCTCACAGGAAACCTTGTACCCTAAAGCTGATTGACCCCAGGACTCAGTATGATCAATCCTGTGGAGGAAGGACATCCCAGCCCTGCATTGCCAATGTCTCTGTCTAGTCTGTGCTCAAAATCACCCTCCACAAACAGCAGAAATATCGAAGTAAAGTCTCCCATTACATGACTGGCATTTTTGAAAGCTAACTTGTGATTTATGATTATACTGTACTTTTCATGTCAGACCTGAGTGTGAAGTGTTATTGGGATGACTAAGGCTTAGTTCCTCAGGGGAAAACAAGGTTTATACAGGCCTGCTCATCTTTCCAAACAAAAGAGAGATTTTGCATGCACGATAACTAAGGGACCCTTAACAGATACTGTAAAAGTCTATCCAATAGCCAGTGTACCACCTGAGCACTTCATAATGTCATCGCTGGTTTGGTGCCATGGAGTCGGTCCTGACTCGTAGCCACTCTGCGCACAACACGACAAAACCCCACCCTTCCCCACCCTCCTCACAGTCGTTCTTATGTTTGATCTCATTGTTGCAGTCTCTGGGTCCGTCCATCTGGTGAAGGGTTTCCTCTTTTTTGCTGCCCTCTGCTTTACTCAGCATAATATCCTTCATCAGGGACTGTCTCTCCTGAGAAAGTGTCCAAAGCACATAACATGAACTCTGGCCATCCTTGCCGCTAAGGACCATTATGAGGGTAGTTCTTCCAAGACAGAGGTTTGTTTGTTCTTCTGGCAATCCGTGGTGCTTTCAATATCTGGTTCTAACGCAATCCAATACACGGATTCTCCTGGGATCTTCTCTATTCGTGTCCAACTGGCACATGCATACAGGGGGATTGAGAAGTAACGTGGCTGGGCCAGGGGCAGCGAAGCCCCCAGAGTGACACCCTTGCTCTTCAACACCTTAAAGAGGTCTGTGCAGCAGAGCTGCCCAGTCCAGGAAACAGATGATCAAGCACTGATCAGTTCTATTAGGACATTCTCAGCGATAAA
>NW_022111373.1:93430954-93475879 GCF_000313985.2 Echinops telfairi
TGTATGGATTGTGATAAGAGTTGTATGAGCCCCAAAAGATGTGCTGCAAAACCCGCCGTGTACACGAGTATATGTGGTACATCATTTTCCCCAAACCCAGGGTGTTCTATCCAGGGTGTTCCAGATGCAGTCAGTGTCCTCTCTGATGGGCTTGCTTGTCTTTTCCTCCACGCTCTATTTTCCTCTTGGTCAAGGAAGCTACTTTTCATTTCCATCACAGATGGGGACTCATTGCTAGAATATCGGGGTTGTTGACGGTATGTACCATGTACAATTTGTAAACAAAAATGCATTCCTAAGACCTTCTTTATAGAGGGTATTACAAAGGATGCATATTCAACACTTTAATACATTAACTAGAAATGATAAGGAAGTAAAGTGGACCGCTTAAGTTGCATTAAGACTGTAAAATATTCCTAACGTTGGGATAGCACTTGGATATTGGAATATTTTATACTTGCGTCATCTAAAGATGTACACGTAATTTGATGAGTGTTTGTTGTAAGGGCATGTGACTATAAGTCCAGTGACCTCAATTATTCTATGGGTGGATATGTCAAGACAGCTGGCGCAGAGTCTGGAAAAAGCTCTGCTCCTCTTAGATTGCAAAGAGATGCCAATGTTCTACTGCTGAGTGAAAGTATGGTGAATCTGTGATGAGTCAAATGTTTACTGTGACTGGATTGGAAACATCTGGACAATTTTAACATGGAGGGCATATTGCTTCATGTACATTGATGCCCGATTAGTGGTAGAATTTCAGATTTCTTATCTTGATAAATGACACAGCCTCGAATTGTATAGATGCACAAGAGCTTAACTGCTACTTTTTCTCTTTGCATTTGCGGGTTAATCACTTGACTATGAACCACAAGGCCAGCAGTTCTAAGCCACTAGGGAAAAGGGATTTACAGTCTCAGAATCTCTATTATCAAATCCAGTTGCTAGGAGTTGGGACTAACTGGCTGTGGGCTCGTTTTGATTTATCCTACGTAGAACTCTTAGGAGATAAAACATCTGCATGATTGCCAGCAGTTGCATGGCACAGCTTGGGCAATTCTCTCGGAAAATTATTCAGAAACACAAGGCTCTCAGGAGTCCTGATGGAGTGCAACGTTAAGTACTCAGCACCTGGCCAATAACTTGGAGGTTCAAACCCACTTAATGACACCATGGATGAAAAGACCTAGCGATCTGTTCCCCAAAGATGACAGAGAAAAAGCACTACGGGACAGTCCTCCTCTGTCAACGGCACTTAGCTACAACAAACATCTTTCTACTAATTAACTCCTAGTTCACTACCGTCAAATCAATGCTGACTCATAGTGACCCAGGTGAGTTTCCGAAACTGTAACTATTTACAGGAGTAGAAAGCCCAGTCTTTCTCCGACGGAGCTGCTGGTGGTTTTGAACTGCTGACCATGTGGGTCACAGCCCAACAGGTAATCGCTGTAGCACTTAGTTATTACTGTCTCCGGGCCGCACAACGAAGCTCTGACTGGTTTCTTCTTTGAACATTCTCTGGTAAGGTTCTTCTAATTTGAGACTGACCTGAGGACAGACCTTGACATTGAAAGATAAAACACACTGGGGAGCAAAGTAATTCTCCTGGGAAAATAAACAAATGTAAATGAAAACAACATTTTTAAACCCAGAAACTGCAGTTTGAGATGTTGTTTTCCCTGAAAATTGTCCAAGTTGATCTCCGCGAAGGAGGGGAGATTAGCGATGCGATCGTAAAGAAGGAACAAGCAAAGACAATGCCATTAGATCTAGGGCCCTTTGTCCTTTGGAGCTAAAATACATTTCCTTAAGATCATTTTTGTATTCCCAACCCTTGGTAGAAACATGAGGCTTTTTCTCCCTTAAAGAATTGCAATATCTGAACCCCCAGGCGAGTACTCCCTGTCCTGTAGGACAGTGAGTTGGGGGTTGCTATGAGTCAGAATTGACTGGATGGCAGTGAATTAACCCTGTACTCTTTTACCTTTCTTTCTGAGTCAGTTCTTCTGAAACGATGTCACACATTTATCCTCAGCACAGTGTTGTTTGTTTGTTTTTTCTTTCTTATACCGAAATTCAGAACCTTCCAGTCATTGCTGAGCCCCCCTCACTATTACCCTGACGTGAGTGGAACGGACCCCATGGCAGTGACTGTGTTTTGTTGATCACTCCATGGTGGGCACCCAGTCCTCTTGACTTTGTCCTGATAGTCATTGAGACTGCCCTTCCTTTGCCGCTCTGTAACTTCCACTCCTGCTCTTGCCTAGACAGCTGGAATGAGCTGCTGGTGTCTGCTTCCTGCTTTGTGTCTTCTGTATGCTGCTGTGGTGAAATAGATTATGTGTGGGGCTACTTACTATGAGGTCAGCCATTAGAAACCGCCAGCTGCTCTTTGGGAGAAAGATGGAACTTTCTAGTCACATAGAGTTACAGTTCTACTCTGCCCTGTGCAATAGCTATGAATTGGAAGTGAGAAGACAGCAGTGAGTCTGGTTTGGGATTCGGTATGCTGCTGTTGAACTAGCTTCTGAAACAGTCTGTTTGATCATGTAGCACCACAGTTCCTTTCCCTTCTTTGTTGCCATGTCTGCCTACATGAAGCCACCTTTGCTCTGAAGGCTTTCTTGATAATTTTATAGGAAAAGTCCAAATGAGGGCCCTCTCTCTTACGCTGCTGCAGACCCCCAAACAGCCATATCCAAGTCCCGAAGCACTCATTCCACACACTAGGCTACGTAAATCCGACATTACGCAGACAGGGGCTAGAGCTTTGATTTTGCCTAGCTCTCAAGACCTCACTCTTGCCTTAGTCTAATTATCTGGCCCTATCTCCTGCTTCAGAGAAGCCCTGGTGGAGTCGTGGTTACCTGCTGCACTGTAAACTTCAAGGTTAGTAGTTTGAAACCACTGGCCACTTTGTGGGAGAAAGATGAGGCTTTCTTCTTCCATGAAGAGTTATAGTCTCAGAAACCCTCTGGGACAGCTCTACCCTGTCCTGCTGGAATTGACTTTATAGCAGTGAATGCGGTTTGGGGTTTTAGCTCCTGCTTCTTATTTACATAGATTCCCAGTGTAAGGTCTTCTAATCATCATTATCTAACTGCCATGGGTCAAATCTGACTTTTACCGACCCTGCAGGACAGCGTGAAGCCACCAGCAACATTGGTTTCCAAGATTGTAACTCTTGCCAGGAGTGGATGACTCATCTTTCTCCTGGAGCAGCTGATGGTTTCGAATCTCTGACCTTATGGATGGCAGTTCAAGATCATCCCACTACCCCACCAGCGCGCCTCTCTGCTTGAGATACATGTTCATATATTCTCTCTGTCTCCATCTCCACACCTCAACTTACATCATTCCATCTTCCGAAGAGTCTTTGTTCTCCTCTCTACTTACCTCATCTCTGTCCTTTCCTTAAGGCCCAGCCCATCCCTCTGCTGTGACCACCGTGCACCTCTGCCTTGTTGCAGAAGCAGGGCTGCATGGTCTCAAGGAAGGGGGCCAGGCTTTCTGCCCAAGTGGATCTGGGCTTAAATTCCATTTCCTGACAAAGTTTAACATAATCTCTGAGCCTTCCACTTTTCACCTACATAATTAAAGAGAGAAAAACTTAATTTCCAGGGCTGTTTTAATTAAAAGGATAATTCATGGACTGGCATCCTGTGAAGCTTCAGTGGAAGTAACTGCACAAGTAGAGTACATTTGCCCTGACATTTCCAGTGCAGTTAAAGGCCATTTAGTCATGTAGCATTTTTAAGTTTTTATTGTAAGACTTTATTATCATTTGATTCGTTACAGAATATACATTGTTTCCAAGGTAGACGAGTGTGTATATTTGATTTTGTTGACGTATGAGCATACCCACACAAACAGATTGATAAGTACATATCTATAGGTATCAGAAGAAAGAGCTTCAAGACACTTTCCCTTGTAGTGGTTCGTTTAATTCCTCCATGAGGAAGTAATCCAATTAATCAGCACCATCCATGAGGAAGTAGAGGTTGTCCACATTGTACTCCTGAAGAAGAGAAAGCTTGAGAGTTTGAGTTCTTTCCAAGTAATTAGCTTTTAAAATAGTTATGCACCTTTCCTTAATCTATTTGATTTTATTCTATCCCATACTTTATCCCTTAATCCTCTGTCTAGAGGGTTATATGTGCTGATCACTTGTCTGTTGACTCAGTAAGCAAGGGGACCCAGGATCGGAGGTGGGAAAGGGCGCAGGGAGAATGACAAAAGCAGGGGAGGCAAGTCACAAATACCAAGCACAAGGCAACGATATTCTTTGTTAGACTATTCAGCAGCGTGTTTAGAAATGACAAATAAGCCTTGAATCCCTTCTTCCTGAAAAAGAACAAAAATAATCTATTGGTAAATATATACGAGGGATCTGCAAAAAGTTCATGGAAAATTTGTAAAGGTATTTATGGATTTTGAACTTTTTTTCAACAAAAGAGAACTCGTATAACTTGGTACAACATGTCTGAACAGCATCTAGTGTAAGGTACTAAGAAAGATAAAACATCAGTTTGAAAAGAACCCCTATTAGAACACCATGAATTTTTCTAAAATTGAAACAAGAACAAGCATCAAACATACAGCAAAGTTTAGATGAAAGAATGGTGGAACCATTGATGCTTCACAAAAAGTCCATGGGGACGATGCCCCCCCAAACAATTAGCAGTTTAAAAACAACAAATTATTTTTAAGAAAGACCAGGAAGCCATTGAAGATGAAGCTCACAGCACCAGATTATTCACATCAGTTTGCTAGGAAACAATCAAGCTTGTCTGTGCTCTAATCGAAGAGGACCGAGTTGTAACAGCAGGAAGCATCTCCAACACTGTAGCAATCTCTATTTGTTCAGCTTTCACAATTCTGACTGAAAAATTAAAGTTGAGCAAATGTTTTGCTCACGGGATACCAACACCTGCCACAGACAGGAGTGAGCTTTGGGTAGAAATTTTAAACAAATGGAATCAAGAATCTGAATAATTTCTCTGAAGAGTTATACCAGGAAATGAGACATGATTTCACACGATGATCTTAAATGCAAAGTACAATACCAAGAAGAAGAAATGGTCTAGTCCAGGCAAAAGCAGACCGGTCAAGAGCAAAGGTCACGTCACAGTTTTGGGAATGGTTATGCCATTTTTTCTTGTTAGCTTTCTGGAAGGCCAAAGAACAATATATTTACTTATTGTCAGAAGGTTTTGAATAAGTTAGCCAAAGATTTAGCAGGAAAAAAAATGCCTGAAAAACATCACAAATAGAGTCCTTGTTTGCCATCACTTATTCCTCTCATCCAATCAGGTGACTTTGCAAGAGGTTCCATGGGAAATTTTTAGGCATCCACCTCATAGTCCTGATTTGGCTTCTGAATTTTCCTCAAATGCTCTCTCATGTTTGGAAGACAGGATTAAACTGGCTGCTTTCCAGAGCTGGACCAAACACAGCATCCGACTCAATGCCATCAAGTTGGTTCTGACTCATAGCGACCCTATAGGCCAGAGTAGAATTACCACTGTGTGCTTCTGAGAGTGTATCTCTCTCTTTTAAAAAAAATTTTAATTTTATTTTATTGGGGACTCTTGTCACAATCCATACATAGAACCATTTTGTCACACACCTCTTTACATATGTTGTCATCATCTTTTTCAAAACATATTCTTTCTACTTGAGCCCCTGGGATGTTTTCTCCCCTTCCTCCCCCATGCGCCCTTGATAAGTTATAATTTATTCTCTTTTTTTTTTCATGCTTTACACTGACTGCTGTCTCATTTCACCCACTTTTCTGATGTCTGTCTCCCTGGGATGGGGGCCATACATCAATCATTGTGATCGGTTCCCCTTATTCCCTCCCTTACAACCCTTACCCTCCTAGTAATGCTGCTCCCCTTACTGATCCTGCGAGGGTTGTCTGTTCTGGATTCCCTGTGTTGTGAGCTCTTATCTGCACCAGTATACATGTTCTGGTCTAGTCAGATTGGTAAGACAGAATTGGGGTCATGGTAGTGAGAGAGAGGGAGGAAGCATTAAAGAACCAGAGGAAGGTTGTGTGTTTCATCAGTGATATACTGCACCCTGACTGGCTCGTCCCTTCCTTGTGGCCATTCTGACAGGGAATGTCCAATTGGCTACTGATGGGCTTTGGGTCTCCACTCTGATCTTCCCCTCATTCCCATTGATATGCTTTTTGTTTGTTTTGTTCTGGGTCTTTGATGCCTGGTAACTGATCCCATTGACACCTCATGATCACACAGGCTGGTGTGCTTCTTGCATGTGGGCTTTGTTGCTTCTCAGCTAGATGGCCGCTTGTTTATCTTCAAGGCCTTAAGACGCAGACACTCTATTTTGATAGCCAGACACCATCAGCTTTCTTCACCATATTTGCTTATGTACCCATTTTGTCTTCAGCGATCCTGTCAGGGAGGGTGAACATCACAGAGTACTATGTTAGTAGCACAAATTGTTCTTGCATTGAGGGAGTACTTGAGGGGAGGCCCAATGTCTATCTGCTACCGTAATCCTTTAAATATATATATACATAACTCTATTCCCCTGTCATTGTATATAAATGTATTTAAATATGTGCATGCCTTTATTTAGACCTCTATAACTGTCCTATGCCTCCCAGTTCTTTCCTCTAGTTCCTTTTACTTTCCTGCCATCCCACTCTCATGTTCGACCTTTATTCGGGTTTCCTGTAATTCCTTTCAACTACTTTGCCCTTTATTGAGCCCCCTCCCCCACCCCACCCCCAGTACCCTATGCCCTCCTCGCCATCAATTTTAGATCACTTATTCTTTTCTTGTCCCTGGGTTTGTTGGCACCCCCCCTCCTTTTCCCCCATCTCTCCCTCTCCTGTGTCTCCCTGTCGGTCCCATTGTTCTCTCCTCCAGATTGTTGATCAAACCCAACCCAAGGATACGTATGAGAGTGTGTCTCTTTAGGTGAATAGAAAGCTTCCTCTTTCTCCTGCAGAGAAGATGGTTATTCCTGCAGAACTGCTGGCCTTGTGGTCAGCTGCCCAACAAGTTGCCGAAGACATCACCGAGTGTCTCAGCACCACAGCACCAGATATGACAAAATGTCACAAACAGCCGATGCTGGACACACAGTGAACAAAGACTCGAAAGACCCATCAGCTTAAGCTGAAAGGTGGTGTCCTAACACACACAGGAAATTTCCTAGAGTCAATTGGAGAAAGGGAGCTATAAACAGAACAGGCCAAGGATATATAGGTCACGCCTCTCTCTGGTGAGTGCCAGGTTCCAATCAAATGGATCCTCCTGTGTGAATAGCCAGAATAACTTACCGATCAATGTCCTGATTATTACTTGGGTTCATTATTTGCTTTGGGTTCTTTCTGCATGTGATTGATATAAATGGTGGGGGCAGAGATTATCAGTACCAACTCACAACCTGTCTTTATATTGCTTAACCCTGGGTTAATCATTAATAGTTTTCCATGGATCAATACTCCATAGAAGCAAAAGAAGTGACAGTGCTTTACAAATCTGTGTGTTTGCAGAATGAAGGCAGAGGCCGTAGATGGTTTGTGAAAAGTTCCTCCACCCCCAGCTCTCTCGCTCACTGGAAGGAGAGTGTGTAAGTCTAGCTTAGGGAAACATGGTATTTTAATGTCATTCAACACTTCCCTATCTGTATTTCTTGATGCGAACATTGAATTATTTCAGCCCCTGAAATGAAATGGTTAGTAAGCAAAAATATGAGGCAAACTTTCTAAGTGTCTTATTTCTGGCCCACTAAAGTAGTTATTCACAGTATAAGTGAGAAACATGGCATATGAGATAAAAGATGAGATGATTTAGCATACCCTTGAAAACAGTCCTTTAAACCTTGGCAAAGGAATCACCATTAAGGAAATGCCAAACATTTTAAGTTTTAATGTAAGGGGTCCTTTAAAAATCCCTCCTCAAAAGTTCAAGCTTCCTGCTCTTTTCTCTCCCAGAAATATTGCCCTGTGAGCAGAGGTTGGGTTTGACTTTTCTCAGAATCCCTTGTACTGCTAAACCAAGAATATTGCAAGCATGGCTGCCGTGTGGCTTAGTTAATGAGTGAATGGGTTAATTAATGAAGATTGTGCTATTTCACAGAATGTACTATTAGTTTTGAGATACAAACAGGGTGTGTTTAGCCAAAAAAAAATAAAATAGAGAATCTATTCAAGGTACTTGGAATAGCTCTAAGAATTGGGGAGGAGGGGTGGGGAGGAGTTAAAAAACATGCCCTTGATCTACATAAAACTTCCTCCCTGAGCGATGGACAATATAAAAGTGGATGAAGGGAGACATCGGTCAGTGTAAGACATGAAAAAATAATAATAATTTATCCATTATCAAGGGTTCCTGAGGAAGGGGGGAGCAAGGGGGATGGGAAAAAAATGAGGAGCTGATACCAAGGGCTCAAGTAGAAAGAAAATGTTTTGAAAATGATGATGGGAACAAATGTACAAATGTGCTTGACACAATGGATGGATATATTGATTGTGATAAGAGTTGTATGAGCCCCCAATAAAATGATTTAAATAAAAACGTATCCTTTTTACATGCTACCTTTCAACAGTGTCCCTTAGCATGAGAGGAAGGCAATAGCACATGTGTTAAACCTTAGGGATAGTGGAATAAGAAAGGAGTTGACTGGAAATTGGGAGAAATATTTTATCCAATGGAAAGCAGAGAAAGTAATTAGCATAATTGAGAACTCTAATTACAAAGTGCCCACAAAGGAGGCTGTCAGGAGAAGCAGATAACTGGCTTTGTGAAATTCCAGAAGGACTCAAAATGGAGGAAACATATGGCCTAAAAAATAGGGGAAGCTTTGTAGAAAGTCTCCATGAAGTGTGTATTGACACAGTCCTCCTCTCTGCCTATCCTCCTAGGAGACCCATCACACCCATCTCCATCAGGAGGTAGGACATTTGGAACATGGGGTGGGGGGGGGTTCAGATACAAGGAGCAATGGAAAGGAGAGAATTAAACACAAGTCTACCGTCCGAAGGATGAAGCCCCTCATGGCTCTGGTTTGTGTTGCTAGGTGTTGCCAAGTCATTGCAGACTAATGGGGACCCTCGGCACAACAGAAAGAAACATTGGCTGGTTCTGCTCCATCCTTCCAGTGGATTCCATGTTTGAGCCCACTCTGGCTCCCATTGTGTCAAAGATCCCATCAAACCAACTCCAGGGCACTTAACAACAACATCAGCCAGGAGGTTGGAAAATTCTTCCCAGCTCTCAAAAGGATAGATTGCCAGTCAGCAAAAAGATCTACAGATACTGAAATTAGACTGCTCCCTGATGAAAACAATTGCAGTGCTTGATTCTGCACTCACTGCAGTCACTCCCTAGGCTCTACAGCAGGCTTTGGGGTGGGGGGTGGGGGGGCACTGGAATGATCCAGGGGAAGCAGCAAAAGCAGATACCTACATTTTATTATGGATTGTGGGCTATCATGCAAAATCTTCCAATTACCTGGGGGCAGTGGTGCTAAGTAATTTTTTTTTTTTTTACTGAAAAGGGACTTGGGAAAGTTGGGGAACCTTTCCTCTGGAGTTTAGTCAGGTCAAGCGCTCAGCATTTTAATGCTTCTCTACTTAATATGAAGGGACACCAATCTTCATGGACCTCTGAAGGCCTCCAACATGGAATAGAAAGGCAACATAATAATAATAATAATGGATTATTATTTCTAATAATAATGAAGAAACTGAATTCAGGAAACAAACTACCCTTTCAGAAAAAATATAACCCATCTTACTAGAGACAGGAGAGACCATTACATTTATAAAACTGTACAAAACTTTAAAATTTGGAAGGTAAAAAAAAGATTCAGCTTTTAAAAAAGGAAGATAACATTAAAAATCCAGTGGCAGAGTTCGAAGATAAAAGTACAGGAATCGGTCAGAAAGTAGAATTTTAAAAAATGTGATAAGTGTTGTACAAGCCCTCAATAGAATGGTTTAAAAAAATGAAAACAAAAGCAAACAAACAGAAAAGCAAAGAGAGAGAGACTGGGACCCTGGAGTGAAGGAAGACAAGGAAGCAGCCCAGTGGCTCGTGACTGGCCAACAAGTGTGCTTAATACTATTGAACGTTGGATTGTTATAAGATTTGTAAGAGCCCCCCATGAAATGATTCGTTTAATTGGAAAAAAAAAAGTTTAAGCTAAAAAGACAAGAGAAAAAGAGAAAATGGGGGAATGAGTAAGGCTTCTCTCAATCAAGCAGCCATCCAAGTGAGATGTCAATTAAGTCCACATGGAAGAAGCACACCATCATCAGGCACTGAAGGATTATAAATCATATAATTGGAAGGAGGAATTAGTATCAGAGCCTAAATTGTGAGAATGCAGTTTGCAGAAGGCTGTGGAAGACAGTGGAAGTCCAGGATACATTTGTGGGAACTACATAGGATAGAGGCTTCCGGATGGGAGGAAAGTGGTTACTAAACAGGGTGCATTGCAGAGATGAGTATAGACGATCAAAGGGATAAACCTGACTTGAACAGTTAAATCTTTGTCAGTTAACCCCCCTCTGATGCACGCTGGACTGGTCTGGTTTTCCACATGTTCTGCATTTTTGGTTTGGTTTGTTCGTATTAGGGCTTATCTCAGTGGCATTGTGTTATGTCATTGTTATGTCCCTCTTGAAGTTGTTTTATATGCTTTTCCGTTTGGGGGTACATGAAACCCAGGATTGATGAGCCTATAGGGACACCACATAGAATATGAGTTTGGGGGGGGGGTAGGGGGTAAAGGGAGATCATGTCAAGAACTATGGAATGATATTATATATGATGATATATCTATCATCTCCCAAGTAATAAAAAAATTTTAAGTAATGGCACAAAAAAATCTTTGAATAAAAATGTTTTTTCCTACATTAAAAGGGCCTATTAAGTGAGTGCACAATGAGGGAACAAAGACCCACTCACAATCCTAGCCTCTGACTCTGTTTCTTAGGGTCTCAAGGCTGAACATCTTTACAGGAGTATAGCCTAACTTCCTTCCTCAGAGCAGCAGGTGAGTTTGAACCTTGAGGTTGAAAGCCCAACATTACCTAACCATGCACCCAGAGCTCCGCCTGAGGCAACTCAGAGATCCTGAAAGCTCCTGTGGAGTGAGGCGGGAACACACCGAAATCTCACAGGCTACATTTCCGGTCAGCTTCACGTGGAATTGATTGGGCTCTCAAAACAAAAACCACATCGATGCCGAAAATACTATGAAGCAATGAGCTCTAAAGTGGAAATGGAAATGATTTTGAATCTGGAATTTCAAATCCAGCTCAATCATCAGTCAACGGGGAGAGTAAATAGAAAGCCCTGCCGATGTCTGAGAGAGGTGTCTGAGAAAGGTTATCTGCCACACATACATTCTCTATTCCAGGGACTAAGGAGTTTCCTTCCCAAAAGAAATGTAAGCACACAGGAAGAAGTCACGGACTTTATGGAACAGGGAAAAACAAACAAACGATGAAAAATGAACAAGATGAGAGAAAGTGTCCAGATGAAATTTCTCCTGTGGCCTACAGAGGAAACGTGATCCCGATTAAAACTGCAGGATGACAGAAGGCTAGGGAGAGCCTGCCCCCAAGGGAAAATGAAATAGATAAGTAAATAATTGCTGTGTTTGAAGAGTTCTGGGATAATGCATATTATAATGAAGGAGGTTTTCATAAAATTGGCAGTTTATACCTTAGAAGGAAACAAAAGATTGTTATCCAAATATGATGTGGCTTATCAATAACCATTATTTCATTGGGATAATAAAGTAGAATATGGATATTCATTTCACCATCATATTTTGTAATTATATTAGGAGAAGGAGGGGAGTGGGGGAAGGGTGAGAGTGAAAGAATGCAGATTCCTCATCTTCCTAATGAGAAGTCAGACGTCTGAGTCAAATATCAAAAGTATGAACTGAATATCAAAGAGTGCAAGAGCCCGTGGTGAGAGGGCTGGGACAAAAGACTCCTGTTTGAGTTCTAGCCTTTGTGTGTATGGATGTGTGTTTATACTTAATTTGTGTGTGTGTGTGTTAATTTTAAAGAAACCTGGAGCAATTAAATGTCAAAATATAATAAATGCCACGTGTTTATTAGCATGCATATATTTAAAAGGTCTATATTGGATTTGCAGTTGAGTGGAGTATTCAGTTATCTTTCAGTACTGGGTCATTTTATCATCACCACTAAGTATAGAGAAGGGGCTAGTGATGCCCTTTATGAGCAGAGATGGGCGTGGCAGCCCTTGGACTTTCTGGGTCAAAGAGACATGAACACCTGGCCAGTCACACCAGCAGAGGCAAGGCTGGTGATGATGGAGAGACAGATGTCAAAGGCAGTTTGTCCTGTCAGAAGTAAGTCCTCTTACGTGAGGTACGATTCCAGTATGCAATGACTCTATATCCCTGTTACCCTTCAGATGATTTCTAACTCCCACGCTCCAGTGACAATGTTTTCACTGGTAGTCAGGATCCTGATGTGAAACGATCAGGAGCTTTTATATTTATATATATCACACACACATATTAGTATTATTATGTTGTATATTATGTATTACTAATTATATTAATATATCGTGTAAGAGTTACTACAATGAGATGATAAGTTGACACTTTTAGTGAAGCAATTCTATTACAGAATCATTTCAATGGAACTGTTGACCCTCCTTGAATGAAACCCAAACCGCAAACTAAACTCGCTGTCACAGAGTTGGTTCCAACGGATAGCAGCCCTGTAGGATGAAGTAAAACTGCCCTGTGGGTAATTTTTATGGTAGTAGAAAGCCTTGTTTTAGTCTCATGAGCAACTGGTGGTTTCGAACTGCTGACTTTGAGGCTAACAGGCCAATGCCAAGCCACTGTGTCGCCAGGTTTCCTTATTTGAATGAAAAGAGGTGTGAATAAACGGATTCTCCGTGCACATCGTGCAGAGTGCATCTGCCTTCTTTGCAGTTCTGCTCAGAATATCATGACCCGGGCTGTTCCACGCAGGTGTAGAATTATCTTTGCTTACAAGGTGTCCGCAAAACCCATTTGACCTTCAGGTGGTTGGCAGCACACCTGCCAGGAGAGTGCCTCGAGTTGGCAGGAAAGCTCTGCACTTTGTCCAAAAGAAAGGCTTTCCAACTTCCACGTGCTGGGAATACACGGGGCCTCGTGGCTCTCTGAGAGACAGGTGTGTCTGAATGGAGTCAATAAGAAGACTTTCACGGACAGGCAGAGATTCCCTCTGGAGCCACGCAGCTCCATGGCTGAGCAGCAGCAGCCAGCGTACTTGCTTGGCTCCTTCTTCCTCGCCTGTGAATGGAGAAAGTCAATCTTGGCCAGAACAGCGTCAGGACAGTAAAATGTCGATGAAGTCAAGAGTGAGGAGCCACTAGCGTCTCAGATCTATCAGTGTGATACCTCTGAGGTTCCCCTCATAGCCTCTCCCCGACCACTCGCCCCGGCACTGCCCCACTCATGTCTTCCTTGTGTCATTTTGTGTACATCTTTGCCTCTCCCAGGGGATGGCAAGTTCCTTTGAGGCAAGGGGCTGTGTCTGGGGTGTTGTTCATCCTTCATTGACACACAGCTTTGTACCTAGTGGGCCGGCCCTAAGAAAACAGCTGTGAAAGTGTGCTTTCCCCTGAGGGCGAGCAAACCTGACTTTCTTCAACCTTCACAAGGGACAAAGAGAATCCAACACCTCCCCATCAAGGCCTGTGGCCACAAGGCAGAAGTCAGCCATGCCTCCACCCTTCCCCTTTCTTTCCCCTTTGTTGACCATCCCACCAACAGCACTCTGCTCTGCTGGGATCAATAATCCCTGGCAATGGCCACACAGGCAATACTCAAGATTATCGAGGGGGGGAGGGGAGAGGGAGGTTATGAGGAAAATTATCAGGTTACTACAAGCTAGGATCAGAAAACCTTAATGATTTCACCATTGGTCCACAGCAACATCTCTCCTCCGCCAGCAGCCAAGTCATCCCCTCTGGCCCTCAGCCTCTCAGACACCTGGGCCAGGAAGCCTACTTGATGCTTTGCCTCACAGTCTCATAGTCTCGGTGCTATTTGTCTGTTGTCTCACAATCTGTTTGGCTTGGCATGGCATGGCCTCTATTGCCTCTGCTACTTCAGGCAGGGATTTTCAAAGTTAGCTAGGCTGTTGGCTCTTCTTCCTTGATGGTCCCAACCTTTCTCTCTCTCTCCACTTCCCAGGTATCCCTTTTCTATGCAGAGGAATGGCTTTGATGGGAGTGTGGCCTTTGTCTTTCACTAGACCATACTCCCAAGGGCAAAAAAGGTCATGACTGGATCCACACCTTTAGTAAGGTGGCGATTCAGAATAGAACTTCCTCCAAAATGGAATTATAACCACAGACATAGAGCCTAGAATGTATAACACATCGCCAAAAGGGTTATGGACAGTAAAGCTGGATTGAGAAATTCTCTTCACTCTAAGTAGTATGTTTACAAATACCCATCACCCTACATTAACTGCTTGTCATCATACCGACATCTAATTTATGCCTCTGTTTCTAGAATGTGCTGTCTATAGTCTATATAGCACACTAACGAAGGAGCCAGGGTTTAACCCTGTATCTGACTTTCAAGCCACTTACTAGTTAGTGGTTGTGGGGTTTTACAGTCTCCTTATCTCTGCGACGATTAGTAATGTCAACCCCATGGGAAAACTGAAGTAGATAAAGCCTGAAGTGCCCGATGCACATTGAAATCACAACGGTTGGTATTGCGACTAGAACTATTATTTAACTTTTTATTCTCATACACAGTTCTAAATGAGAGTACCAAATTCACAGGGCTAGTGTTATGATTTATACATAGAATGCAAATTATCTGTATATTAAATATATGTAAGTATATCAAGGTCTGTGTTCCAAACTCATTAGCCTCTCTGCAGAAGAAAAATGACGTTTTCTGTTCCCTCAAGACGTACATCCTTAGGACCCTATGTCGGGCTGCCATGAACTGGGATCCACTAGATGGCAGAGGATTTGGGTTAGAGATCTAATACCAAATACAGAGCAAACACTCGCAGTTAACTATTATTACTATCACCATTACTAACAATGAGTGATAACTCCGCTTATAGTTTCTGCTTGTAGCAAAGTTGAGACTGGTAATGATATACTCAAAAGGTTGTTGTGAGGGTTTAAGAGGCAATCTATTTGTAAAGCCTTGAAACTATATCTGATACATGGAAAGCCCTATAAAAATGTTGGTTTTTATTATTTCAACCGAGAGTGGTTTTTTTAAACTTGCTCTGTAGTGAACCAGTGATTGAGCATATGCTAATAAGTTGTCGTTTCACTTTTGTGTTCCTTTCCTGGCATTTGAATAGCACTAAGGGAATGACTAGTCGTGGCACCGCATACTTGCATGGTAATATTAATTACCCTTCTATATACAAAACAAGACAATTCAGAAGTAGCAAGGCAGCTTGGCCCTGAAGCCTGCCCTTGGCTAAGAGACAAGATGTGAATGAGGAGACCATGTCTGCAGGAATCTCTGAGGGTGGCAGCTTGCCTACTCTGTATAATGATTTGAAAATTTCCTGTTCACCAGCAATGACAGTGACAGTGACGCTAGCTGAACAACTTGCATAACGCTTCAGGGGCATATCCCTTCTTCTAAGACAGCACGCTTGCAGGTGAGATAGGACGCGAGCCTGATGCCTCCTGCTGTCATTTATCTGCCACCACAGATTGTGGGGCTCCATGTGTCTGGTTGGCAGCCCAAATGACAGACTACATTTCAGCAACTCAAGGGAAACCATTTCAGAGCACTACATTCGCAAACACCTTATGATACCTTCAGTCCAAACAAATGACTATCCCAAATATGAAATGCTGGGCTCCACGGGAATGACCTTACATAGCAGAATAGAAATAACTATCCAATTCTGGAACCCTGGTGGCATAGTGACTATGAGTTGGGTGGCTAGCCTCAAGGTGAGCAGTTCAAAACCAGCAGTCACTCTGCAGAAGAAGAATGCGATTTTCTACTCCTGTAGAGAGTTACAGTCTCCAAAGCTCGCTAGGGCAGTTCTATCCTGTCCTATAAGTTACTATGAGTTGGCTACGAGTCAATGGCAGTGGGTTCTGTTTTGTTTTGTTCTTCAGTGGGGAGAAGGTGCTAATAAAACTGAACATATTTTAAAGACCTTGAAGAAACCTTTTTCTCATTCATCTTCCCATTTTAATGAACATACATGCAATCTAGAAAAATATGATTATACTTTTATTTTTGTTTCAGGGGAAAGGAAAGAAAGGAAGCCATTTATTGTGTTTTCAGTGGTGTGTCCAACACTGGGGGGAGCCCTGGTGGCCTCATGGGTCAGTTATGATTGGACTGCTGGTGACAAGATGAGCAGTTCAAAGTCACCAGTCTCCCCGAGGAAACATGATCTAGGAGAAAGGGGAAAGTGGCCTCCAACTATTAGTGATGTGATTAATAACGTTAATAATGTATGCCTTCACTCAAATGAGATTATCTCAGGAAGGGGAGGTGAAAAGGGGAGATGAACACTTCTAGTGGAAGCAGCCAATCTCAAGACACTACGCCTGGCCATGTGTGTGCAAATGCATACTTTTGATGTGGAAAACCAGAGAGGAGTTAGGTATTTAAATTATATTCCAACTACATGGCGTATAATCTTCTCTTTCATCCTCTACCCTTTTCTCTTGCTGTATACACACTATTTTTGACCTCGTCTACATTATCGGGTACCTTTTACAACACAAGCAGCATAGACGAATACCCCAAATTGAATCTTCTCCCCTAACATAGATCAAAAACACTCTTTTTCCTTTCGAATACATTTGAAGCTATGTCTTCAAACTAAACTTGTGTCCACTGAGATCAATATGCTTATTACTGCCTGTTGCTATTGCTTGTTGGAACAATCATGACTCACAGAGACCTGACAGAAGAAAACACTACGCGGCCCCATGCCATCCTCACCAATATTGCTGCTTGATCATTGTCAATACATCGCATTGAAACTCTTTCTCTTTGTGGCTGATCCTCTATATTGCCAAACACAGTGCCCTTCTCCAGGTGCTAATAGTTGCATCCAAAGAGCATTTTGATTATACTTCTTTCAAAATGGATTTGTTCTTTGTTCTGGCAACCCATGGTATATATTCCATGTTATTTTTGACAATATCATAATCCCAAAACATCATTTATCCTGTCTTTCTCACGAGTGTCCTGGATTTAGCATGTATATGAGATGATTTTAAATGCCTGACCATTGAGGGGACATATTTGCTATTCACACAGTAAGGAAGTATTTTGCAGCAAGTGTGTCCAATGCAATGCCCTGGTTGATTTCTTGACATCCACGCAAATAAAATGACATCCACAACAAGTTCAATCTTTTTCCATTTCACATGATATTGTTTATCGGTCCAGTTGGGAGGACTTTTGTTTTCTCTGTTTGGAGAAGAAATCCATACTGAAGGCTATAGTCTTTGATCTCCATCAGGAAGTGCTTTGTTTTGTCTGCTTCCCTTTCAGCCAGCAAAGATGTATCATCTGTGGATCACAGATTGTGAGATACAGTCCATCCATGTAGCCCTTCTCACCATAATTCCTTTTGAGGTGTATTATAATTCTGGATTATGCATGTGGCTATAATCCCATTTTTAAGGTGTCCTGTGTTCGAGGATTAAGGTGGGCTGTATATCTAGACTCTACGTTATTAGAGGATATGACTTGGTCACCATCTTTTGTTTTCACTGGAGCTATGGTCTGCTGGCCAACCAATTCCACATCCCCATATAAGACCCATCTTACACTGTGGAAGTTGGTGAAAATATTGTATTTTTCAATCTTTGGCATTAGTGATTGATGTGTGAATTTGAATAATAGTCCCATTAGGTGGTCTTCCATGTTATCCTATGAATACTATTCTATCACTGACAATGTTGTCCTTTAGGATTGATCTTCAAACATTCTTTTTGATGATGCATGTGATTCCATTGCTCCTTCATTTGCCATTCCCGACGTCATGCCATTGTGTTCAGGTGCCATGAAGTCAGTTCCAATTCATAGCAACACGATGTACAACAGAACAAAGCACTGTGCACCCCCTCAAAATTAGGTATGCTGCCGCCCATCATTGTCACCCTGGTGCCAATCCAGCTTGTTGAGCGCTCCTACTTCTCTGCTGACCTTTTACTTTACAGATCATCATGTTCCCCTCTAGGGACTGGGCTGTTCTGATCACATGTCCACAGTATCATCATGTCTTAAGTTTCACCACCCTCATATCTAAGAAATATCCTAGGTGTGCTTCTTCAAAGATACTTTGTTAGTTTTTCCGAAAGTCTGAAAAAGAATGGAGTGGAAGCCACATCTGACCTCTGGCTACAGAAAGAAGGAGAATCCAGTTGCACCTCCTCCCAGGCTGGTTCTTCAAAGGCAGCAGGAAGACACGCTTCATGTTCTAACCCCCTTTGCTCTATTCCGACACCAACCAGCCCCGGCTGCCCTCTGTTTCTGCAGGGCTCAATTAGCCATTGCAGTGGCTACACAGAACTCAAAGAAAATGCTCATGATGGTGTGGCTGTATTAAGCAAGTTAACAGGTTATAATAAACCAAGATAAGAAAACATTAAGTGTGCAGTCATTTTTTTAACAGCGGTGCCTCTTCTCAGCCATGTCAACAACCGCATCTCTTTATATACAGTTAGTCAACAGTGCATGTATATGCCATTCCAAGATTTATTCTGTGTACTGGGATACAACAGTGAACACAACTGATAAAAATTCTACTCGCTTCATGCTTATATTCTAGTTAGTGAGGAAAATCAAGAAAAAAATCATTGAAACTTTTATGTGTATGTTTGTATATATTTATTTATGTGTGTATATACATAGGGGAAAAGACAGAGATTGGTGAGATGTTTAGTGAAAAATGTTAAGAGGAAAAATAAATCGGAGAAGTGAAGGAGTATGTGGGTGGAGTAGATATTAAAGAGCTGGCATTTGACAAACACATGAAGGAGATGAATACGTGAACTTTGCAGGCAGAGAGGAGTGTTATTAGAGTCCCTGGTAAAATTGAGGAATAGTGTGAAAGCTTCATGGCTGGAATGATTAGCAAATTGAAGAGTAAGAGGAGATGCAGTTGTAGATGAAACATAAAGGACTAAGGACAGGTGGTTGACGTGTCATGGAGGACTCTGTTGACCTTGATAGTGACCTTTCTTGTAATTCTACATGAAACACGATGCCAGTGAGCACCTTTGAGCAGGTTGTAACAGGGTCACTCTGACAACTTTTGGGGGGAGTAGACTTTAGGGCACACGGAGGAAAAAGGGGCCCACTGAAAAGACTGTCTTGAGAAGACAATGGTTTACTACAATCAGTGGAGAAGTAGAGAGTAAAATGAAATTACGTTCTGGACGTATTTTGAAGGGAGATTGACAGAAGCTCATGACAGATTGGATATGAGATGTCATGTGAGGAGGAAAGAACGATCGCAAGATTTGGGATGCGATCATGAGAAAAAAGACCTTGCCATTAGCTGAGATGGAAAAATATCAGAAAGATAAATGTTGGAGATATTGTTCAGAAAAGAAGTTTGGAACATCATAAAGTTGTAAATGTAGTTAAGAAACCCAAGCAGGTCTGGAGTCCAAGCATACAATTAAGTGGTGCTCTCAATTTGTTGTGAAATGGCTGGACCATGTGCCTCAACTCTCTTTAAGATGCTTTATTTTCCTGGGGTCCTGCTAACTTTTCTTTGGACCATCATTCTTTGAAGAACTCAGTACTGCTCCACTGAACCTAAGTTGATTAAAATACCTTCCTTTTCTCAGTAGCAAAAAGGCAGGGATTTTAAAGCAAGGCTTTCGTAATAAAAGGAAGTTAGTAAAATCAAAGCAACATAAAAAAAGCAAGATGGAAGCTGAAAACCCTGAATTAAGGAAATTCAAATTCGGTTTCAGTACAATATGAAAATCTATCCTTTCTAGTTTATAGTACATACTGTAACAGAGGCCATCTTGAAGCTGTACTACATAAAAGCTCTCTTACAGAAAAAGTCTCCGCCCAAGAGATTGAGAGTCGAGATAGAAATGTAGTATCCTCTCATGTGTACTTCAAGCCTGACTCCTTAATTCTGGGTTCCTCTCTAAGGATCCTTCTCTTCCCCTAGTGATATGTATGCTGGAATTTACTACAGCACTTATGGAAGTCAAAATACCCAAGGACAGCCCTACAGTCCCAATGCTCTCATAAGAGCCACACACATGGCATTTCGAGGTGGATAGGGGTGAGTCCTTCAATGACAGCATGAGCCACAGTAGGTCCTCAGTAAATATCAATTACCTGGTCGTTCCCTTAGAATGACTAGTAATACCTTATGTAAATGTACCTTATGTCATCTTATCCCCAGGGAAGCTATTTTCTTTAAATTCCGAGCTATGGCTCTAGTTATGTGACCTCACTAAAATGTTTTTGCTCTTTCCCTTTTCTCATAGAACCTGAGAATTTTTTTAAAGGTCAAACCAACTCATAATTTACCTGACCAAATTGAGCCCCACATTCTCATGTGTCTTCATTGTTCAGGATGTCGAATGCATAATAATCACCTCTCTTGGTCAAGATCATTGGAGCTATTTAATTTATTTTGCCTTTTTCACATCTTACAAATAATGTTACAGTTGTTGGGTGTCATCCAGTCCGTTCCAACTCAGAGGGACCCTCCGTACATCAGAACAAAGCACGGCCACGTCCCGCGCCAGCCTCTCCGTTCTTCTTATGCTTAAGACCATTGTTGCAGCCATGGTGTCAATCCATCCTGTGGAAGGCCTTCGTTTGCGCCACCCCTCGGCTGTACCAAGCATGATGTCCCTCTCCAGGGACCTTTCCCTCTCGATGACATGTCCAAAGTACATGAGGAAAAGTTTCATCACCCCTGCCCACAGAGCATTCTGGTAGTACTTCTTTCAAGTCCGATTTGTTTGTCCTTTTGGCAGCCCATGGTATCTTCATTATTCTTCATCAGCACCATCATTCAAATGCTGATTCCGTCTTCTTCAGTCAATTTCCAACTTTCATATCTCTATGAAGTAATTGAAAATACCATGGCTGGGGCCAGCAACAATCTAGTAATCAAAGGCAGAGTGTTGCTTTTCAACACTTTAAAGAGGTCTTATGCAGCAGATTTACCCAATGCAATGCATCATTTGAACTATCGACTACTGCAGTTATCAGCATTGATTGTAGATCCAAGCAAGACAAAATCCTTGATGATTTCAATCTTTCCTCCATTGATTAGGATGTTAACCATTGATCCAATTGTAAGGATTTTGGTTTTCTTCACAGTGAGTTGTAATCCATACTGAAGGCTCCAATTCTTGATCTTCTTCAGCAAGTGCCCCAAGTCCTCCTCACTATTAACAGGCAAGGTTGTGTCATCTGCTTATCACAGGTTGTTAATAAGCCTTCCTCCAATCCTGATGCTGCATTCTCCATATATTCCAACTTTTCTGATTATTTTTTCAGCATACATGAATGAGTATGATGAGAAGATGCCACCCTGACACACAGGGTTCCTGTTTTTAAATCATTATTAATATTGCTTTGTTCTTTTGCACAACTTCCTCCGTATCCAAATAGAATTCTGTATGACCACATGGATGTTCCAGAATTCCCATTCTTCTCAAGGCTACCCATAGTTTGTTATGATTCACATAGTTAAATGCCTTTACCTAGTCGATAATATATAAGCAGTTATCTTTCTGGTATTCTCTGCTTTCAGCCAAGATTCGTCCGACATCAGCAGTGGTATCCCTGGTTCCACATCCTCTTTTGAATTCAGTCTGAACCTCTGGTAATTGCCTACCAAAGTACTGTTGCAACAGTTATTAGATGATTTTCAGCAAACATTTTTTATGTGATATTAATGATATTCTAATATAATTTGAACATTCTGTTGGGTCACCTTTCTTTGGAATGGGTACAAGTATGAATCTCTTGGTCAAAATAGCTGTCTTCCAAATGCTTCCAGTGCTCCATCGGCTGGTTAAAACATTTCAATTAGCATTCCATCAATTCCTGGAGCTTTGCTTTTGGCTAATAATTTCAGGGCAGCTAGACGTGTTCCTCAAGTCTCACCGGTTCTTGCTCATATGCCAGTCCTTGAAATGGCTGAGTGTGGACTAGTTCTTGCTAGTGTAGCGATTCTGTGTGTTCTTCCCATGTTGTTTTGACGCTTCCTGAATCTTTCGATATTTTGCCCATAGAATTTTCCAGTGTTGCAACTCGAGGCTTGAATATTTGTCTTTCGTTCTTTCGTTTTAAGATCTGTTGAGCATATTCTTCATTGTTGGTTTTCTAACTCTAGGTCATTGCACGTTTTATGATATTTCCCTTTGTCTTCTCCAGCTGCCCTGTGAAACGTTCTCTTCAGCTCTTTTCCTTTTCACGTCTTCCATGTGCCTTGGCCACGCTACCATTCGGAGTAAGCTTTAGCGTCTCTTTGACAACCTAGCCACCAAATGAGTTCTGTAGAGTAGTTTCACATAATATCAATAAGTGCTGCATGCAAAATGGCTTCATGGTGAAATCTGTTGAACTGCATAAATCAGAGTGATAATGTTTACGTTAGATTCCTAGTCTTTAATTCACTTAAACTCAAAACTCACTGTAAGTGGGTCGATTCCAATTCACAGTGACCTTGTCAGTCCTTAACAGTCTAAAAACATATTGTAAATCTTCGGGAAAGATATAGCATCTGAAGAATATCCCAAACTTTATTAAGCACGGTATTTTTTTTAATCTTTTGTTTTTAAAAAAGCTTCAGGGTATCCACTTGGGTTGGTACTAGAACATTTTGGCACTTACTAGATATGCAAAGGTAGACTTTATAAATATGTATAAATTGCCTGAACAAATTTTAGGATGGTGGGACATTTACTTGTAATGTAGAATATTCTGAGAAAGGAAAGCTTTTACACTAAATGATCATACCTTAATTATTACGATTGATTTTAATTGAGCAGTCAATTTGAGCTAATGGATAAAATACTAACCTAAAAAAGAATTGATGTGTTTTCTTCTTCTGTACAATCATGCTGTTTTTGAAGAAATTAACATTTTTTAAAACCTCTCCAGTAAGGTAAAGTAATTCTTACAGGAGTAATAAAGACATTGTGATTAGTATAAAACCTAGTCTAAGATGGCTTGGGCAGAATTTCTCAAATTTTATTCTAAAAGATGGCTTATTCTGCTGTTAATTAGTCTCCTATGAGGAAAGGCTCAGTTATGTTCTAACATTTCTACATTTTCCACCAGCTAGAACAATCACATTCCAATTAGTGAATCTGAAGTTCATGGAAGTCCTTCAGTGAAACGTTTTTATTTAGAGTGTAAAACTAACATTGTCCAAAATGATTTCGCTTTCTTGTCCTTGTCCTTTCTTTTTTTCTCTTTCATTCATGGCTATTCATTTGAACACTTAACATCTCAAGTATCATTTTCCATGTTGAGTTGGAAATGCCCTTTTCTGCTTCCAGTAGTTAGCATTGTGTTTAATCCATTGTAATGGAAAAGAGCAATTACATCAGTAATCTAAAAATATGGACTTCTGATTCATAGTACAGATTAGCCACATGTATCTCTATGACACCCCTTTTCAAAACATCCACTGCCATCGAGGTCTTTCTGACTCATAGTGACGTAGTGGCTGCCCCAGTGGTCTCAAGTATACCACCGACTGTGAGGATGCTACAGGGCCACACGGTTCTGTCCTGTCTACATAGGGTCACTACGTGTCAGAACGAACTTAGTGGCACTAACAGTAGCAACACTAATAGTATAATAGAGGAATCAAAAGAAGGGAGGGACGAGGGAAGAAGACAGAAGACGCCCTCTTATCTTTCCCTATCCCCCCCTCCTCAACTTCTAGCACTGATAGAAAGAGACCTATAGTTGCACCCTAGATGGCTGTTCACAAGCTTTTAAGATCTCAATCACTGCTTACCAAAACAAAGCAGAACCAGACTCGCTGCTATTGAGAACTGCCCCTATAGGATTCTGATTGTGTAATGTCCTATGGGAGGAGACTGGTGGTTTCAAACTGCTGACCTTAAAGTTAGCAGCCCAACATGGAACCACTATGCCACCCAGGGCTCCTTACAAAAGCAAGATGTGAAGCATTGTCCTTGAGAACTGTATTATGCCAATTGACCTTGGTGTTCCCTGACACTGAGGTCCTGAGCTCCCAGGCCCAGTGACTCATCTCCTCAAGGTATTTGGTCTGTCTAAGAATTTTCATAAACTTTCCTCTGTATGTACCACCATATTCATGGATATATTTGCATCACATATTCTCTATCAAACCTAGATATATTTATGGGGAAGTTATTTTTTAAAGATATAAATGAATAAAGCTAGAAATTTTCTCATGACAAAAAGGTAAGGAATTTTGAAACCATAAAGGAGCAGAGTAACAACCTGCAGACAACACAACCTTGCTTCCTGAATGGGAGGAGGGATTGAAGCACTCACTGAGGGAGGTCAAGGATTGCAGCCTTCCAGGTGGATTACAACTCGATGTAAAGAAGACCAAAGTCCTCACAACTGGACTCATAGGTAACAAACATCACCGTCAATGGAGAAAAAATCGAAGCTGACACGGTTTACATCTTCCTTACATTCATCATCAGTGCTCATGGAAGCAGCAGTTAAGAGATTGAAGGATGCATGGCACTGGGTCCATCTGCTGCACCAGACCTTTTTAAAGTGTTGAAAAGCAAGGATGTTACTTTGAAGACTCAGGTGTGCCTGACACTAGCCTGGCTCTAGCCATTCCACTGCCTCGGATGCATATGAAAGTTGGACATTGAATAAGGAGGACTGAAGAAGAATCAAAGCACTTATATTGTGGTGCTGGTAAAGAATATTAAAAGTACCATCGACTGCCCAAAGAACAAGCAAATCTGTCTTGGAAGAAGTACAGCTATAGAATGCTCCAAAGAGGCAAGGATGGTGGGATTTTGTCTCACATACTTTGGGCCTGCTGTCAGGAGAGACAAGTCCCTGGAGCAGGACATCATGTTTGGGAAAGGAGAGGGGCAGTGAAAATAGGGAGGCCCTTGATAAAGTGAATTAATGAGGTGACTCAAACAGCAGAACAGTTGGGAGGATGGTGCAGGGAGAGGCATCGTTCATTCTGTTGGTCACCAGGAATGACTCTCTGGCACTTAACAATAACAACAAAGCCAGCAACTTGCTAGATGACCTTCAGGTAGGAGCTGGGAGTTGAGGACTGACAAAGCTACCGTTTTGAATGTTGTTGGCCATCATTGAAAGAGAAGTGGTTGAGGGCCTCACTGTAGTGATTCAATGCTTAGCCAATCGTGGCTTATCTTTGTTTATACTACTCATTTGAAACTGTTCAAAGTTGTTCCATGCTTTATCTATTATTGAAGGATTGGCATAAAACTATGCTTAGCAGGATGACATAGGAAACGAATATTAATCTTTCTTGAACTTCTACAGTATACCATATAATCATCTGCATTTAATTGTAACAATCATCCAACTAGGTTAACTGTCATTTTCCCATTTTACAGATGAGAGTACCAAGGCTCAAGGGCTTTCAAATGACTTGAGTTACCATCTGGGCCAAGGTGAAAGGTGGTTTTACCCAAAGTTTGGTCAGATTCTAAAGCTTTCTCTTTTTGTCCATTGTTGGTGTTGATTCCCAAAATTATACTTTGTGATTTACAGGTTGCCCAAGTCCAGGGAATTATTTCAGTTGCTGGTTTTAAAACTCTCCTACTAGGTTTAGACTGCATATGGAAAAGGGGAGTTCCTGGAGAGAATTATGGAGCTCAATTGCATAGTGGGTTACAAACTGAGCCACTAGCCACGTTAGTGGTTGGAACCCATCAGGTGCTCTGGTGGAGAAAAACAAGGTTGCCTGTTCCAGGAAAATGTTAAACTCTGGAAAACCCAACAGGGCAGTTTTACTCTGTCCTACGGGATCTGTTAAGAGTTGGAATTAAAGCAATGGCAGGGGGTGTTTTGGTCATGACAATTGGTCTTTAGAGCCTGCTGCTGACAGCTCTGTGTCAATCTCCAAGAGCCAAAGAGCACAAACTATTTACAGAGAATAATGATTAAGAATTAACTATGGTAATGAAAAATTTGCCTGGCTTACTAGAGAAAAAGATAATTCAAGTACCCTAGGACTTGCGATTTACTGCTCTTTTCTTTTCTTTTGCAGGTAAGTTTGGAAATGCTTTATTTGCTTATGGAACAGAGGTATGGTGTCACCGTTTCCTGAATTTCATTTGAATTGCTTTTACTACTGTGCGTGAGAGATGATTTGTTTCACCATTCTTGTTGTGGTGGTGGTTGTTGATATTGAAATGTAAT
This sequence comes from Echinops telfairi, assembly GCF_000313985.2. Taxonomy (NCBI): domain Eukaryota; kingdom Metazoa; phylum Chordata; class Mammalia; order Afrosoricida; family Tenrecidae; genus Echinops; species Echinops telfairi. The sequence continues at coordinate 93,457,391 of NW_022111373.1, forward strand.
ATTGTGGTTCAAGCTGTTTGATTGAGGAGCTTTGAGTCTGTGATTACATAATGTAAGCCCCTGCCCTGTTTGTGTTTGTGTTGTGTTGTAGAGACTTCTGTGTTAGGTATTAGGGAGAGGACTGGATTGAGGGCGAGGGGAAATAGAAAGAGAACAGAGAAGAATGTTCATGCAATGAGAGGCTGGACGGCTGAAGAGGCCATCAACGTTCTGCTCTCTGCATAGAATCTCAATAGCACTGAGCTATGAGGAAAAGCTGCTGTTTCATGAGCAAAAGCATTAAGCCAAAGATGGTGTTCGTTGACTTTTCTTAGCCCTTGGTGGTGTGTGTTTTCCCAAGACTGCGAAAAGTTGCTGGCCAGGCAATTGCTGATGGATATCTTTGAGAATGGAATGGCAGTAACCATTTTGACTCAGAAGTCACATTTTAATTAGAAACACTGAAATACACCCACTTCCTGGAAACCATATATTAAAAAAGAAAAACTCAAATGAAGTATATATGAACCATTTCAGATAGGGAGAACAAAAGTAATTTCAATAAAGCTTCCAGATCTCAAAAGAGAAGATAGCATATCAGAGGGACTTAGGAAAACGAGGGCTTTGTATTGGTGAAAGTAGGGGGTCTGTTAAGTTGCCCACGTAGGATTCTAGCCTTATTCTAATATTACTACTGAGACTCTTTTTTATCAGTTTATAAAATCATTGGTGTTTGAAGTTTGATCAAATAAAGCATTAAAGTAGGTTCCATGTTAGTTATAAATGGAATATGTATTGTAGTAAGACTGGATGTGTTTTTAAAACTAATGCTAAGCTTTATTGTTTCATGCAAAACAAAATCCAAAACACCTTGAAGACATGAAACCAAACAGTTTGAATTAAGTTAGAAGAAACCAGTTAGGTACAAGGGAGCACAGGAGATGTGAAAGGATCGGCATGTATTTACTTGGATCTCTTTGGATTCTCTCCTATATAATCTGATCTGTGTCACACTACCTTGGTTGGAATCAGTTTAGATATTACAAAAATTAAGTTAAGCAAATGTGTTCCTTGAAAAACTATAAATTTGGTATTTGAATATATATATATCCCCAAGGCTCTTCTGATTACTGTCCAGGTGGTTGGTGGTCTGATTCATAGTGACCCTGTGTACCAGAGAACATATCACTGCGTGGACCTGTGCCATCCTCCCAATTGTTATGTTTGAGTCCACTGATGCAGGCAGTGTGACAGACAAGACATCTCATGAAGGGAGATTTTTGTCAACCTTTGAATTATCAAGTAGGATGTCTTTTACCAGAATCCGGTCCCTCCTGGTAACATGTTCAAAGTACTTCAGGCTAAATCTCATCAACCTCGCTTCTAAAAAGCATTCTGGCTGCATATCTTCTAAGCCAAGTTTTTGTCCTGTGGCAGCCCTTAGGACAGTTAATATTCCTCGCCAACAGCACAAGCTGAAATGTACCAGTGCTTCTCTCATCATCCTTGGTCATCACCCAGCTTTTACATGTCTATAAGGTGATTGACTGTGGCTTGCGTTAGGCACACTTTAGTTCTCAAAGTGACATTGTTGCTCTGGAACACTCCATAAAAAGGTATCTTGCAGCAGATTTGTCTAATGCAGTAAGTCATTTGATCTCTTGACTGCTGCTACCAAGAGCATTGATTGTGGACCCAAGTAAAATAATGTTCTTAACTTAAACTTTTCTCTATTTGTCAGGAAGTCGTTTTCTCGTCCAGGTGTGAGGATTTTTGTTTTCTTTGCCTCAAGCTGTAATTCATACTGAAGACTGTATTTTTTGAACTTTATCAGCCAGTATTTCAAGTCCTCTTGGCTTTCAACAAGACATACTGTGTTATCTGTATATTGTAGGTTGTTAATGACCCTTCCTCCAATATTAAAGCTACATTCTTCTTTATGTAGTTCAACTTATTGAATTATGTGCTCAGAAAACTGATTGAATAAGTATATACAATCAACTTGAAAATGCAGCCCTGACATCCACCTTTCCGGATTTTAAATAATTCAATATCTACCCTTGGTTTGAGAGACTGCCTCTTCAAAACACCGGGTATTTTTTTACCAACTTATCCAAGTGGCCGTGTATTTTTGGAGCTGTTAGGTTTTTTTTTGCATTAAACCATAAATGGGTTTACATCTCATCAACTTTTGATCGTATTTATTCATAACTTTCAGTTTTTGAATATAATACGCTGCCTCACATTATGAAATAATATTTTGTAATGTATATGGAACATTACTACTTTTATGAACTATGATCTTTATGAAATTATAAACTTATAAAAACAATCAACCTAATCCATATTACTTTGAAAAACAGTAAAAATAAATACACTATATCCAACAAAAAATACATTCTTTGTTCCCCAGTGTTCATTTGCTGATATGTTCCTTTGTTAGGCAATGTACTATTGTTACTATACTCAACAACTATACAACTACATGGAGAAACAAAGACAGTGTGCAAATATTATCCCTGAGACACTGTGCAAAAATTATCTCCTAGCCTTTGGTTTGATTAGTTGTGGAGACCTTATCCTACACAGTTACAGTTATTTCATATATTGTAGTTAGCACAGGACCTATATAGAAACAAAGGTTCCTAGTGCTTTTTTAATGCATGGTACTTTGTATAACATTTTTCTCTGTGAAGCGGTACCTTACAAAATGTGCAAATATACCTGGTTTCACTTCTTTTTCCATGGGCAGCGCAAACTCTACAGGCTCTGGTAGGAAATTTCTGTTGTCCATTGCTTGAAATGGACACAGGTTCATGCTGCTTCACGTCACCTGACAGCCCTCCTGGTGGGTCTTCACGTGGTGCTCTCCCTGCTCTACTGGGGGCAGGGCTGGACATCTCTCTCTCTGGTTCCAGAGAGCCTTCATTTTCATCGTCAGTGATCCAGTATTGTGCCACTGACAGGAGAAACTGCTTGTCCTTCCTTTCTTTCTCTGGATTCAGGGCATTGTAAATTCTATAACAATTGAAAAAGTCCACAGTTTATGAGATAAAGGATGACTTTTTTGTCATTGCTTTCCTTAGAATAGGATAATATGAGCAGCACTGATCTGCAACATCAACTCCCTTCCTGTGGGCATTATATTGATGTATACACACAGGTTTCAATATACCCTCTCCAGTTTTTCTATTGTTCTTTCCTGTATTTGAGACAGAAGCGTCATGAACTGTTTATCTCATTCTGACATCTCGCTTGTCTTTCCATATGAGGAGAAGAACGTCACCTTCTCTACAGAAAACTGTGTCACCTGTCTTCATTCTTGATGCTTTGGCTTTGAGAGTTAGTGGTAAACCTCTGTTCGCTCCAATAGTACCACAGACTCTAGTTTTGTTTTCAGTAGTAAATCAGCAGTAGAGGGACTGTGAGAGTAATGATCCTGGTAGATATGGTGCCACATACCAAGATAAGGGCCAAGAACTGAAAGAATGGTTTCTTCCCAATTTCTTCCCTTCACCAGTATAAATACTGTCTTTGAAATGATTCTATCAATCCAGGTTGAGGGAAATACATTGAAAACAAGTGTTTAACAAACGGATGAACCAACCATAGAAGGATGGGATGTACAAATTGAAGAAATCTACTAAAAGGCTTTGGTCAGAAATTGGTCAATCAGGCAACCCACTTGTGTTGTTAATTATGGACATTTGGAATGCAAAAGATGGAAACAAAGAAGAATGTAAAGTCTTTGGAAAATACAGACCTTTTGATAGAAAGAAAGCTGGTGATCACGCGATAGAAATTTTCAGAGCCAATGACATGACCATAGAAGACAACTTTTGCAATGTCACAACAGGTGGCTGGACACATGCACTCCTCCGGAGGCAATCCAGAGAGATCCAATTGAGTTCATCTGATTGAAGAGACGATGGAGTAGATCAATCGCGACACCTCCAAACAGGCTACGGATTGACGGAGGGACAGACCGTCAATTGTTCTTTCCATATTGCAGCTATAGCCTGTCACTCTCGCACACCATCCTAACACGTAAACCATGCTTTGTAATCTTTGCTGGGTTGTATGTTTGAAACCTCAGTCTCCACGGAATCATCCCCTCGTCCAAAGACAACTGTTGCTTTGGTCTGTAAAGTGTCCTGGATTTATTGAGGAAATAATCCAGCACAGGTTGAATTTTAAAGAGCCTTCCAGAGCTATTGTCCATTTTTGTGTTATCATTAAAGTGTCAGAATGTCCATATTTGTTCAAATCTATTACGACTCATAGTCTGTGAAAATATTGGGGTAGTATTAAAGGATCTGTTGACCAATAATCTTTCCAGCTATCTTTTCTTGTTTGTCCCGTTAGAAGAATTAGGGCTAAGAGTTTCTTCATGTCTTTTTGTGTAACAGGAGACTGCTTGAGTGATTTAGGTGATGTTTGACATCTCACTGAGGTTTGATCATGATAAGTGCACAACTCCTTGCAAAACAATTCAAACAAATAGTAACTATTTGATTTAACCAAAATGCACTAAAATTCTAAATAAACAAAAAGAACATGAAGACAATCAATTTGATACTTTCACTACTGATATAAACACCTAAATAGACGAAGTAGTTAAAAGATATCCAAGCAGATGGCATCTGAAGACAACGTGTAGAAATCATGAGATATCTCGTGATCCGTTCATAACAGATGGCACAAGAAATACAAGTAAACTTGGGATCCGTCCGCAATGTGTTAATCTAGAAACAGCCCTCATGAGCACAATTACTCACAAACCAAAACCAAATTCACTGCCATCGGGTCTGTGCTGTCTCATAGTGACCCTCTTGTGGGTTTTGAAAGCTGTAACTGTCCCAGGAGTAGAAAAACCACCTTTCTCCAGTGGAGTGGGATGGCTGACCATGTAGATTGCAGCCCAACTCGTAACCACTACACAACCAAGCCTCCTCCATGAGCACAAGTATGAGTTCTGGAATTCCATTCTTCCCATTCATTTTCATCAATTCCTGGAGCCTTGGTGTTAATTGATGCTTTAATGTTTATAAAGATTAGAGACTTATAAATCCTGTGGAGCATATGTCTCTGTCCTCTAGGGTGTTTGGGAGTTGGAAGAGCCATGGGCTTTATCTCACTCTTAGAGGAGTGTTTCAGCCCAATGGACAATAAGCTTTCCACGAAGGGATAGACAGCAAATATTCTAGATTCTGAGGGCCATTAAACCTCTGTTGTAACAAAACAAATACACCTGTAGCTCCCAAAGCACCCGTTTACAGATAGTGCAAAGAAGCCGTCATGGCTGCACTCCAAGAATACTTTATTACAAAATAGGCATTATGAGGGATTTGGTTTGTGGTAATGTTTGAACCCATCCTAGCCTCTTTTGAAATGAAAAACTGTAAATTAATATTTAACACATTGGAATGGTATATTGACTACATTTGTTGTTGTTAGGTACAGTTGAACGGATTCGGACTCATAGAGACCCTGTCTCTATGATATATATGTATCATATATCTCGATATATTGACTATGTTTGTAGTTGTTAGCACAGCTGAGTCGATTCGGACTCATAGAGACACTGTCTATGTACCGCAGCAAGAAACTGCTGGGTCCCGTGTCCCCCTTACAATGGTGCTTTTGTTAGAACCCCTTCGTGTAGCCACTGTGTCAGTCCATCCGGTGGAAGGGCTTCCGCTTTTTCGCTGCCCTACTGTTGACCAAGCGTGATGTCCTTCCCCAGGGACTTCTCTCTCCTGATAATAGATCCAAAATCCAAGAGGAAAAGTCTCGCCCTCCGTGCCTCTCAGGAGCATTCTGGCTGTACTTCTTTCCAGACAGATTTGTTTGTTCTTTTTCTGGTTGGTGGAAACTTCCAACCTTCTTTGCCAGCACCACACTTCAGATGCACCAACCCTTCTTTGGTGTTCTTGAGTCAGGGCCCATCGAAAATGCCATCGCTTAGGACAAGCCCGCATTAGTCCTCACAATATTTGTGCTGCTGGACACTTTACAGAGGTCCGGTGCAGCCAATTTGCCCAATTCTATGTGTTGTTTGATCCTTGAATGTTTTCTCCATTTATCATGATTTTACTTACTAGTTCAGGGGTGAGGCTTTGAGTCTTGTTTACCTTGGGCTGCAATCCATACTGAAGCCTGCAACACTTGGTCTTCATCAGCAAGTGCTACAAACCTTCCACACTTTCAGCAAGCATGGTGTGTCTTTTGCGTATTTCAGGTGGTTAATGAGCCTTCTCTGACCCTGATACTGCATCTAGCTTCTCTGATTATTTGCTCATGGACTGCCTTTGGACACAAACACATGATCAAAAGAGGAATGAAATGTTTCAGCTGCAGTTTACTGGTGTTCATTGCCCTTATGTCAGGTCTAGGTGTGACAACTCCATGAGTACAGCATAGCAGTGCTCCCCAGGCTTTCAAGGTGGGCGGGTTCAAAATGCCAACCTTTTCCCAGTCGTCAAATGCTGAACCATTTGCACAATTCCCGGCCACCCAACTGCGCTTTTGAAGTGAGAAGTTAGAAGCTTTGATGGATTTAAACACTAGAGGGCACAAAAGGGTGCGTTTTAAATCAAAGCACTTTTGTAAACAGAACACTGCAATTATGAAGACAGTGGCCTGGAGAAGAGCCATGTGACCTCAGTGTGCATAATTTGTCTGAAATGCCATCCAGCAGTCCCAGTGACCTCACTCCCCGCAAGAACCTGACGTGGTTGATGACTGTGCACAGCTGTAATAATAGCCATATGCCCGTGTGTGTGTGTGTGTGTGTGTGTGTGTGTGTGTGTGTGTGTGTGTGTCTTTGCTTTGGGCTATAAACACATAGACAAAATTAGGAATTTATATGGTATAGTTGTGTTCTTTTACCCCGTAAGTGAAGGATAGTGTTTTAATTGCCGTAGGTTGAGGCTAATTGTCATGTGGTGAGAGTTCTCATTGTGGTAACTAAATTCAATAATAAAATAATTATAAAGTATAGTATGTTTAGTTAAGCTTAAAATGTCATCATAAAAGAATGGGTGCAAATATAGTTTGCTACTTTTTTTAACTTAAGAGTTTTCGTTTAGAAAAATGATTTAAAATTATCATGAGCCTCAAGTCTCAATAATATGCTTACCTTTAAATATAGCCGTTCTGGCTATAAAGTGAGGAATCCCTCCTGCCCCAATGCTTACAGTACTCGACCACTAAGCAAAAGCCTGCTGATTCTAAACCATCAGCCATTCTGTGGAAAACAGATGTTGCACTCCATTTCCATAGAGATTCACAGCTGAGAAACCTGATGAGCTAGTTCTACTCTGTGCTATCGGGGCGCTGTGAATAGGAATGAGTAAGAGAGCTGTTTGCTGTATGTGTTGGTTTTTTTTTAATGTGTAGCTATTCGTATTACAAATGGTTTTTGAGATATTAAAACTATTTCTGCTCAAAGATGCCACAACAGTACTTATGATATTGAAAAGGTAGACATAGCCCATATTTTTCACATTAAACTAACAGTTAAATAAATTATAGTATTCAACTTAACCAATAGAATCTTCGACAGAGGTTTAAAATATTTTCAAATGGTAAGAAGTGATATGGGAAACTACTCATCATAAATGATTAGATGTTAAGCACATCTCAGTCAATGCAATATTAAAATTAGTTTATATAATGACCAGATTTACAATGGTTATCTATAGCTATAGATGATATTTTTCTTCTCTGCATTAAAAAAATTTCTAATGGATATTTATCTTTTCTATAGTCATAAAAATAAATATTCAAAATTAGAGCTGCTGTAATATTTTGATGGCACGTTTTTGATATGACACTTGCATTAGTCTGGGTAGACTAGAGAAACAAATTCATAGACATTTATTAGTGTATGAGAGTTTTATATAAAGAGTAATTGTACTTTAAGAAAGCCTTCCAACCCAGTCCAATCCAAGCCCCTAAGTCCAATATTAGCCCATATGTCTGATACCAATCTATAAAGTCCTCTTTAGACTCACAAAACACATGCAATGACACTGAATGCAGGACAATCACAGGTCAGTGGGTAGAAAGTCTTTGGATCCAGTGGTCTAAGCATCTCATTGCTGGGAACCCCTTCCATGTGACTTCTCCAGTTCCCAGGGCTGCATCAGGGTAGGTCCATGTGGCTTCTCCTCAGGGATGTCTCACTGAAAGTGAGCCCAGAGAGAAAGTGTCTCCAGCCTCCAAGGAGGAAACTCGGGATTTTCCAGAATTCTCAGGAGAAGGCCATACCCACACAGAGACCTTATTGGCTATCACACGAATGACAGTCTAGACTCCACCCCTTCACTCTTAATCCTCTCAAATCCCAAATTGACACCAAATTATGTAAGTACCACAACACTTAAGTAAGTGTTGGTAAAAATCAGCAGGTTTCAGAAAATTATATTTTATGCCTTAGAAATTTATGTAAATAATTGTTAGGCAGGCATAGCATTAGAGTTTTCCACTTAGCCAGCTGAACAGGTGATTTTTCTTGAGTTTCCGGATGGTCTAGTGGATAATGCATTGGGCTGCTAATAGCAAGGTCAGTAGTTCAAACTCACCAGCTGCTCCAACTGAAGAGCAGTTCTACTGGAGAAAGATGAGGCGTTCTGTTCCTGTAAAGATTGGCAGCTCAGAAACCCGGAGGGGCAGTTCTACACCACCCTGTAGGGTCACTGGGAGTCAGAACCTACTTGTCGGCAGTGAGTTTGAGAGTTTACCTTGAGTTGCGCTGGACAAAGTGGTAAGATGGGTCGACACACCCCGGGGACAATGATCAGAGAGCAAAGGTCTGCTCCCTGGACATGTAGGCACAGACATTTAATACAGAATTTTCCCTGGCCTGGGGCAAAGCCTGCTACCTAATGCACAAACACGCTCACACTCATCCCGGTCAGGGTGCCTGCTTCTCTTTACTTTCCTCTTAAAAATCAGCTCTCTCTGTGGGTCTTTCTCTGTAAGCAAAGCTCATTGTCTTGTGGTGTGGAGTGGCCCCAGTATGGGAAGCAAGTGATTGAAGGATGTTAAATTGGACTTTGTCAAGAGCACAGAAACTCTCACAGAAAATATTGGAAGACATCCCATAAGCAATACTGGCAAGAATGCCACAATGATGTGCGGTGACATGAAACCCAGTCACTAGGTCCAATCCAGATTTCTCACCTGATTTTTAAGTAACTTTAGTTATCTTAGAAATCTGAACATTTCCCTTTTTTTATTTCATGAAGACATGCCATGATTAAAGGCACAGAATGGAAACTGTACGGAATCCTTATTCGTACCTCATTTGCACGTATTTATTAGTGTCCTTAGATTTTTTAGGACCCCAGTGGCAGAGTTACTAAGGGAAAGCTGGGCTATAGGAACTGTCAGCCACTCTGCCTTAGAGAGCTATGGCACTCTGCTTCCATAATGATCTACAGCCTTGGACACCTTCTAGACCAGGGGTCCTCAAACTTTTAAACAGGGGGCCAGTTCACTGATCCTCAGACTCATTGGAGGGCTGGACTATAGTTTTAAAAAAAACTATGAACAAATTCCTATGCACACTGCACATATCTTATTTTGAAGTAAAAAAACAAACGGGGCAAAAACACCCAGCGGGCCGGGTAAATGTCCACGGCGGGCCATAGTTTGAGGATGCCTGTTCTAGACTGTTCTATGCTGTCTTATTGTTCCCTGTCCTATATAATAGTTATGAGTCAGGATCTACTCAACCACAGTGGGATTAGATTTGGTCAGAGATTTTAATTACTTTACTTTGAACACTAAGATGCACCTGACACAAGCCACATTATTTTCAATGGCCTCCTATGCCTGTGAAAGTTGGATATTGAATAAGGAAGACCAAAGAAGAATAGAATAGATGCATTTGAATTATGATGCTGGATATCTATATGACAGCACCATGGACTACCTAAGGAACAAACAAATCTGTCTTGAAAAAAGCGCTGTTAGAATGCTCCTTCGGAGCAAGGATGGTGAAACTCCATCTCACATACTTTGAACATGTAGTCAGGAAAGACCAGTCCCTGGAGAAGGAGATCATGCTTGGTAGAGTAGAGGGTTAGCAAAAAAGATGAAGGCCCTGAACAAGATGAATTGATACCGTGGCTGCGACAATGGGCTCAAACATAAGAACAAGTGTGAGGATGGCCATGACCGAGCACATCTGGGTTGGAACTGACTTGCTGGAGCCGAATGACAATAGTCCTCGTGTGTACATGTTTACCTGTAAATATGGTGAACTGCAAACATCGAATAGACGATAAGTTAATTCTTCAAGCAATCCTTTTAATTTAAACAAACTCCTTTCCATACAATGTTTATCTTAATTGGCATGTAACCCACTTCTAGCAGAATCAATCAGTTATTGGGAATTGTTTACAATGTTATGGCTGCCATTCTGAAACTAACTACTTTATATCCTCAAAGGATACGTTTTTTGTTTGTTTCTTTAAAAATTTTTGAACGAGATTGTATCACATACTAAGAGAATTAATTAATTATTTGGAATTGTTTACAAAGATATGTTTGCCATTGTAAAGGTAATGAGTTTCTATCCTTAAATAATGATTTTTTCCTTCCCTTCAAGTTTTTGAACCAATTTGGGTTATAATAAACTTTTTTTTAAAAATCAGTTATTTGGAATTGTTTATGAGCTATGTCCGGTTTTCCAAAGTTAACTAGTTAATATATTGAAATGCTCATTACTGATTTATGGGTATGAGGTGTCCTCAAACAGTGAAATAAAGGTTAGAAAAAAGCTGTGAGCAACTTAAGCCTTCGCTCTTGTCCACTGGGGAGACGGAATGCCAGGTGACGTGGCTTGTCTAAGCTTGTTACCAAAGAAGACGGAAAGCCTCAGATCCCCTCGGGAAGGAAGCAGAATTAAATATTCATTACATGGAGGAATAGCAGCATTTAGATCCAAATAATGAAATTTCCCTGGAGCCTGTCTCCTGAAGTTTGTGGCATCCATTGAGCACACATTTACTGATCTCTACCCCGCTATCCGGGGGCATACATGGCCCCTGAAGTCCCCGGCCCAGGAGAACAGTGGGCAGTTGGCAAAGGCTTTCAGTGCCCAGCACTCCTTCCGGGAAGAGAAGACCGTGACATGCACTCGTGCCCCAGATAAGAAGGAAATGAAAGCCTCTCTGCTGATCGCCACAGTGGCCTCTGACGTGTGTTCCCTTTGAATCATACCTGTATCTTACCGGATAACCCATACATCGCCATGTCCAGCCTCACTTCTTATCACGGCTTTATTATGAGTTCTCAGATACCCTGAACCAAAACACGAATGCTCACTAGCTTTTCAGACGTCAGTCATTACTCATGAGAGTAGGGTATGGACTGTAGTCTGGTGGACTGTTCTATTCTGGTTGTTGAGATGCCCTGGCGGTTCTGTGGTGTAACAAAATGAAGCCCACATGGAAGAAGCACACCAGCCTATGCAACCACGAGGTGTCGAAGGGATCAGGTATAAGGCATCATCAGAACAAAAAATCTTACCATAGTGAATGATGAAGGGAGTGCCGAGTGGAGATCCAAAGCCCATTAGTAGGCCACTGGAGATCCCCTTGCAGAGGGGTCTCAGGGAGGAGACGAGCCAGTCAGGGTGCGATATAACAACGATGAGAAATACAACTTTCCTCTAGTTCCTAAATGTTTCCTCCCCGCTCCCACTACCATGACTCGAATTCGACCTTGCAAGTCTGGCTAGAACAGAGGATGTACACTGGTACAGATGGGAACTGAAAATACAGGGAATCCAGGGCAGATGAGCCCTGCAGGGCCAGTGGTGTGAGTGGCAAAACAGGGAGGGTAAAGGGAGAATGAGTAGGAAAGAGGGAACCGATTACATGGAACTGTGTGTGACCTCCTCCCTGGGGGACAGACAACCGAAAAGTGGATGAAGGGAGACGTCGGACAGGGCAAGATATGACAAAATACCAATTTATAAACTATCAATGGCTCATGAGGGAGGGGGGAGCCGGGAGGGAGGGGAAAAATGAGGACCTAATGTCGGGAGTTTAAGTGGAGAGAAAATGTTTTGAGAATGATATACAAATGCGCTTTACACAATTGATGTGTGTATGGATTGTGATAACAGTTGTATGAGCCCCTAATAAAATGTGTGTTTTATTTAAATGAAGCCCCTGCCCCCATACCAGCCTCACCACTATTCTTAGTGTGAGCCTAGTGCTGCAGTCCCTTGTCTGTCCATCTTGTTGAGGGTTTCTCTCTCTCTCTTTTTTTTTTTTGTGGTGCCCAGCTACTTTACGAAGCAAGATGTCCTTCTCCAGGGACCGGTCTCTCCTGATAGCAGGACTAAAGTACATATGTTGAAGTCACACCATCCTTGCCTCGAAAGAACATTCTGTGGCACTTTTTTCCAAGACAGATTTGCTTGTTCTTTTGTTCATCTGTGGGACTTAAAATATTCTTCGCCAGCACCATAATTCAAACCCATCGATTCTTCTCGGCCCCCCTTATTCAGTGTCCAACTTCCACCTACATACGGGGCCATCGCAAATACTGTGACTTGCATCAGGCACATTCAGTCCTCAATGTAACAGCCTTGCTTTTAAGTTCTGTGAAGAAAAAGAAGGCACTTTAAAAAAAAAAAGTAAAGCTAGTGACACTGTAGATGGAATTTGATGAATAGGCAGCCTCTCGAGTAACTTGAATCTTAGCAAAAAGAAAGATGGCGAGGCAGTCTGAGGGAGATTGTCTCAGGACGAGACCACAGCAAGTGCCAGGGTTCTGAGGGAGGAACAGCCCACTGTGTCCAGGGGATAGAAAGAAGACCAGCGTGGCTGGGCCCCCTAAGCAAGCACACGAGGAGAAGAAAAACAAACCCAAAGAGGGAGAGCCAGGTGTCTGCCAAGCAAGGGCTTTCTTTCCCATGCCGAGGTAGAGCTTTAAACTTTGTTCCAAGTGAAGTGGGCAATGAGTAGATGGTTTGGAGCAAAGAACTGGTGTCTGTTTTTAAAGGGCTGCTTTAACTGCTTTGCAAAGATTGGAAGCAAGGGATACAGAGAAAATGGTTAAGAAGAGGTCACAATAATGTGGGTGCAAGGGAATGGTGGCGTTAGCAGAGCCGTTCAGTGGGGGTGCGGGGAAGGATCCCACTCTGGCTACATTTTCAGAGGGGACCAGACAGTATCTGATGACGTATTGGACATGTGATGAGAGAAGGAGAGATGAGTCAAGTCTTTGGCCCTGAGTCACTTGAAAAGCTGTGTTGTCATGAACTATGATGGAGACATAGAGTGAGGAGCAGGCTTAGTTTGGGGGCGGAAGAGACAGGGACCAAAAGCGGAGCTTGGGTGTCTTAGGGTTGAGGACTGTATTTCTCCTGAATGTCAGCGCTCACCTGCAAGTGTGCTGGAGGGTTCCAGAGTGCTCTGCTTCCCACCTCAGGCGCTGGCGCGTTCTCTAGAACTCCTGGCGTGAGCTGAAATTGTACGCAGGCTGTCCAGATAGCTTGCAACTTAATACGCCCAGCGACAGCCCTCCTATAACGAAGAGCCCGTGTCAGTGGTTAAATTCTTCACTGGGGTCCTGCCACGCATGCATTTACCATTCCCCCACTCCCACCAAGGTTCCCCAAGAAGGCTAAGCCCCTATTTGCACACAGTGATAACCTGCTGATTCATAGATCCACCATCGACTATTTCCTCTTCACTGTCCAAGTGCCCTACCCCCAATTGTGTGTCTCCTTGGAACCTCATCCATGCCACACCCCTCCCCAAATGTACTACCCAGACGAAGACTTTGCGGTCTGCCTGGACAAGATTCAGCCTAAGACTTCTAGTCATCCAAGCATCGGCTTCTTTAAAGTAGCTAGAAATACTCTGTTGGAGATCTGGGGAATTGTAATTAGGAGGGCGTGTTCTTGACACAGGAACCCTGTTGGGTAGCAGGTAAGCACTTGGCTGCTAATGAAGATCAGGAGCTTGAACCCACTGGCCAGTCCGTGGGAGAAAATTGTATCCGTCTGCTTCTGAGAAGATCTGGAAACCTTATGGGGAAGTGCTACTCCACCATAGAATAGCGGGTTTCTTTGACTGGAAAGCCACTGATAGTCTCTTCCAAACCTGTGATGCACATTGCCCAGCACCCACCAGACTCCCTATACTTGTTGCGCTGCATCATGTTTTTCCTAACCTGGCTCAGGCTTCAGACACGCGCTTTTCAAGGATAGCTGAAGGGGAAAAGTCAGTAGCGATCAATGAGAAAGGTTATGCGCTTGCTTTCTAAGTCATTGTTCAATTGATTGGGAGAATACATTATTCTCGTATTTCGAGTCATATATCACATAAACCACAATTCTTCCACATAACACTGTGCGTGGTTCCGTTCTATGGGACAGAGTTGACAGAGCCTGGGTTTTTCATTCCAAAAAGTAGCATATTTCCATGCAAATAACGCACCAGGCGGGCACACAATGCCAGTACATCTCCCCACCGTCCACAGGGAGAGAATGTGGGTTAGTGTCCACGAAGAGGTGGCCGTGCCCACGTCACTACCAGTCTTTCCAGAGTCATTTCCTCTTTCCTGGAAGCATCCACAGTGTGTTCCTCCCCCCGCCAGTAATCCCAATCCTTGGAAATCCGTGCAATTGTTTACATGCATAAGGTTTCTGGTCTAATGAAAGAACTCATTAAGCAGGTAAAAGTCTCAAAATTCACATTAGTTTTTTAATTTTCTCATTACTAGGGGCTACCAAGTGACATGCTGGTGTATACTTCTGAGAGCTGTGTATGGACACATTAGACATAGTCCCACACAGCATTCTCAGGGGCATACAGGTATTTCATATATAAAGAGCTTCATCTATTGAAGATGAATGGCCAATATTTCATTTTTCATGTCTTCTCCAATTTTCAACATTCCATTGTCTCTTCTGACATGGAGAAAAATACATTCATGAAAACCAAAGAGCAACTTTCTGAAGGAGTAACAATATGTATCAGTGCCCGTGTCTCAGTCCAGGGCTTCTCTTTGCAAGTGTTAGCATTTAGAAACACACATGGGGACCCTGAGTGATACAAATGCTTACCAAGCTCAGCTGCTAAGTGGAAGGAAGTTCCTTTCCCAATGAATTGCTCACTTGAATGTGAAAACAAATTCTTCTCCTATTTTGAGTCAGATGGCAGGTAAACCTCAACTCTTTTTGCAACCACTGTGTCACTTGTCAGAGCCATGCCTTCTCTTCTGGAAACCTCGACAAGGTGTTCTTCCCCTCTGCAGTTTTCCAGAGAGTTGTAAATCAATGGGGTTGTTTATATGAATAAGAATTTTATCCTAATTAAATAACACATTCAAGGAGAGGCACATCTGAAGTGAAGCCTATTTCATTCTATTTCTGAACAATCAGCCACTGACAATCCTACGGAACTCAGCTCTAGTTCTATTCTCCTACTCTGTACATAGATTCAAGTGAAGGCTGTCACCATTCGGTGGATATTTTCATGAATTGGACTTAATTGGTCTACGTAGTGGTTATGAGCGGTGCTGGGATACACAAACCAATCATTCAAAACCACCAGCCGCCCAAGGGAGAAAGATGGTGCTTTCTACTCTTGTAAAGAGTTTCCATTTCAGACCCTCAGGGGCACTTCTACCCTTTCTTATCGGGTTGCTATGAGGAAGCATGGCATGATGACAGGGAGTTTTGGTTTTTATTTAGGTTTATTTATAAGGTACCTTGTACAATAGCAGTGACGATGGGATGCACCCCGTCATTCCATTCCCAACCACCTTTCTGCAGTGCTAATTTACCAAGGGTCAGCCTTTCCCAAACAATTCAGCGGCATCTTCTGAAAATGACAATTCTACAATAAAAGCTCATATCTGGTGTTTTTTCACCCGTTTAAGTGGATGCTGGTTTCCATCGTGTACTGTCTTTGAATATATCCTAAACATTTGCTTTTTGCATTAATTTATTGTTAGTAATATTTAGGAATTCAAGTATATGTTATACTTTACATGAGATAAACACATTGTATCTATCTGTATGGAGACCATAAGGAGTAAAATAATGGACTAAGCTGTGGTTGGAAGGGTGCCAGCGCCCCCCCCCACTAATCACAGGTTCGATATGCACAGTTGTATGGTTGATACACACACACACATAGTCGTAGAGAGCATGAGAGATAGAAGAGATTGAAATAATGGAGTCAGACACATTTCAGGGTAGCATGCTCACCTCATAGAGAGCATGAGAGACAGAAATGAGATTGAAATAATGGAATCAGACACATTTCAGGGTAGCATGCTCACCTCATAGAGAGCATGAGAGATAGAAATGAGATTGAAATAATGGAATCAGACACATTTCATGGTAGCATGCTCACCATGATCGTACCAGCCAGGTCCGTGCACAGCGTGGGCCGAGACAAGGTGGGGGAGGGACCTGGCAGGATGCTGGAGCCTTGCTTGGTGGTCCTCTTGGGGAGAGTCCAGGAGCAAGAGCAGGAGAGAACCCTTTATTGTTAACTCAGGCCTATATATGTTTGGCGGGGAGTGCAAGCCCACTAATTACAGGTAAAGACATACGTCACAGGAAGGGGTTGCACTATAGGTTATACAGCAATGAGAGGGGGACAATCCAGGTAAATACACGCAATAGGAAGAGGAGGGATTAAGGGTATACATGTGACAAGAAGGGCAGATCCTAGATCCAGGATGGCAGCTAACTTTGGATGTAACTGAGCGGGTTTGATTTGTTCTCTGGATCTCCATAGGAACCATTATCAGTAGAGTGTAAACCCCACCTACAGGAACCAAGCTAAAGGTCGTAAACCTTTTGGGAGAAGTAGCCCATTGTCCTTAACAGCAGGGAGCAGGCCCACCCTTGGTGGGACAAGACAGCAGTCTGGCAGCTGACTGCCTCAAGGGAAGTACCTGTCACCATTAGCTGCAAGCAGTGTCCTAAGTCTAACATATTTGGGGGAGATGACTTGGGAAAAAATCTTTCTGTTTCCCACACTAAGCTGTGGACCGAACTACTGGAGGGTCAAAGTTGGATGTCCAGAGACAGCCCCAGATGAAAGGCCTAATGATCTCGGTTTTGAAAACAACCCATTGCAAACCCTGTTGAGTACAGTTCAACTCTGATACAAAAGGGTCTACGTGAGTCAGAATTGACTCAACTGTAAAGCTTTGTTGTTTTTGTGTATACAATGCCAACCCTTTAAAACAGACTAAACATGAAAGCCTAGAGTTTTAATTCTACTTCAAAATGAGCTACAATTCATAAATATTATTCGAATGACCCCACTCTGACAGTGCAGCTCTGGTTTCTCAAGTCCAAAACAGTCTTTATTAAGAAAGAAGTCATCCCCTACGTGCTACTCACAGAATCCACATTTTTTTCTGTATATTTATATTTTCTTAATACCTTCTGGAGCAGTGGCTCTCAACCTTCCTACTGCCACAACCCTTTAATGCAGTTCCTCATTTGTGATGACCCCCAACCATAGAAATTATTTTTGCTGATACTTCATAACTGTAATTTTGCTACTGTTATGAATCATAATCTGCTTTGCAGGATGTAATTTCATGATTATGGATTGAACATAATGAAAGCATAGTGATGAATCACAAAAACAATATATAATTATAGATTGTGAAATATATAGAAATATATTAGGAATATTTAATGGAATATTAGAAATATTTCTAAGTACAAATAAATGACATTTTGTGTTGAAGCATGGTGTAGCATGGGCAACAGTCTTCGTGTCAGGTTCTCGTAGGTGGGCATAACTGCGTGTGGGCGGACCCGCCTGAAGACAGACAGAGGCGCGGTGTCTCCGTTCCTAAGACTATCAGAAATATGTGTTTTCTGATGGTCTTAGGTGACCCTGTGAAAGGGTCATTTGACCCTCAAGGGGTTGCAACCCACAGGTTGAGAACCGCTGTTCTGGAGGAAAAGAAATTTATAGATATATAAAAATTTATATATATATACTTTTTCCCTGAGACAAATTTTATTTGCCTTATCATGTTTGTGTTTTTGGAATCTGTAATTCAGTTAATTCTGGATTATTCTGGGACTGCTTGCCATAATTATGGCACGTCTTTTTTTTTCTTTACTTCAGAAGAAAAATGCTAAGGGAAGGTGTGTCCATTTTAATGTTGTGAGCATATTTTTTAATTTAAATCATTTCATTGGGGGCTTATACAACTCTTCTTGCAATCCATGTATACATCCATTGCATCAAGCATATTTGTACATTTGTTGCCCCCATCATTCTCAAAACATTTGCTTTCCACTTGGGTCCTTGGAATCAGCTCATTTTTCCCCTCCCTCCCTCATGGGCCCTTGATAATTTATAAATGTTGTGAGCATATTGATGCTCTTTATTGAGGAAAATTTTACCACTGTAGGCTATAAAGATGTGTTTGCAAGATGAGGACCTTTCCCTGTTGCAAGCTTCTTTGTGGAAAGGAGAAATGTGTTAG
>NW_022111373.1:93477045-93532766 GCF_000313985.2 Echinops telfairi
GGGCTGAAGAGCAAAGGGTTGCTGGGACAGAAAGCAAGAATCCGTGCTGTGTTTCTGGGTGGGAGAGTTCCTTCCTTTGGGACCAAGACCTCCAGGCCAGGTTTAGAGCATATACAGCTTCCTGGAGAACATTATTTTGTATCTGCAGCCACTAACACAGATATCTGGGCCATGCTAGGCATCACAGCAACACACATGCTCCCACAGTCCCACAAGCTCACAGATGATTGGTGGTGTGGTCCACAGTTGTAGGTGTTAGATGCTGTTGAGTCAGTTCTGATTCCTAGCAATCCACGTGCGACAGGAAACACACCGCCTCCATTGTGCCCCATCCTCACAGTTGTTAAGTTTTTACCCCATTGTTGTAGCTGCTATATCAATCCATGTTCTTGACAGTCTTCCTAATTCTTGCTGACCTTCTATCTACCTTTCACCAAGAATGATGTCCTTTTCAGGGGACTCGTCTCTTCTAATAACTTGTCCAAAGTAGAGTTTGGTCCTTAGGATCAGCTAATGAATAGGAAGTGCCAAAGTAGGGGTGGGGTGGTGGAGATACCCTAAAAGTTATGTAGGGGTGATTTTACAGTTCTCTGTGATATGATTAAATGATTGAACTATTGAATTACATGATATGTCAATTACTTACCAATAAAACTGTTGGGGGGAAAAAGTGTCCAAGTAAGGAGGGGGCTCTGGAGGTGGTATGGCCGTTCAAGAAGAACAGGGAAGTGTATGATTGGTGTTGTTAGGTGCCATCCAGTTGACCCCTGACTCATACCAACCCCTTTCACAGCACAGCACTGCAAAATACTGCCCAGACCTATGCCATCCCATGGTCAGTTGCAGATCCGTTCACTGAGTTCCGTAGGGGTCTTAGGGCCTGGCTTACAATGCCGATTTCCAGGCTGTTCTTTCTGAATTCTTTCTGAATCGGTGGCCCTGCCAAAATCTCTTTTCCCATCCTAGCACCAAAGCAACACACCCTAGCTCCACCAACACCATGTTGCCTTGGCTGGGACTGTCACTGTTGCATTGACTGTGAGTCAACCTTGGGGTTCCCATGTGGACGGCAAGGATTCTACCTCTGAAACGTCATTGCCCTCTAATGAAGGTAGACACCAATGAACGCATTTCAGAAGTAGTAAAACACTGGGTACCGTCATAAAGAAAGTCCCTGTACCGATGTTAAATATGAGATTTTTTTTTTTTTTGAGGGGTGGTGGTGATGGTTCTTAGTATTTTGGGTTCTTTTTCTTTCTTTCAAAAAAGCAATTTTGTTTCTCAACTTTTGCTATTTGGTAACATCATTCTGAGAAAAAAAGCTCAGAGAAGCCTTTTATCTCCTTATTTGGTGGTAATCACTGATAGGAGAAGCACGTATTACAATCAGTGTTGCAAGGGCTTTTCCAGCGAAATAATATACTTTCAGGATCCCATACATTTTCAAATACATAAATTGAAATATTTCGGTATTTATATGAGTCCAAGATTTTGAACAATGGAGAAACATTCCATCAAAAACGGACCTAGGTTTTCATGCTGTAAAAAATATTAAGATTCTGTTATAGGATTACTTAATAGTCCATCATCATACATGTGTGGAAAAGGGATTCAAAATGGAACAGAGAAAAAAATCACTCATAAAAACTAAGGCCAGGTATAATTGCTGAAACTGATAAAATGATGTGTATATATAATGACTACGTTCATAAGCTGGGTTAGCATCTAGGACCATTTAAAAAACTTAATATCTTTCTAACAGTGTAAAATTAATTGTCCTATCTCCCCAAATATTATCTTTACTGAGGCCTAAAATTTTGTGTGTGATTTTCAAAACGCTTTCATATACATCACTCCCATTTAATCCTCACAACAGTCTTTGAGGTAACCTTCATTGAATAAGTCTCTGAAAGTCTGCAAGGTCAAGTAACAGTACTTAAGCTAAATGGCAAGTTCAAGGTATAACATTAGCTTCAATCCTCTGTACCACAGCTTCCCTGAAGATTGTTCATGGTGTTTCATATCTCTCTATATACTCAGGTGAAGGCCAGTCATGTCAATTATAATGATGTTTTTCTGGTTATGTTACTTTCTCCTTGATTGATTGATCAAGCAATTGATTAAGTGTTTTGACAGAGAGAAGGAATTCTCTTAAGAAAAGAGTAGCGATTACCAGACTCTCTTGTAGTGCATTTCTTGCCCAGACTTAGAAACATAAATGATGATGCTGGTACTTCTATCTTTTCCTCAGGATTCCCGGATGCTTCTTAATTCATTCTTTCAGTGATTGTTTTTGTGACTTTTCTTTTTCCCAGGCCAGTTGCTGGACATTGAGAACCCAGAGAGAAGGCAGATATGGTCTCAGGCTGCATGGTGTTGAGACTGTGTAGACACTCAATGGAGTCAATTCCGACTCATAGCGACCTTCTGTACAACAAAACATGACCCAGTCCTGCCTCATCTGCACAATCGTTCTTATGTTGGAGCCCATGGTTGCAGCCACTGTGTCCATCCACCTTGTCCAGGTCCTTCCTCTTTACCACTGCTCCTCTACTTTAGCAAGCATCATGTCTTCGTCCCGGGGCTGGTCTCGTCTTACAACCTAGCCAAAGTACTTGAGATGAGGTTTCACCATCCTTGCTTCTTAGAAGCATTCTGGCTATACTTTTTCCAAGTCGAATTTGTTTGTCCTCTTAGCAGTCCATGGCACTTGCAATACTCTTTACCAGCAGCACAATCCAAAGGCATCGATTCTCTTCAGACTTCCTTTTTCAATGTCCAACCCTCACAGGCAGATGAGGCCATTAAAAAATGCCATGAGTTGGGTCAGGCACATCTTCATCTTCACGGTCACATCCTTGCTTTTCAATATTTTAAAGGGGTCTTGTGCAGCAGATTTACCCAGTGCAGTGCATCACTTTGATTTGATTTCTTGACTGCTGCTTCCATAAGCATTGTTGTGGATCCAAGCAAGACTAAATCATAAACAAAGTCAATCTCTTCTCTGTTTATCATGATGTTACCTATCGGTCCGGTTGTGAAGCTTTTGGTTTGGTTTTCATTGAGTTGTCATCTATACTGAAGACTGCAATCCTTGATCTTCATCAGCAAGTGCTTGAAGTCCTCCTCACTTATGGTAGGCAAGGTGCTGTGTCGCCTGCATATAGCATGTTGCTAATAGCCCTTCCTCCAATCCTGATGCCAAGTTCTCCTTCCTATAATTCACCACTTGTCTGTGTGTTTGCTATATTTTGGGGGTTTGTATGTTGCTGTGTTGCTGGAAGTGATATCACTGTTATTTCATATACCTGCAGGGTGACCCAAAGTGAACAGGTTTCAGCAGAGTTAGACTAAGAACAGACTGTGGAGAAGGTACAGGCTGTCTACTGCACAGGAATTGGCTGCTGAACCTTGTGAACAGCATTGGAATTCAATGAATGAGTAAATGTAGATAGATTGAGGGTGCCGAGGAAGTCCAGGGTGTGTTGGACCCATCACATGTGATTTCTATAAGCAAGAAGGTTTCCCAAAGGAAGTAACTTTCTAGGTGACGATTGATTCACCAAATAAAATCTAAGGAAAAGGTTTTTAGTCTGCATTCAGGACTGGAAAGGTGAAATGGGATATTTTCTGTCTCATTATATCGCCATATACATATTAGATGAACGCTGCTAGTTCTTGAAACCAAGTGATTATCTTACCTCCCTTTTAAAGCTATAAAAGAATTTGGATCTAGAAATGTTTCCCAGTAGATAGAAAAACCTCCTAGAACTTTTTAGTTCAGTTGGTAAACACTTAATAAACATAAAACATACTTTCCTTCCTTTCCATTTCTGATTCCCTGGTTTCTTTGCTTCAACTCCCATTTATCAAAGTGTTTAGAAAAATCTCAATGGCCATACTGAATAATGTGGACTTGAACTAATTATCTCCCAGATTATTGAAACGTTCCTAGGAGAACTCAGATATCTCATAGCAGACATTTAGGACCGCAGTTCATAAATGCATCAATCACGTAAACATTGCCATCTGTCACGTGTGTTCATTATTTTAACTCATTATCTGTATCTTATTTCTGTTTGCGTCCTGGGACTTTCCCCCCTAAAAGACAGCTTTGTTGATGTAATTCACACATAGATTTAATTATTTTAAGGCATTTAACTCAGTATTTTTAGTATATTCAGTGTATAGACTATTATCACTAATTTTAGAATATTGTTATTTATCACCTCCAAATTAAACCCTGTTATCATTAGTAGTCACTTCCCATTCTTCTTTTCCCCAGATCTTGGCAGCAATGACTCTAATTCCTTTACCTAGAAATTCCTCTTCTGGACATTTTAATGAATACATCAAGTAACATACGACATTTTGTGACAGACTTATTTTTCACTTAGAATAACATTTGTAAAGTTAGTCCATATTATAGCCAATACTAGCCAAGCTTTACTTTTTATGACTGAATAAAATTACATTGTATGTCCAAATGGCAATTTCATTATCCATTTTCCAGCTGATGAGCATTTGAGTTGTTTACATGTTGGAGCTGTTGTAAATACCACTGCTATAAAAATGCATACACAGACTTTGGCATATGTTTTTGAATTCTCTTGTGTATATATCGAAATGTGAGATTACTAGGTTGGCCAGTAAATGTTTAATATTTGAGGACTTGCCCAGCTGTTCACTACAGTAATTGCAGCATTTTCCATTTCTACCAGACACTAAGCGAGTTCCAGTATTTTACACAAGTCAGTCTTGTTTGTTAATTTCATTTTAGCCATCCTTGTGAACCAGAAGTGGCATTTCATTGTGATTTGATTTCCGGTTCCTTAGTATCTAATGATGTTGAGCTTCTTTCCAAGTGGTATTCGATTTTGAGGTCAACCGAAACAGTGCCACAGATTGGATGGCCTATCTCCAAAGAAGCACCGGTGTGATGGATTGAATTGGGTTTCCCAGACACGGGGGACACCTGAGGATCTGCAATTCATTGTCTCACAGTCATGAACTCAGAGGTTTAGTTCAGGGAGCTAGCAGGGCCAGGTCTGACTGTCTTCTCCAGGGACAGATCTTTCCTCGTCTCTTCCAGTTTCTAATAATGTCTGTCATTTCTTGTTCTGGAGATGGATCATCATATATAAAGGGGCTTCAGGAAGCTGGAGGACCAAACTGCATTATCATTTCATTCAATTTTTCCACCCACTTTTTGGAGCCCTATTTTTTCCCATGTGTGTCTCTGTGTGCGGTCTTCTCTTTGACCCAGGACAGCACTCCCACTGGATCAGGACTCCCTCTTCTCCCATATGAACTCAAGTTGACTTCACTGGACACATCTGCAAAGACACTCTTGTTAAACACATTCACAGTCACAGGAATTAGGACATCCGCATACCCTTGGTGGGAAGACCATCTAATCTAGAATACATGTACTTCGTTTTAGACATGCCTACCTAAATTTTCATTTCTTTCTTTATTGTCTTTTTATTGTTGAGTGTTGAAATATCTTTACATAGTCTGGATACACATACCTTGTAAAATTTTACGACTTAAATCTGTTCTTCCCTTTTGAGGGTTGTCTTTCCACTAAAAAAAAATCATTCTTGTAGCACAAAAGGTCTAATGTTGAATAATGTGTCTATTTTTAATTTTGTGGTTTTAAGTATTATATCTAAGAAACTATTGCTTAATGAAAGTCGTGAAAGTTTACTCTTAAGTTTTCTACCAAAAGCTTTTTAACCACATACCATCGTGTCTGTGAGACATTTTGAATTAATTTTTATTTCCAAAAAGGAGTCCAGCTTCATTCTTTTACACGTGGACATCCAGGTCTCACTGCATCATTAGTTGAAAGAGCTCTCTGGTCCTCATTGAATAGTCTGAGCATCATTGTTGAAAATCTGTTAATCTAAATGTAAGGGTGTTATATATGGACTCTCAATTCTATTTCATTTATCTATGTGTCTGTCCTTGTATCAGGACCACACTATATCAATTACAGAAGCTTTCTTCTTCTTCTTCTTCTTTTTTAATTTTATGGGGGGCTCATACAGCTCTTATCACAATCCATACATCCATCCATTGTGTCAAGCACATTTGTAAATTTGTTGCCATCATTCTTAAAACATTTGCTTTCTACTTGAGCTCTTGGTATCAGCTCCTCATTTTTCCTCTCCCTCCCTGAACCCCCCTCCCTGATGAACCCTTGACAATTTATAAATTATTGTTATTTTTTCATGTCTTACACTGTCCAATGTCTCCCTTCACCCACTTTTCTGTTTCCCGTCCCCCAGGGAGGGGGTTATATGTAGATCCTTATAATTGGTTCCCCCTTTCTAACCCACATTCCCTCCACTCACCCAGTATAGCCACTCTCACCACTGGTCCTGAAGGGTTCATCTGTCCTGGATTCCCTGTGTTTCCAGTTCCTATCTGTACCAGTGTACATCCTCTGGTCTAGCCAGATTTGTAAGGTAGAATTAGGATCATGATAGTGGGGTGGAGGAAGCATTTAACAACTAGAGGAAAGTTGTATGTTTCATGGTTGCTACACTGCACCTGACTGGCTTTTCTCCTCCCCATGATCCTTCTGTAAGGGGATGTCCAATTGTCTACAGATGGGCTTTGGGTCCCTACTCCGTGCTACCCCTCATTCTCAATGATATGATTTTTTGTTCTTTGATGCCTAATACCTGATCCCATCGCCACCTCGTGCTCACACAGGCTGGTGTGCTTCTTCCATGTGGGCTTTGTTACTTCTCAACTAGATGGCCGCTTGTTTACCTTCAAGCCTTTAAGACCCCAGACACTATATCTTTTGATAGCCGGGCACCATCAGCTTTCTTCACCGCATTTGCTTTTGTACCTGCTTTGTCTTCAGTGATTGTGTTGGGAAGGTGAGTATCATGGAATGCCAGCTTAATAGAAAAAAATATTCTTGCGTTGAGGGAGTACTTGAGTGGAGGCCAGATGTCCATCTGTGACCTTAATACTTTTTTCTTGTTTTTTGGTGACTGATGCTGACCTCCAGGCCCTGGATGGCAAGATCGTGGACCTCGACTGTTGAATTTTAGGTTTGAGGAGCAATTTCTAGAAACGGCTAGCTAGGATTTTTATAGAGTATTATTCTGAATCCATAGATAAAGTGGCAATTTACAATTTTAAGCGCACTGTCCTTTAGGTCATACACATGGGTTGTCATTCAATTTCTTTGGGTCTTTTAAATTTTATTTTGACAATAATTGGACTTCTGTACTCTAGAAGGTACCTGAGACTGGGTGAGTAAAAGCTGTACTGTCGCTGGATGCTGTTAGCTTTATACTGTATACCGACTTGTGATCTCCTCCCTCCCTTTCAGAAAATAGTCTTCTCAAAACCACAACCTACGTCACCGTCATCGAGTTGATTCCGACTCATAGCGACCTTCAAGGACAGATTAGAACTGCCCCGTGAGTGTCCGAGGCTGTAGATCTTTGCAGGAGCAGAGAGCCTCGTCTTTCTCCCACAGTGTGGCTAGTGGGTTGAAACTGCTGGCCTTGCAGTGCAACGCAGAACCCAGTGGTCCACCAGGGCTCCTCTTGGTGGACCTCACCTCTGAATCAAATAATATTTGAAGGCAATTCAAATAAATTGCCGACATTAGTTTGAAGCGCTTCTGCCCAGAGAAATCCTTAACAGTTGATTATTGTAGTAAATGAAGGTAGTAAAAGCCCTGTTTAAGACATATAAGTTTACAATGTGTCTTAAGTACACCAGTCCAGTTGCTAAATTTCCTTTTGCTACACTCTTGTGCAATGTATCACTCTGAAAAAAGAATTATTACGGTGAAACTCTTATCAGAGATAGCTGATTAAAACAAACAAACTGCTGTTCCCATCTAAGCAAACTTTTGCTGGTTTGTAGTCTGTGACCAGGCCATTTCGCAACAGCCATTGTTCTGAAACCCACTCTCCGCAGGCGGCTTTGGCTTCCTGGGGCAATGCGTTTTCACAGGAGATAAGGACACTCTTCGTTCTTGCAGTCTCTGAAGTTTAGACCCAGCCTCACCCCACTCCACCTGTCAATGGTGACTTGGTGTCTCAGTAGGGGCCTATGTCTAAATCCTCCCACTTGTCAATTTATGACTTTTCATTTGACTCTGAGTAGCTGTCTTCTATCAAGGAAAGTCTCCATTTTTGCATCAGGCACCGAGACCTAAATTTTTTAATTGTAACATCTGGAATCTTGGAATCTGGAATATTCCAGACGCAAAGACATATCCTTATTTTGAGCCCGAGAAATGTAAGATCTGTTACTGGCAAGATGCAAGGATTTTATGGAGACTGCATGGCAGCCAGGAATCATGTAGATAAGTATTAGGAAAGAACAATGTTTAGATTTTAGATTTTTTTCCTCCCTGGGATATAGGCTCTGTTTTAACTTTAGAAGTGATGTATTTGTTTTAGCGATGGAATATCTCTGTTTCCTGTGCAGTCATACATTTACGACAAATTTTCTGCTATAATAAATGCTTAACAATGTCACAATAAATTGAATTATTCAAAAAATGTCTATTTTATTTCCTTCTAGCCCTTTCATGCTCATAAAGTAAAAGTTATAAATAGCTGGTTAAAATAGAAATGGCAGCCAAAAATTGTTTCTAGGCACATATCTTTTTTGACTCCCACCCCAACTCCAATTGTCTGAACCCTCAATAGCAAAAATTCATTCTAGGCAAAATCTTTTTTGACCACCTCCACCCTGACTCCAATTGTGTAAACCCTCATTGTCTTTGAAGAACTAACCAGTACTGCCCTCACAATGTCGCTGGTATTTATCTTTGATATAAAGACTTAACTGTACTCATTATTAATCTCAGAAATAAGTAGCTTATTTCCAAGACTTCATTGACACCTGGCAACCAAAAACGTGATTATGCATGACTACACACACACACACACACACACACACACACACACGATAAGTACTTTCCTGTTTGTATGTGTTGTGTTTCCTTTGTGTGTGTGCGCGCGCGCGCGTTGATCTGTATGTGTATGTGGTAGTGGTAGTGTGTGTGTGGTGGTGGTGGTGTGTCTGTGTGTGGTTGTGGTATGATGTGTATGTGGTGGTGGTATGGTGTGTGTGGTGGTGGGGTGTGTGTATGGTGGTGTTGTGTCTGTATGGTGGTGGTGGTGGTGATGGTGATTGTGGTGGTGGCGGTGTGTGTGTGTGTGTGTGTGTGTGTGATGTTGTGTGGTGGTGGTTGTGGTGGTGGGTAGGTGGGTCTTTCTAGACAATCGGGAATAAGGCAAATTTGCTTTGCCTTTGCTGTATATTTCGTTCAGAAAAAAGACATTTTTCTCTCTGTAAAATATTTATTCTGAGTTATTATTGTCCCCTTACTATAATCAGTTAGATAGCAATTTTTTGAAGCACTTATTCTTTTTTAAAAACCTAAACTGGTATGGAATGAAAGACAATCAATTCTGCATTCAAATCCCTACTGCTGCTTTGGCTGACACAGAGCGTTAGTTAGTGCGTTCATCTGACTGTGACAAGTAACATTGGGGAAACTATGCAAATAGGAGGAGCCCTGGAGACTTAGTGGGTTACAAATTAGGTGACTAAGCTTAAGGTCGGTGGTTTAAATGCACCAGCTGCTCTGTGGGAGATGCTGATGCGGTCTGTTCCCATACAGACTTACAGCCCTAGAAAACCTATGGACAACATGCTCCTTCATCCCACAGCAGTGGTTCTCTGCCTTCCTCATGCCTCGACCCTTAAACACAGTTCCTCATGTTGTGGTGACCTCCAACCAGAAAACTATTTTCGTTGCCACTTCATCACTGTCATTTTGCTACTGTTATGAATCATAATGTAAATATCTGATATGCAGGATGTATTAGGTGACCCCTGTGAAAGGGTCGTTCACCCTCTCCCCAAAGAGGTCGAGACCCACAGGTTGAGAACCGCTGTCCTCCAGGGTCTCTAGGGCTCGGAATGGCCGTGGATGTATCTGAGACACATCTGTCCTCTTCCAAGGCAGTGTGCATACGTGCGTAATCCTTCATTATGCAAAGTCAGCGAGGTTGCTTCACCTCCAAAATGTAAACGCCACCAGATAGAATGAGGGGGTTGTGTGGCATGGGGGACACAGTTCTCTACCAACACCGCGCTCCCCGCTCTGCTGCTGGTATCCTCGGGCGTCCTCTCCTTCCCCCTCCTCCCCAAGCCCCAGTACTCACCAGCTACCTGGGGCTCCTCCAGCTGTCTTGCGCAGGCTCCCAGTTCCGTTATGCCGTCTGGCTCCAGTCTCGAGGGAAAAAGCCAGGTTGCTCAACGCCAGCCTGCTTAGCTCTGCGTTAATGTGGCCAGGAGCGATTGTGTTTCCTAAGAACTGGCTCTAACTGGAAGTTAAAGAATAAGAAGGAAAGTGATGGTAATGGTGGAATTCCATCTACCAGAGGGTCTCTTGGCCTATTTGCTTTCTCCCGCCTTGTCATGTGAAAGGTTTAAAAAAAAAAAAGGCAGAGTTTGGGAAACATGAAAATATGGCAAATTGGTGCTGAGAAAATGCATTTTATTTTGAGCTGTTGTTGGCCCCTCCAAGATTGTCAGGTAGCTGCCACTCAGCCGATCTCTTTTAACCCATAGGTTAAACACGTACCGGTGAAATGGTCAGACTTTTCCATTACCCGTCCTTCAAACTGATAGGCAGCCCCTGGCGCTTGCAAGGACCCCTTGTGTGCCGGATGCTGTGGCGGAAATAGCACGTGCACTAATGCGTCCCTTGAAGGAAACTGCATCAGCACGTTGAGTCCCGTGAGGGGGGCAGAGCCGCCTGTGGGCTTTCGGGATCTCAAACTTGGCTTGGGTGTGCTGCGGTTCAACCGAGCGCACTTGCGCCCAGTTCCGCGTGGGTTAAGTTCACAACTGGGCACGCCGAGCCTCCTCGCTAATCTTATCCTCCTCCAGTGCAGCTCGGCCGAGGTGTGCAGTTGAGGGCATTGACGGGGCAGTGTTTGGACAGGGAGGGACGGGATCGTGCGGCTCTGTGGACTTTCACTGTCACTCTGCCCGAGGACCCGGGACGGCATCCTTCGACTCCCGAAGGACACCGTGAAATGCATGCCTCCCTGGACAGGGTTCGACTCACAAACCCGGCCAGGGCCCTGCGTGGTTGGCTTCATTGATCTAATCCGAAAGCTAGTGATTTCCAGGGCTTGCCGAGAGGGAAACTGTGTTTCTTGGGAAGAGAGAATGGACAAGGGAATAGATGGTTTGGGTCAAAATCCTTCTTGATCAGGAAACATCCACTCGCCAAGTTGAGGCGGGATCTCCTTGAGGGAGAAGCTGCCAACATCCCTGAAAGTGATCTGCTTGTTTTCTTCTCGGGCTGCCGCGCAGAGAGGTGCAGGCACTTTGGAGACGATTAGATCTGGGAGAAGCTGAACTCAGAAAACTGGAATTCGGCAGCTGGTTGTGGGAAATTTAGTAACGTGTGTCCAATTTCCACAGGCAGGCACCGACATGTGTGTACTCATTTCTTTTTATTAAAAGGCCCTCTGTTGACTTTCTTTCTTCTTACTGGCCTTCCCCTTGATGTATGGCGACCCACCCACTGTGCGCTCCCCTCGGACCCACTCTGCGTGTGTGTGTGTGTGTGTGTGTGTGTGTGTGGGGGTGTGGTTGTGGGGGGGGGGGGGCTGTGAGCGCGTGCACATACATTGTGCTTTTCAGGAGCGCCATGTGACTTTGCTGTTTACTTAGGGCTAAATATAAAAGCCCATTTACGAGGGCGTGTTTCTCACTTGAATAATGAGATAAGGGCTTGAGTGAAGCAAGCTCTGTCGCAAAGGGCAAGTGTCACGCAGCAGGAAGTCTTGGCCATCCCGTCCAGCGCTGCTTCATTTAGCCTGCCACCTCGCTGTCAGCGCTCACCCCCCGGCACACAGAGGAAATGCCCGCGCTCCCGCCAGGGCCCTCCAGCCCCGAGCCCCTGCACCAGCGCTGACTTCCTGCTGCGCCAGGCCAGCTTGGCACCCGCTTGGCAAATGGCTTTCGTTTGGGATCCTTTGGGAGCCACAGTGCCAGCACCATCGGCGAGATCCAAAACGAGGTTGCGTTTTGCAAAGTCCTACAGGTATTGCTCGTTACTGCTTGTAGCTGGGAAGAATTTGTTTTTCCAGCTGCCTCTGGAGCTTTAGGCGCCCTGCAAATAGATATGCCTTTGCCCTGTGTTGATCGACTGGCTCTTACTATTGGTTACATTGACAGTGTACCAAATAGGAGCTAATTCGATGGGAGCCCTGACAGTGTCAGAGATATGTGGGAACCTGCACAAGTGGAAGGAAGTGGACTTCTGCTTGGAGAGAGGTTTCGAAAGCGCCACGGTGAATCGAGGAGACTGTTCATATCCCTGGTACTGAGAAACAGGGTACTTTTGTCTCGAATGGACAAAGTTAGGGTCCTAACTCCTAGTTAGCTCTTTTAATGTCAGAAATGGGTGCTCATTGGATTCAGTAAACTAACAAAGCATGTCATAACATTACAGGGTTGATTTATTGGATATTCCAGGGAACATTATCTTGGAATATGCCAGATAGTCTCTAGGGTCTTGGTGATCATTGAAGCGTTTAATCTTGTCTAGCAGAAATAGGTACCATGACTTCACAGTAAATATTTGAATTTTTATTTCTAAAGATTTCTAGAAATCATTGAAAGCAAAAGAACCCTAACCCCATGCTGTAATAAATTGCCACTGACATCTTGGTTTTCTATTCAAAGTAGCATATTGGAACCAAATATCTTGAAAGATGGATAGAAAATTCTTTGATTTTATTCTTTACATGGGTGTTCTAGATATTAAAAGGAACGGATCCTTCACATTTTTATTTTTTTAATTTAAATCATTATTTTAATGATTATTTTATTTATAATAATAATTTATTATTATTTAAACTAAATGGGAAACATCTGGAAGCTGCCAGGTTTATGTGGAAGTAATGTATTGTTTACTTATTTTTTCTTATTTAAACCGAATGGGGAGCACTTAAGTTGGATTAAAATGGGTTTTCATTTGCCAGCAAAGAAAAAAAATCAAATTTTGGATGAAAATAATTCATAAATTATTTATTGGCTTTAGACAACCAAGGGAAAAAATGTCCATGGATTCTTTAAGTACTTACAAAATCCAAGAAATCAGAGTATAAAATTCCCTAGTAAAAATGTGCAGGCAAACTTCAACAAGGGCGTCAATGAGAATCCCAACTAGTGCCTGCATTTATTTTGTTTCCAAATGTGCTGTGTAGTGTTTCCACGAATGTTGCTCATTTGCTACAGTTAGTTCTATGCTTGCTCCGTGCTTAGCGTGGTACCGAGTGCTGGCCTTAAATTCATTATGTCCTCCATTTATCTTTCCTAGTTTCAATAGATGATGACTTCTAGGTTCTCTGGCAGAAAGTTTCTAAGTAGAATAACTGTCTAACTGGTGGGTAAAGCAAAAGCAATAGCTTGGTGGACTGGAGACTTTCAGAAATCTCAAGAAATGCAGGCTAAGTTCTACTGTATAATTCACAGAGAAATTGTGAAAGTTGCCTGCATGGTCTGTCAATGATATTTTCATTTTCCACAGGTCAAATTCTGACCTTTTGCCACCAAATAACCTGAGCCAACATTAGAATGTATAAAGATGAGTTTTCCACATATGTGCATGTCCTGTGTGTGTAGTTTAACAAGGGTGTTTCATAAGAAGTGAAGAGGTTCTGAGCGTGGCACCCCGAAGTGTCATCTTGGCAATCCCTCCTGGAGGGATTGTTTTTTGATGGTGTTAGCACCCTGCTTACAAAGCCACGGGCTACTTTGAAGAAGGTACCAACTTGTCACCCTCAGTCCTGGCATGCGTGTTTAAATCTCCAATTCATCCCTTCAGAGCCACGGTCTCACCATTGTAGAGGAAAGAGGAGGGGATAATGTGTCCTTGCTCAAGTTAAGAAAATGTGAGTACTTTTCAATTGTTGCTATCAACATAGCACCTCAAGAACATTTTTAAAACATCATCTGGGAAGGAAAGGAAGAAACCTAGGAGCTGAGACACTAAGTGAACATGTGGGCTCCGGTCACCCTACAGGAGAAAGCCAGGAAACCCCTATTTAATGTTGATTTCTTGTTAGAACCATACTAACATCAGGGAAACTGTAAACAGTATCTCTTGTAGAGATAGCCCTATCTTCTCGGCAGAGGAAACCACACAGCTGTCTGCTTTCTGTCTTCCCCAAAAGGCATAAAGATGTTGAAAGAGCTTTCATATGAATGAATGCTATGGTAGTGGCTCAGAGTGACTTGGTGGTGCTGTTGGAACAAATGGTAGACTGCTAAAGGCAGTGTTGGTGGTTCAACACTTCAAGCTGCTCTGTGGGAGAAGGGAAGATGCACAGTCTTGGAAACCCTACTGAGGATGGTGATGGCTGCAATGCCAATAGAAGAGAGAGCCATGCAGGACACATGTCACTGTAGGGCAGAAAGGATTCTGAGGACATCCCACAGACCAGAGATAGAAAGCAACTAATAGAAATCTTCTAGGAAAAGACATTTGGTAATGCAAGCAATGTACATTCAACTGCTAACATCAACATCTGTTATTCAAAACAGCCCAGTGACACCAGGGGGGTGGGGGAGAGCCTGAGGATCTGCCTCCATTAATATTCAGAATGAGAGAGAGAGAATAACCCACTACCATTGAGTCATTTCTGACTCACAGCGACCCTAAGGACAGGGAAGAACTACCCTTATGGGTTTCCAAGACTGTAACTGTTTGATGGGAGTAGAAAGCCTCATCTTTCTCTTTCAGAGCGGGTGGTACTTTCGAACTTCCCACTTTGCGGTAAGCAGTCCAATTCCTTCAGAAATCCCCATGGAGCAGTTCTACATGGTAACACATGGGGCGTGCGTGCACCAGAGCGGACTTGCTGGTCACTCGGGGCATCGTAGAGATTCCCGCTTAACTACCTGCCACTCTCATTTCGAAGGAGCATTTGGGTTGTATTTCTTCCCAGACAGATTCGCTTCTCCTCTAGCAATGTCTGTGGTACATTCAATATTGACCCCCAACCTCATCAAAATTCACATGCATCAATTCTGCTCTGCTCTGCAATATTCCCCGTCTAGCTTCCATCAGGCAGGTGAAGTGATTGAGATTACCACAGCTGGGGTAGGGGTTTAGTAGTCCTCCCAGAGGCATCGTTGCTCTTTAGCACTTGAAAACGACCGTTTCAGCACAGTTACCCTGTGCAATACATTGATTTCATGATTGCTGCACCTGTCACTCTACACTAGATAGTTAAGGCAGATAAAACTACTGAATAGATCAATTAGGGCAGAAAACATTCTCATAAACCCTGTGATAGCACTCATAGTTAGAGTTATGTTGAAAGTAACTTTCTATGTGCCACACACAACATGTTAGATGGTTTTTTCCCCTTGTGCTTCCAAGACTGCTCAGGTTTAACAAAGTGATTGCTTGTTAAGCTTACGTACCCACATCTCATTTAGTTCTTTAGAGTACTTGAAGAAGATGGCTATAATTCGTATAATCACAGAAGAAGAATTTGAGGTTCAGAGACCAGAGACACACATCAATTGCTGGGAAGTTGGGATAAGACTATCAAAGAGCTATACTGATTGGGCATTTCCTTTGCTTCTGGAGGCAGTATTCCCAGCTTTGCCCATGCATTATCTAAAACGACCCATCTCTACAGCGACTCATCCAGCAGGTGGAGCCCTCTCAACTTCAATTTTACCAATGAGGAGACTAAGCTGGGCTTCATGAAGAAACATGCCCAAGGACACATGGGAGGGGGGGAAAAAAGCACTGCCATCGAGTCAATGCCGACTCCTAGTGATCCTGCAAGATGGGGTAGAACTGCCCTGTGAAGGTCTGAGATGGTAATTGTCTACGGGCATAGAAAGCAGAGTAAAGGCGAAGGCTGTCCATGCCCCGGTGATCCGCCCTAAAGTCTGGATTCCAAATAGTGTCCCAACCTGCTCCTCTCATCAGCCCACGGGGAGAAATTCCATGATGCCTTCCATTAAATGATCTTCTGCCTTCAGTGAAGCATCATCCTCTCCAGAAAGAGCACCCAATCTTTGACATAGAACAACAGAGTATAGTGATCCACTAGAAGAAGTAAGCTTACTCAATAGGTTCTACATTGTCCTCTAGCATGATTTCTCTTGGTTTAAAATAGAGTTAACTTTTTAAAAAAGTATTTTATTTTTAAAAAATTGATCAGGGCTTCTGTGTGGCCTGTTCCTTTCTCCCTCACTTCAGTGCGGACTCACTTCAGTCCCTAAAACTTCAGTGTGTGTGTGAGTGTGAGTGTGTGTCCTTTAAAATGTAATTGAGCTGTTACTACAAACTTACACAGAAAGCTTAGGCTCCCATTTGGCAATGTCCCAATGACAAATGATTCAATGGCACGGGTCACATGTCTCACAATGTGCCAGTGTTCTCTGTAAGTCTGGCCCATGGTTCCTCTTCTAGTTCTCTTGTTTCCATGCCCCCCAGCTAATCATCTTTGGTTTGGAGGATTTGGTGACCTTTTGGTCTCCTGCTGATGGTCTTTTAAGTCATATGATGATCATAGGGACAATAGCTTTATTCGGTTTGCCCTTCTGCGAGTTAGCGTCTGCAGTATTGACAGGGTAGCGTAGGGAGTAGCCTTGGCGCTAGATTGAGAGAGTGTCTGAGGCGTCCTGTGGTCTCTATTGTTCCAATCTGCCTGGTTATTTGTAATAATCATTTGAGTTTTGCTCCATATTTTTTTCCAGTTCAATCCAGGGTCAGTGACCTGTGTCAGCATAGTCAGCAGTAATTGTCAGGTGTCATCTACTGTTAGTCTCAGAGAGGATGAGATATTGATTTGTACAGACTTGATTCCTTTCTGAATTTTGATTTCCTTCTTACTGCTTTGGCCTGCTGAGTAAAGACCCACAGTTGTGTTATAGTTGGTCACTCTTTAGCTTTAATACCAACTCAGATGCTACTAGGATCGCTTCATTAGGTGGTGTAATGGTTACACGTTGTGGTTTTGATTTGCATCTCCCTAATGTCTAAGGAGTCAGAATGGACTCCATGACAGTGACTTTAATGTCTAATGATTATTAATATATTTCCATGTTTGTTAGGTTTCTGGTGAAGGTTGTGGTCATGTCTTCAGCATGTTTTGTAATTGGGTTGTCTTCTTGTCCCTGGCTTGTTGCAGTTATCTAGATTGTACAGAGTAGATGCACCTCTCCCTACAATTGGAACATTTACGAGCAAAAATAGGGAAGCAAACATGGAAGGACCAAAGCAAATCAAGCTCAGTGCCAGTGAGTCGATGCTGACTCACGCCAACCCCTAGGGCAGGGTATCACTGCCTCCATAGATTTCCAGACTGTAACTCTATGGAAGGAGAAAGCCTCAGCTCTTTCTCCCATGAAGCAGCTAGTGGTCTTGAACTGCTGACCTTGTGGTTAGCAGCCCAACATGGAATCTCTTTGCCACCATTGGACAAATCTCCCCCAAATAGCAAAGCTCTTCTTTGTAAAACTAAGCAAAGGTATTGTCTGTACAAGCCTGACAATTCCTTCCTACAGCAGCTGAACTAGGAGTTTTGTTTTTCAGGGGCCATTGTGTAAACAGCATATTTATAGCAGATAGTAGCTAAGTTTTTCTAACTTGAGGAAAATTCATGTCTCCAACATTCACTATAGGCTAGAAACAAGAAAATAAGAAAAATTCCGTTCACGAGGTCTCTTCACTATCTGTACAATCCACTGAGTAATCATGGCCAAGATGATTCCAAACAGTGTGCAACTCTGACAAAATGTCTGATGCTATTAGGAGACGTCTAATCTCCAGAGAGCACTGTTAAATGATGACTAATAGGAGATGGGAATAAATCAAGGTGATTAAATGAACAATTACACTCGTGACTGCTGAAGGTTTATCATTCTTCCTCTGGTGTTTCAGATCTTCACGGTGAGAACCACACGGTGGTTAAAACGATGCTCTTTTCGAATAAATGATAGGTATGAGCATTTGTGTTTAAGACACAGGAAGAAAGGGCTGGTGATCTACCTCTGAAAGACCAGAGCCGTTGAATACTCTGTGGAGGGCAGTTCTACTGTGACACGTCCCCTTGAGTCAGAACCAACATGTCGGCAGCTGGGTCCTGGTTCACAATAACATGAATTCCACTCATTCTCTTTGTGTTGCCTGTATGATCATATACTGGTGGATCTTTGTCTTCAAGTCATGACTTTGGTGAACATCCTTCAAGGATTTTTAACAGCTGTTATTTTGACTGAACTTGAATTCACTGCCATCCATTTAAATCTGACTCATTGTGCCTCTGTAAGATAGAGTCGAACTGCGTCTTTGGGTTTCTGGTTCCTGAAACTATAACTCTTTATGAGAGTAGAAAGCCTTGTCTTTCTCCCATATGTCAAATGAGTGTTCCAGTTACTAGAGGTGAGCAAAGGGAGTAAGGAGTACTTGCTATTTTAAAACAATTGTTCTACACACCTTGTTTTCCTTCTCCTTCTCTGGAGCCTGTATAGCTCTCTTGCTTTTTAGTCTCAGCCGTATACTCACCTCCAGTATTGCCAGCCCTCCTCCTAACTTCCAAAATGTTTCTCCTTTGAACCATAATTGAAGAACTTTTTAAAACTTTCACCGAGAGAGAGAGAGAGAGATAGGCTAAGGGAAATCTATGGCCTTCTATAAGGCTGAGCTGAGCATCCAAAATTGCTGTAAAAAAAACTATTGGCAAGGAAGGGAAATACGTATATGGTACTTTTTTTAAAAAAGCATTTAATTGGGGGCTCATACAGCTTTTATCACAATCCATACATGCATCCATTGTGTCAAGCACATTTATACATATGTTGCCATCCTCATTTTCAAAACACTTTCTTTCTACTTGAGTCCTTGGTATCATCTCCTCATTTCCCCCCTTCCTCTCCCATCCTCCCTCCCTCACGAACCCTTGATAATTTATAAATCATTATGTTTCATGTCTTATACTGATCTATGTCTCCCTTCACCCACTTTTCTGTGGTCCATCCCACAGGGAGGGGGTTATATGTAGATTATTGTGATCAGTTCCCCCTTCTCTCCCTACCTTCCCCTTACCCTCCTGGTATCGCTACTTTCATTATTGGTTATATGATAATTTTTAAATTGTCAAATTATATAATTTAAATCCAAACCCACTGTCATCCAGTCAATGCCAACTCAAAATGACCCTATAGGAGAGGGTCGAATTACCCTGGTGAGTATATAAGACTGTCATGCGTTAAGGGAGTAGAAAGCCTTGTCTTTCTACCACAGAGTGCTCATGGTTTTGAACAGTGGACCTTGTGGTTAGCAGCCCCAACTCGTACCCACTGCTCCACCAGGGCTCTGTAACACAGGATAATAGTGTGAATGGGAAGAGTACAATGAAATCTTAAAGACAAAAGGTTGATTGTGAGCAGCATTTTGATTTGTGAATATGCATTACTTGAGTGGTGGGAAGTCAATCAAATGCAAAAGGCAGGCCTTTCAAGAGGAGCATTTATTGAACCGCATTCCCAAAGAGAACGGAAAGATGATAAGCCGGAGGCTGGGTTGAAGGAACAAACCCTGTGAAAGGGAGAATGACTGCACCTACGAGGAAAACACTCCAATGGAACTTCGACGTAAGACTTCAGAAACCATTTACTGAATCCTCCGCGCTGTCTGAAGGAATATGAATGGCCAGCCCAGTGTGAAGAAACCCAAGTCATCTGTATGTGTACTGCTTGCTGATTCCCAGGGCAAAAAGAGAAGATGCGTGCTCTGGCCCCTTTCAGATCCTGACATGACTGAAGGCGGGCAGGGGTGTGTGTGCAGACTTTCCTCAGTGCTGATACAATGACCTGAACAATAGTCACTTAGGGTGAAGCAATTACTTTTGAATATTTACTATCTCTGTTTTAATGGAATTTATCTAATGTTGAGGTTATATAACTTTGAGCAATGACCTGAAAAAACTTCTATATATTTTAACCATCAGTTCTTACTCTTCGTCCAGACAGGCCCCACCACTGTGACTGGTGGTGTTTTTAGCCACATAAAAGTAGACTCGTATGCCTTGTGAGGGACACAGGGGACAAGATCCCAATACTCATAGACCTACCTGATAGTGGAGGACACGGTTGAAGACTCAACAACTAAGCACCAGGGGATAGGGCTGCAGCAAAAAGAAGGGGAGCCCTCTTGGCGGAAGTGGCGATTTGTTCACGTCTAAGTAGCAGATCCAGCTACGCATTTGCAGTCTTGGTGACCCAGCTTGCCGCCAAGTCCACGGAGCTCCGTGAAGGCTGATCTTACTGACTGTGCCTTAAGTCACTCTTGCGTGACTTTGCCTTAGCTTTTTAGTTACAAGAAAATTAGAAGGATGAGGAGGGCAAAGAAGGAGTGGGAGGAGGAGGAGGAAGAAGAGGAGGGGGGCGGGGAGAAATCAGATAAAGAAAGGGGAGTTTGAATTAAAGAAGAAAAGATCATTAAACTTGTGATAACTTAAAAGAAGGTTGGGTTTTTTTTGTAGTTCAGTGGAGTACTAATTAGAATTTTTTTAAATTTAAATATCATTGTTTGAAAATAAAATAATGAATAGCAGTTTATATCTGTCTTTATCACAATAGTGTATATACTCCTCAGAGAATTTCAAATATTAAAATAAAAAATTAGAAGTGAAAAACAATATAGTGTGTTCTATAATCATCTATATTATAAATATTGGCCTGAGACATTTGTCCAAGACTGACTCAAAACATAGACATCATAAATTAAGAATAATTATGTGATGACTTTAGTTTGCAAAGTAATCACACACATTGAAAATCTAGATCAGAAGAAAAGCTAACCAGAACAAACTTTTGCCTAACATACATTTTTAGCATAGTGTCTATAAATATTACGCTTTTAATGCTTGTTGCTTGATCCTTGTTGGCTATTACTTTGTCCTTAATTGATTTGTGGATTATCCCATGGGTGTTGCTGTAGGAAATGGAATGGAATGGCAGAATATGTTTAAACAGGACAACAAAATGGGTTGACTGGGAAGGGAAGTTTAACTCCGTAGCATATTGTTGGTGATTTTCCCATAAGTGTCGTGTTTAGAAAGATAGAGGATTAAAAAAAGTAGCTGCTTCTGATGCATGTTCTCATCCAAAGGGAAGATTTGTGTCCTGTTTGAAAAGGATATTCATTTGATGGTGTAAGTACATTCTCTAGTGAAAGTGTTACTTTTCGGGAGAGCAAAACAAAAACCAAATCTTCTGTCGTCTTTGAAGTTGTACTTGAAATGAGCCCTCATCCATGGCTGCCCTGAAAAATTACCACTGTCCTGATCTCAGATGAACTAAAAGATGAAAACGTTTCATGGTCCGCTAATGGTTTGATTGCTATATTTGACTCTTCCCTAGAATGAAAGAACTAGATCTTTTTCCATCACAACTGCTTTTAACTCTTTGTTATAAAGTTCAACATAGCTTGAGAAAGGTGACTGGCAGGGTGCCCCTGGCATTCACCCTGGTGGTCACTGTTTTGTCCTCTGCCCTCCTTCTTTGGGAACAAGAATGATGGAATGCAGCCACAGTCACTGGGTCTTCTGGGTGCGATCTCTCTCTCTCTCTCTCTCTCTCTCTCTCTCTCTCTGGGAAGAGTGCTGTACCGCCTCTTCGAGCGTCTGCTGATGCCGGCATTCCTTGGCTTGTGGAGACAGAACTTCAGTCTTTCCCTTTTCTTCACGTGGCTGTCTTCGCTCTGTGTCCACCTGCGTCTCTTCTCGTTTTATAAGGATACCAGCCCTCTTGGGCTAGGGCCCACCCGACTCTAGTAGGACCAAATGTCAGCTTAAAAATACTCTATGAAGACCCTATTTCCAAATGAGTTCACATTCATATGTTCTGGAAATTGTGATTTGAACATGTTTTTTAAGAGGAAACACTCAGAGAAATAAGCACACCAACTTTTCCTTCCTAAAACAAATATATGTGGACTGATACATGTAATCTACAGAGAGGTATGACCTGCAGGAACGTCAAGATGGAAGAACCATTGACTACTCTGATAAATTATCTATCTTGTGTTTCAAAGTGAATTTATAAGGCTTAATGTTTGTTTTGATGTAAATAATTATTCTTTTTTTTTTAACCTTTACTTCCACAGTGTTAAAAATGGAAGGAACTCTCTGTTTAATTAATCAGGTCTAACTTTTAACCCTGAATGAGACTATAAGGTTTTATGTGTGATTGTACCCCAACCCCCACCACTACCCCCGCCCCAAACAGACTCATTGTCTGTAAGTCTGTAGAACTCATAGTGACCCTGTAGGACAGAGTAGAAGTGTCTCTAGGCATTGCACAGCTTTAAAGAAGCAGAATACAATGGCTTTCTCCCATGGTGTGGCTGATGAATTTAAACCTTTGCCATTCAGCAGGTAAATATGTAACCACTGCACTACTAAGTGTGTCGACTATGTCCCTGCTGTTGTCAGGTGCCATCCAGTTGGTTCCAACCTACAGTGACCCTCTGTACGACAGAACAAGATGCTACCCAGCCCTCTACCATCCTTATACTTGTTCCCATGCCACTGTGTCAATCCATGGTCCACCAGATTAGATAAGGGGGTGGGGGAGGGGGAGAGGAAAATGCTGAAGTTTTATTTATAGAACCAGGACTCAAGTCAAGAAATTCAACATTACCAGCTCCCAAGAACCCTCTTTCATGTTTTTTTCTGGGCATTGTGTTCCTAAAAATAATAAAAACCTTGACTTCTAAGAGCATAGATTTGTTTTGCTTATTTTTGAACTTTATATGAATGGATTATGTAGTATAAACTCTTCATTTTGGCTTTTTTCCACTGAATGTTGCTTTTGTGAGATGCCTCCATGTGTTTGATATGTTAGTGGATTGTGGGTGCTCCTTGTGATGGCATTGCATGACGTGAACAGACTACTTAGCCAGTTCCCTGTAGATGGGTATTCAGATTGAGGCTGTCGTGAAAAGAGCTGTTCTGAACATCGCGAATCTGTCCCTTGGTGAATGAATGGGAGCGCAGTGTGTCCATTTGCGTGTCTGCCTGTATGTTCTGCATGTCCTTAGGGGGCGTTTCTAAGTGGCAGACCAAGCTTGCATCTTCATCACCTGTGACTGTTGAGTCTACGCAAGCTGATGGCAACTCCATGTGGTCACTCTAGGACTGTGCTCCACGGGGGTTCTGATGGCTAGTTTTTGTTTCGGTGATTTTAAAAGTGGAGCTCCAGGATTCCCAACCATTTATTTAGTAAGCAAATGCTAACTGTTTGCGCCACTAAAGAACTCCATGTGCTCTTGGTTAGGTTCAAGCAAGTAGGGTCTAAATCACAGTGACTCTGTGTACAAAGGACAGACCCCCTGCCAAGACCCACTGCCTCTCCATAAGCACTGCTATGCTGGAGCCCATGTGACTCCCGGTGTGTCAGTCCGTTTCATTGAGGGTCTTTCTCTTGATCACTGACCTTCTACTTTCTCAAGCTTAATGTCTTTCCCCAAGGATCGCACCCTGCTGTTATGTTTTCAGAAGGACTGTCCTCCTCCCGAAGTAATGCTTAGGCTTCCACCTCCTCCCCAAAGTGTAGGTGGGTCCTCTAGGTATTCCGCTGTCAATGACAGCAGTGATACATGATAAACATCTAGTAGTGCTGTTGTTTATTGCCTCAAGTTGATACCAAGCCATAGTGCTCTATGTGAAAAAGAACAAAGCCATTGTTGCAGCTACTGTGGCGAGCCAACCTCTTGAGGGTCTTCTTTTTGGATGACTCTCCACTTTACCTAGAACAATTCCCCTCCTGATCACACACCCAGGACATGGGAGATGAAGCCTGACTGTCCTGGTTTCTAAGGAACATTCTGCGTGTGATTCCTCTAAGGCAGATTTGTTTGTTCTTCTGGCAGTCTATGGGACTGTTCACCAGCATCATAATTCAGATGCATCCCTTCTTCTCGTGCCCCTTGTCGTTCGTCAGGATTTTCGATATACATCAGAATATACACGAAAATGCCACGGTGTAGGGGAAGACCACTCGTTCCTACAGTGACATCGTTGGTCTTTCATGGTTTAAAGAAGTCTTCGCTCAGAAGATTTGCCCAGAGCCATACGTCATTTGGTTTCTTGGCTGCTTCCCTAGGCACTGAGTGTTGATTTAAGTAAACTGAAATACTGGATAGCCTCCATTTTCCTCCATTGAGCATGACGTTTGTTGTCTGTTGGTCTGGTTGTGAGATTTTTGCTTTCTTTACATTGAGTTGATCTTCAGACAAGGGTGTCAAGTCCACTAGGCTACCTGCTTTTCCAAGATGCTGAGGGATAGGGGCAAGCCGCCCCCACTGCTTCTCCTCATGATGAATCGTAGGAAACTGTAAAAGAAGTCACTGTAGTAGGAAATGTTGCCTCTTCTACGGAATATATTGCCCTATTTGAGCCACGCTCATTTTAAATCGACAATTTTAATTTTATATCTGTCCGGTTTTATTTATCATCCCTATAGTAAATCGTTACCAAAACATATGCTATATTATTTATTTTTATAAACTGTCATCTCCTAATTCTAGTCCTAATTATCTCCTAATTCTAGTCCTAATTATATATACAACTACTTTATATTCAGGTGTTCATTTGCAGTAATGATTTCTTACAAAAGTTGTCTCAAACTTTTTGTAAACAAGTGTAACCTGTGTAAAAACACTAGCAACTGCATTTGCAATTTAAATCATGACACAGTTTGTGTTACTTTTTTTTAATTTTTTTTTTCACCCAGGCATTTTAAGCAATTTGTTTTTCCTTCATCGTTTACTTTTCCTTTTCTTTGTAATCGCCGTCTTCTCTTTCACTTTAATGTCACGACTCTGGGGATAGATCATCCTTTTTTATATGTCACTCCCTCTGGGCTCATCATAACCTGATGTATGATACTGAGCTAACTTTGGGTGCACCCAGTGAGTAAGCTGACCCGGGGTTGGCGTGTGCCCTGTCAGCATGAGAGCGTCCATGGCCACCTGCTGTCTGGGGAGCCTCTCGTGCTCACAACCCTGGGTACTGTCTCTCGGAGCTTTCAAAACCCAGTTCAAAATCTCTCTGTTTTGAGACATTCTAAGCAGAACAAAGGAAATAAAGCAGTATCCATGTAGTCTGGGGCTTTTGTGACCCAAACGATCACAATACTAAAAAAGATTGTACAAAGTGTGAAATCTGAAAAAGTCAAGCATTCCTCCGAATCCCCTGATTTAGATGCTGGGAACGGAGTGCAGGAGAGACGGGGCACACTTTCCAAGGTTGATCTCGCTTTATGAGCCTTTGGAAGGGGTTGTAGTTGAGCTGGGCTTTCCGGTTCCTCGGAAATAAGGTCTTTCTAAAAATATCATCCTCACAACCAACATTTCTCAATACCTGAGCAACTCCCCGGCTCCCAAAGGAAGCCATATTAATTCTTCCAGGTCACTAAAATATTGACTCTAATGTATATTAATTAGCAGATGAGACCAGCCAGGGCTTTTGCCAGAGTTCCATGTGGCATGGGAAATTAAAATCTACTGGTAACCTATAAAATTCATTTAACTAATGTTTTCAACCTATCAAATCTTTTAACAACATTACTAATGAAAAATGCAGAAGGACCTATCTTTGCTACCCACTCCCTGCCACCTTGTTTGCTGCCAGGACAAGATGCAAAAATCTCTACTTCCGAAGAGAGGGGTCATCAGGGACAAGGGCCATCCTTTAACCAGCCTCTGTTCCTTCAAAGCAGATTGGCCCAGCAATATGTGAGGTGCTAACTCAGATATGAATCTGCAAGAAATATTAAATTATGGAACAGAAGCAATGGATGTAGTATCTTTAATGTTCTATTTTTCTCCTTGGAGACGTTTTCTTTAACTAAAACTACGCGCATACTGTAGCTAGCTTAGGCCGAGTACCAGAAACTAGAAACAAATAAACAAAGATATTTTTCCCGAAGAAAAGGTCAATTAAACCAACATAAATTCCTAAGTGTTTCTCTAACCTGAACGTGCACCCAGATGAACTGAGCATCATCATTGTGCTAAATGCGCTTTCTTATCACATGTGTCTGGAATGGGGCCTGAGAGTCTGCATTTTTAACCAGCTTCGAGATGATGTTGATACTTCCCATCCACGGGCTCCAATTTGAGCAGCAAAGGCTTAAGGTTTACTTGGATGGTAAAGTTCGGTTTAGAGATAGAGTGAAT
Organism: Echinops telfairi; assembly: GCF_000313985.2. Taxonomy (NCBI): domain Eukaryota; kingdom Metazoa; phylum Chordata; class Mammalia; order Afrosoricida; family Tenrecidae; genus Echinops; species Echinops telfairi. Next base: position 93,503,342 of record NW_022111373.1, read on the forward strand.
TTTGCCACAGGATACAAATGATTGGCTTTCTATGGAGTCAGAAAAGATTTCAGTGGCCGTCTGTCTGTAAGCTCCAAAAGTCATCCTAGTTCCTAGCAGCATGGTACTGTTTGGTTTGGTTTTGCAGAAGGTCACCTTGGCACCTAACAACAATAACAAGACCCTTGGGATTGCAAGGCACTAAGGCACCAAAAATGCCTCCTCACTGAAAATGTACCATAGGACTTATGGAAATGTGGAAAATTAATATACACCCACTCGTTGTAACATGTACACCTAACCTGGAAATAGTACTGACAGAGGTGACTGGTACAACAGATTGAGAACATTCATAATATATTCAAAATGAGGTTGCTAGAACATTCATTTTTGTATTCATTAGCCAATGAATCTTAGATTGAAGACCCCAAAGGACACAGCCATTGGCATGGATTCATTTGTGACTCGTGGCACCCCGTGAGTTGCAGAGTAGAACTGCTCCATAGAGTTTTCTGGACTTGACTCAGTGGCAGCGGGCTTGATTTTAGGCTTTTAGTCTTTACAAAAACACATTGCCAGGCCTTTATTTCCTGGGTCCCCAAGTGGGTTTGAACTGCCAAACTTTAGGTCAATAGATGAGCACAAACCATTTTTCCATGGATGACTGAAGCTATGGAAAAGTGCTCAGACACATCCTTAAAGTAAGAATTTAAGAGACTGAATATGAAACCAGGCCACATCTACTGATATAACTTCCATTTTTCAGAGGAAAATGTGTTTGAATTCTGCCAGAGCTACTCTCCCACTGACTGGGAGGTCCAGAAATGTGTGCTAAAATCAGAATAGCTTAGTGACCACTGGCCCCTTTTCAAGCATTTCTTTGCACCCTTTACAATATTGGCAGTGAATTATAGAAACTCACTGGAATTATGGACAGGACTGGATCAGTAGAGATATATTTATTAGTTTGTCTTAGTTTACAGCCGTGACTAAGGAATAAAAAAAGAGAAAGCATTTTTTATCATAGCATCTGCAAATATTTCCTTCAGTTAAATCATTTTGTATATTGCATGAAGACAACATACCATTTTATTAATGTTCAAATCCAATTTTAGACCATATTCACTTATCATTTATTTTATAACACACTGTATGAAATATCATTCTGATTTTAGGTGAAATTTCTGTATTATAGTGATGCAGTGACAGCATGCAATATGTCTTAGTGTACATTGATATCATAATTATAACATGAACTGTAACCATGGTTACTTAGAAGAGCAACAACCAACTAAGCTAGATTTTACTTTGGGCCCATTATAGAAATCAAGCTTCTGACTTAACTTCTCAGCACCTCTGCATCCCCATCTGAAACTGAGTATTAAGAACACACCGTTGCAATAACTCTTTAAGCTTATGTCAACAACCTTATGCGTGCATGAAACCAAACTCCAAACTTAATGCCATCAAGTCTGTGCTGACTGCTCGCAACCCCTTGTGGGTTTTCATCACTGTAACTGTTTGCAGGAGGAGAAAGCCCAGTCTTTCTTCCAAGAAGCTGCTTGTGGTTTCGAACTGCCAATCAATGCGAATCACAGCCCAATGTGTAACCACAGCCCCACCAAGGCTCCTATGTATGCCTATGGAAGCCATCGATGATTTAGGATATGCGCCTAAGTGTTTCCACATACCTATGCCAAGGATTCACTCATGAAAGCAACTTCAAGCCCAGCCCTGATCAAATAATAGTTCACGGTGTCAGTCAACTTTCATGCAATATAACTAAGCACTCAACAAATAGAGATGATGTACATACTTACAGCACTCCAAACCCTGTGCTTTCCTTTCCTCTTAGATCTCTGGTGCTTACATCAGGGACTGGCAGACTTTCAAATGTGACCCATTTGCTGATACTCTTCTTCTGATGAAATACTTCTTAGTAGAAGTAGGAGGGAAACAACCCCAAAACTCAACTGCCTCCAGCCTACGCTGAGTCACAGAGACGCTAAAGGACAGGGTAGAGTGGTTCCCCTGTGTTTCCAAGACTGCATCTCTTCATGGGAGTTGAAAGTCTCCCCTTTCTCCCGAGGAGCCGCTGGTTTGGAACTGCTGACCTTGTAGTAACCACTAGACCACCAGTGATGCGAAAATAAGAACTAGCCCCTCTACTTTATGTTTTGATGTCAGCAGTTCCAAGAAAGAGACTTCATTCTACAGATGCCTACTCCCAAAGAGATACGTTTGTTATTAATTTGATTGAGTCATTAATTAATTAATTTGTTATTAGTTGATTCAACTGTTTTGTGTGTCACTACTATTAATTTAAACCTTATTACAACATCAAAATAAATATTTAAATACTATTAAAATAGATTTGGTTGTTAACACTTCCTGCTTAACCCATCAGAAATAAAAAGGACTGGTTAAAATTATGTGACAGAGCAAGTTCAAATATGGTTACTTACAGTTCAAAGAGAAAGGTTTTTATCATCTCTCAAGAGCCACTAGGGCACGAAACATCCACAATAAAGACGAGTGCAGGCGCTAGGGGGAATGATACAGATAAGAGGCCCCATGTTGCAGGTTCTGGTATTTGTCAGAGATAAGGAATGAATTTGCACTCTATCAGCGGTAGGTCTTGGGATGAAATGCGGTGTGATGCTAAGTGTAAAGCTATGAATCTGCAATCTTTTATTTCCCACCACAATCTTCGAACGATGCGAAGTTGTAAGAAATCCAGGCATTCCTTGTGAGTTCCTGATTCAAGTCAATGTTCAGTGCCTTGAAGTCAATTCTAACTCCTGGCAGGCTCGCGGGTCCACAGTAAGACTGCTCCATCCGCCTTCCCAGGCTGTGACCCCTGTGTCTGGGGCACCTCTGGGGAGATTAGAAGCACCAACCCTTGGGTAGTTTTTGAGCAGTAACTGTTTGTCCCACCCAGGGCCTCCTTCATTCAGGTTCAAGGACAGGTGGTCGTGTGCCAGTTGATTTCAACTCATCGTGGCCCTACAGAGAGAGTACAACTTCCTCACTGGGATTTTGGCACTGGGATTTTTAGTGACGTCAGCTGAGTGAATCTTGTCTTTTACAGAGTCAATGGGTGAGTTCAAACCGTCAGTCTTGAGGTTAGCAGCTGAGCACTTAGCCGTCATGTCACCCGAGCACTTGTTAATTCACATCATCGTCGTTGTTGATGTAAGCTGCCATCAACAGGAAACACTCCCCGCCCTGGGTCTTCCTCACCATTGTTCCTGTACTTGAGCCCGCTATTGCAGCCACTGTATCAGTCCATCTCCTTGAGGGGCTTCCTCTTTCTCATTACCCCTCCACTTGACCAAGCAGGACGTCCTTTTCCAAGGACGTGTCTCTCCTGACAGCATCCAAACTCTTTAAGATAAAGTCTCACCCTCTTTGCCTCTAAGGAGCACTCTGGGTGTACTTCTTTCAAGACAGATTTGTTTGTCCTTTGGGTCTTGTGCAGCAGATTTACCCAATGCTAGTAAATACTTATCTGGGAAGATAATGCTTAGTACATCATGCATTTAAAAACGGAACCATTCAGCTTCATGATTGTGCAGAGAATCCTAAGCCCAAATTCTGGGCCTTTTCATAGCAGGTTGGATGATCTTAAGGACATTTCTTTTCTTTTTAACAGTTTTATTGGCACTTCATCCATATAACATACAACTCAATAGTTCGATCATAAGAAGAATAGGTGTACAATCATTACCACTATCAATTTTAGAATATTTCTTCTTCCTTTCTTCCTGTACTCATTGTTATTAGTGTAATTATTATGTTCTTATTGATGACCCAGCTTTCTTTCTTTTTTTAAAAAATAAATCATTTTACTTGGGGCTCTTACAGCTCTTATAACAATCCATACATCAGTTGTATCAAGCAGATTTGTACATATATTGCCATCATCATTTTCAAAACATTTTCTTTCTACTTGAGCCTTTGGTATCAGCTCCTCTTTTTTTCCCCTCCCACCCTTGTGAACACTTGATAAATTATAAATTATTATTATTTTCATATCTTACACCACCCGCTGTCTCCCTTCACCCACGTTTCTACTGTTTGGGGTAGACATGTGTGTGTGTGGGGGGAGTGTTTGTACATCGATCATTGCAATTGGCTCCCCCTTTCTCCCCCTTCTCCCCTACCTTCCCCCTACCCTCATGTAATGTCACTACTCCTATTGTTGCTTCGGAGGTGTTTATCAGTCCTGGATTCCATGTACCACTGTACATGTTCCAGTCTAGCCGGGTTTCTAAGGTAGAACTGGGGTCATGATAGTGGCAGGTGGCGTGCATTAAAGAACTACAGGAATGCTGTGTGTTTCATTGGTGCTATACTGAACTCTGACTGGCTCATCCCTTCCTTGTGACCTTTCTGTGAGGGGATGTTCAATTGGATGACCCAGCTTTCATATGAATATGAAGACATTGAAAGGGATCCTGTGTGAACTCAGGCACATCTTAGTATTCAAAGTGAAAACTTAGCATTTTAATACTTTAAAGAGATCTTTTGCTGTAGTTGCCCCAATGCAGTAATACATTATTTGATTTCCGAACTGCTACATACATGGGCATTAATTGTGAATATAAGAAAAATGATTTTTTTTAAATTTCAGTATTTTCTATGTTTATTTTCATGTTGTCTATTGGTCCCGTTGTAGGTATTTTTACTCTCTTAATGCTGAGGTGATAATCAGTCATCATCAATCAGTGCTCCAGGCCCTCTATCACCAGGATCATAGTTTACAACCACTGGTCCTTCCTCTTTGTTTCCAACTTCTACATTCCAATCGCAAATAGTAATTATCAATGCATCTTGATGGCATGTTCTCTCAGTTTCCGACTGAAGAACTTGACAGGATTTTCATCATTAACTTTCGTGATTGGTGCTTACATTTGAAAATTATGATCATATTAGCTGGTTTTCCTTTAGGCAGAGGAATATTATCCTGTTATCACCAGCATTGTACTTCAGGATGGATCTTGACATGTGCTTTTTGGGGATGAACATGATGCCATCATTTTTCAACAAATCATGCCTGGTAGAGGAGACCATAGGAGTGTATCATTACAAATGGCCAATACTAGCCCATCTCAGCTCACTAACACCTAGGATATTGGTCTTTATGAATTCCATTTCATGTTTCATTATTTCCAATCTTCCCCCATTCATACTGCATACATTCTACATGTTGGTTATTAATAGATGTGTGCCATTATGACTTCTAATAGTATTCCATCAGCAAATAAAAGTCAAGAAAGCTTTACTCATCTCTAGAAGTTTGACTCTACCTGAGTGCCTGCCAATCTGGGGGAATTACTTTCCAGCACAATGTCAGACAGCGTTCCACCACTATTCAGAACTTTTCAGTAGCTAATTTCTCAGAAGTGGACAGCCCCTTCCCTTTTCCAAGTCTGTTCCTCACCTGGAAGCTCCACTGAAGCCTGTTCCCCATTGGGTCACCCTGCTGGTATTTGAAACACCACTGGCAGGGCTTCTAGCATCACAAGCCCAAGCCTCCCAACAAATTACCAAATGAATGGGGAAGCAGTAATGGATCTTCTTTAGCACACTAGTTGAGTTCATTGAAACATTTACATAAAACCTTCTGTCATCTCTCATTATTGATTAATAGAGAAAATGACTTGGAAAAATAGAAAATATTCAGTAAAATGTTAATTTGGTGTTTAAGGGATGGGTGAACTTTACCTTGACCAGGGAAACAAGCGTAAGATTTTCGAATATACTTGAATATATTTTTCAGTTGTTCCTCTTTCCAGATGGTGTGGTCCAGAAAAGTTCAAAGAACGCTTTGGTAAGACTGGCCACTGCTGAGGACTGTTGGCACTAGACAAAGAGTCAGGCTTGCCTTCTAATTGAAACCAATGTTCACTGTCAGGAGTCCTTAGGATGGGTAAAAACGATGCCAAGATAACATTATCACCACCAAATGCCTACAGGATTATAATAGTTAATACTTCTTGCAAGAGTTCAAAATATATTACTTAGTTGACATATTGTTCCCTAATTTTCTGAGGGCCCTCTCCCCCTGTAAACTATGCTACCAATGGCTATTCAGTATCTTGAAAATAGGCTTTCAATAATTGTTCAAGCAGTGAGAATCTGCCAAGGCGTTCAAGTATAAAACCAAACCTTGTTATTATCTAGTTGTTTGGTTCAAATCCAAGGTCTCTCAGGGGCATGTCTGTCCTCACCCCATTTCCTGGTGACTTGGAAACTGTTTTCACTGTGGTCCTTGGCTGCTATCAAATCATATCCTTTTCGCGTCTACCCTCCTTTGATAATCTTGGATTCAAAATACAGTCCCCTGCTCTCCTTGCAGAAAGAAATCGGTTAGGAACGTGAACTCAGCGGTAAGGACTGTTGAGAGATGGTGACAGTCTCGCACTGGTGAGCATGAACCAGGCACTCGCTTGAGATAGCCAGCTTCTTTGGGTTTGACCCTGGAACGAATCCTAAAATACACTCATGGAAAACATGTGGTTATTGGGCCCGGATGACCACTCTGGTGCCCTCAGTGCCTCTGAGCAACGTTTGGTGTATGGAGAAGTCAGTTTCACTGAGAACAGTCATATGCTATATATAGCACAAGACCTTTGCAATGGCGATGTATTACAGGCTGGGACTGTGGACCTGGATGCTAGAATTAATTGCTGTTTTGTTTTCATTGGGCTATGGATCCCCATTTTGCATCAGTGAAGACAGCTATGGATCCCCATTTTGCATCAGTGAAGTGGAGCTTTTGGTATCATTCTGAATCACCTCACAAGTTTGCTGTCAGAATCAAATGACATAATGTTTGTGAAATAGCCTAAGGATATAAGGCATTATCATGGGGGGGAGGCGCATTTGCGAATTAACTCCCTACAGAACACAGCCTAAAAAACCCTGCTGTCACATGGGGGTGCTATGAGCATAAAATCAACTCAACATACCTAACATCAACAACTATAGTAACAGCAGCAGCTGAGCCAATAGAGTCTTGTAGAACCCCTGGGGGAGTCTTTTGAATACTTACATGAAGCTATATAGGAACAGTGGGTCTCGTGTTTTTCCACTCCGTAATTTTTCCCCAGGTCTCTTCCCTATGGTAATTTCCCCACTACTGATGATAAACAAGACTGTCAACCTTAGGAGGGTAGACGCTTCATCCTTGGCCCACTGGCCACATCTGTTCTCATTAACTCAAAATATACCGAAGGACTCCAAGGCCTCGCTTGCATTTTCCCCAAAGGGAACGCATGTGGCTTCTGCCGCACGTTGTTGTTCTGTAGAACCTTCTTCTCAACTCCACTCTAGGAGGAAACACCAGATTTTTAAAATAAGATAATGTTTGTTTCCACAACAGTAGGTTTTGAAAGAGCCACTACATTACCCCCTGTCTAACATTTTTTCTTTTTTAATATGACTTCCCATAGACCTAATACAATATGAATGTGTCAACATAGGAAGTTTTTGAAAAATCCCATCTAAAGGAACATTCGAGGCTGAATCGGACGACTATACTAGGGACACATTTTAAGCCCTCATCATGAAATGGAGAGATGATGAGTTACTTTTTGGGTTGTTTTAAGGCCACACACACACACACACACACACACACAATTTAAAAGCATACAGACTCAAACTCAAAGAACAAACCCAGTGCCATCTAGTTGATGCTGACTAATAGCAATCCTACAGGACAGGGTAGAACCGGACTAGGGAGTTTCTAAAAGTGTAACCCTTTACAGGAGTAGAAAGCCCCGTCTTGCTCTTTGAATCAGGCTGGTCGTTTCAAACTGCTGACCTTGCAGCTCACAGTCCAATTTGAAAACACTATGCCACCAAGGGCCCCTCTTACAGACTCGGCCGGGCAGGCTCAGGGGTGGCTGGCTCAGTCGGGTGACTATTCAGAAAGCTGGTCTGTGGAGACCTGCTTCGCTCCCTCTGTCCTTCTCCCTTCCGGAGTCCTCCCCACACCCCTTTCCCTTCAAAGCCCAAGTCTCTGGGCTCCAGATCCTTCTTATGTGAGTCTCTTCATAGTAAATGGTGAAAGATAAGGAAGACTTAGAAGTGTAAACAATTGGACATGAATTGTGATTTCCAAGAACATTTTCGCTTGAACATGAGCAGAGCCGAGAGTGAACAGTACACATCGCTAGCTGGGCTGCCCTAACCCAGGCAGGCAGGGTGCAGCGCCCTTTGGTAAGCAGGGGACTGTCGGTGCTCCAGGCACACATAAACCACTGAGACAGGTCCTCCTTAGAAGACAGTGGCCAAGAGGGAGGAACTGAAGCAAGGCAAAAGCAAATCCACTGCCACGGAGTGGGTGCTGACTCAATGACCCTGTAAGACGGAGCAGAACATTCCAGCAAGTTGTGGAGGCTGCACATCATGAGAGAAGCTGACAAGGTCATCTTTTTGCCGTGGCTGCTGGTGCGTTCAAACCACTAACCTTTCATTATGTAGCAGCACTTAACCCACCATGCCATCAAGGTTCTTTCACGGGGAAGTAGAGCAGCTCAAGAAAAATAAAGGAATGAGATTTCTGTTTGTTAGGTCCGTAGAAGCCCGTATTAGAGCTGCCCATTCCCAGTGGCTCTTTTGGGGGAATTCACACAACTGCTCAGAGAAGTGGACGGCCTTACCCCTCCTACGTCCTTTTGGCATCCCATTTGTCAAAATAGCTGAGTGGGTGTGTACCTTGCTGTAGCTCAGATCACGTGAGCTAGTACGAACCCCCACCGGCCTAGCGCCACAGCTAAGCTTCTATTAGCGATCCTAGAAACCCCGGTGGTGCAGGGCGTTAGTGTCAGGCTGCTACCCCGATGCTGGGCAGTTGGGAGCCACCAGCTGCTCCAAGGGATAAAGGGGAGGCTTCTTGCTACAGTAACGATTCACAGTCTCAGACACCCAGAGGGGGCAGTTACGGTTGTGAAATAATAACCATAGATATAAATAAAGAGAGATGGTCTCAAGTGAACTCTGTTGCAGACGTTGCATGCTGGAAAGGAAAAAATGCAGCGTTTTGTTCTCCAAGGGCTCCCTCTGAGGATCACACTTCTTGGTTGTCTGGCCTTGAGAAATGCCACCTTTCCTGGGGCTGAGGATGCCCTTCTCCATGTCAAGGACAGCTGAAAGTTCAGGGAATGGTGTCTTTGAAGCTGGCAGGTACCGACTCCAGGCAGCAAGATACTACTTCCAGAGACTGAATTAGCTTTCTTCAGCACCACAGCAGAAAGTGATACACCTAAATCGATTACCCTGAAGAGCCTCGCCAGTTCTTGATGACTTCTTGGGCCAATTGGATCTCCCATCTGTGTGACTGCTTATGGAAATCGATCGGTTATGCGTTCTTCTTTTAGGAATAGACATCATTTGCATACAGTCACAGGCACAGCCTGGACCAAGTGGTTCTCAGCCCTCCTAATGCCGTGACGCCTTACTACAGTTCCTCATTAGTGGTGACCCCCAACCATAGCATCATTTTCATTGCTACTTCCTAACTGTAATTTTGCTGCTGTTATGAATCATAATGTAAATGTCTGATACTCAGGATCGTTGTTACAAATTGAACATAATTGAAGCACAGTGATTAATCACAAAACAATATGTAATTATATAGTATGAAATTTTATTTCTAATTACAAATAAATGAAATTTTGTTTGCGACAGTATACGTAAAAAGCCAACTTCAGTGCAAAGGTTGAGCTAGCTTCTTTCTCACCAGATCACATATCTGCGTGTGGGCAGACCCCCCTGGAGACAACGGAGCCGTGTCTCTGCACCTAAGACCATCGGAATATGTGTTTTCCGATGGTTTTATGCGACCCCTGTGAAAGGGTTGTTCAACCCCCAAAGGAGTCGTGCCCCACAGGTTGAGAACCTCTGGTCTAGACCTTTTTTTCCCGTTTTTCTTCAGAATTACAGAGATCGGGGAAATTGTAAACCATATTTGTTCCAAATGCTGGATGGCTTAAGAACATATTTCTGTCGTCTTTGAAACTACTTGTCATATTTATATGAATGCTCCCACTGACGGTTAGCAGGCCTGTATCTGTTTATTGAGAGGGGCATTCAGAGTGTGTGATAAGGCCCAGGAAGTTGGCTGCCATTTAGCTCTTTTGATCTCGATCTGTAGGAACCCACCCCCACCCCCCCACCCCACATCTTATAGTATAGAAAGCTGGTTTTGGAGGAACAATTCTTCTGTCATCCCCGAGAGGGAGACACAGCGCGGCGGGCAGAATCTCTTCTATAAAATAGCCTTCGTCATTCTTTTACATGTGTCTTTCTTTGTTGGACGTCAACCCTTGGCTGCAGATAAGAGATATAGATTACATGGTGCAAATCTACTGTCATGCCTAAGCATCTGGGGGCAAGCGATATGCTTTCAGTGGCAAAGATTAAAAGCCAGTACTTGACCCTGAGCAAGACTATGAAATAGATGCAACTTGTCTTCCGGTTTCCAAGGTCTGACCACCAGGCTCACGGCTGCGTCTTCTTCACAGGGCATGGCACTGCGGACACCTCCGACTGTCTCAGCTGTTTAGGGGTGATCTCCTGAGCTCTAAACCCACAAAGCAGCCATGTTTAATAGTTATTGCAGTATCTGTACCACAGACAGGACTCTGGCAACACACAAAAAACTCACTGCCATCTAGTGGATGCCGACTCACAGTGACCCTGTAAGACAGGGTAGAACCGCCTTGGTGAGTCTCTGAGACTGTAACTCTTTACTGGAGAAGAAAGCCCGTTGTCCTCCTGAGCAGCTGGGGATTTCAGACTGCTGACCTTCTGGTTGGCAGCCCATCACATAACCACTCCTCCACCAGGGCTCCCGCCACACTCCAGTACACAGACCTTCTTCTCTGCTCTTTGACATCATCTAACTTCCCCACGTAGTTGAAGTGATTGAAACTACCTTGGCTTGAGTCACCCATACCTGAGTCCTCCAACTGACAATTTTGATCTTTAACAGTTTACTGAGAGTGTGTGTTTGTTTTGGTTTGGGTTTGATTTTGTTTTGTACCAAATTTGCTTAACTTAGTATGTGGTTTGATTTCCTGCCTGCTGCTTCAATAGGCACTGATGGTGGAGCTAAGTAAAATGAAATCCTGAATGATTTCAAACTTTTCTCCATTTATCGTCATATGGCTCTTTGGTCCACTCGTGAGGATTTTTGTCTGTCTTATGTGGAGACGTAATCCTTCCTGAAGGCTTGAATCTTCATCTGCATATCGCACGTTGCTCACGAATAGAATGCGGTCCACTAATATAACATAACAAGAATACTTTTTTCCCCAGGTTGAGTAGGCTGAGAGAAGGTCAACTTAATATTTTCCGATGACAATATAGTTCTGTTTCTTCTGTAAACTTTGATATGATAATGATGGTAGCAAGGGGCAGTTGGGAGGCATTACTGAGCCTACAAGTGACCACAGAGTCAATGCTGGAGCCTCCAGGACAGAGTAACTGGAAGTTACTCTTCACAGGAGTAGAAAGCCCCTGCCTTTCTCCCTAATAGTGTGCAAAAAGGACACTATTACATTTAGAGCAGCGATGTAATGATCCTCTACATTTTGTGACCTAACTCTGTACCTGAACGAGGGCCCTGCACCTATGAAGCTATCATGATTCAAGTGGAGTCCCGAGGTGCTGCAAACCGCTAAAGCACTCACTCAGCTGCTAATTCGAAGAATGGGGGATTTGAATCCACCAGAGGCATCCTGGGAGAAAGAACTAGTCATAGACGAGGTAAGCACACATTGAAAACAGGATGGGTAAAAGAAAGCACTCGGAGACAGAGTCTTAGTATGAGACACATGGAGTCAACCTGTGTCGGAGAGACTTGATGGCAATTGTCTTTCTTGTGTCGTCTGGACAAACTATTATTCATATAAACATCAATTGAGAAGAAGTGGAATGACTTCCATTTCGCTGCACAGAAGTCAGACCTGGCCCGCATGACATTTCCTCAGCAATTTTATTCTGTGTGAAGGATCTTAGAGAGGAGTAAGTTTAAACAAGACCTGTACATTTCGAGATTCGAATTCATCCTTTAACAATGCATTGTGTTCTTATACGAAGGGGATTCAAAAAGTTTGTGGAAAATGGGTGTGAAAAGAAAGCGGAATTGTCCCACAGTCTTTCTGAAATTCCCCTCATATTATATATTGCCTACCAATTCGTGTTTTCACTTAATGAGATTACTGCCCTGTGGTTTCAAAACGTGTTTAGAATTAATTAAAAACAAAACAAAAAGATCACCAGAAACAGTCTTGGGATCTTATTCCTGACAAATCTTTTTTTTTCTTAAGATCATTTTATTGGGGGCTCTTACAGCTCTTATAATAAGCAATACGTCAATTGTATAAAGCCTATTTGTACATATTATGCCATTATTATTTACTAAACATGTACTTCCTATTGAACCCTTGATATCAGCTCATCTTTTATCCCTTCCTTCCCCCTTGTGACCCCTTGATAAATTATAAATTATTCTTATTTTCATATCTTACACTCGCCGCTGTCTTTCTTCCCCCATGGTTTCTGTCGTTCATCCCCCTGGGCAGGGGCGGGGGGTGTTATGTGTTGATCATTGCAATCAGTTCCCCCTTCCTCCCCTCTTCTCCCCACTTCTCCCTAGCCCCTGGTATCTTATATTCCCATTCCTATTCCTGGATTACATGTGTCATGAACTCTTATCTCTTATCTGTAGCTGTGTACATGCTCCGGTCTAGCCTACAGTGAAAGGCAGGACTGGGGTCATGACAGTGGGGGGTGAGGAAGCCTCAGGAACCAGAGGAATATTGTGTTTCATTGACGCGATACTGCGCCCTGGTTGACTCATCACTTTCTTGTGACCCTTCTGTGAAGGGATGTCGCATTGTCTGCAGATGGGTTTTGCGTCTCTGCTTCAATCCCCCTCATTCTCAACAATGTGTTTTGTTTGTTTGTTTGTTTGTTTGTTTGTTTGTTTTGGCCTTCTGATGCCTATTACCCAATTCCTTCAACACCTCATGATCACAGAGGCTGGCGTGCTTCTTCCATGTGGGCTTGTTGCTTCTTTGCTAGATGGCTGCTTGTTTAACTTCAAGCCTTTAAGACCCCAGATGCTACTATATCTTTTGATAGTCGGACGCCATCGAATTTCTTCACCACATTTGTTTATGCTCCTGTTTTGCCTTCAGTGATCATGCCAGGAGGGTGAGTGTCATAGAATTCCAGGTTGCTAGGACAAAGTGTTCTTGCATTGAGGGAGGGCTTGAGCAGAGGCCCAAAGTTCGTCTACTACTGCAATGTATTGTCATACAGATATATGTACATGGGCCAATACCTCTATTTTTATGAATTAGCACAGAGCTGCTAAGGCAGAGAGAGGACTGTAGGGCCGACAACAGCTCAAGACATGAAGTCCCCTAACTGGAGCATACCATGACAGAGGACAATACTGGAGACACATGGTGGGGAGTTGGTCTGGTCTGAACACCCCATAGCGGGGTGAACCAAGAAGGGAACATAACAGATCAACAATGGGAGCAAAGCAAAGCCACACATCCCCTGAGGAGCCCCCAAAATAGACTTCAAGCTAGGAGGGGCAGTTCCCAGAATTCCCCCAGGACCAGTGGGGAAATAGTTATAAAGGTCCGCGGACAGACCTGGAATTTTGTATGTGTTGTTTTGTTTTTCTCTCTTTTTATTCAACCTTTTGTTTTCTTTTTGCTTGGTCTCTGTTATTGTTGGTTTACCTACCTATATCAGAGAGGCATGGGAAGCAAGCTCGAGGAGAAAGCAACGGGACTGACAGTTCCGGAGGGATTTGGGGGGAGGAGGAGGCAGGGAAAGGAGCGATGAGCAAACAACGCCCTAGACAGGGGAACAACTACTCGGGAATTAAAATGAACAATGATGACATGAGTTGTATGAGCCCCCAATAAAATGCTTTAAAAAAAATAATAAAATTGACAACAAGTAGGATGTAGAGATCCTGGCCGTGTTGGAACAACAGTAATCTAGCCCAGAGGAATTACTAAGAGGTGGAACAAGGGCAAGTGTGATGGTGGGGCAGGAGAAAGGTAAAAGGAAACAGAGGAAAGATCTAGGAGGCAAAACTATGGCTAGAGGTATAAGCATAGGTGTGTGCATATGTAAACACAAATCTTGAATCTAGAAGATCAAGGGAGAACTTCTCTTTAATTAGACGCTTAGGATTCAGCAGGGCAGGAACCAAAATTGCTCCATAAAGATGAAGAATCTTTTGAACTCCGTAGATGACAAAATCTGCAGTCCTGACCGCATCATCGCAGCAGGCGTTCTCAATGGCTGTGAGAATGAGCAGGAGAGAGGCACCCTCAGCTTCTTGCCTTTCTGATAGAGATGAACGAGAGTCTTGCTTGCCACTTGTGGCTGGACCCTAGGTGTAAGGCATCCTACGCTAAGAATGGCAGAAAACACTGCCGGCCTGCAACCTGTTGTGCCTCCTTCACAGAGGAGAAGCCAATAGCTATCACTTCATAGGTTGCACTGACAATGAATTTCCCACAGACTTTCCCAATACATTTCCATCAGATTTTTAATATAATGTTCTTCCGTGATTAACACATGCAGAAAGCAATCCCTAAGAGAATCGAACAACAGTCCCCTTCATCTGTAAAGAACGAGAACAGTGGGGATCTCTTTAGGGGTAAGTGTGTGTGTGCATGTGTGTATGTTAGCAACCAACTCCTTCTCCGTCCTCCATTTCCTCCTTTTTGACCCCGGGACTAGATTTCGATGGGAGAACACACAATGTAGCCAAAGGAGACTCTTCTCTGTGAAAACCCAAACTGTTGAACTTAGTAGGACAAGGAACCTGGGCCCCTGCAGGTGTTGCGCTGCTCACCACCGCTGTGGGCTCTGGCCGAGGGTCAGCATCTGGGCCTTTCCTGGGCCTTTTTCTCATGATGGCAAGGTGGCTGCTACAGCTGTGGCTGTGGGAACAGCACCTCCTCTGTGGAGCTGGAAGAGGGGAAAAAATGGGAAGGGTAACCCTTTGTGCACCTGCTCCACTTATCAGAAATATGGAAGTTTTTCCAGAGCCCCCAGAAGACTTTCATGGACTGTCCACTAGTCTGAACTCTCTCACATGGCCAACTTCAAGGAGTCTACCACCGAGTGGATGCAGACTCATAGTGACCCCGTAGGACAGGGTAAAGCTGCCCCTGTGAGTTTCAGACCCAGGAACACGTCAGGGGAGTAGAAAGCCCTGTCTTTCTCCCAAGGAGCAGCTGATGGTTTCAAAGTACTGACCTTGCGGATTTAAGTCTTTAATGAGAAGGAGATATTCAGGCTCACACTGGGCTTTCGAACTTCAGAAGGGTACGAAGGATGAAAGAAGTTGAGCTAGCCAGTTGGAGAGTGGGCCACGTTTGGCCTACGTTATGTTGCTTTTAAAACTTCAATTGCTTAACCTTTCTCAGGGACAGAGGGACTGGAGATGAATGAAAAATGATAAAATGCAGAGTAAAGCTTGGAAAGGGTGAAGTAGAATGGAAAACAGACTAAACTTTGTCAGCAAGTCCCTAGAAACCAGTCTTTCAAAACCATGGCAAGCCTATCACCAACAGGGCTGCTGTCAACTGGAACCAGCTGCATGGCAATGAGTTTGATTTGCTTTGAGGTTAGGTTCTCGGTCTCACAATGTGGATGATAAGCGTATTTATGCCTATCTACAAGGTGAATTCAACAATAAATATAACTGGTTTGGAATATTTCATCATATTACCTTTTAAACAATTGAATGCCTTTAATCAACTCAATAAATGGTTGACTTGGCACCCATGAGGTTATGATGCCTGAGTTAAAGAGGCACTTACTATCTAGTGTGCTGTCAGAGGAGACCAGTTCCTAAGAAGGACATGGTGCTTGGGGAAGTAGAGGGGCGGAGAAAAAGAGGAAGGCCCTCTCCTCTGATGAAGAAAGCTGCTGGTGCCCGGCTATCAAAAGATATAGCATCTGGGGTCGTAAAGGCTTGAAGGTAAACAAGCGGCCATCTAGCTGAGAAGCAACAAAGCCTACATGGAAGAAGCACAACAGCCTGTGTGATTGTGATCATGAAGTTTCGATGGGATCAGGGATCAGGCATCAAAGACACAAAACAAAACAAACAAAAAAAAACACATCAGTGGGAATGAGGGAGAGGGAAGAATGGAGACCCAAAGCCCATCAGTAGTCAACTGGACACACCCTGTCAGAATGGCCACAAGGAAAAGAAGAGTCAACCCCGTGCAGTATAGCACCGATGAAACACACAACCTTCCTCTGGTTCTCCCCACCCTCTCTGGTTCTTCAATGCTTCCCCTCCCCCACTACCATGACCCCAATTCTATCTTGCAAATCTGGCTGCACCAGAACATGTATACTCGTCCAGAGAAGAGCTCAAAACACTGGGAATTCAGAACCGATAAACCCCCCAGGACCAATAAGGGGAGCAGCAATACTAGAAGGGTGAGGGATGGGGGGAAGTAAGGGGGAACCGATCACAATGATTGACATATGGCCCCCATCCCAGGGGGACGAACAGTAGGAAAGGATAAAATGAGACAGCAGTTGGTGTAAGACACACACACAAGAATAATTTATAAATTATCAAGGGGGCATGGGGGAGGGAAAGAGGGGGGGAAATGAGGAGCTAATACCAGGGGCTTAAGTAGAAAGAAAATGTTTTGAAACAAACGATGACAACATATGTACAGATGTGTTTGACAAAATAGATATATATATGGATTGTGATAAGAGCTGAAAAAAATAAAGAGGAAGGCCCTCCAGGAGACGGATTGACACAGAGGCTACAAAAATGAGCTCCAGCCTAGGAACCATCGTGAGGATGGTGCGGGACCTGGCAGTTTCCGTCTGTTGTACATGCGGTCGTGATGGATTGGAACTGACTCCGTGGCTCCTGACAGCACCATATAGGGAGGGAGGCTACTGGCAGAGATGCTGAAGGAGACAGGTAAATGGACTGTGGCTCAAGGAATCGGAGCTTATAGTTTATAGTGGCTTCGAGGTGGGGGTTAACGTTAGGGTCTTAAAGGATGATGCCATCCTTGGAGAGGAAGCAGGGAAGTGGAGCTAATAGAAATGGCAAATGGAGGGCTGTGTTTGAGTAATGTCAAGTGGCTTGTAGGAAATGGAACGTGAAGGGTAAATTGCATGTAGTCTACAGGGAATGAATAGGGGAACAGGGCACCTTTGGATCCTAATTCCCATTTCTTTCATGAAGCAGGAAGGGGGGTGGACAGTGTGTTGTTTTGACTTGAAAAAAACAATAGCAGGCATAACTAGAAAATAAAATATCTCCAGAAGGAGTAGAATGGGGACTCGAATCTACCTGAGTCTAACCTTACCTGAGGTTAGAGTCCTTCCTGAGAACAATTTGATATGGGCATGTGAGGTGGTACCCTGAGAGCATGCTCTCTGCCTCCAGTAGAGGGCCTGGCCCATGCACAAGCATGATGCCAGCGGCTGTTTGGGTCTATTGTCTGCGGCCCTTGAACCCTCCCTGACTCATAGCACCCCTATTCTCCCTAACCTGCCCGTCAGGAAAAATCAAGAAAGTTAGAAGTACTCTTCCGAGTGAAATGTAAAGAGTGTTCCTTGCTTTTCGCTCTCAGTGTTGAAATGTCCCTCTCTCCCCCAGAGTAATGCTTGGCTGATGGGCTTGCATTGAACCGTTCCATCATGCATTAGTGAATGCGAAGGCCATGTGAATAATAGGACTCCCAGTTTTCACCCTGAGGGCTTTACACATAATGACAACAACCTTTGGAAAAGTTGTGCATTCATTCTTTATAGAATGGCTTTGACTCATTTAATCATGCTCTGTAATTAATTTGTAGATTACATTTCGACTTCGAACAATTATAACTTAGAATGATGTACCCAGAAAGGACAATGTTTCACGTGTCGCTGAGTTGTTGAATTTCTCACATGCTCCCTCAGTGTGCCTGCCCTATTCATGTGGATAGGGTGACATGAGCACCCCCAATGGTCATTGATTTGTCAACAGGTAGAGATATTTTAAGCACCTACGATGGTTAAGTCAGCGGTTCTCAACCGGTGGGTCGAGAACCCTTTGAGGGTGGAACGACCCTTTCACAGGGGTCACCCAATTCATAACAGTAGCAAAATTACAGTTATGAAGTAACAATGAAAATAATTTTATGGGTTGAGGAGAGCGCGGCCAGAGAGCAGAGCTCCAGGACCCAGATCCCGAGGCATTTGGAGGAAAAGGATCTGAAGCCCATCTTTGAACAGTTTGGCGGATCTTCGAGCTGACTGCCATCAAGGACAACTACACTGGGCTGCACAAGGGATGTGCCTTCCTGACCTATTGTGCCTGCGACTCAGCCCTGAAGGCCCAGAGTGCCCTGCATGAACAGAAGACGCTGCCAGGGATGAACAGACCCATCCAGGTCAAGCCAGCCGACAGCGAGAGCCGAGGAGACCGGGAGCTCTTTGTGGGGATGCTAGGGAAGCAGCAGACAGATGAGGATGTGCGGAACATGTTTGAGCCTTTCGGGACCATAGACGAGTGCACTGTGCTCCGGGGCCCAGATGACACCAGCAAAGGCTGCACCTTCGTGAAGTTCCAGACCCATGCTGAGGCCCAAGCGGCCATCAACACCCTTTACAGCAGCCGAACCCTGCCGGGTGTTGCTGACATGGAAAAGGAACAAGGTCTCCGCCCAATGCAGCAGGTGGCCACCCAGCTGGGCATGTTCAGCCCCATTGCCCTCCAGTTTGGAGCCTACAGCGCCTACACCTAGGCCCTGATGCAGCAGCAGGCAGCCCTGGTAGCAGCTCACATTGCCTATCTCAGCCCCATGGCCACCATGGCTGCTGTGCAGATGCAGCACATGGTTGCCATCAATGCCAATGGCCTCATCACCACCCCCATCACCAGGGCCTCAGGAATCAGCACCCCTCCTGCCATCGCTGCCACACCCATCTCTGCCATCCCTGCTGCTCTGGGTGTTAACGGCTACAGCCCGGTGCCCACCCAGGCCACTGGGCAGCCTGCCCCTGATGCTCTGTATCCCAATGGGGTGCACCCTTATCCAGCCCAGAGCCCCGCGGCCCTGTGGACCCCCTGCAGCTGGCCTATGCTGTGATGTAGCACTATACAGCAGCCTACCATGCAGCCTACAGCCTGGTTGCACCTGCATTCCCGCAGCCTCCCACCCTGGTCGTCCAGCAGCCCCCGCCACCCCGCAGCAGCAGCAGCAGCAGCAGCAGCAGCAGCAGCAGCAGCAGCAGAGAGAAGGCCCTTTATCTACCACCTGCCCCAGGAGTTCACTGACTCTGAGATTCTGCAGATGTTTGTCCACTTTGGCCGCGTCATCTCAGCCAAAGTCTTTGTGGACCGGGCCACCAATCAGAGCAAGTGTTTTGGCTTTGTGTGTTTTGACAATCCAGCCAGTCCCCAGGCCACCATCCAGGCCATGAACAGCTTCCAGATAGGCATGAAACACCTCAAAGTCCAACTTAAGCGGCCCAAGGATGCTAACCGGCCCTACTGAGGGCCTCCAGGTCTGGAGATAAAGAGGAAGGGACACGTCACCCCTCTTCCCTCAGCTAGCCCCGGAGGCCCCTCTGCACATCTGCCCTGGGCCTTGAGAAGACTCTAGGGGCACAGGCCACCGTCCACTCCTACCACCCTGCCTCTCACGAAGAGCCAGGGCCCTTTCCTCCCAGCTGCCCTTTCGGCATGTTAGGGAGCAAGGAGCAGGCAGGCAGGCTCGGAGGGGGTGGGGGTTACCTGCCTTCTGTTGGGAGTCCTGTGCCTGCTTACCCCCCGCTTTCTGCTCTGCCTGGGGGCACAGCTGGGGCCTCCCACACACTCCCCACCAGATGGTGCCCCAGCCTCTCCCACCAGGGGTTTCTCAGAATCTGGTCTTACCCTCCCCAGCTAGAGGGCGGGTATCCCAAGACCTGAGCTCCCAGCCCTAAAACTCACTGCCTCCCCAAAAGGCCCCTCTGAGGAGGCTGTGGGGGGCCCCTGAGGGTTGCAATGTTGCCTGTCAGCCAGAGACCTGCCTCCTTTCATGAGGAAAGCCCCCCTAAAAATGTTTAAATGTAAAAATGTTTACAGTCTCGGCTGGTCCCTCCCTGTAAATACCACCACCACAGATGGGAATGAGAAACGCAGGGAATCTAGGACAGATGAACCTCTCAGGACCAGGGGTGACAGTGGCGATACCAGGAGGGAAAGGGGATGAAGAAAGGGGGAATGGATCACAGGGAGCTATGTATAACCTCCTCTCTGGGGGACGGGCAGCAGGGGGGTGGGTGAAGGGAGACGCCGGACAGTGTAATATGATATAATAATAATTTATGAATTATTAAGGGTGCATGGGGGAGAAGGGAGGAGGAAGGGAAGGGGAGGGGGAAAAAAAGGAAAATGAGCTGATTCCGGGAACCCAAGAGGCAAGCGAATTTTGGGAATAATGAGGGCAACAAATGTATAGATGTGTTTTATACAATTGATCTATGTATTGTGATGAATTGTATGAGCCCCAATAAATTGATTTAAAAAAAAAAATACCACCACCACCGCCGCCCATGAGTTACCTATCCCGCCGCCTGCGGACGCTGCCAGCTCTCCTTCGGGGAGTTTAGACAATGTTTCTCTTGGGATTTTTCTCTCTTGAGTTCGCCCTTTGATTTGGGGGTGGTGGTGGGGTAACTGGGTATTTGGGAGGAGGGTTGAGGGGTGGGCAGAAGGGGCTTATTACCTGATCATTTTCTTTAGGAAGAGGTTTTAGGGGAAAGAAAACGGGATGGGGTGGGGTGGGGAGACTGGGGAGTCTGTTTCGGACAGCTCTCTATGCTTAACTTATTTATTTATTACATTTTACTTTTAAAGAGTTGGTCTTTTCTGTCTAAATAAAGAAATGTTTAAAAGCAAAAAATAATAAGAAGAATAATGTTATGGTTGGGGTTCACCACCATATGAGGAGCTGTAGTAAAAGGTTGAGAACCACTGGGTCAGGTGCTTGCTGCTCTAGATGCTGGGGGAATCGCGTTAACTTACCTGTCTTTAGATATTTTACTTCATAGGAGAAAGAAAATAATTCTAAGAACACAAGATAATGAGAGAAGATTTTTAGACCATTTTCTTGTGTCTTAGGATGTTGCCAAAAACAGTTAAAAATAAAACAACTAAAATCATTGCCATTGAGTCGATGTTGACTCATAGAGACCCTATAGGACGGGATAGAAGTGCCCCTGTGAGTTTCTGAGTCAGTAACTCTTTACTGGATTAGAAACCCCCTCTTTCTCCCGAGGAGCAACTGGTGGTTCCAAACTGCTGAACTTCGGGCTAGCAGCACAACACATAGCCCACCATTCCATCAGGGCTCAATATGTTGCAGATGCACTCAGTTGTATAGCTTTCAGTAGCTAATTGTCATGGTTGTTCATGTAAATCATGACCTTCCGACTCACAGTGTGCTTGAACGGTTAGCGGGTGTTTAATATATTCCCTATGTTTCATGTATCAAATAGACTCTAATCTAGGAGCCCTGGTGGCATAGTGGTGAAGCTTTGGGACTGCAATCTGCATGGTGGGCAGTTTGAAGCCGCCAGCAGCTCCACAGGAGAAAGATGGGGCTTTCTGCTCCCTTAAATGAATTGCAGTCTCAGAAGCCCTCAGGGGTCGCTATGAGTCGGCATCTCCTAGAGGACAGAGAGTTGGTTGGCTGGTTGGTTATCACATAACATGGAAGCTCTCTTGACGCTGTTGGGTAAGTGTTAGCTTGCTAAGCACAAGGTCTGAAGTTCCCACTCACTCTCCCTCTGCGGAGAAAGATGAGGGTGTCTGCTCCCATAAAGATTTACCAAGGCGAGAGAACCAGAGCGTGTTGCCCTGAGTCGGAATGGAGTCAATGGCAGTGGGTGGCATCATCATACTACAAGTACGAAATAGTTCTACTGCATTTTATCAGAAGAGATCAACATTAAGAGCAGTTTCTTTCTCCAGCAAGCATTCTGAGCAGATTTAATGGAGGTCTTCTACAGGTGCGCTACCCTGTCCTGTAGGGTCGCCATGAGTTGGAAGCAACTTGATAGCAGTGAGCTTGGTTTTGGAGGGTTCAAAGCTATATTCGGATGATTTTTACGAGGGAGCTTTCCTAGCAAGTGACTCTGTGAACACATTTACCTGGAACGCCTATCTCTGCCATATATGCCTTATCTGGCCTTCTGAATCAACAAAGCTGGTGCTGAATAATAGTTGGCCAAACTAGATAAGAAAGCGCCCGAGAAACTCCCTTGGATATAGGTGTAGTCATGGAAAATCACCCTTGCCTCTGATGAGTGGAATGAAGCCACTGGGTGTGACCTAGGAGAAAATCCTGGAGGAGTCAGGCCCCTTCGCTTGGGTTCCGTGATGGCTATTGGTTGGTGCTCAGTGCCCCGGAGTCACTTCTGACTCACAGTGACCCCTGTGCGACAGAAGGAAACACCGTCCAATTCCCTGCCAGCCTCACAGTGGTGGCTGTGTGTGCATCCCTGGTCACAGTCAATGTGAAACTCCCAGAATGGCTTCCTTTCAAGGAGCACACAGTCCAGGGGCCACTTGCGGGCACACAGCTATTTTCTGAAGGTGCAGGCCCAGGCAAGTTCAGGGGCTACTAACCTCGAGGGCAGCAGTTTGAAACAACCAGGGCTCCTCTGGAGGAAGAGGGGCCTTTCCACTACCTTACACAGTTATCATCTCTAAAATCCACAGGGGCAGTTCTGCCCTGCCCTCTGAGTCAGCCACGACCAGATGGAAGTGCGTTTTTTGTTCGGTCTGCTGAACAGGCCTCTGAGCCCTTCTAGGCTGCAGTTGGCTTGGCTGGAAACGCTAAGCTTATGAGCTGTCAAAAGTCTATCAAAAGGCCCACCTTTTTCTTAATAGATTTGACTCCTCAAAGAGACATGTACGTGGAAAAGTGAGTCATTACCAGTCTGGTTTGACTTCGATAAGTTGAATAGATCTGAACATGATTTTTTAAAGCAAATACAAGGCATCCTTTGTTGTTATTTCAGCACTGCAGTAAAAATAGAGAGAGCCACAATAACAAAGGTCCCATGTGAAGATACCGTTTTCCCATCCGAGCCTCAGTGGCACAAGAAGTGGAAACTACAGGTCCGTGGTGGAAATTCACCCCGAGGTTCCCTAGAAGAAAAACTTGGTAAACTATCAAGATTACAACCAAGAGCTGAAATCAATAGGCAGCCATGTAGAAAGGGGAATAGAAATGCAAATAGGAGAACATTTTTGTGGGTTATATTTTTCCCACGGGTAAAAATAATAATTATTATAATAAATTACACTAATACTGAGTGCAAGGAAGAAGAGATGTGCTAAACTTGATTGTGGTAATGACTGTACAGCTCTTCTTGGTATAACTGAACTATTGAATGTGCCAATAAAATCATAAAAACAAAAGAGAGACCAAGAGAATGAAGCACACACACACACAAAAACAAACAAGATTACAGCCGAGAAAACGCCGTGGAGCAGCTTGACTCTGACATTTGGGTCATCCTGAGTCAGAATTGGCAATGAAGAGATGGCTTTGCCTTTTTCGCTTTGGTCTGGTGTTTGTTTGGCTGTGCATCCAGGCTATCCTTTCGTGACTGAGATACCGAAGGTGCTTTTCTTTGCTCTCCCATCATGCACTTGGAATCCTTCCATGAAAAACCAAAGCAGTGTCTAGCGAGCAGACCCAGGGTCAGCATGTACTTAGTGTATTCTGTCATATAGCATAGGAGAGTAGCCTAGCGCTTAAAATGCTGCAGATTTCATGCCTAAAGAATAATTAACCCTAGGACAGGTGCCCTGGGGGCATCGTGGGTAACATACTGGGCTGCGAACAAAAAGATCAGAAGTTCATAACTGGCAGCTGCTCTGCAGGAGACAGCGGAGATTTTCTATTCCTGCGACGAGTTACAGGCTTGGAAACCCACAGGGCGGTTCTAGCCTGTCCTGCATACAGGGTCACTGTAAATCAGAACCGGCAGTAAGTTGTTGTTTTGATGACGGGCAGTATTCTAATATGTTAAATATATTTAGTGTTTCAATCCTCATGACAAACATAGCATTTCCCATTTAGCAGATGTGAATACTGAGATATAGAAAGGTGGAGTGACATGCCCCCAAAGCACACAGCTCGCACATAGCCGAACCAGTCCTCAAACCACACTCGCATCCCTTCACAGTCTGTGCCACGTGTCTTAGAGTACTAATGTTATGGATAGGGTGCTATCAATTGATGTACTATTTTTGGTAGGTACACATTTTCTTGGCCTTCTCTGTTGGGGATAAGACCACATGGAATATTGCCAGATTTCAACTCATCTCTGATGGTTGTGTCTAACCATATTTTAGATTTTAGAGTGATATAAGACAAACATGTTTTACCCTAGCATTATCTCACTGGAGCCCCTTGCTAACCATAGAGATATCCAGACAGTTGGACCTCATCCTTCAGATGAACTGATAGACCAAAAACGATCGTCCTTTGTTTCCTTTTACATTGCACATGTGTAGCAGATCGAAGGAGGCGTTATGGTGCAGTGGTTATGAATTGGTCTACTAGCTGCAAGGTTAGTAGTTCGAAACCACCAGCCACTCCAATGGAGAAAGACGGGGCTTTCTACTTCCTTAAAGCGTTAACAGTTTCAGAAACTCACAGGGCCAGTTCTACCTTGCCCTACAGAGTCTCTATGAGTTGGCATCAACTAGATGGCAGTGGGTTTGGTTTGGTGATTGAAGCAGTTCAAAGACAGTGCTAAGTAAAACATTTCTACATGAGCACCCCATTCAGTTTATGAGCCTCTTATCTCATTTCCTTCTTCTATAGCTTGGAGAGGGAGTGGAATGGCATTTAACAGCCCCAGTCAAACTGGTAAGGCCCTGAGAAACAGTATCAAGACTTTTAGAAGTCCTGGCTAAAAAGTACAAGGTGAAACTGTGTTGCATCCTCAGTGGGCTTCAATAAGGAAGCATGCCTAGCTGGGTTCCAGTTTATGAATTTCCAATTTCTCATTTCTGTTTCACCTAATGTTAACACCTCTGGTGGGACAAGCCTCGGGTATTCTCTGGCCCTTTGCTGTCGCTTTTTGAAGGCAGTTCATTTGCGCTCGTTCATCAGCCTCGTCTTCTCTCCAGCTCCAGGGCTGCGCTGCTGCTAATTATTGACGCAGCCAAGCCTCCAGAAGGACAGAGGCCGCTGAAATTGGAGTGCTTCAAACCACAATGCGTTTCCCATCTTTCAGAAGGAGCTGGGCATTTTTAGCTGCAGGGTTCAGAGCCCATTCAGTTATATTCAGTCTGCTAAATTGAGAAACACTACTCAATTTCTGAAAAGTTTTCCAGAACCCCATGCAGAGCCAGCGTTTCAGAATGCCAGTGGGTTTGTGTGTCTGTGTGGATCCTCATGTGTGGTGTGTCTGTGTCTGCTTTCTGTCTCCACTCATGCCCGAGACAGAGCATACTAGTAAAGATTGCCTTTAGTTCATAAATGTTTTGGGGGCAATTGCCAAGAGTAAATACAGTCGGGGATGTTGTTCCAGAAATAGGTGTTGAACTAAAAGGAATTATTTCACATGAATGCGGCTCCCCCAGTCTTGCAGTCAATTGGGCAAATTGTAAGTCATTCAATATGAACAGGAAGCTATTGTAAGCACATACTTTACTTAGCTCAATACCTCCCAAATATTCTTCTTTTAACATTATATATAGAATGAGTTTTTGTATACCTTTCAGGCTAATTCTTCAAAATCCTGAGTGCGCATTCCCTTTTCAGTGGATCTCTATTTGGATGAAGCAGAGTTCAAGTGCTTGGGAGCTACCTGGAGTCCTGAGTGGACCACATAGTTACACATCGGGAGGCAAGCTGAAAGTTTACATGTTTGAATCCACTCAGAGTGGCAGAATGCTTTACAGCCTCTACAGGAAACCTACCCAGGGCCACTGTGAGTAGGAATTGACTTGATGGCAGTGGGTGTGGTGGGGTTTAGAGTTCCCTTGGAAGATAGGAGGAGCTCTGATGGCATAGAGGGTTCTTTCGGCATTGGGCTGCTCACCACAAGGTCAGCAGTTCAAAACCAGCAGCCTCTCTGCTCTGCAGGAGAAAGCTAAGGCTTTCTCCAGTCTCAGAAACCCAGAGGGACACCTCCACCCTGTCCTCTAGGTTGCTATGAGTCAGGCAGTGTGCCGTGAGTCTGGGAGACAGGCCTGATGATCTACTTCCAAATGGCCACACCAGTTCCGCTGTGACATGCAAGGTCTTCCTGTGCTGAAATTGACTCCATGGACATGAACAACACCAGAAACTCCATGGGCCAGATGCTCTTCTACCAGACTGATTAGCGCCTGGATCCACGAGGAATGTGATTCTGACTTTTTGAAAGTACAGTATTTCTACCACCGTGTATTTTTGAGGCTTGATTCTTATACACAACCATGACAGTGATACGATATTTAAAAAGCAAATCTTTGCTGAAGCACACTGCCCGCATTGAATCAGACCTATAAACGTAAGAGGAGTGTTACAAGTTTAGACACTTTCTACACACACACACACACACACACACACACACACACACACACACACACACACAGCCAAATCCATGGCCATTGAGTTCCTGCCTATTCATCGCAACCCTATAGAAAAGAATAGGATCCCACAGGGTTCCAAAGCTGGAGATCTTTACGAAAGCAGGCTGCCACATTTTTCCAGCTGAAGGGCTTGTGGGTTCAGACCACAGGCCTTTTAGGTCGCAGCCCAGTGCTTAACCACTGCGCCACCAGGCCCCCCCCCTTTTTTTTTTACAAACAACCCTCCAAATTAATAGATGGTTCTGCATCCAACTTCTAAAAAACTTCCAAGGAAGTGATCACTTCTCTCTTACATAAAACTGGTTCGTTTTATAAGGGATGGTCCATAATATTGCCAGCAAGTCTCTTTGCTGCTTTAGAAAAAGCTTAAACTTAGCTAGCTTTGAAAAAAAAAAAAAGGTTCTCATCTATCCCTATTACCCATCATTATCTTTTCTTTCCCTACAGAAATGCAGTTTGTTCTATTACTGATAACTAGCCCAACACTCCTGTCTGCTGAGCAGCCCTGACTCCCACCCTAGATATGCAACTACCTTAAACCTGTAAAAACGAAGCAGGAGCTACCTACCCGCCGATCATCAGAAGCTCAGCTCACCCATTCGTTTGTCGAGAGCTTGCTAATCTGAAGTAGAGGGTTTCACTTCCTTGCTATCTTCAAACTCCTATTGCTAACTAGGAATTCTGAGGAAGCAAGGAGACTGCCATGTAGTTTCGTGTTCAAATCTCTGAAAAGTTCATGGAAGTGTGGGTTCAGCTATCGCCTTGACCTTTCTCTGGATCTTTGTTCTGAGCGCAGGTGAATGCCTTGGTGGTTTCCAGCCTCCCTTTGAAATTCCCGAGCTTTTGAAGTGAAAACCAGAGCTGCATGGGAAAGCAGGCTAAAGGCAAGAGGTGGGACAGAAAAGAAAATGAATTAGGTCTTATTTCTGGAGGGTCTGAATTAGGCACAGTACGCTTCCTGTGATCATTTCAGACCTTGCTTTTACAATGCACCGCCGCAGTTCCATATTATTCTCTGGTCCAGTTTTCTTGGCTTTGTTCAAAGTCATAAAATTTCTATAACCTTTTCTTCAAAAGCGGATTTTGAGTCCCGATCAGGCATCACATTAATAATAAATTTCCTTATTTATCACCACAAGGCCACGGACCCATCTAAAATGTTTCCTTCAAAGTGTTAGTTCTCTTGCTTTCCTGTCTCCAAACTTTAAGCTGTAAACAGGTTCATTCTGGCTAGACCCCCTACTGAGATTCTGCCTGTCCACTGAATCTGAGTCTGCATTTCAACCAGGTCTCCGGTAGGTGCTTAGACTGTAGATCTCATTAGAACGTAGATCCTGATTCAGGATAACTGGGCTGGCAATAGGAATTTTCAGAGGATGTTCAAACCAGAATGAACCGGTTCCCAAACATCTGATCATATTAATATCAGTTGAGTGAGAAAGAGAGGCAAGTGTTTGACAAAATACCCAGCTCAAACAAATGGAAACTGGACGTCTACTGACTTCCGCCATAGGAACCCTGAGGTGGAAGATCACTGAGTGACTTGGAGACATTTCAGAGACTTGAGCCCTTCCCATTGCTTTTGTGCTGGTCAGAGGTGTGCGTGATTTTCTGGCTTCCTCTCCCCCATCTCAAGGTCTCTGTCACATTCCACTATCACATGCTACTATAAGAATAATCATGTAGCTATTAGAAAAGAAGGATTTATTAAAAAGAGAGAAAATAAGGATTGCCTTATATCTACTTTGGAGACAGAAAAGTCTTTCTCACACAGACAACACCTGGAAGTCTGTCTTCCTTTTGATACTTTTGGCCTAAATGTCATATCTGTGGCAATGACCCGTCACCAGCACATCCATGGCACCACATGTCTAGGTCAGACAATCGGGTTTCCCTCACAGAGAATCAAGTTGGGGCACTTTTTCCCTTAAATGCATGACTGCAAGGGGACTCACGAAAAACATGTGTTTCAACCGGCACACCGATACCTGGCTTTTCCCCGTTGTTATTATGAAGACCCGAGGAAAAATTGGTGCACTTGAATTATAGTATTGGCAAAGACTATTGAGCATACCCAATTCTTGAAAGGGCCTGGGAAGAATTGCCAGATGACAAATCTGTACTGAAAGAAGGCCAGCCAGAAAGTGCCTTCGAAATAAAGATGGCAAGACTTCGTCTCACTTCCTTTGGCCTTGTTTTCACTAGAAAAGGGCATCATGCGTGATAAAGAGGAGGGGTTGCCAAAACAGGCAAAGGCCCTAGACAAGATGGGTTGACACAGTGGCAATGACAGTGGTCTGAAACATAAGAACGATTGTGGGCTCGGCCCGAGACTAGGCGGTGTGTGTTTCATTGTACACAGGATCCGCATGCGTTGGGACCGTCCCCTTGGCAACGCTGCCAACTCAACTGTTGTGAGTCTGCCCCTCAGAGATGATTCACGTCATCCAGAACTTTTATAGATATTGTCCACCCTTGAGATCAGGGACAGCAGAACAGGGAAATGTACAGCTGTGAATAGGGTTGTGTATAAGTTTAAGTGAACTCTTGCTATTCCAAGACACAAAAAAGCAAGTCTGCTTCATTGATTCCATCCCTATTCATAGTCATCCTATATAGGATTTCTGAAGCTGTCCATCTTTGTGGGAGCGGACAGCCCCGTCTTTCTCGCACAGAGCAGCTGATGGGTTTGAACTGCCAACTTTGTGTTTAGCAGCCCAGCAGCTTAATCCCTGCAGGAGAAAGCTAAGGCTTTCTCCAGTCTCA
>NW_022111373.1:93533728-93535529 GCF_000313985.2 Echinops telfairi
GGTCTAGCCAGAGCTGAAAGGCAGGACTGGGGTCATGATAGTGGGGAGTGAGGAAGCCTCAAAGAACCAGAGGAATAGTGTGTGTTTCATTGGTGCTATACTGGTGCTATACTGCGCCCTAGTGGATTTGCATTTTTGAAGACCATTTCTTTTGCTGCTGTGGGGGAAAAAAACACATTTCTTTCTTTTTTGTTTTAAAACATTTTATTGGGAGCTAATACTAATATCATACCATTCTATAGCTCAATTATATCAAGGAACGTTGTGAAATTGCTACCACATCAGTTTCAAAACATTTTCTGCCTTCTTGAACTCCCTGATATCAGCTCCCCCTTAGACACCTCCCCCCCTGTCACCTCCCCCACCTTATCCCCAGGAACCTCTCTCATTTCTGTCTCTGTAGGTTCATCATTTGAGGGTTTCATATACTGAAAAACACGAAAACACATAACAAAGATTCGGGAAGGCTACCCACAATGATGCTATACATCATATACCCAATGACCACATACCCACAATGGCATACACGGTGGACAATATTGCTTGATGTGATTGAACAATGCAATGGTATGATATCTGTTTTAGCCCCCAATAAAATGGGTTTTTTTTTAAAGAAAAAAATTATTTTTCCCACAGCAGCAAAAGAAATATTCTTCAAAGAAAACAGCACCGAAATGCCAAATGGTCAAGGCGTAATGTGGGTGTGTTGTTCAGTGGCATTGTGTTGCTTCTGACTCATAGACCCTACGCACAACAGAACAAAGTGCCGCTCGGTCCTGCCCCATCCTCACAAGTGCCTCTATGTGTGAGCCCATTGTGGCAACCTCTACTTCCATCCGTCTCCTGAAAGGCCTCCTCTTTTTCACTGCCCCCTTACTTTACTACCAGGCAGGATGTGCATTGCCAGGTCTCTCCTGATAACAGGTCCAAAGTACATGTGATTAAGTCTCACCAGCTTCAATTCTAAAAAACATCCTGGCTGTACTTCTTCCAAGACAGATGTGTTTGGTTCTTCTGGCAGTCCAGGGTGCTTCCAATAGCCTTCACCAAGACCATGACGCAGATGCATCAGGTGGTGCAAGTGGAAACTCAGCTGCAAAGATCCAGACAAAGAACAGGGATAGACGAGATTATGCCAGGTGACTTGGGAAGAGATGGATAGATTTGATTGCCATTCAAGAGATTTGATTGAACAGGATTTGGTTAACCGAAGGTTAGAGAAGTAAGGATCAATGTTGTTGTTGTTGTAATGCAACTAGATTGATTTCCATTTCTAGTGGTCTGGCGTGGCAGAGTAGAATCTCACCAGTAGAATCGCACTTTCTTAATCTCCTGCTATAATCTTTATGGGAGCTGATTGGCAAGCGTTCCTCTAGCAGAGCTGCTGGGTGGGTCCACACTGCCGCCTCTCAGCTAGCCACTCAGCTGTTTACGTTGGGCAAATAGGAGGATGGTCATGTTATTTACTGAAGTGAGAATCTCCAGAGAATTAAGGGGCCAGTGGATCAGTTTAATATGGGACTACTGACTTAAAGGGCCTATTCTGTATGCTCCTGAAGTTGGCGCAGTACCAGAAAACCTTTCCTTACACAGACTTGCCAAGAGTCAGATTTTATTAAATAGCAACTGGCAACAAGATTCCTTCTGATATTCAAGAGGGCCATCCCTGTCTTGAAGGCATTTTCAGATGATAAACCACTGACGTCTAATTGAACAACTTGTGGTGACCATAGTGAACAGCGCACAGGACAGAGTAGAACTGCCTGTAAATTGTCAAGGCTGTATATATATATATTTTTTT
>NW_022111373.1:93536995-93539117 GCF_000313985.2 Echinops telfairi
TGTAACCTCTATGCCACCAGCACTCCTTGTTCAGATGATAATGGATATATTAAACATTAAGAGATATAAGACAAAGCTGGAGGTCTTATACTGTACTGTAGAAAGCAAAAATTTTAAAATGAGAGTTAACAAAGTGTTGAGAAAGAACTATTCTCCCTGAGAGATGAAAGACTGGGACAAATGAAGTTCTCGATGGAGCGTTCTAACTTAGACCTAGCATGCAAAGATGAGAGAGATTGGAATTTAGAGAAGTGGGCCACAGCACTCCATAAAATGCAAATTTGAAGACTGGTAAGAAGCTGGATTCCTACGGCCTATTTGAATGCGTATCACAAAATACCCAGGAAAATTGTGAACTAGTTGTGTGTTAGAACTCTTGGGATTCCAAGGGAAAAAAGAAAATTACACCCATCACCTACATAAAATTGTTTATTGCAGAGGATATTAGTCAGCTATTACTATATTAATACAACCTAGCCAACACCACAACATCTCTGGAACACGTGACGACAGACCTCTGTTTCTTGTGCATTGGTTTGCTGGTGGACTCAGGTAGCTCTGCTTCAGGTTCTAGATTGCTTTCAGATCTATACTTATGTTTTTATTTGGTTTTCGTGGGGTTTCTTACTTTCTTTCTGCCTTTCTTTCTTGGACTAGCATCTTCCCAAGCCGTATTTTTCTTCAAGACCTGGTGAAAACTCCCAGGAGACACTTGACAGCTCTCCGTGCCTCAGTTAGAAACTGGCAGGCTCACTGCCATCCACATTTCATGGGCTCCGAGGAATACCGCTGTAGCAGGGCCAGGCAAGGGCAGAGAAAGCAGTTACACAAAATTTTGTCTTCGCCAGAGAGTAGAGGGATATGTGAGACAGCATGGGATCCGACCAATTAGCCCCAAGGCTTCCAGAACACCAGGGTTTTCAAATATGGAGTGTCCCTTGGGCTTCTGAAATAAATCCAGAGGGCTAGTTCACTTCCATCATTTTTAACCTCTGCTTATGTTGCCCAAAGGGATGACATGGAGTGGGAAAGTGCATTTTAGTGGTTGATTAATTGTTGTTCAGACTCAGAACAGACTATCCCATGGCCATTCCGTGGCCTGATGCTTGTCTTTGTTCTCATGCAACAGTATTGGTCAATTTCCATAGGATGAGTTCAAGGGTAAGGAGCCCAGCATTCGGCTACTAACTAAGAAAATAAGTGGTCCAAACTCACTGGCCACTCTGTGGGAGAAAGAGGAGGCATCTGCTCCAGTACCCTACATGAGTCTCCGTCAATTCAGTGGTAGTGGGCTTGGTTTGGGCTTTGGTCTAGAGATTGGCATTTCCTCCATCATCTGCTGAATGAGATGAAATAACGTCAGTAATAAAAAAATTGACTGCACTACTGCAGCCCACGTTAGTCCTCAAAGCGACATCTTTGCTTTTAAACAGGATGCAGAAAGTATGGATCAATACCGAAATACTACGTGCAAGTAAATTTCTGCTGAAAATAGTTGAAAAGCAGCCAGCAGTTCTGGGGAACTGCCAAAAACTCAAGCTAGATTCAGAAGAGGACTTGGAATGAGAGCTATCGTTGTCAGATGGATCTTGGCTGAAAGTAGAGAATACCAGAAAGCTGTTTACTTTTATTTTATTTGACTATGCAAAGGCATTAAAGTGTGTGTTTATAACAAAGTGTGGGGAATATATTG
This sequence comes from Echinops telfairi, assembly GCF_000313985.2. Classification (NCBI taxonomy): domain Eukaryota; kingdom Metazoa; phylum Chordata; class Mammalia; order Afrosoricida; family Tenrecidae; genus Echinops; species Echinops telfairi. The sequence continues at coordinate 93,538,689 of NW_022111373.1, forward strand.
CCAAAAAAGGCGGGGGCCAGATTCCAGAACACTTTGCCGTACTTCTGTGGAAACTATACACTGAAAGGGGACTATTGACTGGTTTAATTATCAAAAATATGTGAGATAGAGAGCTGTATTATCTCACCATACTTACTGTGTTAGGCAGGGTTCTCTAGAGAAACAAAACCAGGACATTTGCTATTATATATATGAGGATAGGTTTATACAACATGAAGGAATATAACAGCTAATTAGTCCACACATCAGTACTGCGGGCTCAGTTCAACACACTTCTATGGAATAGTTAATATACTGAAAGTCCTTCAACTCATGAGGGCTGCGTGGTCCAAGGTCAAGGAAGCAGAAAGCTGAATCTTTTCTCCCACAATGCAGGCAGAGTCTTCCCACAGGCAGCAAACAGCAGGATGAGTCACCAACAGTCATCAG
>NW_022111373.1:93539479-93548086 GCF_000313985.2 Echinops telfairi
CCAGGTTGGCACAATAAACCTTCCTACCACACTCACCCAATTGTTTTGTGGAACAATCTGAGAAGCTGGACTAGATGAAGCGCTCAGCATCCATACTGGAAGATCTCTGGTGTTTTTATGGTTTCACTAGCCATTTTTTAAAGAAGCAGACCACCAGGACCTTTTTCCTAGTTGATCCTCATTCTGGCACTTTGACTGAAATATGCCCAGCATGGGTGACCCTGTTGGAATTTGGAATACCAGTGGCATAGCTTCCAGCAGCACAGCAGCAGGCAAGTCACCACACGACAGCAAACTGACAGACTAGTACTGCGTCTTAGCTAGCCTGGGGAAAATACGTGATCCTCGGAAATCACATGTTATCATTTAAAACAATAATTTGCATGCCTAAGATTTGAAGATATCTTCAAACTAGGTTATCACTAAACTGTCGCTTACTTTCCATAAAAGTAAGAACATTGTAGCCATTGAATTGGAGATATATGATGGCCTTTAATCAGTGCATGAATTCTCGAGCCCCCATATTCACATAGTATAAGAGAAGACCTGTAGTGTGTGAGTGAGTACATGTGTGTGTGTCCTGTTTTTAGAAGATCGTATTTTCATATGGATACCAGTGATATCACCATGTAGTATGCCAGGGGAGTGTACTTCCTGTTGCTTATACTTCCCAATTCCACTTAGCACTTTTCTCATTTCATTCGGTGATTTCAGCGCAGCTGGCATGACCCAGGGCTCGTGAACACTGCATATAGTCAGGAAAGAGTCCTGAAGTTCTGCTTCACACCACAAATACAGAAATGTGTGCGCCATCTCCTCTCCATTCCATAGGCATTTCAGAACATAACACTAGCTCTCCTTGCTAGTGGAGAGGGAGGTCTTAAAGAGGGGAAAAAGAAGAGTATATTACACAGAAAATAAAATAAATATGAGGAAAGATTTCAGAAATAGGCTAGTATTCAATCTACTACACATTGGATCCTATTTGAACCTGTATTTTCTTCCATTGAGGTGGTATTTTAAAAACCTGATATCTTCATGATGGTATCGAATAGGATGATGTCATAAGAACTAATGGTTCTCAGATTAAGAGTAGAATTAAGTTCAAGTTCCCAATCCATTCATAGCTGTATGGGTTATATGAATGGGTTATATATGTCTCTGGCTCACTTTAGAGACATCATTACCATTTTATGACAGAGAACATTATAAATCATCCCTTTGGGTCATGAGATTGATAGTGTTGATAAATAATAACACTATTGATAGTGTTATTAATTTAGCCCATGTTATAGAATTGAAAACACTGTTGAGAAGAGGAAATCATATGAGTATAGGCCGGCTTCAGACCTTAATACATGAATTATTAACTTGTACAGATTAAACTCTTTAAGTGACTGGACACTATTTACATAAACATTAGGTTTCATGTTAGGGCAAAATTTTCACAAAGGTGGAACCATGCTTACGCAACTAATACATGTCTAAAGAAAGCAAGGATGGCATTGAAATAAGAAACATATAGTAACCCCAGACCATTTTTTGGTCATCCTCAAAGCAACTGATCCAAACCAAAGTCTAATGTCCACCAATTCCATAACCTTGAAAGAACAATCTGCTTATTTTCACATTAGGACATTTCAACCTTAAGTCCAACGGAGAATGTCAGTTCCTTAACTCTGCTACCGGGGAATTCGAGGAAATGCCCAGTTCCCTTAGTGGGGTTTCCACATCAGATTCTTCGGCTGTGGCCAATGAAGGATGTTGTGTGCCTTGAAAGAACAGAGTCTAATGTCCCAGTAATTTACAGCACATGGCCTTGGTCACCAAGAGCTAGATAGAAGCGAGTCAAAAATGACCCATTAGGAACACAGTACTGGACATAGGCTCCCCTTGGGTTCTATGTAAGTGTGGTAAAGCATTTTCTTCAGTTAGAGCTTGCTTCACCATGTTTCTCCACCAACAGTTATATAATCGCCTTCTCCAGGGAATTTACCCTGCCCCCCATCTTGACTTGAAATTCCAGTAAGGTTTGCTTATCACTCTTGTAGGAGGTCTGTTGATTTGGGTTGACCTTTGCACGGTGTTGTATGGTAGCAACTGAAAGTCTTCTCTCTCCCCCCATCTTAAATAACTGACCCAAGATAAGGTGAGTTGTGTTAGCCTGGGTACTTTAGAGAAACAAATCCACAGAAACTCATGTATATGAGAGTATTTTATATAAAGGGTAAGTGTGCATCAAGAAAACATCCCAACCCCGTGCTGCCCGAGCCCACAAGTCCAACACTAACCCACTTAACCCATATGTCCAACACATCCACAAAGTCCTCCTCCATCTCACAAGACAGATGCAATAATGCCGACTGCAGGAGGAAAGCCGAGTCATTGAATGTGTAAGCATTTCAGCGCTGGCACAGGTCTCCACACAGGTGCTCCAGCACCCAGGGCTGCATCGAGGTAGGTCCATGTGGCTTTTTCTCAGGAATGTCTTGCAGGAAGTGAGCCTTGACAGCTAAAGCAGGGAAGTGGCTAAGGCAGCTGTGCCCTGGTCTGACCATCACAAAGCAAGAGACCAGAGAACTAGAAAGATGAGGCTCACCAAGCCATTTATCCCTCTGCCCATAATAAAGTAACTACCTCATGAGTGTTTCTCTGTGGAAGTGATTTTAAGATGTCCACATAAAGGGGGTGATATATGATTGATGGGCACTCTCTATCTCATTGTTTGGGAGACTGGGTTAGAAGATTGCATGCCTTGAAAGAAGAAGCCTACTTTTTTCTTGGTGTTTATGCTTATAATAGTGGACTCATACAATATTTGTCCTTTCTGAAGAACTAATTTCAGTCAGCAAAATGGTTAAACAGGTCCATCCGTGTCATGAGATGTTTCATGGTTTTATTGGTTTTTTTTTCAGGTATGCATAATATTTCATTATTGCATACCAGAGGGGCTTTTATCAATTGTTCTCCTGATGGGCACTTGGGCTATTTCCAGCTTCTTGCTATTGTGATCTGTGCTACAATGAACATGAGAAAACATATGCTTGTTCTTTTTCTGTTTCTTAATTCTGTGGTGTATAAGCTCAGCAAAGGTATTGCTGGTAATGCAGCATTTCTATTGCCATTTGTTTTCGGTAGCACCATATAACTTTCCATAATGGTTGTACATATTTACAAACCCACCAGCAGTGTATAAGAGCTCCAATCTCTCCAAACCCTCTCCAGCATTTGTTGTTTTCTGTTGTTTGTTTTTAAATTGGCGATGATTGTGAATGTCAGGTGGTAGCTTATTGTTTTTTATTTGCAGCTCCCGGATAGCTAGTGATTCTGATCATTTCCTCATATGTTTGTGAGCCATCCAAGTGTCATCTCTTGTGAACTATTCTATTCATGTCCTCTGTCCACCTTTTAATTGGATTATGTGCTTCTCTTCTTGTTGTGTGACAGAATTCTACACATTTTAGTAATTCATCCCTTGACCGTTGTGTCATTACTAAAAAAATAGTTTTCCCAATCAGTGGGCTTTTGCTTTACTTTTTAAATGTAGTCTGTTAATGTGCATGAATGTTTTATTTTTAATAGGTCCCACTCATCTATTTAATCTTCCATTGTGTGTGCTTCCTTTATGTTGATAGTCCGTGTACGCCCTGCAAAAAGAGCCCTTCCGTTTGTCCTGATTTTTTCATTGATGATACTTATAGCTCTGGAGTTTACATTTAGGTCTCTAATAGACCTCGAGTTTGTGTTTGTGCATTGCGCACCACATGATCAGGTCCTGTTTCATTCTTCTGCGTATGGAAATCATGAAAGCTATAGGTGCTATAGCAAAGCGTGGTGAAGAAACCAAATGATGCCGAGCTATCAGAAAGAATAGTATGTGTAGTCTCAAAGACTTGTCTTCAAACAAGCTTTCATATAAATGAACTCTCAACTAAGTCCACGTGGAAGAAGTGCACCAGCATGTGTCATCCAAGGATTATAAATAATGAAATACAAATCTGAAGATGGGAGTGGTATCTGAGCTTAAGTTCTGAGCACCCACTTTGCAGAAGCATAGAGGTGACAATAAAAGCCCAAAATCCGTATGCTGGGCCCCCATGTAGTCCCCAGTAAGCCTCAGATGAACCATCTGCAGACTATTCTGGGGACATGATAGCCTTACTATCAGACAAAGAGCATTATAAAGTTTATAATAGGTTAAATATATAAAATAGATATACTTAGGTTAAACCATTAAAATATTATACATTATCATTAATCTTCCTTTTGTTCCATTTTGAAGTTCTTTTGGTTTTAAATATCCTCTGATTTCTTTTCAATGAAAGTTTTTCTGTGTTTTGGCTACTCATTGTTGTTGCTTGTTTTAGATTTTCTGTATATGAAATCCAGTAAATCTATAGAATCCTTGTTAGGATTAATAATTACCTAGGAGCATGGAAGGAGACAATGGGAGGAGATGGAGAACTAAGAACAATGCGTATGAGAAAAAAAATGTTCTGAAAGTGATTGTGATGATTTTTGCATAACTCTTCTTAATATGTTTGAACGATTAAATTGTATGACATGTGAAATATATGTGAACAAAACTATTTTTAAAAAACACCCTGATACCAACCTTGAGCATAAATATCTTGTCCATAGAGAGTAACGGATCAGAGACTATATAACTGGTAAATATGTGATGGGAGGAAGGGCCTGGCTACAGCCAATTTTCAGGAATGCACTCACAGGGAGCAAGAGGGAGGATAAGAGACAGGTAACACAATCAGAGAATTATGAGAAACAATTTGGGTGCCAAGTTTTGAGAATGAGGGCTTGTCAGATGCATACTAAGATGAGAATGAACAGGGTACAAATACATCTAGGTCAAGTTTATTATAAGTGTCACTGGACTTTGTTCCATCCCTGGGTTAAGTGTTCTGCTGGGATGAGTACTTAGACCAACAGGCTTTCGCTAGTGAAAAACTTGGAATGGTTTTATCCATTACAAACACTTTGCCTTTTAGAACAACAAATTACTTAATTGACTTTTTAATGAAAAACAAATGCCTTCAACAAGTAACTGTGGTCTGTTTGATTCATGATTCATTAGTGATTGGCTGAATACAAATGAAGGAAGGAATGCAAAAATCCAGAGTGGAGGGAAAACGAGAGAGGGAGGGAGATAAGGAAGAGAAACCTATCCTTTCATCTCACTAATTCTAGAAGACCATCTTTATTCCTAATTAACTGGACCCTCAGAGTCAGATTTGTCACCCCTTTATTTTCTATCTTCATAACTCAGTTCTGTCATAGCTCAATATGTTTTGTTCCCAAAATGTTTCTTGGGTGTTAACGAAGGGGTTAACGATGTAAGTGGCTTCTTTTACAGGTTGCTAGATGTGGAAAGCGACTTTTCTCAAACAAGAATAATTACAAGTAAATGCCTTGATGTTAAAAGTCCATGCTGAGGAGCGGCGGGGCCCGGCCGCCGGGGTGCGACTGGTAGCAGGCCGTCTGCGGAGATTCAAGATGACCAACGAAGAACCTCTTCCCAAAAAGGTTCGACTGAGTGAAACAGATTTCAAGGTTGTAGCACGAGATGAATTGATTCTAAGATGGAAGCAGGCTGAAGCACATGTGCAAGGTTTGGAGGGCAAGTGCGCAGATCTTAACTCTAATGATGTCACTGGCTTAAGGGAATCTGAAGAAAAACTAAAGCAGCAACAGCAAGAGTCCGCCCGAAGGGAGAACGTCCTTGTAATGAGACTAGCAACCAAGGAACAAGAGATGCAAGAGTGGACTGCCCAACTCCAGTACCTCAAGCAAGTTCAGCAGCCTAGCGCTGCCCAACAGAGATAGACCATGGTGGACCCAGCAATCCACTTGTTTTTCCTAAAACTGAAAGGTGAACTGGAACAGACCAAACACAAACTGGAAGAAGCCCAAAATGAACTGAGTGTCTGGAAGTTCACCAATCATACTCCCCAGTCAAGACTACCCTGACAGTCCCACTGCGAGAAAGCTGTGGTGGGACAGCCAAGTACTCGTTCCACACCAAGACTCAGACTTTTTGAGCCAAAAAGCCACATTCTTATATTGTCCAGCTTGTAATGGTTAATGTAAAACTTACCAGATGAACCTTGTATTTCAGTTTTTCTCTCTTCCCCTCCCCTTGCTCAGAGGCCTGATGTCATCAGACTGTTCCGAAGAAGTGGCTGCCTCTGAAAAATTCCCCTTCTAGGAATTGTAGACACTTGAGAGACATGTTTCTGTTTGAAGAAAATAGAGGGAGAAGCAGAAGTCTTGAGTCTGGGGCACACGGTGTCTCCAGACAGTTTGGAAGAATGAAAACCTACAGATTTTAAATCATGAATTGGACATGGAAAATTCCAGTAACATAGAAAAATGGAATATGCATGATTCTTAACCTTGAGCACAGTGACCTTGAGACACTGCATATTACTTTTGCCAATAAGACTGTGGACTTTATGATTTGTTGTTGGACTTCTGGTCAGAACTGCAATGAGGTCGTTTTGTCTTGCAAGGGTTTATTTGCTAAGAACCACCTTTCAGTAGTCAAGAGAATCAACTGACAGATGTCAGTACAAGTAGTTCCTACACGGACCATTTTGTTAGGGGCTCTGTTACTCGATCGAGCCTTAAGTCATGCTTTTAATCAATGGTGTGTTCTCTGAATGATCTCTAATGCTGTAGACAAACTTCCCAAGGACTGTACAAACATGGAGGTGTGGTTGTCAAACTCAGGTTTGAATTGTTCAAAGCATTATGAACATTCATTTCATCACTAGATTGTATAAAGATATTGGCTGTGATGAGCCGTCAAAACACACACACACACACACACACACACACACACACACACACCGGTGGTGGTAGTGGGGGATGTGTTCCTTCATTGTATTGGGGCATTTTGTATTGTGCTCATGATATTAAATGTGGCTTGAAATTTAAAAAAAAATGTCAATGCTTTTCTTGTTTAAGAATATTTGGGCCTGGTCTCCACCCCTCCCCCCCACCCCATCCCCACCCCCAGAAGGTTTTCCTGAATAGAACTGGATGCTGTGTCAGTGCTGCTGTCGTTAGGGACCTTAGAGCAGCTCCTTCTCATGGTGATGCCACTCACAGCAGACTAAGACGCTGTCTGTTCCTGGGCCTTGAGTGTTATGCTTGCGTCCATTGCTGCAGCCATTGGATCAGTTCATCTCCTTGAAGGGCTTGCTCCTTTTTGCCCCTGCTCTCCCAAGCACGATGTCCTTTTCCAGGGACTGGCCGCTCCGGACAAAATGTGCAAAGTACATGAGATGACGTCTCAGCATCTTCACTGCTAAGGAGACTGCTGGTTGTACGTGCTCCAAGATAGATCTGTTTGTCCTTCCGTGAGTCTTCAGTGCTTTCCATATTCAAATGTGTCTTCCTTATCCACTGTCCAGCCATCACTTATGTAGGAGGCAATTGAAAACACTGTGGCTAGGGTCAGGCACACCTCGAATATGAGAGTAAGTCAAAAAAGTGTTGCTATTTGGGTTCCATTTCTTAGTGCACAGGTTGGCTCCTCCTAGGAAAGCATCATCTGAGATCAGTGGATGGCGGAGACAAGTTCTCTCAGTGATGCACAGGTCTTAGGCTCATTAGAGTGCCTTCCAAAGAGAGAGCCGGTCCAAATAATGCTTCCCAAGGGATCGGGTGGGCTAGCTCTATTCAAGGCAGAAAAGTCAACTGGAAAGGTCATGGCAACTTGTTTTGTTTGTTTGTTTGTTTGTTTGTTTGTTTGTTTGTTTGTTTGTTTTTCTCATAGTCCCAAAATCTTGGCCAATTTTCTCAAAGGATAAAACATGGGGACTTATTAGGAAGAACGTTTGAGAAAATGAAACTACATCTCAGTCAGAAAAAGTTCAAGAAGTTACACTCGTGTTTTATTTGTTTTGTCATTAATAACGCACCTCCTTGTTCTTTGATTGTAGCAAAACTTCTGTTGAAAACCTTTATTCATCCACCACACAGCCTTGATCTTGCCTCTTCTGACTGCATTTCGTTCCTCAAACTCAAAGAAGGGTTGAACAAGATTTGGTTTCTTGGCAATGCCCAGACTGCCGTTTGGTGTGGTGTATGTCAGGAGCACAGGATTCTTCTGGGAAAGGTTAGAGAGATTCAAGCACCACCTTCTCAAGTCTGTCGATCTATATGGAGGGCGGTGGTGTATACTGAGAAGCAGTGACTTCACTTTGTGAGTCTTTGTTTTAAAAGGTCTATGACATTGTGCCGTTGGACTTACCCTCTTAGAGGAGGTCCGTCAAGTCTAGATATAATCTTGTTTTTGTCATTAAAAATTGAACATATAATTCCACTTTTTTTTTCAAGTTCATTTTATTGGGGACTCTTACAGCACTTACAAAATCCATACATCAATTGTATCAAGGCTACTTGACATATGTTTCCATTATCATTTTCTAAACTTTTAATTTAAAAAAATCATTTTACTGGGGACTTGTACAACTCTTATCATAATCCATATATACATCCATTGTGTCAAGCACATTTGTCCATTTGTTGCCATCATCATTCTCAAAACATTTGCTTTCTACTTGAGCCCTTGGTATCGGCTCC
>NW_022111373.1:93549699-93551391 GCF_000313985.2 Echinops telfairi
CTTTCTACTCCCAGAAACAGTTACAGTCTCCGGGGTCACTATAAGTCAGCATAGACAGTGAGTTTGGTGTTTTTTACTAAGTTCCAGTCACTGTGTTAAGTGTTTTATGCATATTAATTCATTTATCCAGTTTGGTTAGTATTTCTCAGACCTTACCAACATCTCTAGCAGGTGAATTTGAGTTCGCACACTCACACCAACACATCTTTGCAGTTGCATGCCTGGCTCATATACTGTAGTATGTGAGAGAGCCAGTTGGTCACCAAGAACTCAGAAACATGTGGCTGGTGATGGGAACAAGGCTATACGAGCATGTGTGGGTGTGGACTGCGTGGTTCCTCCTTTGACTTTTGTGATAGCTTAGCTTCACTGTTTTAGAGATGGCGTGGGTTTTTTTCCCATTTGTTTTATTTTATGGTGATTTCCTTGGTGCCATCCCGTTGAGCCTTCTACCGTCAAGGTGGGGAAGGCAGCCTCCCAACGGGGTTTGGAATGCTACATCTCTAAAACCCCTCCTGGTATGGGAATTTAAGAAGCCATTGGCAAACTCTTACTGCAGTATTTGTTAGAAACAACTTCAGTACACAGGATTTTATTGCATTTTTCCAGTGGCATCTGAGCAGGGCTTGGATAAATATTTTAAGTGCACAAAATAGATAGTCATTGAGTATACTGTCACACATCTGGCAGTTATTGCTCACCTCAGAAATGCAAGTAGCCTCTCTTTTATACAGACTTGGTTGATATTTGACCTACACCAAAAAAAAAAAAAGCAGAATTTTGGCTGATGTTTATGGAGGATCAGTCTAAAGCCAAGCAGAGCTATGTAATTTCCATGATTTCTTCTCATCAATGGAAAAGTACTGTCAACTGAGCCCGCGTTTGTAGCCTGTGAGCCAAAATGTCTGTTTCCTCCCCAGAGTGAGTGGTGGGGCCTTTTTATTTTCAATCAGTAAAATTACCATTAAAGGTCAGAGATAAGTTTTTCATGCATGATGAATTCCATTTACTTTGAAAATATTATACCACGAGGGCACTTTTCTTCTGACGTTAGAAGCACATTAGAATTCAAATATTCAGAATTTGAGTCAATCCCAAACCATATTCTTTTGTTTATTCTGCCTTGGCTAAATTGTGCTTGTGTTATCTTTTTCAGAGGGGAAAAGAAGGTGGGGAGGTAGGGGGAATAAAAAACAACTCTCCTGAATTTGAACTGAGCATGCATTTAAAATCAGGCCCATATTAACTGTAGGATTGAACTCAATTTGACTGCTAGTTGATTATATGCACTTTGAAAGCAGGGACTTTTATTTATTTATTTACTTACTTACTTATTTTTAGACTATCCTCAGTACTGATGACCTGATTTTTTCCTGTGTGTCGTTTTAACTAGTGACCACCCAAAGTGAACATGGTAATTATTTCTAACGTCTTCTCACAAACGAAGAGTTTCCTTAAATCGTTAAAAACTAATAGGGCAGAAAAAAAATGACTTTGCCTGGCAATTGAGCTCCGTAATAGGATACCACTAGTCAGATTTTGTTTTATATGGCGAGTAGAAAAAGGCACTTACCTAGATTATTCCTTTAATAAGCTATCGTTAATTACCCAACAAAAGGTAGTATGCAAAATAATTGTAAAACTAGAAAAACCTTGTACCGAACATTCTAACATGGTAGCACATTTTGAGCA
>NW_022111373.1:93552285-93563217 GCF_000313985.2 Echinops telfairi
TGGTAGAGTGGCATCGAAAAAGTGGAAGGCCTTCAGGGAAATGGACTGACCCCGGTGGCTGCATCTCTGGGCTCAAGCAGAGGAGCGATTGTGTGGGTGGTGCAGGGCCTGAACACAGGGTCGTGTTGCTCTGGAGCTCTGTCGACAGCACCTAACAAAGTAATGGCTTACACGGCATCCCTAATGGCCCCATGGTGAAGCCGCCCTGTTTGAGCTCACCAGCAGCTGTGTAGGAGAAAGATGTGCCCTGCCGCCGCTTTCGTAAGATGTACAAATGTGCTTTACACAATTGATGTATGTATGGATTGTGATGAGTCATATGAGCCCCTAATAAAACGATAAAAAAAGAGAAATCAAACGAGGTGGAGGGAAGGGGAGAATGAGGAGCTAATAACAAGGGCTTAAATAGAAACTAAATGTTTATAAAATAGTGATGGCAACATGTGAACAAATATGCTTGATACAACTGATGTATGGGTTGTTGTAAAAGAGCTGTAAGAGTCCCCAATGAAATGTTTGTTAAAAACATAAAGAAAGAAATAATTTTAAAAATAAAAAAGATCTGCAGCTTTGAAAACCTGCAGGGCCAGTTCTGCTCTGCCCTATGGGGTCACCGTGAATTGGAATTAGATGCCACAGCAATAAATTTGCGTAGGTCTTTTTAGCGATTTAAAGGCTGGATTTGTTATCAACATATGTTTTTAGTATGAAATTTCCTCTAATGTGACAGAGAAGATCAATTTGAAACTATTTTCTGAGGACATCTATCGTTGTCAATCAATCATGCTGCCTTTATTGAAATGCCTCCGGTAAGCCCAGACTGGAAGAAATCATGGCTGAGACTCCTGCCTTTCTGTGGCTTCTTTTATAAGGTGGTGAGGTTGCTTTGTGCTGTCAATTCGCTTTGGACTCATAGCACAGAGCAGAACTGCTTGATATCATTTGGGGTTTTGTTGTTATTATTGTTTTAATGCTGCAATCTTTATGACTGCAGACCACAAGTTTGGAGTTTGGGGTTTCTTTCCTTCCAAAGAGCAGCTGGTAGGTTTGAACTATGGACTTTTTAGATAGCACCCCCGCGCTTAGCCAGTGCACCCCTTTTTTGAGATGCATGCCATTCATTAGACACTCAGCCCATTCCCTGTCATTTGTCAACCCGCAATTACTTCAGGCTTATTTTACATTAAAAAGAATGCGGGGGTAGGGAGTACCCTCTTTAATGGAGGACATAAGCTTGGTCAACAACCAAAACTCCTGAAGTCTTTGCTCCTGCTGCCTTCCAAGAGATTGAGGTCAGACCTCTTTGACATGCATCTGCTTTGGTTTGCGGAAGAATCCAGACAACAGTTGTAAATGTCTGAAGGTAGAAGGACAATGTCTAATAAGCCAGTCTGCTCTGACCCTGAGAATATCCAGCTGCTTCACCTCAAGGGAACTAAATGGAAAAAATTCAGGGAAATTCTTTGGGCTTTAGAGCTTTTCATTTCCTCTGAGCAATGCATCTCCTGCCCTTATCTCACCCATATCAGCCTTATTTATAGGCTTCCTGCTGATGTAGTGCCTGCCTATGACTGGTGAGCCAGATCCTTCCGGAGCTGCGTGAACTCCTACATGTATGTAAGAAGCAAGTGAAGTCAGACCTAATCTTACTTTGTCGCATATGCTTTGGACCTGCTATCAGGAGAGACCGGGCGCTAGGGAAGGACATTGTGCTCGGTAGAGTATCATGACAATGAGAAAGGGGTGGCTTGGCCGCCGTGGCTGCCACGGTGGACTGAAACCACACAAGGATGATGAAGACAGCGCAGGGCCGGGCAGTGTTCCATCTGTTGTTTGAGTCGGAACAGACTCGAGGGCACCTAACTGCAGCACAATCTGATTGTGTGCCCGGTGAAAGTGTGACCCTTTGTTAGACTGTCACCCCATCATTTCATGCTCAGCCATGTAAAGTGGGATGAGCTCCAAACATGGCTCCTTAGTAAAGGCTGGTTACGGGAGGCCACTGGCCCCTGCCTTGTTTCTCCTATCTATGTGCAGCAGTGTGTTCATGGATTTTGATAAAAGGGTGGGAAAATGTGCTGACTGGCCTCCCTTCCATTGACTGGAGCAGGCAGATAACATGTGCGTGGGACTTCTAGTGGGTGGTGCAAATGTGTCTGCTTGTAACGGCCAAAATTAACCTTCTCACAACTGAGCTTAGCTGGGCTCTGTGTTCTTTCCACCTGGTGCCCATCAACCCAGTGGTGGGGAGTTGGGTGGGGTTCCCTTAAAGTCTAGGCGAGTGCCAGGACTATTCTTCTCTGGCTCAGGTCTGCACTGGCCTGATGGAGGCAGCTGGTGCACAGAGAAGGCCTCTCACCACCTGCTCTGTCTGGCATTCCCAGCATGGATTGACAGCTGGGGGCTGGTGCCTGCCTGCAGCTCTGAGGTAATGGCCAGCCATTCTTCACTGACCACAATCGCAAGTGCTAGACTTCACAAGGTTCTCCGGAGACAGGAATGCTGCACTTAAACCTGGAATTTAACCTCCTAAGGATAGGCTTTTGCACTTCTCCAGCCCTCTGCCCACGAGTAAGATGTTCATCTAGAACTGAAGAAGACCAGGTGTCCAGTGATTGTCACAGCATCTGTGTACCTTGGTTTTTTGCCAAGTTCCACAGCCAGCACCGATTCATTTCGGTTATGATTACTTCTTGCCTTCACAACTAGAGCAGACATTAATGACCTTCTAGAATCCGCTGTTTAGAGCTATGTCTGTGGATAATTTACTAAGTAGCTTAAACACACACCCGCTTCCCCAAACAAAGGGCAAGTCTGGATGTCTTTCTTCATCTTTCCTTCTGCCCACCTGAGGATAATTTATCCACACATCGACGAGTTGGAAATGCACTCTGAACTTGGCGATGTTTTTGTGGGATAAAGTGTCCATGTCTATAAACAGCGTCTCCTTGTGCATATCCTTTCTTATTTATAAAGTACTGTTTAGCCACGTGCACTTGCTCAGGGGCATGTTTGGCCATGGTTGAAGCTGTAAATATAATATAAAGAAATAGAGTCCATGTTCAAAGACTAATGGCGCTCTAGGGATACAGTTGAGAGGGCTGGAGTTAGTTACCATGGCCATGTGAAGCAAAATTCCATTGGCAAAGATTCATGAGCCTGACTGCTACAGCGAGGGCAGCGTGCTCTCTCCTCTGCCCTTGGGATACAAAGCCCCTATGGCTTTGAAGTGATACTGCCATTATCGTTAGTGTGTCTTTTGAGCTAATAGTTAACGAATGATGAGATAGCTGGAATTGTTTTTATCCTCTTTGGGGCTCTTGTTTCTTTCTCTTTTTAAAAACATTCCAACAACCTCAAAATTCTTTTCTGTTCCAACTCAGCAGATGAAGATCCAAATGACACCAGCATTTCTCCATGTCACCATTGTCTGGAGCCCTTCCTCCTTTCTAAGTGACAGAAAAGCTCTTGGTGTGTCCCAGACACTTGAAAACTAGCTGTCCTCTTCTTCTCCCTAAGCTACAGCCCTTAGTGTAAGTAAAGGAACACTCAGGAGACATTCTGATACACCTGGCTCTTAAATAGTGTCTGACATACCTGGCTTTGAAATCATATTGATTAATGGCAAGCCTAATTTAAATATATGAATCTCTAGGGGCTCCAAATTCTTTGTACTTAAGACAATTAGACCTCTTGGGACAAGCCACAGGTAGCTTAGCTATAAACTGTAAGTTTAGGAATTATCGTTTCTTTTCCTTTATGTAGCCTTTGTTTTCTAGGCAGTATTGTTGATGTATAATTCATGTACCATACAATTCATTGATTGGTTTGAATATATTAAAAAGCTATGCTATCATCACCAAAATCAATTCTATAACTTTTTTCATTTTTGTACTCATTGGTATTGATCCAAAGTATCCTTAACCTGTTCTAACTATTGAGATATGAATGTCAGGTTGCACATGTGTTTGCATGTGTTGGGTCAACCACTGACAGGAAGTTGATTCCCAAGGAAACACTGATGTGTGCTGTTGATGTGTGTTGTTAGCTGCTGTTGAGTTCATCGCATCTTCTGCCTCATAGGCTTGCCCAGGCTGTCAATCTTTCCTGGTGGAAATGTTAGTCTGCGGACATTTCCATCTCTTCTAGAAACTGCATTCAAATAATGACTTCAAGGGAGAAGAAAATGTTCTAGAATTGAATATGATGACAATTGTACAATTCTTCTTGATATGATTGAATTATTGACTTGTATGACATTTGGATAAAATGCTAATAAAACTGCTAAAAAAAAAAAAGAAATGGTGCATTCACTTGCCAAGATATGAACTCTCCATATGACTTGTTCACAGACAAAAACTCAGCCTATGTCCGGTTTATATAGTAAGCACCATGAAGCTGTAAGCATGTTTGTTTCATTGCAGTATTTCTCATTGACCTCTCTCCTGGCTTCTTATTTCATGTGCACAAGCCAGAAACTTGAACAGACCAACTATAAGAAGAGCCAGAATATACAGAAAGGAAAAGAAAAGGAACTGGAGAAATAGTTTATAATTTATTAAGCTAAAATGGCAGCATTTCTGAGTAAACAAACAAACCTATCTGCTCATCTCATTTTAATCGCTTTCTCTTAGCTTCCAAGTTCCAATCACAACACTTCTTTGGCATAGCAAAAATGTAGTGGAAGATGAACATATTGGGCTAGGTTTCCCCAGAAGCAGACGCAGAGACAAGAATGAAAGTGCAAGCTCTTTATTTAGGAAGCTCAAGAAACATAAGCAGAGGAATTTGGAAGTGAGATAGGAAACTGAAGCAGCAAGTAATGCTTGCACCATTAGGCCGGCTACCACGATAGGAAATCTGACGCGGAATTCTTCATGGAACATGCTTTAGAGTTCTCACAACTGTGAGATGAAGCATCGGGGCCATGTTCCCCTGGACCCGCTCATCCATCACGGATGGTGGCTTCCTTCTGAGGATCGTTGGTCCACACCACGTCCGTTTGTCTTGGCATGAGCCAAGCTTGGAATGGTGACTACAAAAAGAAAGCCCCCTAGCAGGGACCCTGGTATTAAAAAGCCCGTGGGCGGAGCTTTGCAGGCCTCTGTGGTAAAGAGCTTGCTGTGTAGAAGTGGGGGGATGCTCAAAGGAGGTGGTCACCAATACTGTTCCCTATAGCAGTCACAGACAGTTAATTCCATGTCCCTGTCTCCCCAACTATTTTGAATCAAAGCTTCTCTCTGTCCTGTGTGTGGGTGGCAAATGTGAGGACTACGACATCCAAAAATGAACCTACCTTTCTAAGCGTAATGCCAACGAATCTCATTTCTAGTCCAATCCGATGTGAAGTCAAATGTGCTTACTTGAGATTCTTCGCTCTAATTTGGAGGCTGCTAGTTCACGTTTTTCTATAAGCTTCTTAATTATAATGTACTTTAAACCTGCTTTGCCATATCAGAAGTCTTCAAAACCCAATGATTAATCATCTTCTGAAAGCTTCGAAGACATTTCTTAAATGTCCTTCTCAATGGTCACTTGCACAGCTCAGCAGTGCAACACCTGTTTCTCTACCAGCTGAAATCCGGTTTCTCCAATTATCAAACTCTCCTGGTGCTTCATTGAGCTAGCTCTTGATTTAGAACGAAAAAGGCAAAGTGCCATGTATAATGCATTCAATTCAGACCTTTGAAGAAGTTTTCTTAAGTCAAATGATCAACAAAGCAAAATCAGAGAATGAGAAGCCCAGGGCTGGATAGACCTTTAAAAGTTTGATCTACTCCTCAGGGTTTGAAGGCCCACCATCGTACTTGCCCTGTGCAATCTTGAACTTAAAACCCCAGTATGTTTTCCCAGAAAAGTTGTTTGCCCTCCCAACCCTGAGGGATCCCATGCCATCTTTGTTAGACAGTCTTCTTTCTACATTTTCTAAAGAAAATTTCCAAATTTCTTCATTAAGAATCACTGACGGAGTAACGGTTTTCACCCATGTACCTCTTAGGTCTTGGTTGCCCTTTTTGCAAAGACTCCTCGTCTCAGAGCGCCCTGGAGAAGGACGCCATTCGTAGTAAAGTAGAAGGCCCTCCATGAAGGACTGCAGCAATGGGCTCAAGCACAGGCGTGATTATGCAGATGTCACAGGACCGGGCAGCATTTTGTTCAGTTGTACATGGGGTCGCCATCGGTTGGAACTGACTTGATGGCACCTAACAACAACAATCACTCTGCAGGAATCCCAGGGGCATAGTGGGCAACACACTGAACTGCTAACCACGAGGTCAGCAGTTCAAACTCACCAACGGCTCCATGCGGGGACAACGAGGCTGGCTGCTCCCATAAAGATGCAATGCTTCAGTCTCAGCAACCCATCCGGGCAGTTCTGCTCTGCCCTATTGTGTTGCTCTGAGTTGTAATTGCTACAATGGTGGTGAGTTTGGTGAGTTGGACTCTTCTGAAAGGAACTGCCTTCGCTCCTTCCCTAGCTTTCAAGCCCCTTGTCTGAGATCATCTCTCCTTGAAACCTGCTCTGATTATCCAGCCCACAAGGGTTTCTCCATGTCATCATACCACTCAAGATCTGTGTCATTCAGTCAGTATTTGCTTCTGTCTTCTATGCGATTGCCCTGCCCTTACCGCTGGGGACATAGGGAGGCTTAAGATGGACAATTCAGGCACTCACGGTAAGTTTTAGTCTAGCAGGTAATGGCCACCACCGAGAGGCAAACACACACACGCACACACATGAAATCCAGATATAAAACCTATGGAACGAACAAAAATGCAAGAATATGGTATTTTTCTTGAACAGATATCTCTTTCCACCCAATCCACTCTTTTATTGTAAGCTTCTCATAGCCATGATGACTTCTTTTAGCTCTTTGTATTTTCCACACCCCTCTGTAAATGTCTTCTTATTCATCTTCACAAGCATATAGTGCTGTTCTAAATGGTATTGTTGTTCTCAGTTGCTGGTGCCCTTGAATCAGCTTCAACTCATGGCGGCCTTACGTATGACAGAATGAAACCTTGCTCAATCTTGCACTTTCTTCTACAGAGATCAGAGTATTCATTATTTGAGATTTTTGTGATGCTTGTCTGATTAAGGTAGTAATGTCATACTTGTGGTTGCCATTGGATTTAAAAAAACAAAATACCTCACTGCTATTAAGTCGATGCTTACTCATAATGACCCTAGAGTGCAGAATAGAACTTCCCTGTTAGCCCATCTTTCTTCCAAGGAGCTGCTGTTGGTTTCGAACTGCTGAACTTGTGGATGACAGCCCAACATGTCAACACTATGCCCCAGGGCTCCTTTGCAGAGGCATAGAAAGATACATTTGACAATTTTTAGAAGCCATGACAAATGTCACAGTGTTGGTGGACTTCCTTGCTGGATGTGAACTCTGAAGTTGTCACAGAAATGTATGACTAGTTTCACTTTCAAGTCTAAACGTCTGTATCAGGGCAGACTTTATTATCCCTTAATCTTTACTAGGTCCATGTTGACCCCTCCTGTTCCCTCATGTCTCCTTTAAAAAAAATCTGAAGGGTTAAGAGTGCTACTTAATTGCACTCCCTGCCCCATGTTGGTTTTGTGGTGGGTATAAGGAAGTATGAGGTCCCAGTTAGTGTAGAGGCTGTGTACAGCCCCTAACAGTGACATAATCATGACTCAGCTAACCTGAAACAAGATCTACTGTCAACACAAAACCTTGCCCTCTGAATTATTACATTAGATGACCCTGCCTATCCTAGTGAATGCAACATTTTTGTAAATGCTGGAACATGAGTGTGTTTTATGGTTGCCAACTGTAGTATCTTCTCAATTAATATTTGGCACCATATGGATCCTTTACCTCCAGATGGTGCAAAGGAGTTAGACATGACCTTCCCAAACAGCAATTTGCAGCTACTAAAAGGGAGACATGAGAGCTACCTGTTAGCTGCTACCTGTTTTGAAGATTAGAAGTGAAAATACAGATAAAGCACCGAGTGGATAGTCAGTGTTGGGTAAATGTTAGTTTTCTTCTTCCTTCTCTGACTCACCTAGCCGAAGTAGTCATTCAACAAGTCGCCCAGACTTCCATTAATGATTAGCTAAAGAGTAACAAAGAAGGATTTCTCTGTCTGTGTGTGTGTGTGTGCTTAAATGAATTCCACTGGGATAGGTTCTACCCATGGAAGGAATAGGCACTTGCTATTGCATATGATTTATTGTCCTATTGGGAAATCTCTGCCCTGAAGACCTGGAAAGTTTACCATTAGAAACAAATCTCATCATGTTAAGCTATTACTATTTGCCATACACATTACAGAAATATGAATGTTCACTCCAATATTAGCCGGGAGGCACTGAGTGGTGCCAAGGGTTAATGCACTTGGGGCTAATGACAATGTTGGTGGGTTGAGTCCCCCCAGAGGAACGAAGGGAAACCCCAAGGTGATCTACTTCCAAGAAAATCACCCACTGGAAACCCAGGGGAGCAGGGTTCCACTCTGACATACAGGGGTCACCCCATGTCGAAATGGACTCTGTGTGTGTGCGTGCGTGCGTGCGTGCGTGTGTTTGTGTATTATCCCGCCGATGCATTCGCCACTCTGCATCCATGAGAAATTGATAAAACAGAAAATCGAGCAGGGATTAAGAAGAAATTTGGTAAGACAACACCGCCCCCATGCCTAATTTATTTCGTGTGGCTTTCACAGTATTCACCAGGCAGTTTTTTGTTTTGTTTCGTTCCTTAAATATTACGTTATCGCCCACATTTTAAATGGCACAATCTTACTTCTGATTTCATTTTATAAATTGGAACTGCTGGGCATGTGATTCTCTCTTTTCTGGGAGCGAGACAGGCCGCTCTCTTTTGAAGACTCATGTTTGCAGGATGCCTGGCCACGAGAGTTCCCATGATCCTGTTTGTCACTATTCCACAGTGAAGGTTTACATTCTGCCTGCTTCACTTCTTGACAGGACAGATCTGACCTCTGCGAGAAAATACAGGCTGAGGTAGTAGGGGACTTGGGGAGAAAGCAGGGAATATCCCCTTTTCAAAAGAGACAGTTTAAGCAGATCATGAACGATTCTGTATTGCCAGGATGCTTAAAATATCTCTGAGGGAACAGACAGAGAAGGGGATGTCTTTTTCCGCAAGACCCTTAGCCTTCCTGTCAAAGGTCAAGCCAGAGGATAGAGGTTCTTGCCTCATCTGAAACTGGCCAGCAGTGGCCACGGCCACTCCGGGCATCAGAAGAGCCCTGTGAACCTGGTGGAGCAGAGTGGGCTAGAGGAAGGCTGTCCTCGTCAGCCTGCCAGAACCAGAAGAGATGGTCACACTAGGGACCCCACGATTTGTCTCGGGCTGCTTCAGAGCAGCCAGTTGATCCGGTACAGACCTGGCCACTTCAAGGTTCCGCATGTGTCTGATCCTATCATCATTTCAGGACTGAGGAACTCAGAACCACACTTCCCCTTAAAAACAGATCTTTAATAAGACTGAAAATTATTAGAAGAATGGATTCAACACTAGTTAAAAGCCACATCATGAGCTTTCTCACAGAAGAGCTTTTTGTGAGTGTCTGAACCTTCTCAGGGTAAAGGGCTAAGTTCAGATGTAAACTGACAGCCTGGCTCCCACCTGTCCTTATCCACTCTCTGATCATGGTGTTCTCTCCACAGCCCAGAGAGTTTCAGCTGGAGAGCCTTAGCTAAAATGAGGAAAAACAGATTTGAAGTGTCTCATCATTTGAGAGACAGAAGTTCAGGGTCACCCCAGTACAGACCTCCAGGAGGCACCGTTGAGGAGACGCCGGCTCTGGGCTTGTGCAGGGCACTGCCCACACAGACGCTCAGGACCGCCTCGCCTCCCTAGATTGATCCCTCACACAAATGAATTCTACTCATCCTAATTTTAAATGGGTCTTTGTTTTATTGGTTTCCCCCGAGAACAACATCTGCTTTGGTCCTTCTTCACGCAGGGAAGCAGGAACCAACATTAAGATCCCACAATTAATATTGCACTGTCTCCAGAGGCTAGGGTGCTGTGCCCTGCCTACATGAATTAAATGCCATACAGCCATTTCTCCTGCCTCCAGTCATGGCAAGCATGAGTTGCACTGTTCTCAGAAATGTGTGCTAAGTCATTGGAGGCACGTTGCTTGCATATTTATGTCCCTGGAGGGGGTTCAGGCAGTGGTGACCTTTCCAAGCTGTTGCAGAGTTTGAAATGTTGACTCACTATCCTTGGATCTGACACATGGTGACCCTGCCACCAGCTTTGGAACCTCTGGGCATGTGACGCCATTGAGATGGGAGCGTTGCCCAAGTGTTGACAGTTTGCCTCACGATCTACCTGTGTATCTACCCAGCTCAGCAGGGCAAGGCAGTCCCAGAATTACTATGGTCCTATTATTTTCATTGTGGAACCAATTCATGTGAGAGCAGCAACGAGGAAAAAGCGTTTGGTGATTCAGGCCTGTGCTGTTTGCAAAACACTGTATTCGATTTGCCCGTAGAAAACAGAGGTCAGGAGAAGCTGTAACCAAGGGCTCAAGTAGAAAGAAAACGTTTTGCGAATGAGGATGACAACATACGTACAAATGTGCTTGACACAATGGATGGATGGATGAAGATAGGATCTGTAAGAGCCCCCATTAAAATGATTTTTAAAAAAGAAAAGAAAGAAAGCAGAGGTCATTTCAAAGCCCAAATACTCACCCTACCCTCTTGTCAATCTGCCAGAATGAGAGTCCAGGGGGACACTGTTTTCCTGCAGCTGAAATCCCCCTTCAGGTGTCCAGTTTCCCCAACTGGAGCCAGAGTCTCAGCCAAGGTCAAGATGTCTGTGGAGCGAGAGGAAAGTAAATGATCTTCCTGCTCTGTTGGCTCTTTTCCTAAGGAGCCCCATGCTGTTCATCCCTGAATGGGAATAGTGCTGC
>NW_022111373.1:93564200-93576800 GCF_000313985.2 Echinops telfairi
GCCTGGAATAAGCTAGTGCCCTTTTGCAATATCATAATTTTTTAAATACTTGTGTTGTTGATTTTGGAACCCTGCCCACAAAGTTCTTAGTTCAGACCCACCACCTTCTCCACAGGATAAACAGGAGGCTTTCTGTTCCCTTAAAGGTTCTACTCTGCCCTCTATGGGGTCGCCTCCCAGTCAGCATCAACTCAACATCAGTGGCTAGCCTATTGATTGTTATTGTTTGTCTCTGCACTTTAATTATAATGTGTAATTACTACAAAGTAACTCTAAAGGAAAAGAGAACTGCTTGCAGACAGCAAGGTCTTGGTAAAATCTGATTTTCGAAGACACTGTCTGCTGAACAAGGCCCTGCTTGGAAGTGCTTTTTCATATTCAATGTCCCTATGGAGTAACGGACTGAGAGAGTCTTTGGGCATGATTTCATTTGCCCTCAACTTTCTAGAAGGAAACTTTCACCAGTCATCATCCTAAGACTTAGCTGTTTTTTCAAAAATACTGAGCAACTCTCCTTGGGAACATAGTGAAGCACACTAGGCAATTCCTTGGAAAAGTCACAGCTATAGATGCTTTGTCAGTATTTTTTTAGCGTTCCCTGCATGCCTAGAGTGAGCACTCTGTCTTTATCCGCCAAAGACGATGGTTTGATATTCACCAAATAATCCAACCCACTGGCGGAAAGTTTTTTCCCATTGATAGCAGCCCCGTAGAACAGAGGAGCCCTGGTGCCTGATGCAGTGGATAATGCACTAAGCTAGTCACCTGCAAGGTCAGCTGTTCAAAACCACCAGTGAGCTCTGAGGGAGACAGATGAGGCTTTGTACTCCTGTCAAGAGTGGCACTTTCACAAACCTGCAGGGGCAGTTCTGGAGTCACTCTGAGTAAGAATCAACCTGTGGTAGTGACGAATTTGTTTGTTGTTTCTTTGAGACTAGAGTAAAGCTACTCTGCGGGGTCCCAAGGCTGTAAATCTTTACAGACGTAGCCGGCCTTCCTTTCCTTCTGCAGAGCAGCTGGTAAATTCTAACCACTGACACTTGGATTAGCAGCCAAACACTTTAACACCAGGTCATAAGGATTCATAACGGATATACAATCTCAGGAAAAATAGTATTGCCTATGTCCAGAATGCACTATAAACAAAGATAATAAGTTTATCCCTCTTACCATCTTTAAGAAGGAGTTAAATGTGTTTTAATTTTTATTTTTTAATTATCCAGTTGAGATACTATTTAAGAGACTATCTGCTATATTCTTGAGCACCTAGCTTTCCCCAGATAAGTTTTTGGCTCTGGCCAAAAAAGTTTAAATCCTGACTTAGCCTCTCAGCAGCTATGTGGCCTTGATCAGGTGATTAACCTTCCCTGGATATCACATTTTCACAAATGTTTGGTGGAAGATACCATAAAATCTAAGTGGTGCAGTTGTTGTAAACAGGAGACGACAGAGATAGAACACCTTGCTGGTGGCCACAGACGCATACACCGTGGTGGGTGGTGTCCGTTGTCAAGTCCGACTGACTCATGGCTTCACCCTGTACAACAGAATGTTGTACTGCCTGTCCTGCACCATCTCCACAATCACTGGTAAGCTTAGGACCCTTGTTGGAGCGTTTTCAGTGCCTCCCAGGGGGTTCGTCTTCCAGCACATATCTGACAATGTGCCGGTGACCAGATCTTTCTCCCAGGGGGCATCTGGTGAATTGGAACCACCGACCTTTGGGTAAGCAGATTACTCCACCGGGGTTCTTAAAGGCCATGCGAGCTCACCAAACGATTGGCACCTGATTGATTCTGACTCTATACCCGTAACTCTTCTCGGAAAGTCCTGTGCTCTGTGCATGTTACCCGGCCAGCATGGCGATGTAAGCATCTTCAAGGGACTCAAATCGTTCTTTCTGAATGTTGATTCCCACTCCTCATGACCGTGTGCACAGCAGAGTGAAACACTGCCCGGCCCGGCCCTATCCCTGCAATGGCTCCTATTCTCGGGCCCCCGGTTGCAGCCTCTGTGTCCATCCATCTCGTGGAGAGCCTCCCTCTTTCCCTACCTCTCTACTTCACCTCGGATGACGTCCCTCTCCAGGGATTGGTCTCGTTTGCTAACATGACCGACGTTTGTGAGGTGAAGCCTTATCATCCGTGCCTCTCAGGAGCATTCTGGCTGTACTTCTTCCAAGACAGATTTGTCTGTTCTTTTGGCAGTCTGTGATACTCCCAATATTCTCCTCCAGTAAGCCCAGTGGACACAAAGGTTATCCAGACTGGTCATTCTGTAATTATGGTTATAATGTCAGATTCATACATGAACACACACACACCCGCCGCTATGTATGAATCAAGTAGTCCCTCATTCTACCTACCTATATCCACAGAGAAAAGCAAATTCTACAGTTAAATGTCTTGAAGAAAATAAATTTTAGAAGAATCCCCTAAAGAGATAAACTAAAGGGGAAAATGCATTGAAGATAAACTGTAGTTTTCATTAAAATACGATTTGGAAAGTAATCTGTCAGAAATAACTGTATACATAAGTGGTTATAGTAATAATTTAATCACTGATAAAATATATAATGAGGGAAATTAATTTATTAAAAGCAATTTTCACCTGGTCTGTTTAATTGCCATTAATTTGATAACTTTTTTTCTCTGCACTGGTTAAAAGGCATGGAAAAATAATCTAAGTCCCATCTCCTTGGCCACGTATCTCAAATATCTTTTGTTTAAAGAAGAAGGTCCAACCTTGGAGACACTGTGATTAATTAGGGCCAGGCCACAGAATCAGTCTTTGTAGGCAGACAGCCTGGCTACACACTAACGCTTCACTAGTAATTAGTTGTTTGATCTTAAACAAGTTACTTAGAGTACTCTAAACCACCCTTTGTTGAATTAGAAAACGGAGATAAACTAGCATTTTCTAAGGATTACAAAATAATCCTTGCAGAGCCTTGATAGAATGTCCAGCATGTAGTAAGGATTCAATAAATAACACGTAAAAACCTACAAATAAGTTTCAAAAGAAATCATGCGAAAGGAAAGCACACAGCTTTAAAATGTTCAAATATACATGTATGTATATGTATATATATTATATATGTGCACTCGAATATATATTATAATACTTTGATTTGAAGCAATTGTTTTTTGGTCTTAGTTTGTATCCTAATTCCCTTTACATAGTAAATTATAGTTTTCCGGCCTTTGATCTTTTACATCTGAGGTTTATTCTCCATTGTGCCACTAGCTTCTATTTCAAAAAATCAAGCCTTTAAAAACTAACTTCCCTACTTAAAAACCTATAAGTTCCTGTTCCCTACAGGATCCATCCCAACATTCCTCTGGGTTACACAAAACCCACCACCAGGTAGAACCATGCTGTCTTCTAGTGTGTCCCTCAATAACTAACCTTACAATGAGCTCCCAGCCTCTCTTACTGCCTTATTCCTAAAGTGCCTGCCACCGTCTGTTCTGCACCAGCACTGCCCCCCGCCCCCACCCCTGCCTTCTACCTTGAAAAACTCCTACTCCCTCCAAGAGCAAACAAAAGTAGCAGAAAAAAGCAACAACCGTCAGAAAAACGTCGAAGAGTCGTCTTGATCCAACTCTGAACATCATGGGTTAATTTTTTATTGATTGACCTTTTGCTCTTGTGTATAGTTTATTTAAGGAGCCCTGGCGGCAGAGTGGATAAGAGTGTGCCTGCTCACCCAAAGGTTGTCGATTTGAACCGCCAGCTGCTCCATGGGACGACTGAGTGGCAGCCTACTTCTCTTAGGATGATCGCCCTGGAAAGCCTGTGGGACAGAGTGACTCAGTCCTGTAGGGTCCATGTGAGTTGACATTGACTCCAGAGCGCAGGCTGGGGTAGGGTCAGTTTGTTTGTCCCATAGGATAATACAGAAGGAAATCCCCTGGGTTGCAGGGTCCCATCGCCCCTGACGTCCATTGCTTTTCCCTCTGTGATCTTTGAACGCACTTTAGCCTTTGGAAGGTCCAACACTGTCTCCTGTGAAATGCGGACCGTATCACACATCTGTCTTGGTTTATCCCGGGTACTAAGTGAGAAAACATGTCATCCAGTGTTCTTAACATGTTCAGATCTTTGCATGTGTGGCAGAATTTCCCCTTCCCCTTTGCCTCTGTTTTTGTGTCCAGACTATCATGGCAGCCACTTCCTTGAGCC
Source organism: Echinops telfairi (assembly GCF_000313985.2). Taxonomy (NCBI): domain Eukaryota; kingdom Metazoa; phylum Chordata; class Mammalia; order Afrosoricida; family Tenrecidae; genus Echinops; species Echinops telfairi. Next base: position 93,568,386 of record NW_022111373.1, read on the forward strand.
CCACTTCCTTTCCCTCCGTGGGACTCAGCTATGGGAATATCGAGGCCCCTGTGCTAACTTCTCTCAGACAAGTGATGTGATCCCAACATACTGAGTTAACTGCAAGTCACAAATGGACCGTCCACGAGGAGGAGGTCATGTTTATCCACCCTTGGCTGCCCAGTGTCTAAGCAGGGCCTGGCCTTGAGAAGACACCACTGGTGTGGTTATTGTTGTTATTGTTGTTAGATGCTATCCAGTTGCTTCCACCTCAGAGCAACCCTACGTACAACAGACAGAAACCCCTCCTGGTCCTGGGCCACCCTCACAGCTGTTTCTATGTTCGAGCCTATTGGTGTAGCCACCGTATCAGCCCATCTTGTTCAGGGTTTTCCTCTATTTTACTGTCCCTCTACTTTACCAAGCGTGATGTCCCTCTCCAGAGGCTGGTCTCTCCTGACACATGTCCACAGTTGTGTGAGGAAGTCTCGCCATTTGTGCTAAGGAGCCATCTGGCTGTACTTCTTCCAAGACCGATTTGTGGTTAGCAAGTATTAAATCAGCCCCCAACTCATGACAGTTCCTCCCACGGTGGAAAAATACCGCCAGGTCCTGTGCCAGCCCCCTGAGCAGCCATGAGGTGGATCCTTGTGATCCATGGGGTTTTTACCAGTTCAACTTTTAGCAGAAGGTTGATTGACAGGTCTGCCTGGTCCATCTTCTCCTGGAAGCTCCTGGGGCACCTGTTCATCATCATAGCTACAGACAAGCTCCATGGAGACATAGGGTAGCTGCACGTGAGGGGCGTCGTTCAGAAATAAGTCGGGCCTCCCGCATGGAAGACAGGACTGCTACCTCTGATCCATCATTGTTCCTATCCAGGGCTTCCACCACGCGGTGAGTTTGTAGATAACCCGGAGCAGGGCTTTTCGATTCTGTGCATGGTACCTAGCACACTGTCTGGCGTACCTGGGTGTTTGCTTGACAACAGAATAAATCTTTGGTAAACAGTGGCAGATAAGCCTCTTACAAATTTTCTCCCTGTGCCCTTTTGTGGCATTTGCTTCATGACCAGAATTAGAGCTCAAAAAAGGAGTTCTGCCTCTCCTTCCTCTTCATAAGCCTCTATTCTTCAAAGTCCCTTTGGATGTCTTTGCTGAAAACGAAGTTCCTACATTATTTTAAATGGTTTCCCTGCTTTTTGCCCCCCCAAACCCACTAAAAATAAAAAGAACTGGCTGAGATTAAGAAAACACCCTGAGAGTGGTCCACTTACCCATTGGCCCCCGTCTCACTGTTAAGGAAAGAAGGGCTCCTTTGGTTTTGCTTAGTTTTTCACCTTTGAATTGGGAGAAACAGCCCTGATCTAGAGACACAGTTCTGTCATAGCCTCTGGACCCTGATGGAGCATCTGAATTATATGGAGACCTGTAGGGAGACCAATTCAAAGGAATGGCTTTTCCAGGGAGTGTCCTGCGTTTTCCCAGAAGACTGGGAAAGGCACTTGCAGGGCTTCATGGGGCCAGCCAGCCAGTTTCCCATTTGGCCCCCATGAGGAGAGTGTTTCTTTGTGTGGGAAGGTCACATCCCAGTCAGCGCTGTAAGAACCAGTTGTGACCTGGGAGCTCCCGTGGTGTCGTGGGTTGGTTACTTGTTGGGCTGCTGACTTCTAGGTTCCGTGGGTCAAACACACCAGTCACTCTGAGAAAGGAAGATGACCATCCTGGCTCCCATAAAAATCTATACCTTCTGATTTTTTTAGTAATGCTTTTTGAATTATCTCTGTGCATAGAAGTGCTGGAAATCTAATTAGTCAAAATGTATAAAGAAGTTTCCAATACTTCAGCTTAGAGAGATGCGGCCAATTTATTGGTTTTCAAGGAATAGTCTTCTGGTTTTTAAATGATAGATAAAAGACGCGTCCTATATTTCTCCATCCGCCACCCTCCCCCTGCAAAAAAATCAACCCAAATGAACAATTAATGCAAGACATGGAAAAGAGTCCATCTTTAGAGAAAGTTGGGGGGGGGGCCGTTATCTGTCACTTTAAGGCAGAGGCATAAAGATAGACGGGGATGGAGGAATGGTTGAAGACTGAGCTGCACAAAGGCCAGTACTGAAGAGAAGGAAGCTGAACTGGAAGTAGTACCCCAGAATGCACCTTTTGGGGGCACTATGGAAGGCTTGAGGACTCTTAATAAACGGGATTGTTGGAAAGTCTGCATAATGGATTTTATCTTCACACATCCTCACCCTTTCTCAGCATTGCTGGAGTACTCTCACATCCTTACTGGTAAAAGACAAGGATTCCGGATTCCAGGATACTTGGCAGAAGGGAGGAGCAGGGAGTGATCTGGAAACAGGGAGTCTAGATGAGAGTCTACAAAGTGAACAGGGAGACCTCGAGCTCCCTTCTTGCAGGCACCTTTATTCCCTTTTCTTGAAAAACCCAACTACATCAGAGGAACTGCTACCTGGTGGGGTATTCTGATCACAACATAGGGATGCTCCCAGGGCAACAGCCCCCCGGAGTTCCCCACCTCCTCCTGGCACAGGACTCACACCTCTAAACTGGGGTCAGTGATCAATGGGGAAGGTTAATCGCTGTTTGAGTCATGAAACTACTTGCATACCTTTGGGGAATAAGAATTGAAGAGCTAATTTTTAAAAATTAGATTAACCTGCCAAAGGATGCACTTAAGTTAGAGATTAAAGAAGACAATGAAGATTCAAGGATGGAGAAATGGGGCTATGGAACACAAGAAAATACAATGAACGGCATCTGTACACTTCCCAGTCAATCAATTATTTGATCCCTACCACAGTCTCTCCATCATGTCCAATACCTTGAATGAGGGCACCAATCTGGAAGTGAACTACCCAGTTTATCTCACATCAACATTATTGATCCCTTTGGGAAATGTTACTTCAAATTTTGAAAACTCATTTGCTGTACCTCTTGGCAGGTAATGCAATTTACTGGCATGTTGATATTCATACATGATCAGAGGTCTTACAAGTTGTTAACTTTTTTAAATGACTGTCTGCTAGGAGTTCTTACCCAATGAGATTATCAAAGCGTGTGGGATGGGTCACACCCAACCTTCACTTTTCTGGGTTATGAATGTGACTAAAGGCCTTGTCGTACTTCATGGCAGAGGCTGGTGAGGGTGGCACAGATGCCCTCAGCAGAGCACTTATCCTCCTAGAAATGGGAAACGAGGATGGTGAGTCCATAGTGTTTACTCCCAGGTGCTGTATTGTTCAGTGTATTGTTAATGACGGTTCAAGCTGTCCAATATATACTTGTCATTCCTGTAACACACAACACATGGCTACTCAGTCGTCGCTACTGTTGATCGAAGTTGATGATGGCTTAAAGCTAATTCCAAGAGGTTAGATGCAAGCTTTAATATTTTCCACAGAACAACTACACCTCTCTCCTCTCTCTCTCTCTCTCTCTCTCACACACACACACACACACACACACACCATAAGGCAGAAACCTTTGGTGTGAAATACCTGAGGACAAACGTTTAGTCTGCCACCGGTGAACTTTGGAGAAAAACAAAACGAGACGACTGGCTTCCCATTCTGTATAAAAGTAGTGTTATTACACGTACCTTCTAGAATTCTTGTGATGATACAGTAAGAAACATAATATGATGGATTTCACAAGGATACACATTTTTCCCAGTGGACTCCAACTCATGGTGATCCCGCGAGTGTCAGAAACGGGCTGTGTTCCTTGGAGGGTTCAGTGGCCTGCTTTTTCAGAAGGTGATCACCAGGCCTTTGCTCCGAGGTACCTCTGGGTCGACTCCAACCTCTAACCCTTCGGTTAGCAGTCAAATATTTGCACTTCCTGGGATTCCACTTAGCACTTAGAAGGTGCTTAGTTAATTACAATAATTATTATTATCCTAGCCCGACATTATACAAAACAGGTAGGAAACCTTCAAAATATAATCCTCTCAACTTCTCTCTGGAATAAGGGAATGTAGCTGTGAGGCAGCTTTCAGACCAGTGGGAAAGTTCTGAGGCTGCCTGTGTACCTAGCGAATGTCATGGGACTGTAAGAGAGGCTGTTAGAAATCCGGTTGAAATTCTCCTCCGTATAACGGACGCTATTCCTCAAAAATGAGGAAATGTTACAAGAGTTCAAAGAGACTTGCTCTCCTTAATGTTAGCATAAAATATAGAATAACAGGAAACCGGGAAATATCTGCAGCTCCTTGATGATTTTTCCTTAAAAAGTCAGTTGACATGTTTGCAGTCCTGAACTTAAGCAAAAACTACAGGCCTAAATATTGTGTGTTAGTGAAAAACAGGCACGCCCACAACTCCATAGACTGACACTGGGCCTGCAACAATGAACTCAAACAGGAGTGGTTGTGAGATTGACCCGGCTTTAGTCTTGTGCCGTTGTACGTCGTGTCTCCGTGAGTTGGAACTGATTCAACGGCACATTAACAACAACAACAACAAAATATCCCAGTAGTATTTAACATGGATCTCAGAAGGCTGCTCAGGCCAGATTGGTAAGTGTAGAGAGAGGTATGCCATCTGACAATAGGGGTCGATACTCTAGACGACAGGGGATTTGAAAGTGAGACAGAGGCTTTCAAAATGGTAGTATCTGAGAAAACCTGTTTTGTACAATGAAAGCACTGGTGGCTAACACTTGATTTCATTGGTTCTAGTTAACGTTTCATGTTTAATTCGTGGTTCCTAATAAATGCCATTAGTCCCTGGGGTCTTTGAACACCAAGCGAAGGTGTTTGAATCAAGCTTCAGGCTGCACCTCATCTCCCTTGATGGGAGTAGGGGTTTCTCCGTGAATGTTGCTCACCCTGTTGGTGGGGTGTCAGGGGCTGACCAGTCGGTTCCCACTCGTGGCAACCCTATCCACAGCAGACTGGAACACGGCCTGGTCCTGTGCCAGCCTGGCAAAGGTTCTGATGTTTGAGCCCATTGATGCAGCCACAGTGTCAATCCATCTCCTTCCGGGTCTTCCTCTTTTTCACTGCCCCTCTCCTTTACCAAGCTTGGTGTCCTTCTCCACGGAACTGGCCTCTCCGGAGAACATGCCCAAGTACTCGAGACCAAGTCTCTCCAGTCTCACTTCCAAGGAGCCTTCTAGCTGTACTTCCGCCAAGACAGATTGGTCAGGTCTTTTGGAAGTCCATGGTACTTTAGATAGTCTTCACCAACATCATCGTTCAAATGCACCCATTCTTCTGCCATCTTCCTCGGTGGTACAGCACATGATTTAGGATGGTATCTGGATGCTGTTGTTTTTCTATTAATACTTTAATATGGAAAGTTGAATAACCAACAGATCAAACCTGTTTATAGAATGAATATAAAGTTACTTTTAAATTTTGAATTAGAAAAAAGTATTTCAGGGAATCAAAGCATCAAGTCAGTAATGGTGGAGATAGACTGTCAACAAAAATTGTTGACAGGGTATCTATCATTCAAGTCTGAGACACATGTTGCCTAATGGTTCAATTCAGCAAAATCTATGCAGGTGATAACTTTTACAATTGATACATATGGGGGCATTATTAGATGACAGTAGGGTAAATTTTTTTTAAAGTCTACAGAACATGATACAATTTATGGTATTCTAAGAATTCTGAGAAATAATAGCAACTTTTGATCAAAATACATAGTCTACAAAAGCCCTACTGACAGAGGCCACATCTTTGCCAAAGCCCAGTCTTCCCACAGTCAGGCATCCAGCTACGCAGGATCCCCTGCTTGGGCACCAACACGAATGTGCAGGGCAATGGCATAGCAGATGCAAACATGCAGAATGCTATAAAACACACCACCCTTTCAGATATGCTCATGAAAGTTGCTTTAGAGTGGAGAAAACATTATAATATTAACAACTCTTCGTTTCTGTGTTTTAGATTCTCTTGTTGTTGGTTTATTTTTATTCTGCTACTAGAGAAAAGGATGCGGATCTTCCCTTCAGAAGGGGCTTCAGTAGGGAGAAGGAGAGTCCCACTCCAGCCCAGCCCCAGGCTGACCTCACGGCAAAGGCGAGACGGGCTTCAACCCCCCATTCTTCCTTACCCTGTTCTGACCCCACAGTCCCTACCGTGGCACTCTCCTTCTCTGCTGAGTCCGAGCCTCTGTGGCAATTCTTTCACAGAACCCATAAATAACACTCATGATTGTGAGGGTTTTTTAGGGACGTTAGCAGGTAACCACAAGTCAGGATCAGAAAACATTTAGGGTACAGGTCTCAGCCATATCAGTAGCCACATTTCTCGCTGATACGCAGTATCATAGCCACTCTGTATTGCTAGGCCCCTGCCTTGCTCAGGCAAAAGTTACAAGACCCCTTTTGCACTGGCAAATGCCCAAAGGGCACCCTGTGCTGCAAGCCAGCCTCCTGCCTGCCTGAAAGCACTCCTCTCTATTCCTTCTGCTAACTGACAAGTCCACCGCTCTGCCTCAAGGTCTTGGTATTTCTCTCTGCTCTTTCTCATGATCTCTACACAGCTCATTTCCTCTGATCATGGTCTCAGTACTGCAAACGCTGAAGCCTCTGTTGCTCCAATGGCTGCAGACAAAGATCTTCCATGGGCGCCACTGGTGGCTCTTCTTTTTTGATGGTCATGGAATTTCTCTCCTCTTGCTTCTCAGAGGGCTCACTTTGATACCCAGCAGGATGGTAACATTGATCCCTCCCCCAGTTAGAGTCCTCTACACTTTGGTCACAGGCTTTGACCCAGTGAGTAGGTGAGAGTTATAGACACTGTAGTTTGACGTGCTATACCAAGCAATCTCACTGTGCCATGTTACCTTCAACACTGAGGAAAAATGATACATTAAAATTTTAAATGTTGATGGCCTGATCTGGTAGGGTATAATTCTCCAACCATAATATACCAATTCAAATACTTTTGAGAATTCTGATTAGTCGTATACATGGTCAGAATCCCCACTCAAAATGGCCTTCCTTAGGGAATAAAAAACCAGAATTGGTCAAATCTAACCCATGGCCATCTCGTTTGCCACAGAACTGTGCTTCATGTGGTTTTCAATGTCTGATTTTTCAAAAGTAGCTGTCCTTTGACTAAGTGCCGATGGTATTAAAGGCAGAAGCCCAAGCTACATTGAAGGCATTCAAAAAAACAAGCCTCTAGGAAAAGATAGACGATCATTTGAAATGTTTCAACAAATAGATGTAAGCTGAAAGCACTTACTCATCTGAAGCCAAAAATTGAGAAGACAGCTACCTGGCCAACCAACTGAAGAGATCCATATTTGTGGCCATTCCAAAGACAGGTGATCCAATAGAGTATGGAAATTATCAAACAGTATCATGCACAAGTAAATTTCTCCTGAAGATAATCCCAACATGGTTGCAGCAGTCCATCAACAGGGAATTGCCAGAAATTCAAACCAAATTCAGAAGATATGAAATAAGTGATATTATTGCTGATGTCAAATGGATCTTTGCTAAAAACAGAATACCAGAATATAGTTGTGTTGACTATACAAAAGCATTTGACTACAGTTCATGACAAACTATGACTAACATTACAAATAACTGGCATTATAGCCACTTGATTGTATGCACAGAGAACTTGACATGTAGACCAAGAGGCAGTTTTTCTAATAGAACGAGGGGCTACTGTGTGGCTTAAAATCAGAAAAGGTGTTTACCAGGATTGTATCCTGTCACCATAGTCACTCAATCTGTATAAAAAGCAAATAACTCTGCATTGTTTTTGTGCTTATTATTATCCGTGCATGTCTATCTAGATAAGATAGGAGGGATAAACAATCTGGTGGAGAAAACAACAAGACCAATGGTTCCAGTTTGTGGGTACATGGGAGAGGGGAGATGGGGGAAAGGAAGTGGGTGTTAATAAACTCAGGGACAAGGGAACAACAAGTTATCTAAAAAGCTATGGCAAGGAGGGCATAGGATGCCTGCCTGGTAGGGCTTTATCAAGGACAATGTAACCGAAAGGAATTACTGAAACCTGAGTGAAGGGCAAACATGATAGTGGGACAAGAGGTGAGTAAAAGGAAACAGAGGAAAGAACTAGGAAGCAAAGGGCATTCATAGAGGTCTAAACACAGGCATGTATATACAGTATGTAAATATATTTATATATGATGATCGGGAAACAGATCTATGTACATATATTTATATGTTAAGTATCAAGGTAGCAGATGGACACTGGGCCTCTATTCAAGTACTTCCTCAATGCAAGAACAATTTGTTCTAATTACCCGACATTCCATGATGCTCAGCTTCCTGACACGATTGCTGATGACAAAATGGGTACATAAGCAAATGTGGTGAAGAAAGCTGATGGTGCCCAGCTATCAAAAGATATAGCATCGGGGGGTGTTAAAGGCTTGAAGATAAACAAGCAGCCATCTAGCTGAGAAGCAACAAAG
>NW_022111373.1:93577494-93582025 GCF_000313985.2 Echinops telfairi
AATGATGATGGCACCAAAGGTACAAATGTGCTTGACACAACGGATGAATGTATAGATTGTGATAAGAGCTGTATGAGCCCCCAATAAAATGATTTTTTTTAATTTTTAAAAATAAAATAAGGAGCAAATAACCCAAGAAACTCAAGTGTAAGAAGAACAACATGGTGTCAGGATTGGAGAAAGATACATTAGCAACCTGTGATATGCAGAAGGTACAACCTTACTTGATGAAAACAAAGAGGATCTCAAACTCATACTCATGGAGATAAAAAAACTACAACCTTCTATATACATTACACCTCAGTGTAAGAAAATAAAAATCCTCCCACCTGGACCAAAGCAATATCATGATAAAATTGGGTAAATATGGAAGTGGTTCATAATTTTATATTACTCGGATCCACAATAAACACCCATGTAAATAGCCACGAACACATCAAACGATGTATTGCATTGGGCAAATCTTAAAATAAAAAACATATTTAAAGCCGTCATTAAGAGGACAAAGGTGCATGACTCAAGCCACAATGTTTTCAATGATCTTACATACCTAGGAAAGCTGGGCAGTGAATGGAAAGGAAGACCTGAGAAGAGTGGATGCACCTGCGTGACGGGGTTGATGAGGAGCCTGGATGTGCCATGGATGGCCAGGAGAATAAAGAAATCTGCCTTTAAAGAAGGGAGGCCAAATGCTCCTTAGAACCAAGGATGGGGCCCTTGGTCTCTTATACTCTGGACATGTTAGTAGGAGGGAATCATTTCAGGGAAAGACATCATGCTTGGTGATATAGAGGGTCCGTGGAAATGAGGAAGGCCATCAGGGAGATGGATTGGCACAGGGGAGAAACAATAGGCTCACAGAAGAACAATGATAAGGATAGTGCGGGACTATGCAGTGTTTGCTTCTGTTGTACACAGAGTCACTGAGTCAGAACTGACACAGGGTGCCTACCAACAACACAATAACAAAAATGGACCTTCTTCTCAAGTGTCAACCTTTTGGTTAGTAACTGGGCATGTTAATCAGTTACTTATAAATGTTGAGACTATAAAATGTTGAGATTTTAGTCAACAGATTAGTCTACTGGGATTGTTATATTGTTGTATAATGTTTAGAGATCAGTGATAGAATTCTCAACGTCTGTGCTGGAGACTTGTGGTGCCGTAGTTACACTTTGGGCTGTGACCCGAATGGTCAGCAATTGGAAACCACAAGCAGCTCCTCAGGAGAAAGACTGGGCTTTCTGTTCCTGTAAACAGTTACAGTCTCAGAAACCCACAGGAGATTGCTATGAGTCAGTACTGACTCGATGGCAGTGAGTGTGAACTTGGGTTCATGCTAGAGACTTGGGTTCCATTCCTGGCCAACATACCTCAAATCTACAAGCACACGGTTCTTTCCCTTAAGGTTTGCATGTTGCTGTGACGCTGAGTCGGCTTCAGTAAAGTTCTTCGAGGTACACAGACTAGGAAAAAGGGCCTGGTCATCTATTTCTGTGTATCAACAACTGAAAATCCCATGTATCACAAAGGTCAAATCCAATTGTACATGGAGTTTCCATGATCCAGGGAACAAGGTCACAGCAACTAACATCAACAAATACAGATTAATACCAAAACCAAGCCAAACTCTTGGTTGACTCTTATCGAGTCAACTCCCAAATCACAGTGACCCTTTAGGATAGTGTAGATATACCTTTGTGGATTTCCAAGACTATAAATCTTTAACAAAATAGAAAGCCTTGTCTTTCTCCTCAGGAGTGGCTGGTGGTTTCGAATGGCTGATCGTGTGATTAACGGCCCATTATGTATCCCCCTACACCACCAGGGTTCATGCAGTTTTATAGATGGCCCAAAACTGAATTAGGCTTTTCAGAGACAGACTTCTGGGATAGATAGAGTCAACTTAGAGTGCAAGTCAGGGAGGAACAATTTGAAGGGCATCAATAACCTCTTCTGTGTGACAGAGCAGGGGGTGACATCTCTCTGCTTTAGTAATCTCACTGGGACAGAGTCACTGCTTGGGGACCTTCAAACATTGGGTTGATTACCGTATATCCTTGTGTATAAGCCTAGTGTTCCAGCACATTTTAATGCAGTTTTTGTGGTAAAGGTAGGTGCTTCGGCTGATATCCGGGTAGGCTTATACTTGAGTATATATGGTAGTCAAGGAGTGCTTAACACACAACATTCAGCCATTCCAATCCCGGCTCACTGACGTGTCCTTTCTAAACAGATAACCAGGAGACACTTGGCAGACCATATTTGGAACAAGTTGTTGTTGTTGTTAGGGGCCGTCAAGTTGGTTCTAATGCATTGTGACCCTGTGTACAACAGAATGGAACACTGCCTGGCCCTGTGCCATCGTCATAATTGTTGTCGGGATTGAAGCCACGGGATCAATCCGTCTAGCTGGGGGATCCCTCTTTGTAGCTGTCCCTCTGCTTCACAGCACAGGATGCCCCTCTCCAGACACTGGTCTCTCCGATAACGTAGCGAAAGGATGTGAGAGGAAGTATCCACGTACAGGTACTAGATATTTATTGTACTTTGTTTAGATAATCATTTATTTTACTTGCTTTATCTCTTTTCCACATTAAAATTCCAAGGAGAACAAAGTACACCCCTCGCCTCTAAAATGGGTGGTTTTTAACTCAAAAACTCAGTGGCACTGAGTTAATACTGACTCCTAGTGAGCCCCCTGTGGCTTTCCAAGACTGTAACTGGATATCTTCATGGTGGATATCAATGGTGCTTGGTGTCACCCAGTGACATCCACACCCAGGCCTCTTCCAGCACCAGATCCTACTCCTTAATAATGTTTACTATCAATTTTAACCACAGAATAAGAAGTGTAGAGTTATAAATTGCTTAAATTGATAGGTGTCCGGCCCATATGAATACAAACAACAAAATGGTTCTGTAAATATTTTTTTCTACATTGAATAATTAACATTATTTGTTACAACATTGTTAGTAACTACACAGAAACCTTGCTTGTTTGTTGTTTTTTCCTTCTTTGCCTTTAATAACTACTTTATTCTCAAAAAAAAAGTTATCAATAAAGGTTTTCAAATACTACTTGCCACAATATTGTAGCAAAAGCACCAGAAAATTTTTTAAAAAAATCCATGACTGTAAACACACTGGCAGCAGCGATAATAATGGCACTAGCTTGGGGGCAAGCCGATGAAATCACATGCTCCGAAGCAACATTACAATTGGGTAATAACGGCAGCTGTGACCAGAGGCATTTGAATGTCCCCAAAGTCAATTAGTATTGAGCTTTAACCTTGATAGGGGTGAGCTGGTTTTGTGGAAAATGTTGTAACTAACTGCAGAGATAGTTTGATAAAACATGATAACATTCTGTTGAAACAAAGCACAAAAGTGTGATTGACCATCATTTGGGTGTTATCCCTTTTGACAGTGTCAACTGGTGGGGTTCACCTCCCCTCTTCCCACGCTGTTCACTGGTGGACACGTGACGTCATATACTTTCATAGTCCATCGTCTGCACAACTCAGAGTAAGCTCTAAGATAAACCATGGGCCAGGTTAATAAAAATGTGCTAGTTGTAACACATGTACCAAACAGGACAGGATGTTAGCAATAAGATGAACAGTGTGTGTGGAGGAAGTATATGGGAACTCTTTGTACTTTTGGTACAATTTTTCTATAAAAATAAAACTACCCAAACCAGAACAACATCGATTAGAAAAACTGAGTCCTCTCCCAGTGTTGAAATCCAGAATATAGGTGATTAGTTCTCACCAGAAACACACTCACCGCCGTGGAGCCCATTCTGCCTCGCAGTGATCTTATAGGGGGCGCGTAGAGCTGACCCTGTCGGTTCCCAAGAGTGTAATTCTTTGTAATTCTTTACCAGAGCCATCAGCCTCATCTTTCTCCCGAGGAGTGTCTGCTGGGTTCCAACTGCTGACCTTGCAGCTAGCAGCCCAACCATAGCCCTACGTTATGAGTATTTCTCGCGTGCTTAGTGAACCTACCTTAAAGTCCCTCGAAATACCAGCGATATACTAACATGGAGCAGAGAACTTTCCTCCTCACCCCCTGCCCCCTCCCCCTAAAGGGGGGGACAGGACGGGACTCAAAAGCTTGAGGTAACCATATGGGAAATAATTTATTGATATTGACCTTATGAGGCCCGAGGGTCACTGAAGGAAATGCACCTTGGGGCGTGGTAAAGGGAGGAGCTGAAGAGTTGGTTGCTTGAGGCAGTCCGAGCTTCTGGCTGAATGCCTTACAACATGAATTTTCCAAGTTTTTGGGTGGGTCACAATTGCACTCCAACATCCTGTCTCCAACTGCTAAATAAACACCAAGTTCACGTCAGACGGCAGGCCCACGTACTAACCAGAGTCACGTAAAGAATCAAAAGGCTTCAATTATTTTTGCTTGAAAATCCACACCCAAAATAATGGAAGGGGGCACACCTAGAAGAAATTTGCGTATACTACCTTCTGTGCCAATGTCCCTCCTCATAGGTACAATTCTGATCTCCACCACC
>NW_022111373.1:93582135-93601787 GCF_000313985.2 Echinops telfairi
CCCTACTCCCACTCCCCCTCCCCGCACATATCTACCAGAAAAGAATCAATTTTCTATTAGAGAGAGGAGGCAGGACAGGAAATGGCTCTTCAATATAATAAGAGGAGACAGGTAGCTTTATTCCTCACTGCAGAGCTCTCTGGCCTGCAAACACAGAGCATGGATATAGAAATCCCTGAAATTTGGATACTGTTTCCCAAAGAATTAAGGTTTAGTAAACATTATGCAAGCCTCCGTGCAGGTAGCCACTTGCCAGCAATAATATATGAGGTTGTTGGTTTTTTTTTTTTAGACATTCCAGCACCTCCTGAAGCAAGGGTGCCAGCTGCGTGCCAGGTTACCCCTGGACGAGACTGTGTAGACGGACAGGACAATTCCAAAGACCACACTTCATTAATTCTCCTAATTTTCCAAAATCCTCCAGTCTTCTCAATTTTGCTCCCGGAGAGGAATTGTAGTTTGCTGTGGGGCCATTAGCAAAAGTGGCTGCTGCTCTTATTTTTTTGGGTAAACAAACCAACCATGCCAAAAGGCTCTGTCCCCTATCGGGGTGCTCCGAGAATGTTCCTCCAAATAGCAAAGGCGCCTCCTTTCCCAGAGGAGGCCATGGGTTTGTAGGTGTTGAGCCAACCGATGGCCGTTTCACTGGTTCTCAGCCGGGCCCGGCACGGGTCTGCCCGTGCTTCCTAGTTTCAGCCTCTGGAGAGGCCGGGCTGGCGCTGGGACTTTTCCCCTGCCCTCGGTCACTTCCCTGCCCTCCTTCCCACGTCACAGAGCCCTTGAGGAATCGTTTCTGCCCCGCGGGACTGACTGCTGGTTCTCATTCACCAAGGCCCGCGGGTCAGACCTGACGCGGGGAGCAAGACACGGCCCTCGCCGGCGCAGGGAGAGCCTGCGGCCCGGTGGCCGGAGCGTGTCCAGCCGGGCTCAGCCCGGACCGGCGGGTGTCCCTGCGGCCGCCCCGGAACGGGACTTCCCTGACAGCGCCTAGGTCACTCTGCGCTCCCGCCCACCTGGGAACCTTTCCACCTGGCCCGGCCTGAGCGAATTGCCAACCAGGAGATGGAGGGACTGTCCCCTCGTGCCCGGGAGGAAGACTAGACTGGAAACGCTGTGCCCCCCGCCTGGGAGACCAGACCCAAAGGAGCCAGGCGGGCGCTCGCCGGGCGGCCGGCGCGGGAGGGAATTCGGCCCCAGGCGGAGAGCGCTCGCCCGTCCTCCCCGCCGTCCCTGCGAGCCGGACGCCCGGGGACTGGACGTGGACTTGGACGCCGCTGGGACGGTGGGAGTTCTTGGGGCAGCCTCCCTGGGAAACGGAATGTACGCTGCACCTCCTGTCCAGAAAGACAGCTGTAATGTGTTCCTGAGACGACTGCGAGGCTTTCCCGCCCCTGGCTTCTCCAAAATGAGCATTATCATGAAGCCCAGATCCCGGTCGACCAGTTCCCTGAGGACTTCGGAGGCACTTTGGTAACGTGCTGCTTCCCTGGGTGCCCCCCACCCCCAGCCCCACCTTCTCCCTGGCTCACCTTGATTGACGTCGGTCTGCAGTCTTTAGTAATTACTGACTCGCTCCCAGGGATGGGTGTGATGATAAGGAACACGGAATTGGTGGTCCTTGGATTAACTCCGTGGTGCCCAGCCTCCTGTACTGGAACCCCAGTAGGGTTTTTTAACTCTTTGTGGGCTAGAGTGATACATGCTCTAAGGAGAGAAACTTGCAGATAGGTGGGATGTGCCGAAAATGAAACGTGTCACTTTCCCCTGCCTGACTCAGTTGCCTGTTTCCTCTTCTCTCCAACAACCCCCCTTACCCCTCCCTGTCGGCTTGCAGCTTTTGCCACTGTCTTTATAAGTAATACCTTAGCTGTCAGTACACGTGCGCTAGAAATTAATAAGGTTTTGTGCCTTTCGTAATGTAGTTGTGATTGACTTAATTTTAATGAAGTCGCTAAAGACTTCATGCTAAAGACTGAATGCTAAAGTTAGCATTCAGACAACTCTAATGTTTTGTTTTGTTTTGTTTTAGTAATGCCCTGAGTGAAAAAACTCTTTGATTTGGGGGTATTTTAATAACTTTTCCCTAAGTGAAAGTGGATTCTACTATTTCAATGGATTCTACTATTCCCCCAACTCTGACCTGATATGCCCCTAACCATAGGGCCCTTAAGGAATCATTTCCCAACAAAAGGACTTAGGTGTCTGGAACAGTCATTTATAGAATACTTTTATGGCCATTATTTCAGAGGTAAAACATTTTTTTCTCCGTGGTGGGTGGTAAATAAGTAACAACTTGCCTCTTCAAATGTGGAAAAAAGTGCTTTTAGATAAGGAAAATGCAAGCAATGGTTGAAGCCAGGTGCTTGATGGTATCGTAGAAGAAGACAGACAAGATATTCCAATTTCATAGGTGAGCGGGCAGCCACACGTATAAGTTCCCAGATTCTTTGCGTAAGAATTTCAACCTGTGCTTACGTAGTTCGGTGGTGGCAGCTTTTGGACTCACAGTTTATCATGGCCTGGAGGCAAACATTCTCTCTACAGTCGTATTTTGGTGAGTCGTAATGGACTGTGAATGAAGTCCAGCAGCAAGCTGTCCAAAGACCTCACCCCTCATCTCACTGGCCATGTTTCACAAAATAATCCATGCAGCAGAGCCCTCCTTGGGTTTATTTTAAAGAAAAATTTGCCTGTGCAAATACATTTCTCGGGCATTATTTTGGGGAGTGGGGGGTTGGGGAGGTCAAACAGTAAATGCTGGGAAATTATTTTCAGCATTATCATAGCTAATTTAAACCTCTGAAAGGGGTCCATCTGAATTTATAAATAGATGGGATTGATGTATTTATTACTTTGTGTCTGCCAACTTGAAAAGAGGTTCTGATACTTGAATAAATAGAATTTAACCAGTGCCTTGCCCTTTGGGCCTAACTGTCTGGGAGACCTATTCCCAAAGTCAGGACCCAGCCACACGCATCAGTCCGTTTTCTGAGGCTGCTGGCATGCACGGACCCACTTTGCTGGTCGGAGATTTTCCTCATCTATGTTTATCTACTAATCTTTCACACCATTTTAAATTGTATGAGTTATTTTTATAAGGAAGCAGGGCTAGGATTCTAAATACAGTTTCAAAAAACATGTATTTGTTAATATATACATTGTTCCATTTGGTTTTAAACATTCTGCATAGTGTTGGGTTAGAAGACGTTATGAATTCCGAGTAAATCCCCTGTCAGGGGAATAAATAGAATAAATAGAATAAAACTGCATTCTATGCAATTCTCTCCAGTTATTTATCTTACATCTGACTTCTTTTTAATATAATATAGTATAAATATAATAGAATATTCAGTCGAGTATAATAGAATATACTATAGCCTTTTAATATAATTATTAAGTGGATAATAAAAATTGTGCCCACACACTCATGTCACATTATGTGCAGCAGCCTGGGTAGACCACTGATGCCTAAATAGTGTGATGTGATGGTATAAGTGTAACTGTTATTATCCCCTTTACCACTGAAATATTGTAGGTATATACATTCGCATGTATTCACTTATTTTTGTTCCTTGTTATTTATATTCATATATAGGGGCCCTTAAGGAGCCTTTGCATTGGGCTGTTAACCTCAAGATCAACAGTTCAAAACCACCAACTGCTTATTGAAAGACTTGACTTTCTACTCCTGTCAAGAGTTATAGTCTCAAAAACCTGCAGAGGCAGGTCAGCACTGTCTTATATGGTTGCTATGAGTTGGATTCAACTTGATGGCAGTGAGTTTTATAGGAATCTTTGGGTAGCACAGGGAAGCACTCAACTATTAACCAAAAGGTTGGTGGTTCAAAGCTACCCAAAGCTTCTGAAAGGTCACAGCCTACTCTGCAGCAAAGGGGGTCCCCATGAGTCTAACAGTGAAGAAATGCAGCAGGTCCTTCTCACCTGGGGCCTCTGTGCAGACTTAGCCCAGAGAGACGTGCTGGTCACTGACTTCGGCTCCACAGCCTTCCTGCTGCTCCGCTCTGGGCACCCCTTCTCCTCAATTCCTTTTCCTACACCAAAGCTGGTTTCGTGCTCAATACAGCCGGCGTTTTCAGAGAAACAACGGCTGATTTCACATGTATCTCTTTCTCAGAGTTTCCCCCAGTCTGCACTTGAGAACAAGTTGTTCTTGGAGCGCCTTCTTTTGTCTGTATCATTTTGATGTCGTTTTTAGAGATCCCTTTCCTTTGATCGGTCCGGACCCTTTTCTCCAAAACTCTACTCCTCTTCCTGATGTCTGGGAATCTAGATGGTAACTTCAGCCTTTGGTTATCTGCCTTCGGCTGGAATCCCAAACTTTGATTATTTCACCTTTATTTTGTCAGTCCACTTCTTTTTAATCACACTATAAAAAACAATTCCCACTAATTTATTTGGAATAGCCCTGCTTAAACCCCAGGAGGTATTTACACTGTTAAGGGGGATGGAGGCCTCTTGACAAGCTCATAATAATATTTGGCACATTTCTTCTTACTTCGCCTACTTAAAAGGCCATCCTCACTTAGACTAAAAATTTGAGGAATTAGAAAAAAGAAATAGTCTTGAAACTAATATTTCCTTTAACAGAAGTCCCACAATTTTAGATTTTTACATAGCAAAAGTATATACTAGATTGCTGAGATAGTTAAGGTTTATTGTGCCCACCTGGCTGATAAACACATGTAGGATTAATTGAAGGGCGGAGTGATAAATGGCTCTGTGAGCCTCGCCTTTCTAGTTCTCAAGTCTCTTGCTCTCTGAAGGTCGGACCTTAGCCTCCTGCTTCAGCTGGGAAGGCTCACTTCCTGCGAGACATCCCTGAGAAGAAGCCGCATGGACCTACCCAATGCAGCCCTGGGTGCTAGAGCAGCCATGTAGAGACCCCTGCCAGTGCTGAGATGACTACATGCTCACTGTTTCGGCTTCCCTCCTGCAGTCAGCATCATTGCATGTGTTGTGTGAGATTGAGGAGGACTTTGTAGCTTGGTGTTAGACATATGGGCTAATAATGTTGGACTTATGGGCTTGGACAGCACTGGGTTGGGATGCTTTCTTAATGTACACTTACCCTTTATATAAAACTCTCTCTTATATGCATATGAGTTTCTGTGGATTTGTTTCTCTAGTCTGCCCCGACTAACACAATTGCTTTTTATTGAGAACCTACTATAGGGTGGGCTGGGCAGGAAGTGATTATGGTATTTATGTTTGTAATTGAGAAGAACAGTAGCTTGAGCTTCATCAGTTCCTGGAAGATGATGAAATTAGCATACTTTGTGGTTGTTGTGTGTGTTGCTTACCTTTGTAATCAAACTGTTCCAGTAACAATTTTCAGCTTTTGAATTATATGTAAAGAACCATTCAAAATATTTGAATTGTACATACATATTTTTTAAATAATAGTTTTATTGACAGATCTTACACAATCCAATATACCCAACCACATACATTTCTGTTGTTTAATCCCATTGAGTGGAGTTATACACTCATCAATGCTAGCAGTTTTATAACATTTCTTTTCATAGGCCTTGATATCTCTGTGGATCTTATCACTTTTAAATGCATATTCCAATGATAGTACTCAATACTCTATCTAAAATTTAGATCTTTCCATTTAAGTTAAGAGAGGAAGGCCCTAGTGAATGATGGGGGGAGTGTGGAGTGGAGACCCAAAGCCCATTAGTAGGCCACTGGATATCCCCTTGCAGAGGGGTCTCGGGAGGAGATGAGCCAGTCAGGGTGCGACGTAGCAACGATGAAAAATATAACTTTCCTCTAGTTCCTAAATGCTTCCTCCCCACCCCTACTATCATGATCTGAATTCTACATTGCAAGTCTGGCTAGACCAGAGGATGTACACAGGTACAGATAGGAACTGGAAACACAGGGAATCCAGGACAGATGATCCCTTCAGGACCAGTGGTTTGAGTGGCAATACTGGGAGGGTAGAAAGAGGGTGGGTTGGAAAGGGGGAACCAATTATAAGGATCTACATTTGACCTCCTCCCTGGGGGACAGACAACAGAAAAGTGGGTGAAGGGAGATGTCGGACAGGGCAAGATATGTCAAAATAATTTTAAATTATCAAGGGCTCATGAGGGAGGGGGGAGCTGGGACGGAAGGGGGGAAATGAGGACCCGATGCCAGAGACTTAAGTGGAGAGCAAGTGTTTTGAGAATGATGAGGGCAATGAATGTACAAATGTGCTTGCACAATTGATGTATGTATGGATTGTGATAAGACTTGTATGAGTTTCTAATAAAACAATTAAAAATAAATAAATAAAAAGAGTGGAAGGCCCTAGACACGATGGACTGACACAGTGGCTGCAACAATGGGCTCAAGCACAGGAACCATTGTGAAGACGGCACAAGGCCGGGCATTGTTTCATTCTGCTGTAGATGGGGTCACGAAGGGATGGGGCCAACCCAGTGGCACCTAAGAGCAACATTTAAGCTGAAACATCATAATGTTTGAAATACAAAGGAAACTCGGGTCAATAAAACTGTGTTTGCTCTTTTCTGCCATGAGAACATCCATCACCGTTTCCCAGGTTCTCGTCCCATTTAAGGTTGGTCTCTATGAGGTCTGGGTGGAAAACAGATGCTCCCCTCTGCCATGGTGTGCCTACTGAGTTCAAAAACAAACAAGTAATGTTTGAGACAGAATATCAAAGTAGGTAAACATTATACTTACATTTATAGACAGAGAAAAAAGTGTGGAGGACTCTCTTTCAAACCTTTGGCAGTAGTTACCTTTTAGAGGTAAAAATAGCAGAGAATGAAGTTTTAGGTTTTTTTCAAAATCACACTTTGTATTATAATAAAAGTATAAGTACTACAGGCATTAGCAAGCTCATCTATATAGCTACCTACCTACCTATCTATATAAGTAACAATTTACTCAATGTCTAAGTTAAGAGAAATAAGCCTTGCAGTACTAAGGAAAACCATTTGCTGACGGCATGGCTCTGGCACATAGTAGCCCCATGGAAGTGTCAGAATAGAATCATGTTCCTTAGGATTTCCTCTGGATGGTTTTTCTGAAGTAGATCACCAGGCCTTGCTTCCAAAGCACCTTTGGGTGTACATAAATCTCCCAGTTCCAGAAAGCAGTTTAGTGGGTTAACCCTTTGCATCACGCAGGGATTCTATTTCAATAGCAGGCAAATCAAATGTTTTGGATACTTTATTTCCTGGATTAAAAACGGATCCTTCTTTTCCCAATAACTCTATCTTTCGAAGGCTTTGGAAAAAAAAGATTTGGATGAGAGTTCTAATTTTAGCCTCATCATAAAATGGGTTGGCACCAACTACTAGTTTATAGTTAAGAAAAAGGAGCACTATAACAATATCGATTCATATGTGGGAAGGAAAATTATTCATAATCTATGAAAAACTTCAGTTTCACTATAATTTACATTTCCTAAGTAGATTTTAATACTGTTCCTGTACTCTGCCACTTCGTTCAGTGTATCAGCATTTTTGTATTTGTCTAAGACTTTTAGCTTTTGTTTCGTGGAGTTTCTTTTAAAAATGAGAACTGTGCTAAGAGTTCTGGATAAAGCATCTCATTCAGTCCTCCTTGCTACAGGAGAGGAAGGGGTACAAGTCCAGATTCTGCGGGACCCGTGCCTGAGAGATGGAAACATGGGCCTCAGGATGCGCCTGAGTCAGGATGAAGGAATGATGCTTGCCTTTGTTTGTTGCGTTTTCTGTTTGGTTCAGTTTGGTTTGATTTTTTGATACAACTTATTATTAGTAATATGTTACAGCATGCAATTTGCTGATGTGATCGTTCTTGGATGTTCACTCTCAGATGATCAATGTTATGATTTACTGTTCAAAACACTGCCAGATTTGTCCAGCAGTAATAATGAAAACAGAAAATGAGGTGTTCAACTGACGTCAAAACTGAGTTCCCACAGAGCTGTGGGAAAGAAGCCCCACTGTAAATCCAGGGCTCTTGTAACTTGGGCAAGCCGATGCCAGGGCAGGCTGGAGTCAGAATCCGAGTCTGTCTGCTCCGAGACGATTTCCTCTGTTTACTTTGGTGTGCTTCCTCTCCTTACCGTCTTCCTAATGACTGTTTTCATGACTGTCAGATTGCCCATTGAGTGAATATATGTAACCCCTTAAATATTGGGTTAGATTGTGACTGATCAAAGAAATAAAAGAAATGTTTTCCTGGAGGTCTGATAGTGCATGAAGTTGAGAGCTGACTGGGGGTGTTGAAAGGTGGATGTTGGAAAGATTGTTGTAGTTATAACCTCTGGGTCATTACATCCTCTACTAGTAGCAAGTAAGTTTATCTGTTCCCTATTGTAGAAGAATAAAGAGCGAAGGTCAGTGCCTCCCGGTTTGGGAGAGATCATCTTTCTAATTATGTTAGCAAGCCTTGCTTTGTCCCGGGAAGCTCCTAAAGGCTTCAGGTTAGGGATAAGCACTAGGTTTCAGACTTTCACGACATTTTATAATATTTTATCTTGGATTTAGAAAGAGACAGAATTTCCTTTCCTACAGATTATTCAAAGAAGCTTGTAAATTGGAAATGTTGGGGAATTAGCAGACATTCTACCTGTCTGATTTTGACTGAATTTACTAATTTTGACTGAATTTGTTAAAGTGACTGCAGCATTTTGACCATGTGATAGACTTTGTGGATCCCATTGCCTGTTAGTTGTCAGATCTGTTACAAACCCGCAGACAGTCAGCTTGTGGAAGAAGGAAGCGAACAACCTTCGGTATTATATTAAGCATAACTGCAGAAATGTAGAGTGGACCGCATATCGGTTGTAAACTAGGGAAAAGCTATATTCATCCCTGCTACTTCTATGTTGCTTTATCTCCAGGGAAAACCCACTTAAAGCCATGTTTTACTCCCCTCCTCTCACTGCTATGGAATCAAGCCCACTCATCGAGACCCAGTAGGACAGAGTAGGCCTCGCCCTGGGGGTTTCTGAGCCTGTACATCTTTATAAGAGCAGAAAGCCTCATCTCCTCCGGCCCAGCAGCTGGTGAGTTTGAACTGCGAGCTTTATGGTTTTCACATCCCAGTTTCTAACCCTCTCATCAACAGGCCGCCTTAGAGTCCTGTTGACTCACTTATAAGATAAAGAAGATGAGCTAGTGTGTTGAATTGTAAACATTTTTTCTCTCGTGGAGCACTTTTTACAGAAGAAATGTGATTTGGAGTCAATACATAAATATGTATGTATAACATACACGTAAACTCACTGCCATCAAAATGCATTCTGACTCATAGCGACCCTACAGGACAGAATAGAACTGCCCTTGTGGGTTTCTGAGACAGTAACTCTTGACAGAGTAGAAAGACTTATCTCTTTCCCTCAAAGTGGCTGGTGGTTCAAACTGCTGACCTTGTGATTAGCAGCCCAACACATAACTGACTGCACCACCAGGGCTCCTAACACACTATATATATATATACATACATACACACACATGCATACACATATAACATATACACACACACACATATATATACACACACGATTTAAAATGACATATATATACTATTGATACAATGAACACTAGAAAAGCATTCAAATATATAGCATTTACATACAAACGTATAATAATAGAGAACCCACTGCCATTTAGTCCATTTCCTCTCAAAGTGACTTTTTTTTAGGGTTTCCAAACTGTAAATCTTTATAGGAGTAAACAGACAGCCTTGCTGCCTTCTGGTGAGCAGCTGGTGGGTTTGAACCACCAAACTTGTTATTTACATCCCAACACTTAACCCACAGTACCACCAGTGGGTCGCTATGAGTCAGCATGGACGTGAAGGTGGTGAGAGTGAGAGGGTTCCAAAGATTATGGTTTAAAAACCACTAAACTAATAAACAAGGAAACCCAGTGGTAATGTTGGGTAAGCAAGCTTGGTGGTTCAAACCCACCGGGCGCCCCGCGGGAGAAAGTGAGGCTGTCTTCTCTAGTAAAGATGTGCAGCTTTAAGAATCCTACTGCTATGAGTTGGGATCAGCGTGGCACCAATAGGTTTGGTTTAAACCTGATAAACATGTTAGCTCCTTTAAAGTTCTCC
Source organism: Echinops telfairi (assembly GCF_000313985.2). NCBI lineage: Eukaryota > Metazoa > Chordata > Mammalia > Afrosoricida > Tenrecidae > Echinops > Echinops telfairi. Next base: position 93,592,225 of record NW_022111373.1, read on the forward strand.
TTTCTCACTGGCAGGCCATGAGTGGGGTCAGGAAGAAGTCCATGTGGAAGACCTGCAAGTCATTTTGAGCTAGTTTCCCAGTTTAACACCCTAATCACACTGCCACCTTCTGGGGAAGTGCTACTCTTCACACATTTGAACTGAGCAGACTAATCCCCACACTTGGCTCAGCCTGAACAGCTGCTACTAGAGGACAAAGGGGGTGGACTAACTGCGAGCCCTTCTATTTCCCTGCTACGCTGGAGAGAGAACATATTTGTAAATCTATGCAGCCTGGAAATCAAAGCTTCCTCTTAAGAAGGCACTGGTGCTTTACAACCCACACCGGGAAGTTCTTGTTTGTAGCTAATTCTAATTCCCCTTGCCGAAATGGCACCCCGTTTCCTCTTAGCTCCTTGTGGAGATGGTGATAACCAATCAATAGATAAAGATTCTCAGGCAGTGATGCTTGAAACCAGATGCTGGGTGAAGTCGTCATCTTTTGTTTCAAAAATTTCACCTGGCCAAGGAATCATTCTGAATCAGAAAAGTCAAAGATCCCAGTGGGATTTGTTGAAAGAGATCTGTCATAAAGCCAAGTGTCAGTGGGAGATTGCTTTCAATCTCAGGTTTCCAATGAAAGAGCATCCTGACTGCGGATGCTTCTCCTTCCTGTTTAAAATACAGCATGGTTGGTGCCTGGCTATCAAAAGATGTAGCGTCTAGGGTCTTAAAAGCTTGAAGGTAAACAAGCAGTCATCTAGCAGAGAATCAGTGAGCCCACATGGAAGAAGCACACCAGCCTGTGTGCTCATGAGGTGTATATGGGATCAGGTAACAGGCATCAGAAGACTCAAAACCAAACAAACAAACAAGCAAAACAAAAAACCCCAAACATACTGTTGAGAACGAGAGGTGTTGAAGTAGAGACCCAAAACTCATCTGTAGACAACAGGACATCCCCTCACATAAGGGTCACAAGGAAGGGATGAGTCAACCAGGGCACAGTATAGCACCAAGGAAACACAACATTCCTCTGGTTCTTTGAGGCTTCCTCACACCCCTCCCCACTATAATGACCCCAGGCCTTCCTTTCACTGTGGGCTCAGCCAGAGGATGTACAGGGGTACAGATTAGATCTCATGACACACGGAATCCAGGTCAGATAAACCCCTCAGGAACAAAAATGGGAGTAGTGATACCAGGAGGGTAGGGGGAACAGAGGAGGAAGGAGGAACCAATCACAATGATCGACGCATAATCCCCGCCCCCCACCAGGGGGATGAACAACGGAAACATGGGTGGAAAGACAACAGTTGGTGTAAGATATGGAGCATCTATTTGTAGGCATTGAACTAAGTGCTCTACACATGCTTGCTTGTCTCATCTTCACATCACATAACTGTATGAATCCATATAGCTTACACATCACAGAAGGAGGCTTGCTAGTGTAATGATTATGCATTGGGCTACTACCCTCAAGGTCAGCAGTTCAAAACCACCAGTTGCTTCTCCTCAGAGAAAGACAGGGTGTTCTACTGCCATAGAGTTACAGTCACGGAAACTCACAGGGGCAGGGGTAGTTCTACCTGGCCTACAGGTTTGCTATGAGTTGGCATCAAATCGATGACAGTGAGTTTGATTCTGGTTTTTTTTTTTCGGTGTCCGTCACAGAGATGGGGAGAAAGTGTGGGCTACTTTAAAATCCAGCATTTTGTTGCTGTTGTTTTGCCTTCTGTCCCCAACTGTCTCATGAGCCTGGGCCACACATGGTTTTGCTTCGTGGTTTTTCCCAAAATAAGTCAGCAAACTGTTATTTGTACCTTTCCTTGGCCTGTCCTAAATTGATCCTTTCTCCTTTTAACCCGGTACAACTCAAGAACATGTTGATTGCAATCCCTTCTGTATGTGCCTGTCTCCTTCCCCACATTTGCATACAAGCCTTGAACCACTGCCCCTAGAGATGGATCAAGAAATAGAAACTGGACTTTGACACAGCTTTGTCCCCAGAGAGCCGGGTAGGTCGTGACATTTCAACTTACCAACCCTCTCCCTCTGGCAAGCTGCAAGGGGATCGTCTTCTTCCTCCCTGGCATTTGATCAGTTTGTTAGAGAGCCTGGAAATCTTGGAAATGAAAAAGACCGCAGAGAAGCTCATCTGTAATATCAGCCTGATCTGTTCCACCATCCTGATTCTGGGAAAGTCGTGTTGGTCTTTCTGCTTCAGTGTGGTCAAGGGAAATCATGAGAAACAATGTTAATGATTAGTAAACTTTTTTTTTTAAGGAACTGTCCTATTCTAAATTCAAAAAAATGAAGTGTGGGGTCAAGTAGAAAGCTAAAAGTTAGTCTCTCAGGCAAGTTGGTCCAGGTAGTTTTAGTATAATCTGCTTGGTAAAGTAGAGGGGGAAGAAAGACGGCCCTTGACAAGGTGGATTGGCAAAGTGGCTGCAACAAGGGACTTGTGCTGGGGAGAACAAGGATGTGAGGACGGTGTGGGACAGATCACGCTTTGTTCTCTTGTACATCGCGGTCGCTGTGATTCAGAACTGACTCGACTATACCTAAGTTCCACATTATCATTTGTATTGTTGTGTTAGTCTGGGTAGACTGGAGAAACAAATCCATAGAAACCCATATGTGTATAAGAGAGAGTTTTATATAAAGGGTAATTGTACATTAAGAAAGCATCCCAACCCAGTCCAGTCCAAGCCCATAAGTCCAATATTAGCCCATATGTCCAATACCGATCTGTGTTGTCCTCTTGAGACTCACAAAACACAAGCAATGACACTGAATGCAGGACGATCACAGGCCCATGGGTAGAAAGTCTTTGGATCCTGTGGCGTTGTAAGCATCTCAGCACTGGCAGGGGTCTCTACATGGCTTCCCCAGGTCCATGGTTCTAGCTGCATCAGGATAGGTCCATGTGGTCTCTCCTCAGGGATGTCTCAAAGAGAATCAGTCTTGTGTCTTGTCAGTAGAGCGTCTCCAAGCGAGTGAGGAGAGAGAGAGGTGTCTTCCGCCTCCAAGGAGGAAATTATCAGATTTCCCAGAATTCTCAGGAGAACGCCATGCCCACACAGAGGCCTCATTGGCTATGACCCGATTGACAGACTAGACTCCACCCCTTCACTCTTAATCCTCTCAAGTCCCAAATTGACACCAGATTATGTAACTACCACAATCTGTTTCTAATGCAAGTCTTCAAGTTTTGATTATGATAAAATGTAGCAGAGCATTTGTCATTTCAGCTGCCTTGCATATATATAATTTAGTGATGCCAATTAAATTCACCATGCTGTACAGTCATCATTACTGTCTTGCTTTTAAATTTCCATCTCCTTTACAGAAGCATAATACCTCATAAGCCATAACTTCCCGTTTCCCCTACCATCAGCCCCTGGGTTACCTCTGATGTACTTTGGTCTCTAGTCATTTGCCGATTCTAGATATTTCGTCAAAGTGAGGGAATATACTTGTATTCTTGTATCTGTCTTGTTCCACTTAGCATCATGTTCCCAGGGCTCATTCACGCATGGGCACCTATTTAGAACTTCATTCAGGCAGAATAGGAAGCCGTCTTAGTCACAATGATATATACTGACTGTCCTCTCCCAGTGTGGAATCGTCCTTGGGTTGGGTGGGAGGAAGCCAGAGGGGTGGTCCTAACTCAGCTATGAACTGGCTGTGGTACCTTGGACCTTAGTTCATTCTTTTCAAGAATAAAGCAACAACCTCTGAGTTTCACCCGGTATGCTTAATGCAGTTCTTCAATTCTACCAAGTTAATACGCGTCACAATAATTCCATCATGACTTCTCAAATAATGAGACTGGGCAATTAGGCACACATTTGTGGGAGCTCAGGCTTCAGCAATCGCCTGAAAGACATGCAAGATAACATTTTCACCAAGGCCTTGTCCAGGCTGCTGAACTTTGTTCATCAGACTTTGGGGAAGTTACGCAGCTTCTTACGTAGCCAAGTTCACGTCTTAGAATTGAAAATCCACTCCCCTCTATTCTCCCACATTAGTCTGTAGCAGAATTGGAAACAGTGGCAGTTACCGATTACTGACTTTGCATGTGTCAGACAAAATGCTACGTCTTCAGTACGAACGGGCCCATGAAGTCCTGCGGAGAACTGTTGTGAGCCAGGCATTCTCAGTAGTCCACAGGTTAGGAATGGACAAACTGGGATCTGGCCAAGAAAACGGGCTTTCCCAGAGGTACCGGGTGGACAATTGCATTGCTAATAGTGCTGTTTTAAAATCAATTATAAATGTTGTCTCTAGTGGTAGTACATCCATCTATCTGTTCAGTGTGTTCAGGTACATAGCATGCTTATACATGCTTGTACATAGCACAGTGGCTGATCACTTGTGAGTGTCCAGGAAAGCTTAGCATCCTTTGCCTTTCTAAAGTTTGTGTATCAGTGTGTTTCTGTAAATAATCGAGAGCACTGTCAGGTAAGCACTGAACTGCTACCTACCTACCAACCTATACCAGTTGCTCCAAGGGAGAAAGTTGAAGCTATCTGGGAAGATTTCACAGCTTCGGAAACCCTAGGTAGAGTAGATATGAATTGGAATCAACCCAATGACAATATTGTCACTGCTAATTTAATTTTTTAATAAATATGAATCTGATTCAAATGATAACATCTTTCTGCCTGCCTGCGTACCCCCTACCCCGCCCCCAATCAAAATAATCTTTGAGGGACTCTCTTAAAACTGAGCAATTAGATGGAGCTCTGGATTCTGGAGGACTCCCATAAACACTGTGATTGAAAGAAGTATACAATAGAGAAGGCCAGGCCAGATAGAAAGGGGTCAGTTGGAAGCTTGTGACTCCTCTAGAGAAGCTGATCGAAGCAGTAGTTTAATCCGAAAGGGCAGGGCAGGAGGCTGGGCATTAAAATCCCTAAATGCTTGCTTTTGAGGGAAAGAAGACTTTCTCCAGGAAACCTTCTGACTTGGGCACTCCAGGTGGTCCAGGGTACCTGTGATCTCCCTGCCCAGACATCCCTGTCTCCTAAAACCCCCTTCTCCTCTCACCCGACAGTGCATTCTTGGTTGTGTAGCCACAGCTCTGTATCTCCACGGCCAAGGCCTGGGCTGCAGCCCGGTGAGACTCCTGTTTCCTTTACCCAGTGATAGTGGCTCAGCAGAAAGGACTTGAGCCTCTTCTCTTATCTGTTTTTAAGATGACTCAACTCAAAACTCAGTGCCCCAGAGTTCATTCTGACTCACGGTGACTCTGTAGGACAGAGTAGAACTGCTCCTGTGGGCTTCTGAGTCTGGAAGTCTTTACAGGAGCAGTGAGCCTTACCTTACTCCCACAGAGCAGCCTGTGCTTTCGAAAGACTGGCCTTGAAGGTGCGTGTCAATTCCTGTGGGCTGAAGTGTTGTCTCAGCCTGAGCAGGTGTGTGGTGTTTTGCATGGGGTTGATAACATCAAGGTCAGCAGTTTGAAACCACCAGTCACTCTGAGGTAGAAAGCTGTGAACATTTTTTTTTAACCGCTTGTCATCTATGAAAAACATACTCTGGGGGTATTGTAAACCATTAAAACTGGATATTACAAACCAGGAACACTTAATTACTAATTTCATTCTTAGTCGCCACCCAGATTTTGTAAATGGTATCACCAGCAAATCAAAATCTACTTTTAAGCCCCTCCTTGTCACAATCCATGCCACGAAGGTAGTGACTATCCCCATTTTGAAAATCATTGATCACTACATGGTGCTGTTAAGTGCAGTGACCCTGTGGGAAACAGGATGAAACCCGGTCCAGCCCTGCACCGTCCTCACAATTGTTCCTGTGCCTGAGCCCACTGATGCAGCCACTGCGTCAGTCCAACACACATTACTATTTTCTGCTGTGGAATTTTGTTTAAAAGGAATTACCTAGCATGTGCTGGTTTGTGTGTTTGGCTGGATGTTCTTACCTGGTAAAAAGATAATAGAGAGATTGCCTCTTGTTGAGAGGTATGTCATTGTTGTTGTCGTTGTTAGGTGTCACCCAATCAGATCCGACACACAGAAAACTTATTCATGACGGAACAAAACACTGCCGGCCCCACACCATCCTCACAATTATTCCAGCATGAACCCATTGTTACAGCCACTGTGTCAGTCCGTCTGTTGGAGGGCCTTCCTCCTGTCCACTGCCCTCCACTGACAAGCATGATGTCCTTCTCCAGGGACTGGTGTCTCCTGACAGCTTGTCGGAAGCATGCAAGACTCAGTCTGGCCATCTTTGTCTCGAAAGATCACTCTGGCCGCACTCCTTGCAAAACAGATTGGTTTGTCCTTTTAGCAGTAGGTCCTCAATTTTTTTTTCGGTAAAATTAATTGAGCTGACTTACTTGAAATAGAATTTAGAATGACATGCAGCTGTTCTTGTTGCTTCCGTCATCATCTGTTTGTAGTAAGACAACTAGGGCATCTAGAATGATGGTCTTTCTTTTAATCAATGTTTTGGGAGCCTCTTACAAATCTTACAGCAATCCATCATTCAGTTGTATGTAGCACACTTGTATATGTGTTGCCATCAACATTTTGAAAACATTTTCTTTCTACTTGAGCCCTTGATATTGGCTTCCCCCCCCCCCCCATGAATCCTTGATCAATTTATATATTGTTGTTGTTATTTCGTGTCTTATACTATCCGTTGTCTTCCTTCACCCACATTTCTGTTATTCATCCCTCTGGGGGATAGGCTACAGATCGAACCTGTGATGGGCCCCCCTTTTCTCCGCCTTCCTCCCCACCCCCACCCCCACCCCGACCCCCCTCTGCTCACAATTACCTTTTTACGATCATTGTCCAGACTGTTTCTTCGACTCCAAATGGCTGTTTCTCCTGGGGCTCCTTCCAGTTAGCTGTTGGTAGCTGTCATGGAGTCAGCCACCAACTCGTGGTGACCCATGGGCAGCAGGGTTGGACCATTATGACCCGGGGGGGTTTCACTATGGAGTTTCAGAAGCCGGTGGCCTGGCATTTCTTCCTAATCTATTTCATCTGGAAATGCCCCTGAAACCTGCTCAACCTCATAGCACCGTGCGTAAGCCTGTGCTGAGAGGGCCACTGCCCAGGACTCAAGCCCAGATCTCTTGCGTGGAACACAAGGATTCTACCACCAAACCATCATTGCCCCAGTCGCCTTCCTAGACCTCTCCAAGCAGAGTGAAAAACTCCCTCTGTGATCTTGGGAGACCTTGTCATTGTCTCCGTTCTCTCTCTTGGAGCGCTGATGTAAGTAGCCGCTGGTTCCTCTGCCGCCCCTGCTGGACAGGGAGATGTTGCGAGGAAGAAATGGGCTTGCTAACCATCGCAGACCCTAGTCTAGCCCTGACAGAACCTCCCTTCTTCACAAGCATTCGAGTTCTTTCTGTTGCAGGAGCCCGAGAGAGTGGAACACGGTGTTGCGTTACAAAGAGAACGTTTTCATCTCTCGTTTTCTGTGTTTTCCAATACCTGCTACTTTGCTGGCGATTGTACAGGGTGAGGACAGGCCAATTTTCCTTCCTGTTGAGATAGTTCTGGGAGAGTTTAGGCCATTTCTTGTGGCTTTCACTCTTACTTTACCACCTTCACTAATAACTCTGTTCTCTACACTTCCTTACCCATTGGGCTGCTACCCACCAGGTCAGCAGTTCAACACCACCAACTCCTTTGTGGGAGAACGATGGAGCGCTCTACTCCCACTAAGGGCTATAATGGAGGAGACTCCCAGGGGCTGGGCTACCCTGCCCTCTCGGGTCTCAATGAGTCGGCATCAACGCGCTGGCAGTGAGTGTGCTTCTGGCCCCGTCTCTACGAACACTGCTCATTCCCTCAACTAGGTTTCATTCTAGAGTCTACAATTCACAGTCTTTCTAAATGTTCCTTCTATATCCCAGGAACTCGTCTCATGTAAGTAAATGAAGCTGACCTCGGACCTTCAACAATGAGAAACGACTTAAGGTTAGCACCCCTCCTTGTATTGTGCCATTCTTTCCCCATGATTAAGTCAACTGAAAGATGGAACGTTCAGAAATGAAGGCCTAATTCAAAATTACAAGGAAGTAAACAATTGTGACGTAGTGGGTCAGGCATTGGGCTGCTCACTGAAGGTCAGCAGTTCGAAACCAACAGCTACTCCACGGAGAAAGGTGAGGCTTTCTACTCTGGTAAAGAGTTACAGGCCTCCCGACCCACACAGGCATTTCTACCCCGTCCTATAGGGTTGCTATGAGTTGGAACTGACTCAAGGGCAGTGCGTTTGGTTATTCTTTGGAAATACTTTTATGTGTTGTACAAAAAGTATTTTCTAACCAGTGAGCCATTTTGTAATTCTATAGCTTAACATGCACAGCCCTTTAAAAGGGAATTTAGGTTCCAGAACTGTCTCTACTGTCTGTCCAGAACAGAAGTCTAGGTGCATTTTCTTTGCTTCATTTAACCATCTTTGTTCAACCAGCTTGTCTCCAGGCATCCTGCAGAGGGTTGGAGAGACAATGATGAAATCCATAGCCCTCACCTTCACAGAACTGACAGGGAGGTGACCTTCAAAAACACGCCCCGAGGAGGGGACGTCTATCTGGTCTTAACCACCGTGTCATCTCTAGGGTTTTTATCTTTCATTTCATTTTGTACTTTTATGAAAAGAGAACCTGCTTACTGATAGCAACTGAACTATGTTTCCTTTTGCAAAGCAGTTTCCGTTTGCAAAATAGCAAACTACCATCCAAAATCTATCAGTTAACAGACTAACCGAAAAGCTTGCCCCTTCAAATTTGCATGGGGTTATATGAAATCAACTTGGGATTTTTATTTTATTATAGGCTGAACTATTTTCTATTGGCTAAAGGGATATTTTCCTTCTAAATAAACCACTTGCTTTATCATCTCCTCTGAGCCCCTGTCAGCCAGCTTCAATCCATCTTATTTTAATCTTTCTCATTTTGATGTGTTTTTAATTTTCCAAGCATAAAACAGGTAAGCCTGGACATGTTCATACCTCTATAAGAAAGGGACACAAGAGGAGGAGATCAGGAAAGAATAGTTAGAAGGCAGTGATTTTTAAATAAAAATTGTTCATCATTTATTTATTTATTTTTAAATAAAAAATAGCTCATACATTCACCTTCCCTGTAGTTTAATTTGTGGCTGAAATGTCCATCTCCAGAGATAATCTTTGGGAGATCTTTCCTTTATCCTGATTAAGCTTTAAAAAATTGTTGAGGCCTCTGCTTCACAAATAAGGAAAAGAAATGTTTCTTTTTCCCAAATAACTGTTACTCATCAGTTTGCCAGCTCCCTAAACAATCACAGTTTACTATTATCTTGGCTGAGTACAGTTTTATTCCTTCGTTCATCATGAATTACTCGGACTAAACTGCATTAATCTCAGTGACTGCTTAGGTAAACACAGCTCTAAGAGAAGCCTTTGGAATAACTGTCAAAGAGCAGCTTCCGTTTAGGAAACAGAGGAAACTGATATTTATGGCCCGTTAGCACTGTTGGGGAAGCTTTGGACTAGTAACCACAAGGTCATCAGTTCAAACCCCCAGGACACTAAGGATGAAACTGCATGCT
>NW_022111373.1:93603177-93604442 GCF_000313985.2 Echinops telfairi
AAATGAGCTGATTCCGGGAACCCAAGAGGAAAGCGAATTTTGGGAATAATGAGGGCAACAAATGTATAGATGTGCTTTACACAATTGATCTATGTATAGTGATGAATTGTATGAGCCTCAATAAATTGATTTTATTTAGATTAGAAAAAAAAAAGATTTATAGCCTCAGAAACCCTATGGGAAAAGTATCCTTCGTCCAATAGGGTTTCTGAGTCAGAACTGACTAGAAGGCAATGGGTTGTATTTTGGTCATGTAGCATGAAGAGCTAGCACTTAAAGATGACAACTGCCATATAAGTGCACAGGTAACAACAAAACAGCAAATTATAATCGGATTTTCATAATGATTCACAGTATTCTATGCTTCCCAAACACACATCTGGATGACTGGCATTTTGTGTAATTATAACAGCTCCAGCTCTTCAGTATTTGGAAGCAATAAGTGGCTTTAAAGAACTGCAGACAGGGCCGGCCCCATTACCAACTAAGTGTACAGCACCACCCTCCCCCCAAGAAGAATTCACCTCAGAGGACAGCACTGAAGCTACAGCTCAGGAAGAGGGGAAGAGGGGCTGGTCTGGTCAGAGCACACGGGAGCCAAAGGGGTATAGTGGGGGGCGGGGTGGGGGGAGTGAAGCGCAGCCTGGCTCACCATGCCCTGAGGACAATGTTCCTGCTCAGAACAGCAATGCACAGTGATCACCGCAGGGCCAGCCCCACCATGGGACACAGCGTTCCTCATTGACCCATAGCACCATTGGGGACAACACTAGAGACACATGGTGAGAATTTTGCCCGCCATGAGCTTACCACACCGAAGCCAGCCTCTGGGGCATGCAACAGAGCAGCGAGGGGAGCAGAGCAATGAAGTCCCCAGTGATAGAGGCGGTGCCAGGGCATGGCACCCCATCAGACTTGACTGGAAAGCACCAGTGAAGGAAAACAAACAGACCCTGAACTATTCATACGTTTGTGTATGCGTGTGTGTTGTTGTTGTTGTAGCTATTGTTTTACTTTCTGTTGTTGCTTCGTTGTATTCAGTCTTGTGATGGTACATAGCATGTCTACCATGAAGGGATAGGTGGAATAAACAAGCAAGAAGAGAGAACAAGGGATGACAGTTCCGGGGGGACATGGGGGTAGGGGAGGCGGGGGAAAGGAAGAGGGTGTTAACAAGCTCAGGGACAAGGGAACAACAAGTGATCCAAAATCAGTGTCAAGGAGGGTGTGGGAGGTCTGGCAGGGCTGGATCAAGGGCAATGTAA
>NW_022111373.1:93605984-93615012 GCF_000313985.2 Echinops telfairi
TGTACGGATTGTGAAAAGAGTTGTATGAGTCCCTAATAAAATGATTAAAAGAAACATGTAATTTAAAAAAAAAGAACTGCAGACAGTAGTCAGAAAATTGTTAATTTGTAAATTGAGTTTTAAATTCGTTTCTAAAATCCTCCTTCATTCAACTTTATCTCACTCATCATCCCTTCTTAAAAAATAACCTTTTTAATTTTTTATGTTTGTTTTGTTGCTTACTTTCTTTGTAAACACTGGGTAATTTCGTGTACCAGGCACAGCGTTAGATTCTAAAATCTATATGTGTCATTTCTTGGCAGTCAAAAATTACCTGAATTTCCAATACAGAGAGTCCCCAGATTACGGACAAATTCTGTTCCTAAATATGTCTTTACATCAAACGGTCCGTAAATTGCAAGAGTTGAGTATAATTGAGCTGCCTCTAATGTCAGTCAAATGTTTGCTTCAGTATTCTGGGGGCTTCAAAAAGTAGAAAAGTGGAATTGGTAGATCATAGAATTTTCCTACAAAATTTTTGAAGCCCCCTCATCCAGTATATGATGTTTATTTCCAAGCATAAAAAAAAAAAATTAAAGAAACACTCCCAGAGTAAAACATCCTTAACATCATAATAATGTTTACATCCATGTTGCAGACTAGGCCAAAGCAGCCCCAACCTGTCGATCAGTGAGTCCCAAGGGAGTCTGGGACTCTGTGAGGCCAAGTACCATGTTGGCCCTGAATGGTAGGGACAGTGTTGGCAGTAGCCATGGCAGCAGCTAAGCAGATCCAAAGGCCAGAGGCTTCCTAGCCCTTGGCTCGCAGCACAGCTGGTGGAGGAGCAGGCTGGCCATTCTCCTCCCCAACCCCCGCCCCTCCCCCTCTCAGGGAACTATACATGGCTAGGAAGGTGGGAGGAGGCAGAGGAAGGATCAATAAACCCAAACCCACACCCAACCTCTTGACCAGAGTGGGAGGGATCAACTTCCCAAGGCCCAGAGGCTAAGGCGGGGCGGGCAGCTGTAGGGGTGGTCCGGCATCTGGGAGCTTGTCCCCTGGCACAGTGCAGCACAAGGTCCCAGAGAGCGAAAAAGCTGCCCCAGCGGAGGCGGAGAAGCTGCTTGGTGTCTGCAGCTGCGCAGACCAGGAACTGAAGCAGGAGGAAGTAGAGGGGAGAGTAAAAGAAGCCCATGCAGAGCACTCAGCCAATGGGGCTCATTCAATGACTTCAAGCCCTTGCAGTGATTTATTCCAAACAAAACATGATTAAACGTAGCTCTGCATCGATGGATGGTTACAGACAATTCACTAATCTGCTTCCCCTTGGCGCCCTGGTGGCGTAGTGGTTAAGCGTTGGGCTGCGATCCACAAAGTCCACATTTCGGAACCCACCTGTGCTCTGCAAAGGAAAGACAGGGCTCTACTCCTGCAAACAGTTACACTCTCAGAGACTCCTTAAGGGCCGTCGTCTACGCTGCCCTATGCGGTCACGATGGGCTGGTATCAGCAACTCAATGGCAGTGAGTTCAGGCTTTCATTTCATTAGGGAGCCTTCAAAGACAACCTCACTGCCATCGAATCCATTCTGACAGAGTGGGGTTTCTGGGATTTCTGTAAGTTTCTGAGATTTCTCTGTTGGTTTTGAGCTGCTGACTTTGTGATTAGCAGCCCAACTCTCCTCGATCCCGCTCTTCCTTCAAAGAAGAGGCCCAATCAAAACAGTGATTCTGAGGAGATCCGCTGAGCCAATTCAGTTTAAGTCAGAGAGGTCCACACAGAAGGTTAAAGCAACTAGCAGTTTGGGGAGGTTCTAAGAGGGTCGTCTTGATGGAATTTTTCAAAGGACGTAGGTTGATCGTGTGGGGCTTATTAGGAAGAAGTTCTAAGAACACTGAACACCACCTTGGTGAGAAAAAGGCCAGGAAGGTGTTGCACTGAAGTGTGTGTGTGTGTGTGTGTATGTGTGTGTGTGTTATTTTTCCATCACAACAATGCACTGTACTTGCTAATTTTTCACGGGTAGCAAGGCCTGTCCTGTGAGCATTTTCATTGGGAATCCTGGACTTGACTCTGTGGCAGTCAGTTTACGATTTTCGTGAAGACTAATTACATATTTTCTGGATTTCAAAAGAAGATCAGTGCGAGTTCTCATTTAAAGGGACACACACTGAGCCCCTTGAAGATGTCCAAAGTGTCCTGTTGAAAGATGTGCGTCAAAGAGCCCCAGGACTCTGGGGGTGGTGGTGGTGTTTATACATGGGCTTTGAGCCACAAGGTCACAAGACGGGGCTTTGTACTCCCGTTAAGAATTACCGGGTTGGAAACTCCCAGGGGCATTTCTACCCTGACCTAGAAGGTCATTGTGAGTTGGCATCAATGAGATGACAGTGAGAGTGAGGTACAAAGAGCACAGGACTCTTTGGGGACGGGTGTCGGAGATGGAAACATCACCTGCAAAAGTGTGTGCAGACTTGCATGGGTGACAGCCTGAGAAACAATGGCTTCACACTTGGATAATGTTGCTTCCTAAGGGTTTCTATGATTTTGTGGCACTACTATTTGACTTCTCCTCAATATAGGTGTGATTATGGAGAGAAAAATATATAGAACAAGGACTTAGCAAACCTAGACTTGCCAAACAAAATGCTTTAATTAAACTCACAAATCCCCTAGTTGCCAAATTGCTTCAGGCCTTTCATGTGCAGTCACTTGCTTCCTAGATATTGCACTGATGTAGCCTACGCTGCGCATTCCCAGCCCCTAAAGAAGCCCTGGCCTTCAAGGCGAGCCTTAATTGAACGCCAGATGAATACCTTCGTGCCCTTTAAATAGTTCTGAAAGAAGAGTTGTCTTAATGTCTTCTTTGAATTTCTATGTCCGTTGGTGCCTGCACTTAAGAGTGTGAACCAATTTGAGCAGACACAAAGAAAGAAGGCTCTAAGAACATTCTTTTGAAGAGAGTGGCCCTCTGCTCTGACTAAGGTCCAGTCAAGTAGTCAGATCAAAGAAAAGATGGTGCTTTGTATATCAACTCATGCTGGAACTGGTGAATCCTATCAAGTTTGATGAGAGAGCAAGGTAAAGCCACAGAAAGTTCTATGGAATTTGGCCACAAAACTAGAAGTTCCTGATTGAGTATAGCTCATCGAATAGGTTCATTCATAATAGTATGGAGAAAGAATGATACCTTGTAATAATGACTTCTGATTAAGGATAGCTATTGTTGGAAAAAATACTTCTGGTGACTTCAGAAAGACTTGGAGAGGGACTCTGAGTAACTCTTACCGTCACTGTAGGTGGTTAGGGAGAATGTTATGTGCCATATACAATGCTTAAGCTGCGATCTTTAAGGGACTCGCTCTCACTGCCATCTAGCCCATGCCTATTGATAGCGACCCTATAAGACAGGGTAGAACTCACCCTGTGAGGTTCCAAGACTAATGCTTGATGGGAGTCAAAAGCCTTGTCTTTCGCCAGTGGTTTCAAACTGCTGACCTTGGGGTTGGCAGCCCAGCACCTAACCACAAGGGACAGTGCCGAGGATTGCCTTCCCTTTCGCCCAAGTTAACACATGTCTCAGCTCTGGCCAGTGCCTTCCTGGCCCTCTCTCGCCAACCACTGACAGCGTTTCTAGTGTGAAAACCTTCTCTGGTCTTTTCGCAGTCATGATTTCAGTGTTTGTACATTGGGGATTGACTTTTCACTCGCACAATGTCCTCCAGGTTCATCCATGTGACGAGAGCTTTCCAGATCGATTGTCCTTCTTTAACGTGGCTGATATTCCATTGTGTGTGTCTACCAAGGTGTCTGCATCCGGGCTTCCATGAATGGATATTTAGGATGGACATCTTTTTCCTATTGGTGATAGTGTGTCCATGAACATGGGTGGCCAGAGAGGGAGGTGGTCAGAAAAATGATGGAGACAGGGAAGACACAGACAGGCTCGCAAGACTGACTTACGCTTTAGCCTTAAAGTTTGTAGAGAAATGGAATTAAATGATCCTGGAATTTTTCTGTGAACTTCTTGAAGCCCCTCGTTACTATTTGTCTTGTGTCTGATGGATTTTGATACAAAGTACACTCTGCCACCATTTGCTTTTTTATTTTGATGTTAGAATTTAGAAGTTTGCAAACCAGCTATGTATGAAATCCCATGTATGTGGTCATTTGCAAGTGGAATGAGAGGAGAAATTTACTAAGAAAATGGCAAGCTTAACCATTGTCCTCAATTTGAAGGTTCATATGAGTCTCTTCTGAATCTGGACAAATTATTTGATTAAATAAGTATCTATAAATATGGGGAAAATCAACTTTATATCTAGATTTAGACTGGAACTTTCCTCGACACAGAGTTCATATATTGCATTGTCTTAAACTGTTACTTATGTTTAGTTTGTAGAAATAAACACTAGTCTACAATAACACAATAGGCAAATAGAGATCTATACATACGGTTTTGCATAGGAAACAGTTTTACAACATGACCTTTTACTTATGATTTTTTTTGTTTGTTTTAACTTCAATCCATAAATCGATACTCAACCCTTTTAGGTGCTAGGCTGTGAGATGCCTCCCTGCCTGTCTGTAGCTTACCTGAACAGAGTTTATTAAGCAAATGAAATGATTTCAAATAGTGATAAGTGAAGTGAAGTCACACAAGGTGCTAAACTGAATGTGTGTGTGTGTGTGTGTGTGTGTGTGTGTGTGTGTGTGTGTGTGTGTCTAGGAGAGGCCACACTCTTTGGAGTGACTAGGAGAGTTGTCACATTGAGGAAGCAGACAAGCAAACTTGGAGAGAAGAGAATTGTGGTCAGAAGAGATAGCCATGTGCGGAGGTCCTGAAGCTTAGCAGATGTGAGGAGCAGAAAGGAGGCCAACTTTTGTCAATCATTTTTAGGAAAGAAAAAAATGTAAAAATGCTCTGTTCACAAAGTGTTCTTTATAGGACCTCCTCCTTCAGATGTCCTGTGAAAAGTCAGAAATGAGACATTGGTAGGCTCTTCCTGCTAGTCTGTTACTTGTTTCCGACTGGGTCTGTTGTCTCTGTGTGTCTGACCCAGGTCTGTGTGATATGAAATGTTCCTGAGAGCCCCAGTGGGTCAAGGTCAGAGTGGACATCAACTAGGGAGAGAAGGCCTTAGGCTATCTGGAGTTACAATGCCTTCAAGGATGCTATACGGGCTTCCTTTTTAGGCAAACTTAAGAGCCTCTTAAGAGTTTGACTTCCTAGACTTGGAGAGCATTTTTTTAGTAAGCCCATGAGTACGTCTTCTCAATGAAAAGACATATTTCCAGGGAAACACTGAGCATGATGGAGCCCAGAGATTACACACTTAAAAGGCAAAGCTACCGTCTGTGATTTCTCGAGGCAAATTCATCTTGACTTTAAGTAGCAGTCACCCAGCACTCTTTCTCTTTTGCTGTGAATCCATAGATGTTAGCGCTACAAACACCTTGCATCTGGGAGAAAGATGGGGCTTTCTAGTTCTGTAAACAGTCGCAGTCTCAAAAATTCCCAAGGGCAGTTCCACCCTGACCTATCGGGTCACTATGAGTTGGCATTGATGCCATGGGTCACTATGAGTTGGCATTGGTGCCATGGCAAAGTTTGGTTTGGTGAGGAATACCTGGCTTACTCATTGGGCTGCTAATGCAAGGTCAGCTGTTCAAACTCACCAACCTCTCCAAAAGAGAAAGAGGGACTTGTTTCCTCCCATACAGATTTGCAGCCTTAGAATCCTGAGAAGCAGTTCTATTCTGTCCTCTAGGGTCACTCTCTTAATTGACTGAATGACAGTTTATTTATTTTTCTTAAATGCCTCTTATGGGTCAAATTTAGTTAAGATTTTAGTTTAAGAGACAGTTGGTTAGTAGATATCTGTGTGTGTTAAAAAAATAAAAGTTTCTGCCAACTGGCACGAGGGTTCTTAGAGATGTGATCAGAGACAGCCGGTGTCATTCAAAGGGCAAGCATTGATATTCTGATCTTCTGACTGCCAGAACTCTTCTGGACGAATGTGGTTTTCTTTTCCCTGACAATCCTTGACGAGTGCATAAGTACAATGGGCTTTCTCAGCCTCAAGCAGAAAACACACTTTGGGGCTTGTATTGTGTGGAACCCATCGTAAATCATCCCCCAAACCATCACCCTGTCCTGAGCCTGCAGGTTCTCCAGTCCTTTCTGGGTCATAAACAATCAAGCCAGGATAAGAGCCATCAAAATTAACTACAGGAATGTTTTCCTAAGAAAGAAAAGGACCCGGATGTTGCACTGTAAGTCTGGGACAGCATCAAAGCAACCATAGTATTTTGATATTTTGCTCTTTCACATCTATCATTCCTTAACCTTAGGAAACAAGAACATGTGCTCTTCCAAGATGTGTCTGGAACTGAACAGAACCTACTAAAAACAAAAACAATCAAAAATGAGCCTAGGAGGATGGAAGGAAGGGGGAAGGGGGAAACAAATAGCCTTGTGTTTCCGAACCCCCAATACCTCTTTGCATCAAAACGTTACGCCATGCATACGTGCGAATGTGCTTATGCAGTGTGATAAGAGATGTAAGAGCCCCCAATAAAAGTATTAAAAAAAAGTTATGCCATTCAATCACACCAAGTTCACTGATGTCCCTGATGCTTTCTACTTTTATAATTCAAATAGCATCATTGTGTCCTGGCCGGGAACATCGATCTGAATAGAAACGGCGATTCTTTTCATCCTTTTGCTCTAAGACTCTTGCTTTGAGGCCGACAGGTTAGTTTTCATGGGTGCAGCATTTGTGAAACCACATAATAAATTCAAATAGATTCATGCCTGTTAAAAGAAGGTTTCTCTTTCTCAAGTTCTGGTGTTTAAGCAGAAAAAGACATTTAAGTTGTGTTTGACTTTGTTTTAAAGGAAGGTGGTGTGCTGCTTCTTTAATACTCTGACTGCAGAGAAAGGGAAAACCCTAGGTTTTCCATTTCATTTTTGACAGGAAAAATGCACTTTGCTCAGTAATTGCAGTTAAATCCCATCAAACGTTTATAGCTGTTACGGTTGTCAGCAAAACTAAGAGGAATTCTTTGGCTGGCTGCCTTGCTTTAAGGATGTCTCATATTTTCTGTCTTTATCTAGTGAGTCCAATTTTTGGAATTTACTCTGTCTCACTATAGCTGTGTAGAAGAGTGTTTGGGACACAGCTAATGGTTACGTGTGCAGCTACTAGCTCAGTATTTCTCAGTGTGGGTGATGCCATGGGTGAGCGTAGGAGGGGAGGTGCTGGAACAATTCAAGGGTCTGCCAACCGAATGCGTATACTTCTGGATGGTGGGCTATGGGACAAAAAGTTTGAATTACCAGCCCAGCAGGATGCTGAGTTTGTTTGTTTGTTTGTTTGTTTGTTTGTTTGTTTTTCTTAAAAGATGGCGATAGGCCAAATAATATTTTGGAGCTATATAGCTGAGAGAGTGGTGTCAGGGAGTTCAAGATTGAAAAGAATGTTTGGAAGCTGTGGTAACACTTGGGCAATACTGTTTGATGTGATTGAACTGTGGAATGATAGGATATCTGTATTAGCTCCCAATAAAAGGATTTGGGAAGAAAAGAAAGAGTGGTGGTTTGAAGTCCCCCAAAGATGCCCCAGAGGCAGCTCTGCAATTCCGTTCCTGAAATTGAACAGCCTTGAAAACCCTGTGGAGCTGTGCTCGTCAGCTCACATGGGGTCACCGTAAACCGGAATGCATCCCATTTCTGGGAGGGCTCCTCAAAGCGGATCTCACCTGGTTTGAAGTTTACAATTCGAGTGAGTAGCATGGTCTCAGCATGCTTTGGGCTCCCTGGGTTCCAGTATGTACCAGGAAGATCACCTAGCTCAAAGAGCTAATCTTTCCCGCAACAAGATCTTTGCTAATGAAGAGGATTTTCTGAACCAACTCAGCACTAGGAACAGCCTTGGATTTAGCCGTCTCATCCAGAGAGCAAGATGCAATCACAACAGTGGCTTCTGAGGAGATCTGCCAGACCAATTAAACTCAAGGCAGCGAGGACAGTTCAGCAAGATATGGCCACTATTTTATTGGGACCCAAAGGGGTAATTTGGATAGATTTTCCCCCAAGTAGATGGGATGATCCTGGGGGCAACTTCTGAAGAAGTTTTAAGGAAATTAAAAACTGTGATGGTGATAAGTTGTACTGAGGCGTGTTTGTTTGTTTGTTTTAGGGGGGGGGTATTTGATTGTCTTCCACCATGACTTGTTGTAAGAGGTCAGCAAGGATGGTCCCATGAGAATTTCAGTGGGAAGATATTTCCTCTCCATCCTACAGCATTGATCTTGCCCCTTCAGACCGTGTTTCTTTTGCTGTTGTTCCTCAAAGTGAAAAAACAAACCTATAAAAGGAACAAGATTTGAGTTGTCCCCACACTGCTGTTTTGATGAGGTGGCCACCAAAGAGCCCCGGATGACTGGGGAAGGGTTAGAGAGAGAGAAACACCGCCTTCGGAGCTGTGTAGATCTAAATGGAAGCTATCAAGAGAAACAATAGCTTTACATTTTGATGATTTTGTTTAATAAAGGTTTTAATGATTTTAAACCTAGCAATACCTTTGACTTACCCTCTTCTGTACTCGTATGTACTACCTACAGTATTGTAGTGTATAAAGTCCCTTCCAAAATAAATAACTCACTGCCAGAGAGTTGATTCTGACTCGTGGGTAGAACTGCCCCTGTGGATTTCAGAGACTAGCTCTTTGCAGGAGTAGAAAGTCTCATCTTTCTCCAACCCCTAGGTAATTATTAATCTGGGTACTATCTCCCTAGATTTACCTGTCCTAGATTTCATGTGCAGAAAATCACACAAAATGCAAAGAACATCAACAATAAATACAACAATGTGCATAATTTCCTCCAGCTCTTTCCTCCAGTTCATCACTGCTTTTTAGTGATGCATAGTACTCCATTGTATGTATATACCACAGTTTTTTAATCCAATCATCAGTTGATGGGAATTTGGGTTGCTTCCAACTCCTTGCAATTGTGAACTGTGCCGCAATGAACATTGGAGCAC
>NW_022111373.1:93616279-93619420 GCF_000313985.2 Echinops telfairi
ACAAAACAGAGGAAAACCTCAATTGAAATGAAAACAGAAAATATTAGAAATTGAAACAACTTTCAAATAAAAGTTGGTCAAATGATAAGGTATTAACATTCTAACCTAACTACATCTGCCATAATCAATTTAATAATACTCTCTGTCAGCTAGCAAGGCTATTCATATCCCTGGACGATGGTCCGAGAGGATTCACAAGAGACTTAATCCATGTGGGGACCATGCAAATGGATTTTGGCTTCTACTGTCATCTTATCCTTCTGCAAATTGGGTGTTCAGAATTCAAGCTTTGCTAATATTCCCTCATTGAGATTTAGTTTTTCTTATTTATGTTCCCTGGATCACACAGGGTGGTGTGCTTCTTGCTTGTGAAGTTAGTTGGCATCTCATTTGGATGGCTGCTTATTGGAAGACACACCTTTAAGGCCCGTTACACTGTTCTTTCTGATAACTGGGCACAAGAAGTCTTCTTCACTACACTTTGTTACGGCACCATATCTTCAGCGAGCTCTCCATTACGGCGAGTGCTGAGTTGGGCCATGTCATAAGAGCGAATTGTTCATAGTTTGGGGCTAGAATTAAGTGCAAGCCCCAAACCCATTCATATGTCTATAGCTTATATATGTCTCTGGTTCACTTTAGAACATCGTTATCATTTTATGATTGAGAACATTATAAATATCCCCCTGGAGCATATGGGGATTCTATTGATAGTGTTATTAATTTAGCCAGTGGTATAGAATTTAAAACACTGTTGAGAAAAGGAAATTACACATGCATAGGTTGGCTTTTCAGATCACAATATGTGAATTGTTGACTTGTACAGATTGAAGGATTGACTGGACACTATGTACATGAACAATGACGTTAGTGAAAGGGCGAAATGTTCAATAAAACTCATTCACAGAGGCAGAACTAATCCTGTCATAAGAAGAGGAGAACATTCAAATAGCAAATATATGATAGTCCCAGGCCACCATTTATTGGCACCCTCAAAGCAAGAAATCAAGCCAAAGCCCAATGACCACCAATTCCATAACCTTGGGATAGCAGTCATCTGCTTCTCACACTAGGGTGTTTCAGCCTTGAATCCAAGGGATATGTTGGTTCCTTAAATCCATTGCAGCACTGTTTGTAAGAGAAAACAGGAATAGACTAAATGTCAAAAAGTAAGGGCTGGATAAACAATTTATATACACATAGAATACTGGGCAGCTCTGAGAATGTTCTCTTATGTGCTGGTCTGAAGCTCTCTCTAGGCTATGCATACTATTATTATTATTACTTGCAAAGTTGATATTTGTATTCACAGGCATCCACTGTTATTCATTTTCTTTGTGTATCCCACAGAATTTATTCACATAAATGTAAGCAATGAGAATATACATTTTTAATCTCACCTCTTTTACACAAGAAGAAGTCTACTGAATGTATTCATTGGTCGGTAGCTTGCATTTTCACTTAATATGTCAGTAGGAGCCCTAATGGCATAGTAGGTTAAGCTGCTAACTCCTGTGTTAGGCAGGGTTCTCTAGAGAAACGAAACCAGGACAATTATGATTATATATATTATATATGAAGATAGGTTTAGACAGTGAGAAGGAATGTAACAACTAATTAGTTCACACAGAAGTACAGAGGGCTCAGTTCAACTCACTTCCATGGAACAGTTAATATACTGGAAGTCCTTCAACTCATGTCATCTGCTGGGTCCAAGGTCAAGGAAGCAAACAGCACAGTCCTCCCTCAGGTAAGGCAAGCAGCAAGCAGCAGGGTGGGTCACCATCAGTAGCTCAGGAGCTTAGCAAAGTAAGCCAGGATGGGATATTGAACACAAGCAATGCAAGGCGACAGGGTTCACCAGCCTCAAATCCAAGCAATGTACACACCAGCAGCATGGCAAAACAGGTCTCAAAGGAGCCTCAAGCTCTAATGACACAATCCATGGGTTGGCCTAGCCCACAGGTAGTGTATCTTATGGGTTGAGGCACAGAACTAGCTACAGCAGCAGCACACACGCTCCAGCACACTCTGATCACCAGAGAACAAGGGGTGGGGGTGGAGATGGGCCTTGCAGAGCCATTTATCTCTTTGCCCTCTGATCAAACGGTGGCCTGATTAATCCCACAGGTTCTCTTGGCCAGGTTAGCACAATAAACCTAACTATCAAAACACCCAAGTCAGTAGTTCGAATCCACCAATTCCTCTGCAGGTGTAAGATGAGACTATCTACTCTTATAATGACTGATAGCCTCAGAAACCATTCTACTTTGTCCTCTGAATCAAAATCAACTGAATCAGTGGCAGTGGATTCATATGTCAGGGCATGATGAACCTTCTTATCTTTTTTTTTTTTTTTTGGTAACAACATTGAGATTAATTCACATATAATATCATTTACCCTTTGAATGGTCACAGCGTTGTGTAATCCAATGACGAATTCGAGAACATTTTGATCACCCCATGAAAAACTCCAATACTTTTATCTGTCACCCTCCATCCTTCTTTCTCCTCTCTACCCACCCAAAAGACTGCCAGTCTACTTCCTGTTTTTATAGATGTGCCTTTGCTGAACTTTTTGCGTGCATAAAATCATATAATTTGGTTTTTGTGACCAGTTTCTTTGACTTCACATAATGTCTTGGGACTTATCCATTTATTGAGATGGAATTCCTCATTAGTATTCAATTTTCAAATAAAATAATTTTAAAAGAATGACTGTATTATTCCATCTTTATAGTATTTTTTAAAGATGCTGCTTCCAGGGCTAAGGCCCCTGAACCAAGCCAGGCTTTTTTTACTTGCCTCATAGTGTGTGAAAAATAAGACAATGAATACGGAAGACAGAAGAATGTGTGATTTTACACTATGGTATCAGAGAGGAATATTAAATATACCCTGGGCTGTGAGAAAAATGAGAATTTCTGTCTGGGAAGAAGTACAGTTAGACTACAAGCTTTTCTTTCTTGTGTTTTGTTTTGTTTTTTGTCAGTGGTTTGTTGCTGTTGTTTTGTTGTATATTGTTGCTTAGTTTTGCTCTGTCTTGTTTTTGTGCGTGTTATTATCTCTGCAGGTCTGTCTAAATAAGACAGGCTGGATGAACAATCTAGAGGAGAAAACAATGGGACCGACAGTTCCAGG
>NW_022111373.1:93620622-93623891 GCF_000313985.2 Echinops telfairi
AATGTACAAATGTGCTTTACACAATTGATGTATGTATGGATTGTGATGAGTTGTATGAGCCCCTAATAAAATGATTGAAAAAACAAAAGAAGAAGTACATTTAGAAGGCTGTTTACAAGCCAGGATGAGGAGACTTTGTCTCACGTATTTTGCATGTGTTGTAAGGAAGGACCAGTCACTGGAGATGGACATGATGCTTGCTTAGGTAGAGGGTCAGAGAAAGAAAGGAAGACCTTCAATGAGATGGGTTGACATGAAGGCTACAACAGTGGGCTCAAACACAGCAATGATGGTGAGGAGTATGCAGGATCTCAGGTAGTCTTCCATTCTGTTATACAAGTCCCGGATGAGTTTGAACTGAATCAGTGACACCCGTGAGCTATTAATAGCAACAGCCTTCCATTGTATGAATGTATCCCAGTAGATTAACAAGTCATCAGCTAACAGACAGAGTGTTGTCTCCATCTGTGGGCTGTTTTGTCTAATGGTGCTGTGGAGATTCCTGTAAATATTTTTAGGTGAATATTTTATTTCTCTAGGATTAAAGTCTATAGATCAAGTGGAAACACTATGATTTATTTATTGTGGAGCCGTTGTTAGACTGGGTTGACTTGAGAATCAAATCTAGAGACACTCATATATGTATAAGAGAGAGCTTTATATCAAAGATATTGAGAAAACATCCCAGCCCAGTCCAGATCAAGCCCATAAAACCAATAATAGCACATACTGTCCATAATTCCCTCTTGGGACTCATGCAGCACATACAAAGATGCGAAATTCAGGAAGATCATAGGCCAGTGGGTGCAAGGTCCGGTGGATCCAGGGTTGGTGGAAGGATCTCCAGGGCTCTTGCAATCTCAGTGTGGCTGAAAAGCAGGAAGATGAAGCAGAGAGAGAGAGAGAGAGAGGCTCTGCCGGATTTAGCAAGTCTCCCCGTGGGTTGTCAATCGGAAGATGAAGGCAGAGAGGGAGTTGAAGTTCCCAGAATCTTCACGAAACGGCCACATCCACCAGGAGGCATCATCAGTCTGTGACTGATGGACAGGCTAGACTCCACCCTACACTTGTTTTTCAAGTTGACATGAAAATATGTAACTATCACAGCCGTCACACTGTGTTCCACAGTAGCTCTAGGCTCATTCTCTTTTACAGTTGAAAGTAACGCAGTACTATTCTGTGTCATTATCGATTTTGTTTGTTTCTAAGTGAAAAAGTCACAGCACAATGTTCCGATTTATGTAAAAATAGAAAGACCCTCTCAATACTTAACTGTCTTCACATGGAAATATATTTCTGGAGACACACTCCAAAAACTGTTAATACTGGCAAGTTCTGGAAAGGAGGCAGATGCAGGCTTGTGAATCTGAAATATAGGGAACTGAGTCACTTACCAAATCAACTTTGGGGGATTTTTGCCATGTGCATTGATTGATTTTTAATAAGAAACTCATTAATGGGTAATTCAGTAATTGCGCCCCACCCCCCACCCCCGCCAGTTCTTCTGAAGCATTTGTCAGATAAATGGCTTCTGGACCTGTGGCTCTAGTGACTCTCCACGCACTATAAAGGGGCCAACATCACACAACTCATCCTCTTGCCACATCCCCATGGATAGGCTGCCCAGTTGGATGTCAGCTTCCCTTCCTGGGAAAAAGACGGAATATCCGCTCTTCTAGCTTTCAAAGCGTCATTTCAGAAGTGGTCATTGTTTATTGCATGTTCTAAAAGTGTACTTTTTAAATGTTTTATGCCCATCAATTTGCATCAAGTCAAAACAAAGGGCTAGCAGTGGTTTTCAACCTTCCTAATGTCCGGACCCTTTAATACAGTTCCTCCTGTTGTGGTGGACCCCACCCCCCCACCCACCCCCCACCAACCATAAAATTATTTTCGTTGCTACTTTATAACTGTCATTTTGCTATTGTTATGAATTGGGTAACCCCTGTGAAAGGGTCATTTGAACCCCCAAAGGGGTCGCAACCTACAGGTTGAGAACCGCTGGGCTAGGGGCTAGGATCTGCTCTGGGGTGCTCCTGGGATTGAAAGGCAAGCCGAGGTGGGACAACGAAATGTGGACTGGGCAGGGCTGGCCGGTTTGGAGTGTTTTCTTTTTTCTGTCTTTCTTGTTACTAAGGGGCCATCCACTAACCCTGTGAAGTGTTCGATTCAGTGGCATGTAGGGCATCCACAATGTGGTGCAATCACTACCTTTATCTAGTTCCAAAACATTTCATTATTCTAAAAGGAAAACGCAGCCCCGCCAAACAGTTACCTCCCATTCTCTGCACCCACAGCTCCTGGCAGCCGCGACTCCGCTCTGTGGCTCGCTCTTCTGAACATTTCATACGAAGGCAGTTGTGCAGCATGTGGCCTTTGGTGCCCGGTAGCTTTCGCTCAGCATCTGGTTTTGCATGTGCTGTAGTGCATACCGAGACGCCATTACTTTTATGGCTGTCTAATGTATAGATGCGGGGCCTACCGCAAGTTGTTTACCCATTTGATTGACATTTGAGGTGTTTCCTTCCTTTCGTCAATGTTTCCTCTGCAGTTTAATTCCAGAATTGTGTGTTGAGGCCTGAAAGGCCACCACTACTCTGCCCCTGGGCAGCTCGGACACGGCTTTGGCTTTGGCTTCATCATTGCTGGAAACCCTGGAGTGTCAGTCGGGCTTTTCCTGTTTACTTAAGGGAAACTCTACAGTGGTGATATGTCACCTACACCAGCACGGTCTGTTTTGTGCCTTAGTTAAGTTAGCTTTCTACCCAAATGGTAGAAACAAGACAAAGTTACGTGCTGACTCTGAGTGCTCGTGCTTGCCTTCATTAAGCTTTTATTCCTCCAGCACTCTCCAAGCAGGTGCTGGTTTCCTGGACGCGCCTTGAAGGGCATAGCTTCCCTCAGGAAGAAGAGTAACTTCACATTCTTTAATAGTCAGAATACGCAAGGTTGTTTTCACATACAGTCAAGTCTCGTTTTCGCAGGAGTTATGTTCTGTAAAGTCATCCCAAACACCAATTAAAAAACACTGAACTACGACTGTCAGGGACATCCAGGGTTAGGGTCCTCTGAGCCTGTGGCTACATGTTCACCCACTGAGACTACATAACCTTGCTTTATGTGTTTTTGCTTACAATGCCTTGTTTAATGTAAATTGTGAACTCAGAAATATGAAACTCACAGAAAACAGCATTCTATCTCGTGCCGGAAGGAAAGTTCTCTGTTGTTACTTCCATCGGGTCACTCACTTCCAACTCCTAGCGCCCTCC
>NW_022111373.1:93625083-93631103 GCF_000313985.2 Echinops telfairi
AATTGTATGAGCCCCAATAAATTGATTAATTAAAAAAAAAAGAGGTCTTTTGCAGCAGATATGCCCAATGCAGCACATCCTGTAAGCTTTTGTCTGCTGCTTTCCCTGGCATTGACTGCCGACCCAAGGAGGATGAAGCCTGGAGAACACTGACCTTCTCCCCACTGATAGTGGTGGTACTTACTGGTATGATTGGGAGGAGCTTTGCTTTCTTTACATTGAGGTGTAATTGCACCCGAAGGCTGCAGTCTCTAATCTTCCTCAGTTAGTTCTTCCAGCCCTCTTTTCTTTCAGAGAGCAAAGTTGCCCAGCTGCACATTTCAAGCTGTTAATGAGTGCTGCCACAGTCTTATCTGTATGGTCTGGTGTCTTGGATTACTTCTTCAATATACAGAATGAACCAGAGTGGTGAGAGGCTCATTGGACTCATGAGTTTTCTCCATAAGGCACAGGACAGCCTTCTCACACTTTGAAAGTGCTATGTAGTGTTCCTAAGTGTGAGGAGTCTGTCATTAATAAATCACCCATAAAATGTCCCCCAATTAAAAAAAAAGTGACAGTTACTAGCCTGTGAAAAGAACCCTTGTTTACCGTTGGAGAGCTGAAACAGGAAGACAGAGACTTGCCTGGTTTGGCTTCACAGGAGAGCATGGGTGTCAGGGCATTCCAATTTTCACCATTCACCTTGAATGACTGTGAGGTTTTAGTGAGTTGTGGCATTTGAAAACATGGTATTCATGAATAACAAGGATCAGCTGTATATTAATCAAGAAGGAAACAAACGCCCACAATTAGTGTAAGATTAGATTTCAAGACACATCAGGAAAGCTATGGACGAGAAGGAAGACCCAAACTAATGCTTTAGGATTTATGTAAAATATAGCTGTTTGATCAGAAATGTGTGATACATTTCTGAGAAATATGAATCTTATTTTCAAAGGATTAAAACGATGAAGGAAGAAAGGAAAGCATTGTCTTCCATCGAAGTCTATGTCCTGCCGTGGAAAGGAGGAGGCTGGGATGTGAGGTGCCTGTGTCTGGGGACAGGAGGCTGAGGGATGGAATCAACAAAGTTGCAACCAGGGCAAGGGGCATACCCATGAGGAAGGCTCTGGATCCTGTATTCTTGTGGAGTTCAGTTTTGAAAATGTATCAGGAGACTCTTCTTCTATTCCATTCTAGTTAAGTGCTGAGACATCTTACATTCGAAAGTTCATTCTTTTCAAGCCACGATAAGATTTCCCAGGTAAAGTAAAATTGGCTAACTTTTAGAAGAGAAACAAACCAAAAACAAACTCACTATAAGCAAGTTGATTCTGACACACAGCAGCACCAATTAATCATTTGTTTGTTTGTTTCCTTCAGAAATAGAGATTTTGCTGCTATAAAACTAAAACTCATTTGCTGTTGAATCAATCTGATCGATGGCACCCTTTTGATAGGAGCAGACGTGTCCCTGTGGGTTTCTGAGACTGTAAGTCTTTAAGAATAGAAAGCCTTGTCTTTATCTGAGGAGCGGGCTGGTGGTTTCGAACTGCTGACTTTGCGGTTAGCAGCCCAACCTGTAATCACTCTGCCACTGGGACTCCTTGCTGCAATAAATACTAGTAATTACCTACTTTATTGGAATGCGGACAGAAACTATACTTTTTCTCATCCTCTACAATTTTCTCTCATCTGTGTCAAGGAAAGAGTTAAGGCACCTAATATTTTGGTATGAAAGTACAGGAATAAAGGGGGGGGGCTCCAAAAAGTTTGTATGAAAAGGATTTAAAAGAAAATGATGGGATTTTCCCATAAAGTTTTTAAAGTTCCCTCCTGTAGTATAACAAAAAATAAATATATGTAACAGAGGTACTGGTAATTTTGTTAACCCTCAGGTAATAAGCTAATCAGTATGTTTGGAGAACACTGGTCTAGATTCCTTGACCCAGTGTGCACTTTAGAGGTGGAACAGGCATCTGCTACTTGATCCCATATCTAAAGCCTGTAGGGAACAGCGTCTCCGGGTATTGGGAAAGGAAGGCAGGCGCAAGGGTTCAAGGCAGAAGTCAGTAATCAGAGCTCGGGCATCAATTCAACGTATCCTGAAGCAAAGGTGGCTGCTGTCATCACTCAGGGTGACGCTGAGCGCTGTCACTGAGCCAGAGCACCAGGGGTGCTTGAAGTACAATACTGAAGAGAGAAGCAGGGCTGCAGGAATTGTGACCCTGGCCGCCTGCTCAGCAAGTTTTCATTTCTCTTTAAGTTAAAAATAGAAAAGTGGGGGGAGGGGTGTGAGGAACGGAAAAAACAGGTGCAACTGACTCTGGATGGCTCTTTGTGTATAACAGTAAAGCTGTAGACTTTTCTATGGTTCTGTAGGGTCTTCAGCTGCTGTTACGTCAGAAGTAAAGTGCCAGGCCTTTCTTTCTAGGTACCTCTAGGTAGACTCTAGCCTTTAGGTTGACAGAGATGTGGTCTCATTAAATAATGTCTACTAAATAACCCCAGAAATCTTTGATGGCTGAAGTCTCAGGCCTGTTGCTGCGTCCCATTGCTATGTTTCCAAGTGTCCCCTGAGCAATTGCACAGCGCACCCCCTTAATAAAAAGGCATTGTCTTTAGAGCAACCAAGTGATTGCAACCAGCCCCTTTCTGAAACAAATGTCTGACGTTGACGTTACCCTTCAGTCCCCTGCCAACGTAGGCAGAACCTGTTGTTCCCACAAAGACATATTCCATAAACACAGCGGAAAATGCTAGCCCAGCTCTGAAAAATCATTCCAAACACTTGTCCTGTTTTTAAGAAGAGAGCCATCATCAAATTTGTATATTCAAGTATGCCTATTTGAGAGCCTTCATGTTTTCGTCTCATCTGGACCTTGTGGTATCAATTAAGGTTAGACTCAGAATTGTATGTACAATATTGTCTGTACAATAAATACAGTCCAGGAAAATTAAATATTGAATCATATTTTTCACCTGCAGACTGTACAGTTTTATTTTTGAAATGTTTCATCCTTGTTTTAGATTGGTGACACATTTGATCTTAAAATGTCCTGCATTTTCTGCTAAATAGCCATTGATTCAGACGATAATTAATAATTACCAAAATAACCAAGAGTCCTGGTAGCATAGGGTTTACACATTGTGTTGCTGGTCACAAGGTCAGCATTTCAACCCACCAGCTGCTCTGGGGAATAAGTAGGTGGCTTTCTGTTCCCATACAGATGTACAGCTCCGAATCCCACAGGGCCAGTTTTACTTTGTACAGAGGGTCCCTGAGAGTCACATTGACTTGACGGGAGTGAGTTTGAATTTCTGTTTTTATAATAATTACAATAGACCTACATGTGCAAGCGAGGTGGAGAACAATTCATTAAGACAACAAAGTCAGAGTCAGACCGGGCTCATGGGCACCTAACAAAAACAACAATAACGCACACGTAAACACATCCTAGCCCTGTGATAAAATATTTATCTTTGGGTTTGTGTGGCACAAATATTTGAATTTTAGAGCTCCAAAAAAGAAATAAAATTGTCTCATTCCGTCCAGATAAAGACCAGCATCTGGAACTATAAGAATGACCGTGATTCCAAGTTGCTGATTGGTGAAATTAAAGTGCTGAGTTTTTATGAGTATGAGTATGTTGATGTACATGTAGATCTAGCTTTCCTTTGGGAGAGGAACAAGCATGGAGATGAATTCCATAAATGGTTACTCCTTTCTCCATAATCAGACACATAAAAATATTAAATGATTACTTATCATGGTTTAAAATATCAATTAAAGTTAATAAAGTTCACATCAATGCTAAGGCTTATCTATTAGGCTTAAGATCAGAATTGCTTCTGACTGGCTTTAGGACTTTAACTAGTATTATTGAGTAGATCCTGGGTTAATAAGGATTCATCACTTATTCCCTTTTGCATATGTAGGCATTAGGCTAAGTACAGAAGGACCGCCATCAGAGTGTAGAAATTGGTTGTTTATTTTTAAGTGGTATCTGTAACGTCATGTTTGTTTTTATTTTATAACCTAACCACACACAGAAGGAGCCAACACAGAGGTTTAAACGTGTTTGTTGCCATTGGCCTAAAAGAAGCCACTGAAAAGTGTACCTTCATATTAAAAAGGAAAATAAGATTGGTGTCTATCTTAATAGGTGCCGTTGTGTGGGTCAAACACAGCTGAGTCTGTAGAAGAGAAATGGATCGTCTTGTCTTTTACCAGTGAGCATCATCACTTGCCTGACATTCACCAGGCCTGCTCCTGGCTTTTTCGTGGTTTAGTTGTTGTTTAGGCAGATACTAGTTACTATTCCAGACTAAAAGAAGAACATCCAGAATGCTCCTTAGAAGGAAGACTTCTAAGTACATGATATGAAGTACTCCAACAGGCTTCCAGACAGCCACATAACAGGAAGGCCTTCAATGAGATGGGCTGGTATGGTGACTGCAACAGCGGGCTCAAGATTAGGAGGAGAGTGCAGGACCGGGCAGTGTTTCCGTCTGTGCCACATAGGGTTCCTATGAGCCGGAAGTGACAACAACAACACACATAGATGCTCATATTTCATGGTATCTGTGTGTGTGAACGTTCTCCACTACATTCCTTAACCTTTGACATACCCTTGAGCGGCCGGAAGTCATCCTACTTGTGTGGTGGAAAGAGAAAGGAGAAATCAAGTGAACTGCCCCCCATCTTTACAATGTGCAGACGGTGCTTCTTCTTGCCTTTGCTTGCATTTGCTGAGTCAGCCTCCCAGGATCCTGTCATGATCCATCTTTACAGATGATGAGACTCAGAAAGACAGAGGCTTAGAAAACCGCCCAATGGCACAGAGCTATTGGTAGAATGAGCATTTAAGCCCCAAACTATTATTTAACTACCATCGTGTTAGCTGCCTTACTCACGGCAACTCCAGCTCTTGACTCATGGCAACCCCAAGCATAAGGTCCTGCACCCCCCATCTCTTGTGATCAGACTTAACTCCCATCCATTTTGACTGGCTGAGTTTCTGGAAGCAGTTTGCCAGACCTTTCTTCCTTGTCCATCTCACTCTAGAAGCTCTGCACTAAGCTACACCTCCTCCTTGCTGCCTCTCTACAAACATACATTCCATTGGACTCCACCCCCAAAAGTCAACAGGTATTTGAGTTGCCACAAGAAGTAAACATTTTTATTCAATGGAATTTTTCAATAGCACAAGGCTTACTGTTGATGTTCTTTTTCTCTTAATGGAATATTTTCCCCCTGATGACAGAATGTGCCAGCGTAGGGAGACATTCTCACCGCCAGAGTCAGTGCTGACTCATAGTGACCGCCTGTGGGTTTCCAAGACTGTAACTGTTTATGAGAGTAGAAAGCCCAGTCTTTCTTCCAAGGAGCTGCTGGTAGCTTCAAACTGCCGACCATGCGGGCCCCAGCCCAACTCAGAACCACTACATCACCAGTGGCTCCTAAGAACACATTACAGGTAAACAGCTCATGTGAGCTGGACACTGATCCCAGGAGGAAGAAGGAGCTGCAAGGAGGCTGCTGTGACATTGTTTATGTAGGGATCCTTTGGCCGCTTGTTGACAGCCAGATGGCTTTCCTTTTGGGGCAAAAACATACACCACTTGACCATTCTTTTGGTGGAAGCCAGCATTGCCTGCCACTTCCAATATGCCTTGTGTACCCAAGCTCATAATTGTAGCATTTGAGTTTGTAGCTCCCATGACAGCACAGCTATTGCCAAATTACTGCAGGCTGGAACACTGGGGAAGCCTGTTTGAGAGGCCTCTTTGTTAGCAAGGAATGCAGGCATGTTGCACTTTATTACATCATGGCTGGGTCCCCAAAGTTGTTTCTCATTGAATTGTGTTGTAATAACATTCATGCTTTCCTAGCTATAAACTAAGCACATGCTCATTGTGGAAAATTTGGAAGTATAAAAAATCCATGTTGTAAAATCCCATTCCCTTGCAGTCAATTCCAACTCATAGCGACCCTGTAGGACAGAGTAGAACTGCTCCCTAACATCTCTAAGACT
>NW_022111373.1:93632328-93633990 GCF_000313985.2 Echinops telfairi
TTTTTTAAAGGACCAAGCTCACTGCCATCGAGTCAGTTCTGACTCATGGCGACCCTGTGAGGCAGGGTAGCACTGACCTGGCGGGTTTCTGAGACTGATTCTTGACAAGAGTGGAAAGCCTGGTCTTTCCTCAGGAGGATTAGCTGGTGGTTTTGAACTACTAACCTCCAGGTTAGCAGCCCAATGTGGAACCACTGTGCTTCCATAGCTCCTAGTCTGAGAAACCCACAGGGACAGTTCTGCCCTGCCCTGCAGGGTCACGATGAGCCAGAGCCGTCGAGGCAGTGAGTTTCAGAGTGATACATACAGAAAGGGGATTCAAAAACTTGTGGGAAATGAAACTAAAAGATAATAGAATGTCTCTGAATTTTTGAAGCTTCCTTTTTATAATAATATACATATACCTATAAATAGAAAGGTGACAAAAATGAGATTACCGGGGTTCTCATATGCATCCTACTGTGTATACCAGATGGATATCAGGCCAGATATTTCTCTTTATTGAATTCTACATTTGTTGCTTAATGTTTTTATAATCATTAAGTATTTTTATTATCATTTAGTATTGTGGTAAAATATTGTGATATGCTAGTGGATGCTGACATAATGATTTGTGTTATCTCCTGTAATGATTTGCTTAGCCATTCTTTCATCCTTGGGCATTTATGTGCCCCCTCCTCCTCTTCTCTACTATAAATAAGAGAACATTTAATAACTTGTCATTAAAATCTTCATCTCTGTGTATGACTTGTGTTGTCAGGCAGTTATGTGCATGCCAACCAATAGCAGAATGTACACTAGAACCTCTGTACAGTTCAATGAAACGCTGCCTACTCGGGTGTCGATCTCCCTAGAGGCCTGCCCATAGCACGTCGTAGCATTCAGACTGTGTTTGAGCCCCTGGTTGCAGCCACTGTGACGATCCATCCAGCTTCCTGAGGGGCCGCCCCTTTTTCACCTCTGCGTTACCAAGCATGGTGTCCTTGTGCGGGGACTGGCCCTCGTGATAACATGCCCAGTGTATGTGAGATGGAAGAAGCGTCCGCACCCTCACTTCCAGCTGTACTTCTTCCAGGACAGATTTGTTCCTTCATCTGGCAACTCATGGTATGGGCAATCTGCTCTGCCACACGGTAGTTCGAAGGCTGAGTTGTCTTCCTTCTGCCTTGTTCGTGTATAGCTTTAGTGTGCATTCGAGGCAATTAGAAATGCCCTGGCTTGAGCAGGGCCACCTGAGTCCCCACAACGGCATCTCGGCTCTTTAATATTTTAATGAGGAAGGTGCCCTGGTGGCTCAGTGGATTGAATGTTCCGTTGCTAGCTAAAAGGTCAGTGTTCGAACCTACTAGCTGCTGTGGGGGAGACAGATGGGCCATCTGCTTCCGGAAGATTTCACAGCCTTTGGAGCAGTTGAACAGTGCCTTCGAGGGTCTACTGGGTGGCAGTGCTTTCTTGTTTGCAGCAGATCTGCACGATTTAGTACCTCAGTTGACTTCTTCCCCCCCTCCCCTCTTGGTAGCAGGTCCTTAATTAATGTATTAAGTAATTTATTTATTTATTTATCTGGGGCTCATACAACTCTTATCACAATCCATACATACATCAATTGTGTAAAGCACATTTGTACATTCATTGCCCTCATCATTCTCAAAACATTTGCTC
>NW_022111373.1:93635386-93661747 GCF_000313985.2 Echinops telfairi
TATATATATTTTAAAAGATTATTTTTCATTTCATTCCTGTAGCAATAGAACACTGTGAAATCGATGCTCTATGGGTTGTTGTTTCCAAGTGTACAGAAGACGTGGGGGGTTATTTAAATGCGGAGCCTGTGTGTCATCCCTACAACTCAGATACAGCAAAAAAAAACATGAAAATGCACTGCTAAGTCAATTCTGACTCACAGTAACTCTTAGAGGGTTTCTGAACTGTAAACACCTAAGGAAGCAAACAACTTCTTTCTCCTCACATCAGCTGGTGGATTTGAACTGCTGACCTTATGGTTAGCACCAGTGCCACGGGGGTTCTCCTAGCTCTTGAGAAAAGCCTAGGAGTCAGCATTTTGTTAAGCACCTTTACTCATTCTGAAGCCGAGCCCCTGATGTGATCAGGAAGAAACCTCAGAATTAATAAAGGTGCTTGAAAGGTGAGGTTGTGTGCTTGACGCTTTGACCTCTGATAGGTGTAAAGCCATCAATACTATGAGTTGGAACCAACAAGATGGTAGTGGTGATGCCCCGGTTTCTCACCTATAAACAGGGAAGAGTAATGGTAGTCTTCCCAGGTGGCATAGTGACATGAGCCTTGGGCTATAACTGCAAAGACACACTTTGAAACCAGCAGCTCCTCCGTGGGAGAAAGAGGAGACTTTTTACCCCTGTCAAGATGATGCGGTCTCGGAAACCCCCAGGGGCAGTTCTCCTCTGTCCATGGCAGTGAATTGACACCTAAGTTGTGAAGTATAAGTGAAATGAACACCGAAAAAATTAGTTCAATTTGAGAGCATAGTGAATCGTCAGTAAACGCCCACTCTTGGCCTCGTCGGTATCATTGATGTAACATAAATATCGCTGTTCCTGCATTAGCAGCTGTCAGTGCAGAGTGTTCAAAGGTCGGCATTGTTGTTGTATTGTTGGTGGTGCTTGCTCCTGCTGTGCCCGCTGACTTTGCAAAATTGGATTTCCTCGGCTAGCCCTCTCACTTCTCATTTTGCCCCATCCCTCCTCACCATTTGAAATCCAATGGACTGGAGGTCAAAAGCAGGGAATATTTGATAAGACTGGTTGGAAAACATCGATAAACGTTTGTGGAACAAAGCAATGTTTCTGCTTCTCACCTGCTCAAAGTGGTACATCTTTGAAACCAGAGGTTCCCAAACTTATTTGGCCTACTGCCACCTTTTCAGAAAGTAAACAAATTGCTCAGTGCTCTCCTGGCAACTAAAAACAGGTGCACTCATGGAAGAAGCACTCCAGCCTGTGGGATCATGAGGTGCCGATGGGATCAGGTATCAGGCATCAAAGACCCAGAACAAAAATCATGTCATTGTGAATGAAGGGGAGTGCAGAGTGGAGACCCATAGCCCATCTGTAGGCAATTGAACATCCCCTCCTCACAGAAGGGTCACAAGGAAGGGACGAGCCAGTCAGGGTGCACTATAGCACTGATGAAACACACAACTTTCCACTAGTTCTTTAATACTTCCCACCCCACCCCCCACTATCATGCCCCCAATTCTACCTAACAAATCTGGTTAGACTAGAGCATGTACACAGGTACAGATAAGAGCTAGAAACAAGGAATCCAGGACAGATAAACCCCTCAAGACCAATTATGAGAGTAGCAATACCAGAAGGGGAAGGGGAAGGTGGGGGAGAGAGAGGGAACTGATCACAATGATCTACATATAACTCCCTCCCTGGGGGACGGACAACAGAAAAGTGGGTAAACAGACATCGGTCAGTGTAAGACATGACAAAATAATAATAGTTTATAAATTATCAGAGGTTCATGAGGGAGGGAAGGAGGGATGAAGGGGGAGGGGGGGAAATGAGCTGATACTAAGGGCTCAATGGAAAGAAAATGTTTTGAAAATGATGATGGCAACAAATGTACAAATGTGCTTGCCACAATAGATGGATGCATGGATTGTGATAAGAGCTGTACAAGCCCCAATAAAATGATTTTTAGAAATAAATAAAAATCACTAGTGTAACAAAAGTATAACACATAAAACTCATGGCATGAATTAAATTAGTCATTGAGGGTGGAATCCATAACGTTAATGCATACTTTTGAATAAATTAAAAATAATTTTTAAAACTTATGTACTGTAGTCTATAAATCAGAATAAAGTATAGGTATCTGTTTTTGCAGTCCCTCCCTGCCCCCTCTTCCTATATCATTCCAGAGCCTACTTTAGGAAACACTGCTGTAAACATGAGCTATACCTCATATCCGTCATAGTAGGAGAAATACAATTAATTCTTCCTCACCTGGCTCACCAAGAAAACCTGTATGAAGAACTGAGGGATATTGTTCGATGAGACTGAAGCCCATTTATAACAAATGTATTCGATATATACAAATAGTCATGAAGGTCCTATACAGGGTAGTAGAGCTATGTTAGGCACTGTGTATGCAGAAATTAATGTCTTAAAGTAACTTAGTCTTTACGGTGACAATTAACCTGCCTTAAAAATGATACAAATGCTTTGTTGTTAGATGCCGTCGTGTTGGTTCAAGTCCTAGCGACCCTGTGTCTGCAGCCTGGTCCTGCGCCGTCCTCCCAATTGCTCTTATGTTTGAGCCCATTGCTGCAGCCACGGGGTCAATCCATCCTGTGGAGGGCCTGACTCTGTCTCTGCCCTTCTGCTTTGCCAAGCATGATGCCCTTCTCCAGGTGCTGGTCTCTCCTGCACAGCACTGTTAAATTTGTGCCTATTTACTATCCACCACCTACCCATGGACATGCAGTCAGTTCTGACGTGTGGCAACCCTGGAGGACTGAGGAGAACTGCTCTGTGGGATTTCCCAGGCTGCAAACAGCTTCAGCAGAGTGATTGGTAGGTTCAAACTTGAACCTCTTCATTTGCAGCCCAAGGCTGAACTCACTGTGCCACCAGGGCTCCTTGCCGGCTGACCACTAAACATAAATGTATCTGAAATCATGGGTGGGTGGATATTCTTATTTTAACATGGACTGATTAGTGTAGCAAAAGTCAAAATATGGTCCCTTGGAGCATATAAGTCAAATGTCTTCAGAGAAAGTGTCTTTGTACCAGCAGAATCTCTGTATAATCCTAGAAGAAAGCTCTTCACAAAGACCTACTTATTTCAAGTCATATTTAGTTAAAGCTAAACCGTTGAGACAGTCCCCTGAGTGCTGGTGGAATTTCTCCCGGAGGTGTGACTTTGTCAAGCTGAGCTGCCCTTCAATAGGTCCACTGAGTGACAGAAGCTAGCAGTTATTAAGAACTTGCTATGTGTTTCCATTGCAGACACATGACAGTATTCTCTGTCCACACATTGGGCACTAAGCACATTTCACTCATCTAAACCCAAGAGCAGCCCTTTCTTACACCCCGAACCTTGGACACACTATGTCAAGAACAGGACCTACTGCCTTTTAAGGTGCAGGCAGCCCTTTTCCCTTTTGGCCACATTCAGAAAACAGCCGTCACCGCCAAGTTCTCAGCTGTGCCTGCTATATTGCCATCCTAGGGGAAACCTGAGCCGATGGCCGGGCTCATGGTCATCCTTGCTCAGGCCAGCCTGGAGATACACTGACTTGTTGAATGCCTATTTACTTTGTAATGAGCCCGTTGTTGCAGCCACTGTATCAGTTCATCGTGTTCAGGGCCTTCCTCATTTTCACTGTCCCTCCACTTTACTGAGCATAGTAACCATGTCCAGGGACTGGTCTCTCTTGACAACATGTCCAAAGTATGAGACAAAGTCTTGCCATCCTTGCCTCTAAGAAGATTCTGGCTGTTCGTCTTCTAAGACAGAAGATATGTTTCGTTCTTCTGGAAGTCCGTGGTACTTTCAATAATCTTCTCCAGCAACCTCATTCAAATATATCGATTTCTCTTTGGTCTGCCTTATTCAATGTCCAACTGTCACATGCATATGAGGCAATTGCTATCTGCTTAGTTACCCTTATGTAGGGTGTGCTACGTGCTAGAGTCTACTGCATGGCAGTGGAGGGTGGGGGAGTTGTTTAGAATTTGATTTAAAAGACAGAAGCTTTAACCACTAAGCCATAATGAAGTCCCTAAAATTGTACCCAAAGGTGTACATGTATCTGCGCTGTGTGTGTGTTGTATACATATGTGCACGTATGAATTGCTCCAAAGATTGGCATTTGTGAATACTTAGATGGTATTCCAATACTACGAATTGGATTAGCTGGATGACAGTGTTTTTGTTGTTGCTGCTGGTTGTACGTCATCTGATTGTTAGAGGAGTTTCTTCCCTCCAAAGCTTGAAGTCTGCAGGATGGTTTTATGTATTGGGCATCTTATTAGAATGGCCCAAAGACAAACAACGTCCTCCTGAGGCAGGGCCTTCACTTGTTGGGACCCTGTACTTAGTGTAACGGCTGAATTACTGACTTCACTGCAAACATCCATAGGTTTTGAGTTGAGAGCTCAGTATTCCATTGATACGTGTTTAATTAAAGAGCATTCATTGTCCTTACCCACGACCACTTTCTCCTTGGGACGTAACCTCAGCCTGATGCTAGCTTTCAAAATAAAATCTACACCACTCATTAGTTATCCAGAGAATGAGAAAACCTGCAAGAAAAGTAAGTTGAGCTAAAGGCGAAGAAATCATAGATTTGGAACATTCCACTTTATCCTCTCTAAAACCAGCTAATTACTGGAGCCGTACACTGGAATATGCCATTGAATACATAACAGAACGTGCAACTAGGTTAGTGAAGACATGAAGATTTCTTGTTTGGTTTGGTATTTGGGAAGCAGGATCGCAGACATCTCCTCTCTACTCTACCAAAGCCACAGGCACATCAAGGAAGGATCCTGGCGCAAGAGCAGTGCCCCTGGCAATTAAAACTGACCAGTACCCAGGGGGGAGGGTAGACATCTCCTTTGGCAACCCCCCTGGGCCATTCCAGTGCCCCCAAGGGGGCAGTATCATTCCCTTTGGGAAACACAGAGATCACCCTTCCGACGGAAGTGGTAACGATCTAAATACCATCATTACAAAGAGAGCTGAGCTGTCTGAACTGAGAAGGCATGTGTTGGCATTCGTTTCAGGAACTAGAAGTGTTGCCGGTGATAATTTCATTAGGGTTTCCCTGCCTTCAGGATGCATTCCGTGAGCCAGCATAGACCACATTAAACCACTATGTGGGAGAAAGCTTTTCTCTGCCTAGAAAGCGTTGCAATCTCAGAAACTCACGGGGTAGTTTCTCCCCGTCCTATAGGGTCCTAAGCCTCATAAGTCGGGTAGACTTCACGGCAGTGAGGTTTTTGAGTGAGAATCGCAGCAATATGTAGGAAACCGCAGTGTATCTGAAGGCAGAGGCTTGAAAGGGAAGGCGTGTTTACTGAGCATGTACTTCCTTCCACACGTTGCCCTAGTTGCTTTCACTCAATTTGGTCCTCAAAATGGGTTTTCTCAAAAAAGATTTTTAAATCCCTTTTCAACAGGTGTGGAACTCCAGATTTCGAGCGGCTAAGTCATTTTGCTGAAAGCCCCGCAGCTGGAAAGGATCAGAGCCCATTCAGCTCCAGATCTGATTCCCATGGGCCGCATGTGTGATGATGTGATCCCTTGGGGAGCTAACTAGCACATGGGTGCCTGGATAGCTGAGATTGCTGTAGTCTCTTTAATAAAGTGCCATGGGACTTCAGGGAGGCAAGGGAGCGTAATGAATATAAACTTGAGCTTCAGGCTACATACTTCTCTGGACACAGCTTCTTCCTTCAAGGTAGTTATAAAAATGAAATGAGATGATGCCCATGAAGTGCTGGGCACAGTAGGATCCCAATGGTTATTGTTGTTCTGTGTGCCTTTGCTGCCAATGAGTCAGCCTCCAGCCACGGCAGCCCCCTGTGTCACTGGGTGGAAAGGCTCCGTAGGGGGATTTGGTTTGGTTTGGGGCTGTCATCCTTAGGAAAGGCAACTGGATGGCTCAATGATGTGCTCCCCTAATAGCAAGAAGGCTGGCCTTGTGAACTGATTCAGGGGTACCTTACAAGACAGGCCTGGTGATCTGATTCTGCAAGGTCATAACCATTCTACTCTGCACACACGGGGTCACCATGAAAGGACACAGGTTTGGCAACAATGATCTTCATGGAAGCAAGTAGCCAAGCCTTTCTTCTATAGAGCTACTAGGTAGGGGCTGTGGGTATGAACTACCAACCTGTAAGCTGAGGGCCGATGGCAAACTTATTCTGCCAGGAACAAGAGAACTGGGATCTTCAGGGCCAGTGAACCACCCACTTGCCTACCTGAGAGGACTTACCTGTGGGACCTTCAAGGATGTCAGCCCTAATTCTATCCTACCAAGGGATGTGGTGGAAAGACTAGAGTTGAGGAGAGCTTGACAGGTTAAAGCCTCTGGTGAGAGGGGGGTCCACTGAGAAGGCTCTTCTTCTCATAGATCCGTGTTACCAAGAAAACATCAGGGACTTTCAGCCAACAGAACAAACAAATCTGACTTGGAAAAAGTACAGCCAGATTGCTCCTTAGAGGCAAGGATGGTGAGGCTTTGCCACATATTTTGGACACACTGCAGAAGTGAAGACGGGGCACTAGACTTGAAATCACAGGATCCAGGTTCAAACCTCAGCTCCATCTGTAACCAGCCAAGTCATTACACCATCACCCTCTCTTAGCTGAAGGGGTCATAATAGGAAGGGTCATAATAATGAACTTCACATCAGTGGTATCTCAGAGCCAAGAAAATAATGGATATAAAAGCACTTGCTGTATGACAAATCACGTACTAATGTTGTGACAATGACTAAAGTAAATGGTATGTAGCCCCAGTTACTCTGCCAACTGCCTGTCCGGAATTAATGAGTGATTGCTGGTGTGAATGAAATGTTTGGAACTGTAGGTGGAAGAATTGGATGGTGTTTTGCACATTGGCTAGTTTACCTGGCACTTTAAAGCAGGAGGAAGATTTCATGAGGCAGAAATAGGTGGGGCTCAGCTGAAGCTTTGTCATCTGTGAAATCTACTCCAATGTTTACAATAGCATAAACTCTAAAGCACACAACTGCGTGAGCAAAAGTATGTTTGTGGGATCAGATATGGAATTGGAAGCAATTAGAACGAGGTTTGAAATCAATTAAAGGCCATGATAAAGAATTGTGATTCAATTTCTAGGTGAGAGTTACTTCAAGAAAGTAACATGTTCACAGTTTTTCCACCACCCCAGTGATTCCCCTTTTCTACATCTCCTTTCTTTCCTTCTCTTCCCTCTGTCCTTCCCTCCCTCCTTCTCTCCCTCTTCCATCCTTCCATTTAACCATACACTTTACATGGACAAGAGTGTAGACCATGATGTCAGGCATTTTATCACCAACCACCTCGGGGAGAATACCTTTAGCCCTGAACTCTTTCTTTCCCAAGTGGTACAGGAAGATGAACTGAGTTCAATAACTCACATCAATTCCTGGTGGACCAGGAATATTGAAGCTGGAAGAGGCCTTCCAAACCCAAACCAGCCTCACTGCCACCGCGTCAATGCTGATTCATAGCTGACTCCCTGTGGGTTTCTGAAACTGTAATTGCTTACAGGAGTAGACAACCCAGTCTGTCTCCCATGGAGCTGCTGGTAGTTTCGAACTGCCAACCATGCGGATTGCAGCCCAACATGTAACCACAACACCACCAGGGCTTCTGAAAGAAGAGTTCTTAGAGCCCAGCAAATCTGGAATGTTCACACTGTCAACATATTCTGTTTGAACTACTGCTTTACTTACTCTATCTACAGCTTCCACGTGAACACAATTCAGTATTGTGGAATTTTCCTTCTTCACAATGTTATCCATGACCTGTCAAGGTACATGCCTGTGAAGGCCTTTGCACAGATGATGAAACTCAAACACCGTTCTGATCTTCTGTGTTTTCAGCCAAGATCCAGCTGCCATCGGCAATGATGTCATCCACACCCTCTTCTGAATCTGCCTCAGATGTCTGGCAGCTCCTTGTCAGTGTACTGCTGCAACCATTTTGTAATAATTGTCTGCCAACTTTTACTGTGTTTACGGAAAAGTGGCGTGGCAGGGTGGTGTCTGGCCCCCTCTAACTTCGCAGGTGGGGGGAGAAGACCGAGGTCGTGAGCATCAGCAGTGTTTGAGACAGAGGTCAGGCATGCCTTGACCCTCCAAACTTTGTACCAGTTCTAACAGGAACGGTCTTGGCCAAGGCACGCTCCACTGCTCTGCTGGGCTAGATCATTTGTTGAAACAGCCTCACAGAACTCAGAGGTGACGTGGAATGGTGGGATTTACTAGGGCAGTAGCAGGCTGCAGTTTAGGTTTAGGAATGCTTAGAATACAGTTCTTTGACCTTTTCTAAGCTTTTAGGCTGGCCTTTTCACAGCCATGCCCAGTGGTACACCACTCTCTAGCAGCTAGCTCTTGGCCTCTCAGTCTGTTTTGTGCGTTTCTACAGCGCGTGTCACAAAGATCTCTTAGCTCTGCTTGATTACGTGCCTGGAAGCATCCCCTTTCTCTGCAAGCCAGACACTTAACTTTCCTATTCCGTGCGCCGGGAAGTTTGCTCTGTCTTGTGCTGATCTCCTACTTCTGCTCCTTCTGCTGCCCCAGTACTCTACCATCGCTCCTCCTTGTCTCTCAAGGTGTCCTAGCATCTCTTGCTATCTCTCCCCATCTCCCGTGTCACAGCTTTCAGTTTCCTGGCTCCTGGATCACGAAGGTTCAGCACAGTGATCTCTGATCATGGATTTGCATTCCTCTCCTGGCTCTTCTTTCTTGCTGGTAGCGAGGGTCCCCTCTCTGCCTCGGGGAAGGTGCATTTTAAGCCTGATGGAGGCAAAATTGACCCATCTCCCTCGTAGGATTCCATATACCTTATTTGCATCGTCCTACTATTGTCAAACTTTTGTGCACCTTAGTGACATCATCAACAAACTAGCCCAGTCCCTTTAGTGAGCCGCAAGCACCTCATAGATGTTTAGGCCTATCCAGTTGCTTGGTGGAAGTTGCAAGGAAAACGGCTAGATGATTCCTACTAAGTATTTCACAGCACCACCTTGCGCTGTTAAAGACAGCACTGGCTAGTTTCCCATTCTGTTGAATTACCTTTCTTTGTAATGCACTAAATATGGATCTCTCTAAGTCAGTGGGCCTGGTGGATGGTTCCAGATGTCTTGGCATACATGATTGAGTGAGCATTTCCAGCATTGCCCCAATTTGCTGAAACATCTTGATTGGTATTCTGTCAATTCTTAAAGCCTTATTGTTCACCAATGCCTTTAGTGCAGCTTGGACATCTTTCTTCAATATTACAGGTCCTTGACCATCTGCTGCATCCTAATATGATTGAATAGCAACCAAGTCTTTTTGCTACAGGGCAGTATATCCTTTCCGTCTTCTTTGGCTGCTTCCTGCAGCCTTCTGTATTTTGCCTACAGACGGCTTTGATGTTTCAGCTCAAGGCATGATTTTTTTTCTTCCATGAGTTTAGCTGGACATATACTGAGCATGTGCTTCCTTTGTGTTTTCTAACTCCAGGTCTTTGCACATTTCATTATCATATTTGATTTTGTTTCTTTAAAATCTGTTCAGCTCTTTACTACATCATCTCTTCCATTTGCTTTAGGCAGTCTATGCTCAAAAGCAAGTTTCAGAATCTCTTTCTGGCATCCAACTTGGTCTCTTCTTTCATTCTAATCTTTATAATGAACTTTTGCTAATTTTTTAGCCTTATACTTCAGACATTCCACAGTCTGATTACTGTTCTTGCTCTTAAGTGCTGTCAGTTTGGTCCCGACTCATAGTGACCTTATGTACAGAATGACACAATGCCCAGACCTACACCAGCCTCAGAATTGTTATACGTATTTGAGCCCATGGTTGTAGCCACTGTGCCAATCCATCTCTTTACTATTGGATTATTAATGAGTGTGAATATGAAAATTTATTATTTCCCAAGCTTTGTGAAATTCACACAAATCTAATGGTTCAATCTTTCATTTAAAGCTTTAGACCAAAAAGAAGGTTCTAGGTACTGTCATAATCCAACCACTCGAATGTATGCGACTGGGCCACTGTAACCCTCCTCCCCGGCCTCAGTGCCCTCTTCAGCCAATGAGGATCCTAGCCCACACCCTTCGTCCCACCATCTCCTGCCTGTGGTCACTGTGAAAGAGATTTGGAAACAAGTCTGACTGTGTGGAAGGCCCTCTGGAAGAGGAGGTCTTGAAGAGGACTTATCTTGCCTTTGCACCCCAACTTCAACTTCATGCCTCTCCCCCCCCAAATCCCCATCAAGTGAGTTCTGACTCGAGGTGACCCCTTGTGTGACATGTGGAACAAACTAGACCTGT
The DNA here is from genome assembly GCF_000313985.2 of Echinops telfairi. Taxonomy (NCBI): domain Eukaryota; kingdom Metazoa; phylum Chordata; class Mammalia; order Afrosoricida; family Tenrecidae; genus Echinops; species Echinops telfairi. The sequence goes on from NW_022111373.1 coordinate 93,645,742, forward strand.
TCCATTGGCCCTTCTTGGTTGTAATCTTTCTGGAAGCAGCTCACCAGGGCTTTCTTCCCTGGCACCCCTGGCTCGGTTTCACTTAGCAACCTTCACATCAGTAGTCAGTTCAGTCATCCAGTATGAACATTTTGTGCTACCCACTGACTGATTCTCCCCAAAGGCAGGCCGCTGTTGCCATTTCTTTGTCAGAGGTATGGATGGAACTCAGAATGTGACTAATGGGCCTAGCCCTTAAAGTGCTTTAAGAGATTATTTTCAACCCTGTCATATGACCTGAGGAGCCAAGTACGTTAGTAGGATTAGTGGTGTATGGTATGAAGGTCTGCAAACTTGTAATTACACTGCAAGTTCCCTGGACAGCTACGCATGAAGAAGCCAAAAGCAAAATAAGCATCTATGTGGTTTGGATGTTTTTTTCCACTTGGGAAGTTTACATTTTAGGCCTGAATTTTCAGAAGGAAAAAATAAGGTGAAGGGGGGAAACATTGCATTTTAAGATTTTTAAAACACTGAAAGGTAAGGGAGAAACCTGAAGACTATTTACAGGAGAAGTGTATGAAATATCTGCTTTGGATTTAGTGATGTAAAATCACTGTGCTTACTCTGTAATTCTCTGGACTGCTTTTTAAAATTTGGTCAACATTAAGTTTCAAAGGTCAGCACAATGTATAATCATATTTGACATTCTTTCTTCCTTTCTCTTTTCCCCCATCCAGCTTCCGTTTAAAAAGACGACATTCTTTTTCAGACTGTCTTAGCTTAGTGTTTGAAAAATGGTTTAAAGGATGTATTTTTCTGGTCCCTAAGAGGAAGCACATTACCATTTACATAACCGCCCGTGGTCTTCCGTTCTGAAGACTGTCCAGAGATTGAGGTCTTATTTACATAATTGCATCCTGGTGGCATAAGGCAGTACATATCAGAACCATCACAATTGATGTTGGTAGGTGCTGTCTAGTCCGTTTGAATCACGGCAACGCTGTCCACAACAGAAGGACAGCCACCCGTCCACAATTGTTCTCTCATCTTCACAACTGTTTCCATGGCTGAGCCCATGGTTGTCGCCACTCTATGTCAATCCAGCTTGTCAGGGGTCTGTCTCTTTTTCTTTGACCCCCTACTTTATGAAGCATGATGTCCTTTCCCAGGGACGGGTCTTTCCTGAGAACATGCCCAAGATTACAAAGTCCAAGTCCTCCTTGAAGCATTGGAAAGCAAGGATGTCACTTTAAGGAGTGAGATGCAATTGCTCTTAGGAAACACTTAATCAGGGAATTCTGACAGCCCAGCTTGACCTTCTCCAGCCAGTTAGAGAACTCTGCTGGGTCGAGAAACTGGCTCATTCGAAAGGGCTTTGTTTTCACCGGACTGAGAGCTCTACGCACCATTTTGGACATATTAAAAAGCACAAGCTATTTATTGAAAGCAACAAAATGGGAAACATTCCACAACCAAGAGCCAAGAATACACAGAATCAATTCTGCAATGAAAGAGAAAAAAGAGAGACTAACTACATGGAAGGAAATACCACCATCTTTTCAGAAATTCAGTGAGTTTGCACAAGTGGATGATTATATCCAAGTATTTAAGAGATGTCATTATGTGAAAATGTGGGAAATTTTAATAGCGGAAGAAATAAAACTGAACTTGATCTTTTCTGAAAACAGTTAATGTCAAAGCAAAGAATGTGGACAATGCTATTGTTTCACAGCTTGAGATGATTAGCAAAGAGGTCAAAGGAACTTAGACAACAGCTGGGCAGTTTTCTTAGTCATAGACTTGGCCAGTCAATAGGATTATTTCCCCATTAATTTTGAGAAGGGGGAACGCATTTCGACTTGGGAGCAGATTCCCAATGGCAGGATGACAGTCCTGTGGCTACTCAGTGAGCTCTTTTCCTCTTTTCAGCCGTGCCTGGCAATACTAAGTAACTGAGGAATATTTGAAAAAAATTGGTGGCACTGTGAGTTACACAGTGGGCTGCTAACTGCAAGGTCAGCCGTTTGAAATCATCAGCCTCTCCAAGGGAGAAAGACGAGGCGCTCTCCTTCCAGTCAGATTTGCAGGGTTGGAAATCCACAGGGACAGTGCTACTCTGCCCTACAGATCCTGAGGCAACTCGGCGGCCATAAGTTAGAATTGTGAATATTTGTAGAACAGGGCAGTGCCGCTTCTCTGGAACCTGCTCCCTCACCTTCAGAATGTACGGATCTCTCATGTTTGATCTCTAATGTGACAACCTCAAGAATACCTTGCAGCTCTCTGAATGAGAGTTTAAACTAAACACTCTTCTGTTATGGGTGGGCACAGTGCCTGCCCTAATGGTTCCAGACAGGAGAACAGTTTTGCGGATCGTGGAGGACTGGGCAGTGTTTCGTTCTGTTGTCCACAGGGTTGCTACGAGTCGGAACTAACTTGACGACCCCTAACGATAACAACAGCATTACGTCACAAGCCATTTAGTCCTGCGACTAGGACATTTATTGTTCTTTCTCTGAAAAAGAAGGCTCCCTAAGATGTTTAGTCTTTGAGTTCAAACCAGGAAAGACCTTAAGTGTCTGATTCAGCCTGGAACATTGCTAACCATTTGAGCACCCTCAACCCAGAATCCACCACCAGTGAACAAAGATCCTATTCTGGATTAGTAAACTGGGCAGACGCTAAACAACTTTCCCATAGGTTCTGGCTTATAAGTCAGAATTGTTCATGTAGAGGAAATCATTGTGGTCTGGAAAACCATTCTGTCTAAAGCAAGCCTGTGCTGTATATCTGCTCTATCCAAGGCCAAGTGAAGCATGGATCCAAATTCCCAGTGGAGGCCACCCGCAGAAGCCCACCCTTGTGTGATCCACACACAAGTCCCTGCATCAGTGTCCTGCTGGAGCTGGTCATCTGTAGCTTTTCTGATTATCACCAAGGCAGAGCCGAGGGGCCTGTCTCAGTCTTTACAGAACAAACCACAGCCGTGTGTCGTGAATATCAACCTATTCTCTAGCACCTCTTAGGACCTTGGATGACAAGAAATAGCTTCACGAAGAAGATATGTATAACCAAGGAAACTCAAGGAAGCTTCACACCAAGTGTGAAAATGGTGTAAGAAGTAAAGAGACAGTGGGTTTCCTGTGTGCCTCCATGGGACCCCTTGTTTTCTTGGCGCAGACATGGACTGAATATGAAATGTTTCAAATCTTAATTCATTTCAATATTGCCAGCTCTAACGGCAGGGGGAGGGGTGGATGTGGTTAATATACAGCACTCATCTGGTGTTTGGGCTGTGATCACTCATAATAAAGTGTCTTTAGCAGTGGAGCCCAAGGTTCATTTGTGGAACTACATAGGCAATAAGTCTCTGGAGAGCTCCCTCTATCTACAATTGAGGGATGGGAGGAAAGTGGTTACTAAACAGAGAGCGTTGGAGAGATGAGTATAGATCAAAGGTATAAATCTCACTTGAACAGTAAAAACATTGTCAATAGATTCCCCCATACTTTGCATGCTGGATGATCTGTTTTCCAAATTTTTCTCTATGTTTGGTTTGGCTTTTGTTTGTTCCTATTAGGGTGCACCTCAGAGGTGTTGTGTCAGGGGAGGTCACCCTCTTGAAACTGTGTTACATGTTTTTTTTTTCATTTTTTGATATATTAAACCCAGGATTGATGAGCCCAGATTGATGACCAGCAAGTAGAATAAGGGTTCTGGGAGAAAAGGGGTACAGATGTGGAGGGGGGTTGAAGAGAAAACCATGTCAAGGAGTCCATGTAGACAAAGAAGGCTTAGGAATAGATTCTGGTAGCAATTTTAGAATTCTGCTTGACATGATTAAACTATGGAATGATGTAATATATATTAAATCACTAAATAAAGTAAGTTTATTGCCCGTTGCTAAACTGTCAAGGGTGGTGTTTAGGAGGGCAGGTCAGGACCTTTCCTCTTACCCCTACCACCTTTCAGACTTCATCGCCAGCATCCAGCTGGCAGGAGAAAGCCTGGTGAGATGGCATATGGAGGAGTTCTGAGTTAGTACCCCAAAAGGCAGGCAGTACTTCTGCTCACACCCCATCACGTGACCAAGTCTAATTTCAGGCAAACTCAGGAGGTTTCACTGTGCCCGGGAACCAGTGGAGAAGGGAATTTGGCAGGAAGCACTCAGAATTGGCCCCATCCCACACTCCTGATTATTGAATTCTCCACTTTGCCAGCACCATTATGTCTTTAGTCGGGATTATAGACAAAACCATTTCACACAAACGTGGAAATAAACCCGGACACTTCCAAGTCCATGTGAAAATAGACCCAACAGCCTTCTAAGCCTATCCCAGGTCTGAAAATCCCGGGGATAGCCGTCAGGGACTGGCAGAGGAGTGCCAGCCCAGGATGTGCATAACACCGGGAGAGGTCTGCTCTTAGTCAGAAGAGCAACACTTCGGTGGTTCTTCCAAGAATTGGAGAACAGCACAGTTGTTTATGACCGTCCAAGGTTATTATTCTTTGGAGTGCTTAAGAAATCATCTCTAAGTTAGGACACACAGCTTTGCGGATCCCTTTCTCGTCTCTTCTACCCTCCTTAAAGCAGAATGCTCCATCCGTCTGGGTCATTGAGGTCAAAAACTGAGTAATATCACTTCTCCAAAATGGATTTAATAGCAGGGCGGGAGAATGGTTTCCTGGCCTGTTTGAGGGAGAAGTCAGACCCAAAGAAAAACACAGTGTGTGAGTTTTCCTATCCATTTGTGAAGAGAGACCAAAAAAAAATCAAATTGGTTATCTTTTTATCTTTTTAAATGGCAGTTGTTGTCCAACCATGACAGTTTTTGTTTTCCAGGATAATCTTGCCTACGATCATTCAATCCACTTGATAGATGAGATTTTAAATGGCAAGTGCTTTCACAAAGGATTCATAATTTAACCACCCCATTCCTTTTCAACTTCGTAGTGTGGCTTGGGCGAATGTTTCCAGGACTGATCAGTCTTCCATGCAACAATTCAGACACACTTTGTTTCATGCCATTGGTTGCAGGCCTCACACTTTTTGTAAACATTTATTTTGGCACCTAATTCACATGTCACACGATTCAATAGTTCAGCCATCACAGATGATTTCTTCATGTGATCATTCTTATTCATTCAGTTAGGCCAAGTACACAGGAAGTCTTGAGCCTCGCAGATTAATAGCCAGTGATGAGACTGAGAGCCGTATTAGAAAGCCCCACCCCTCAAAAAAAATCAGATTATACCATAAGACAAGGTGTGGTTTGAAGCATACTTTCTCTTGATCATCCACCTGATCCTAAAATGTCTTGCTCTCCCAGGGCTACCTGATGATCACGGATTAGAATAACAAAAGGGAGGGAGAGAGGGAGGAAGGAAGGAGGGAAGGAAGGAAGAAAGGAAATTGATTTTTTTTTAAATTAATGCCTATTAGTCATTTGACTTTTAGGAAAATACATCTTTTTTCAGCTGTCTCTTTTCTTTCCTGGTCCTTTCTTGCTTGCCATCATCTGGCCAGTGGGTTTATTGTGAAATGAACGGAGCTCAATGCCGAGTGTGGGGGTGGGGGCTCCCTGACATGAGCCCCTCCTACCGGACTAGCCATGCTGGCAAATATTTGTAAAACGTGCATAATCAAGATGATTTTTATAAAAATTTTCCCAACACCAACTCTCAAATTGTGTACTCTTCGTGTCCTCTAAAACCCAGCTCCTGCCCCTTGCCTTCCCTGTGGCAACATGGTCAGACAGGAGACGGCCAGCGTCCCCAACAGTAACCCCAGAGACTTGGCAGGTTTCTTCCCCCAATGAACTCATCAGCCTCCTTAGTGGCTTCTGAGCCGGGCTTTAGATAAGTGACTCATTTCTGGCCATTTTAAAAACTAAGCAGTAAAGCTTATTTTAAGTAGAGCCATGTTGATAACCACAGCACGTGATAGGTAGGAAGAAGTGAGCAGTGTTGCATCTAAAGATGCAACAGTGCCTTTATCACACAAATATAGACTGAGCAGGTGCACACACGGGAGCAGGCAGCATTGCTCGCTGTGAGTTTGAACTGACTCAGGACCTGACACCAGAATTATTCTAACTGCCGGTCATGTTCATGAACAAAGAAGATAAAATGTTCTGCTTACATTCCAATAACTAGGTAGGTGGATGAACAGATGTGGTCTGGTCATCTCGGCTCCTGGCGGCCGCACTTACAACTGCAATAGACAGCGCTGGAGGTGGACCTACCTGACCTCCTCTGGCTTCCCTGTTGTCATAAGGCAAGAGTCAGACATGCCTCCGTGAACCTCCTCTTTCCTTTTTCTGACCCCAGCACTCCCCCTCATGGGACTCCGTGTCTATGGTGGGTTCAATAATCCACCGCAGGGGCCACAGAGAACTCACAGACGGTGCTTAGCATGAAGGCGGCTTATTAAGGGGGCTAATCGGTTCCCACAGGTCTGGATCAGTAAACTGTAAGGACACAGTCATTGGTGCACGGCAACGCCACTCCGCAGCCAGCAACTGAGTCTCTCTGTGGTCCTCCGCGCCTCAGCGACTGGTCCCTTGGCCGTTTCATCTGTGGGCCAGAAAGACAGTCGGCCTGTGACTGTCTCACGGTGCCAGAGTCTCCGGCCATTGGAGGAGCAAGTGCCTCACCGTCTCAGAGCAGCTGCTCCGAGTCTCTGTGCCGGAGGCTCCTGTGTGCCTGCTCTCAGTGGCCTCCACCATTGCAGACAGACGTCTTGGACCTGCACTTCCACGGGCTCTTGCGACCGTCCTCTGTGTCCCAGAGGGCTCTCCCATACTGAGGAATGGCTCGGCTGGAGGTGTGGTTTATGTTTCAGCAGATCATACCCCCAGGGAAAGCAAGGATGGTATCTTAAGTTCTGCTTTCTAGCAAAACAAACATAAAGCCCAAACTCACTACCACCAAGTCACTTCCACTCATTGCACTCCTGTTGGATAAAGTTAGAACTGCCCTTGTGGACTTTCAAGACTTTCACGCTTGTGGGAGTAGAAATCCTCCTCTTTCCCCCCTGGAGCAGTTGCTGGTTTCAAACTGCTGACCTTGCAGTTAGCAGCCTAAAGTGTAACCCACTCCCCTACGGGGCACCTTGGACACCCTCTACTAAAGCACTTAAAGACGCCCCAAGGAAACAAAGGCTAGGGCTTGGTGGACACCTCTGCAAAGGTCAGGATTTAATTCCACCTTGATCCTGGAGCAGAGAGCTCTCTCCAAAACGGGGTGGGAGCCACAGGAAGGGAGGCCTGGATGTAACTCAGCACAAAGGAGCTGTGGCTAGAAGGGCCGGATTAATTGAGTCCATCTCCACCACAGAGCAGGAGGTGACGGGACCCTGTCAAGGACGGAGTCCACCTCCAGAAATGGATCCCTCCAGAGGACCGGGCCACGTTCTGTTGGGTGCCATTGGGTAGTCATTGGCTGACCTTCCAGAGTAGATCGCCAGGTTTTTCTTCCTCGTCTGACTTCATCTCACACGACGGGTTGAACTACTGCTACCAGTTGAGCAACCGGTGGCATCGTTTCCAGCCTCATCGCAACACACACCCCCTCCACAGTACAGCAGACTGACGGATGTGTGGCGGCACATCATAGCACAGTAAATGAGCTACGTACGACAGGGCCTGATGAGTGCTGTGGAGAAATGTACAAATAAAAGGGCCGTAGGAAAGGGGGTAGGCTAGGAGTGGTCATTTTAAATAGAATCGCCTGGGACTGCCCCCCTGTGAGGGTGACATTCAGCTGTATCTGAGGAAAGGCCGTATCAGGCAGAGGGAACTGGAGGTTCCAGGGAAGGAGCAAGCACGTGTTCCTAGAAGGCTCACGAGGCCGAGGTCACGTGCACAAGGGCGGGCAAGGTCCAGAGATGGGAGCAGGGAGGCAGCAGGGCCAACGTGCCTGAGGCCTCCTGCCACCGTGGGCATGTTGCTTTGACTCTGACGCCACTAGGGAGCCTGTGGGGACTTTGAGGAGGAATGTGCCAAGTGGTACTCAACCCTCCTAATGCCGTGACCCTTTCACATAGCTCCTCATGTGTTGGTGACCCCCAACCATAAAATTATTTTGTTGCTACTTAATAACTGTAATTTTGCTACTGTTATGACTCAGGTGACCCCTGTGAAAGGGTTGTTTGCCCCCCAAAGGGGTCACGACCCACAGGTTGAGAAGCACTGTACTAGGATCCATACAGGTCAGCAGAATCATCGTGCCTTCTTTCCAGTAAAGTAGGGCAGGCAGAGGCAGGACTCAGGAAGGCAGGCCATTAATGCATCGTTGTTCTTTTGTGGCCTCAAAAGGAGCAATGGTGGCACCATGGTTAAGAGAGTGACAGCGACCCAGAAGGTCAGGGGTTCGAACCGGCCAGGGGAAGCTCTGCAGGAGGGAAGATTGCAGCCTAGGAAACCCTGCGAGTCAGTGCTAAGCTTTCACAGCTCGACAGCACACATGGCACGGGGCCACATTAAAGCAAACATCATTGCTGCTTATCATGGAAATCAGTCAAAACCACAAAACACCAAACACGCCACCGTCAAGTCCATGCCGACTCATAGTGACCCTGTAGACCGGAGGAGATCTGCCCCTGTGGGTTTCCGAGACTGTAACTCTTTATAGGAGTAGAAAATCCCCTCGTTCTCCTAAGGAGGGGCTGGTGGTTTCGAACTGCTGACCTTGCAGTTAGCAACCATGGGTAACCATGATGCCACCAGGGATCAGAAGTAAATAACTCAATATAAATACATACAACTAACTCTCTCTCTCTCTCTCATACACACACACACACACTTTTTCCAGCACTACCTTGTTAACATGACATGGTTCCCTTACAGGCTTTCATGTGGTAAAGCAAGATCTTAAGGAAGACTGCGTTTTGGTTGTGTGGCCATTTATAAGTAGTATTGCAGAGCAAACAGCGGTCCAAGGTCTGTGTTCTGTAGGGCAGGAAAGCTAGGCTGAGGGACCTGGGTGACTCTGAGAGCCAGCCTGACTGGGAGAACGTGCACTTACTTCCCTGCCTTTTGCTTTTCCTTTAGATTGCAATATTGGTGCGCTAAAGGATCCCTGGCTGTGCAGTGGGTTAAACATTGGGCAGCCAACCACAAGGCCAACAGTTCAAATCCAGGAACAGAAAGATGTGGCCATCTGCTCCCATAAAGATTTACTGCCTTGAAACCCTTACCGGGCGTGCCCTGTCCTATCAGGTGGATGTGAAGTAGAATGGACTGGAAGGCTGTGGGTTTGACTTGGGTGATTTGATGGTTCTGCATGGACTTCTGGCTTGGCATGTCATGCTAATGCACCCCACATACCCCTCTATCTGTCCCTCCGTGAGGCTGGGACAGGTTTCAGCAAAGCTTCAGATAAAGACTGAGTAGGAAGAATGTCCTGGAGGTGTAGAGAAACCAGCTAATGGATGACACCCTGTGGATCAGATTGGCCCTTTCCACAATCCATGGGAGTTGGGCAGGACTAGGCCGCACTTCATTCTGTGGCGCTTGGGTCTCCATGAACCAGGGCTGACCCAACCGCTCAGAGACCAACAAATAAAATTAGGGTGCCAGGGAGAGGAATGCATGTTGCTTGGTTTGGGCTTCAAAGCCTGCCGAGGATGATCGGGTAAACTGAGGGCTGCCACCAACTACAGAGCCAGCCCTTTCTACTGGCAGTGCAGATTGGCATGGAGTCTCTAGTTGGGACTTAAAGTGCTTCTGTTTCTAGATACTTGCTTCAACTCTGCCTTCATTCTGCCCGTTGTAGGGGCCATTGAGGTATATAGCCTTTCAGGTTTATGCCCTCCCTTTCAGCACAGTTCAGTTCAGTAGAGTTCTCCTGAAGAACTGTCGGAAAAAGCAGCTGTGCCCCTCCTGGGAAACCATTCCTAATTCTAGTTTTCCGGCCTAAATATCCGTGTAATGAACATCAGCCTTTTGTCATCAAAACCCTAAGTAAACAAGCCTGGCCTTGCCCCCTGTTGCTTCCAGTTCACATATCAGACCCATTCCTCTCAGCGAGTCCCTTGATTACCCTGGGACATGAGAGTGTGAGTACCAAGTTAGAAACAAGCACCTGAACACGATGCATATGAAAACCATCTGTGACCGCTACAAGCGAAAGTGTCCCAGCTCTTACAGGTGGGTCTCTCTGCGGGCTGGCGTGCACAGCTGTGTAATCCGATTAAATGGCTAGGTGATTTCTCACTCTGGGACAGCCTGGTAAATTCAGTATATGACTTCCTGATGTCTTGGACAGATTACCAGCTGTGCATCCCATTGTGAGATGCACTTCTCCATTGTCTCATCTCTGGATGATCAGAGAACGGACAAACGGAGGCCTTTGTGAAGTAGTGTTGCCCTGCTCCCCAAACCCAAACACACTGGGATCAAATCAATTTTGACTCGTAGTGCGCCTGTATAAGGTTTCTCAAGCTGAAAATCTTTACAGGAGCACACAGTCTGACCTTTCTTCCAAGAAGCTGCTGGTGGAGTCAAACTGCTGACCTTGTGATTAGCAGCCCAACATGCAAACTCACTAAGTGCTGGTTGAGGAGCCCCGGTGGTGGCATGGTGGGTTACATAGTGGGCTCCTAGCTCAAGGCCAGTAGTTGGAAACCACCAGTCGCTCCTGGGGAAACGATGAGGCTTTCTACTCCTGTAAAGAGATACCGTATGCCTTGGAAACCCATGGGGACAGCTCTGCCCTGACCGTTAGGGTTGCTGTAAATCGACATCGACTCTATGCGCCCAGGACACTATGCGTCCATGCAACGTGCATTTTAGTAGCAAAATAATATTAGGGGCTATGATACCGACAGGCAATTCAGGGGTAGGAAAATAAATGGGGTGTAACTGTGACCCCAGGGTGCCCAGCTGCCTCCTATGTGGGAGATCCGAGGTCAACAGGACTTTTTCTGTGCTTTCTATTGTCTGGTGTCTTCCAACATACGCAGCGGGAGAGTGTTCGTTCTCCTCGCTGAGGGGCAGCTGGAGAAAATTCAAGTCTCCCCCAGATGTCATCACACAGGAACGACCCCACTGGAGTGGAGACCGGGACCCAGCCCGCGATGTTAATAGAGCAATCTGGGGCCGGCCTCCTCCCCTCACTCAGGCGAAGTGGTCAGTTCCCTCCCTCGAATCTTTGCTGCTACGCTCTCCACAGCTGTGTGTGCACAGAAAGAGCAAGACCTAGACAAGAAGATCCCCACGCAAAGGCAAAGCGTAAGCAGCATGCCAACCACCACCGATCCTGAATATCGGGCCGTTCCCTCTGCCAACAGGGTGCTCACATAGTCTCGCCAGTTTCCTTTGCTCCTCCTAATGGCCGGGGAGCTGGGGACACCATTACCCGCCTCCAGGAGACAGAGGTTTCGAAAGGAACTTTGCCCAAGTGCACTGGCCTACAAAGTGACCGGGCCAAGATTGGAGCTCCCTAGTGAGCCTCTTATCTGGAATACTTCCGGTCTCTCCCGACACCGAACAGGAAGCAGTGGGTGCATGCTCGGTACGCCGTTGTTCTCTGTCTACCCCACCTGCTACTGCTCTCAGCTGGCTGCAAGAGAGGAAGCTGCCGGGCCTTCCCCAACTCTGCCAGCACTTAACAGCTCCTCTGCTCCGAGGTGTTTCCTCGAACAGCTCTTCATTGATGCTGAGCCTGGTGACTTCTGTTGAGGGGGAGCCGCGGGCCTCCCCTCCAGGGCCCCCATCTTGGAAGCCGATGCTCAGGGTACAGTCCGGAGGGCCAGGCTAGATAGATGCGGCGAGGTGTTTACTCTGGATGAAGATAAAAGCACTGGGGCTGGAGACCCGACCCCAGCCCTGGGCAGAGAGAGACCCGGTACGTGGAACCCAGAGAAGCAGAGTTCAACATCAAGTCAAAAGAATGAAGAGCGCCCCTCCGTGGTCAGCAGTCATGAAGCAGGGAGGCATCTGCGGAAACCGAAGGGAAATAGACTGGCCTAGAATCTCTGCTGACCCAGGGCAGTGGGGGGAGTGGGCAGCGTTTTTGGTTGGGTGGTGGTTTGGTCTGTCTATTTTCTGTGGGGAGCTGGGTCCGTAGAAAGGGACAAGTTTATGGCCTAAATGGTTCTGAGTCGTGATTGACACAAACCGACTGCAGCAGGTCTGAATACAACAGGCCAGCCTGTCGTTGCCCTTGCCTTTCCTCTTAGGGGGCCATGCAGAGAGACCTGTGCCATTGCTCTTCAACAAATGCCTGCTGCGGAAAAGTCAGCTCTTTCAAGAAATGGGTGTTCACCCTGGGAAGTACGGGTGGCATTCTGGGTTACATGTAGGGCTGATAACCCCCGGAGCAGCAGTTAGAGGCCACGACCTTTTCCTCGGGAGAAAGACGAAGCTTTCTACTCCTGTAAAGGACGACAGACTCAGAAAACCCTGCCCTATAATGCCACAATGGGTCACAATCAACTCAATGGCAGTGAGGGACTTTATGTTCATCCTTCAACTGCGTGGAGTCCATCACTTAAAACCATGGACCTAGAGCCCTCCCCTTTATTTGCTATGAATTGTCTTAGATCTTCCAACTCTCCCTTAGTTCCTCCAACTATCACCCTGCAAAAAATCCCTCTTGCATTCTATCCAGAATCCAACAAGTAAGCGTACCACAGCAGAGGCCTTTTATACCCTCCGGCTTTATACCCTACTGAACGTAACCTACTGTTAGGTTAAGTACTTAGATTTAAGTAACTATAGGATATGGCAAATTCCAAAGTGATTGATCATAGAAAAAGTCCCAAATTTGCCTCACAGTGTACAATCTGCAAATTGATGGGTGGACATGCTACTTTGTAAAGAATGAACATTTGAGAGGTCCCATCCAGGTAAGGAAGTGTGGAGGCGTGTGTGTGTGTGTGTGTGTGTGTGTGTGTGTGTGTGTGTGTCTGGGAACATATAGTGACTGCTTCATAGGCGTTTTTAATGAAGGCATAAACACAGTGGTCTTTTCTCCAACCTCTGGAATCAGCTAGAATTTAAAGCCCACTTACCAACTGTAGGCTTTGAACATGTTTCTTGATCTGCCTACATCTCAGATTTATTAATGGTTAAATGAAAAGTCATGTCCAAGGCTTAATGTGAGGCTGCAATGAGAAAATGCGTATCGAGCATGGAGGGCAGTGCCTGGAATCTAAGAAATGCTCAAGAAGTTGAATTATCAGTCATCCTCCTCGTGACCTTTGGCCATTATTACACTCCACATTTTTCCAGTGACTTTCCCAAGCTTCTGCTCCTCTTGCGCTGGGTCCCCGTCTAATTGGCACTGAGTGAAAGAGAACTCACTCTATCAGAGTTTGCTAAAGGATGCGTTCTGCAAAGTCACATCTGATCTTGTTACCAGCATCAAAAGTTAGAGCTGTCCCGCATCACCTTCTTGGCATAGACTGTTTGTAAAGTTATGTTGATAAAACCGTTATCTTTTCAGCTGTATCAAATCTGTCCATCAATTTATTACTCACAGAGTAAAGATGTGGCCTGTATTTATCCCAAACTCAACTTCTACTCTCCAAAGACAAGCCTCCCTAGTTCTGATATTTGAAGGAGTTGGTGATGAATCAGCTCCCTTGGCATATTGATTGATTGATTTTTTCTACAGTTGATTTTTTTTAATTAAAAAAAAAACGTGTTGATTTTAACAGTTCAGGCAATTGGAGCCCATATGACTGGTAAGCCTTCCCCAGTCCCCTGAGCTGTTGTTAAAGGAGAGTGTGACTGTCTTTTTATAATAGTTTCCATACCCATCCCTACCCAGCCAGATCTAGGAGGTTGAACCATACAAAACTGCCATTTCTGTAGGTCTTCACTCTTCTTAATATCAGCTCTCAAACAGCACCTCACAGCATCCTCTGCTTTAGCCACGGGCCTGACTCACTCCTGTGTGAGTTTGCTCTTTTTCTACAGGACCCCCATCACCCTCCAGCCCAGGCCTACTCTCACTGGAAGATGTTTATCCATCCTTTAAAGACCATGTCCTTTCCCCTTGGTTTCAAAGCCTTAAACTCACTTTACATTCATTGTTCAAATCACAGTTTATGACTGTACAATACAAGCTGTTGTTATATTAGTGAGATACCACTTTATACATATTTACACATATGCCATGTTTTAGTTTGTTTCCTCTAGTTGCTTCATATTGTGCTCCTTCACCTAGAGCAGCGCTTCTCACCCTTCCTAATGCCACAACCCTTTAATACAGTTCCTCATGTTGTGGTAACCCCCAACCATAAAATTATTTTCATTGCTACTTCATTACTATAATTTTGCTACTGTTATGAACGGGAAGACCCCTGTGAAAGGGTCATTGGCCCCCCAAAGGGGTCTCTACCCTGAGGTTGAGAACCGTTGCCCTATGTTGTCATTGTCCTATGCCACTGCGCTGATCCCTACTTATGCCCTGTCAGTAGGCGCTAAGTTTCCTCTCTGCATCTACCTAAGTCCTAAGCTAAGGATGTCAAAGAAACTCTAAATGCTTGTTCATTAAACCTCTCATGGTATACAATTCTCTTTTTCTATAAAGCCACTTAACGATACAGACATTGACTAATGTTTCAACTTCCCAACAGCAAGCCCACTGCCATTCCAGGTGGTTCCCACTCAGAGTGACCTTGATAAGGTTTCTGAGATGATACATCTTTAAGGGAGCAGACAGCCTCATCTTTCTCTAGCAGGTCAGCTGGTGGGTTTGAACCGCTGTCCTTGTGGTGAGCAGCCCAACCCCTACTCCTGAATGCCAAACAAGGCTCCTTCCTTATCCTAAAACTTAGTGATTCATAATCACATTACATTCTGTGGTGATGAATTCTGATGATAGGAATATTTGATACCATGGAACTCAAGCATGAACATGACATCAGATTCTGGACCCAGCTCCCAAAGCAAGTTGTATTCTGAGAAAACAGATGTGTTGCCATTCATGACGTTAGGGTAATTACTAAGAACTTCTCAAAATTGTTGCTACAGAGTTGAGTAAAACATCAGCAAACCTGGGCATGCTTAAGTCTTTATTCCTAATATCCATCAAGCTCCTGCTGATATTTCATAATGTACTTTTATGAATATTTGATCATCACTTCAGATAGATTGTGAGGTTTTATAATATTTAAGAAGTGCTGACACTTTTCAAAAATAGGCATATTTAAGCCTTCAAATAGCTTTTCCTGATGGAAGAAAATAAGAAGCCCTGGTGGCACAATGGTTAAAGCACTCGACTGCTAAATAAAAGGTCAGTGGTTTGATTACAGCAGACCCTCTGCCTGAGAAAGACGCGGGGCTCTGCTTCCAGAAAGATGTACAGCCCCAGAAATGCTGTGCAGCATTTCCAGTCTGTCCTCACGTGGCTCCTGGAAGTCAGAGTCAATTCCAGCACAGGAGATTTTATGTAAGAAAATGGTCTCCATCTAGTGGAAACATCGCTCTATTACAACCTACAAAGAAAAATGGCTGACCCTCCATTCTCAGGCTCTGGTTCTGTTGGACTCCTTCAAGCATCTTCTTCTTATGAAAATGGCAGACTTTTTTTTTTTTAATGGTTGAAGTGTTTACTGTTAATATTATTATTGTTATTGTTACTGTTTGACCTATTAGCCCAGCATCATTACGTGAGACGACATCATTCCTCTGTCCAGAACTTTGGACATTTCCCTTTTGCTTATAGCAAACTTTCTGGCTTCTTCTTGCCCTCCTCCGTCCTACCCCTCCAGATTTCAGTTCACTAGGTCTTGATTGGGACCCAGGGACCACTATTTTGTTTGTTTTAATTTTAAAAAGTTTTATTGATACATAATTCAAATACCATACCATTCATGAGTTTGAATATATTAAGAAGAGTTGTGCAATCATCACCACACTCTATTTCAGAATATTTTCTTTGTTCTTGTACCCATTATTAGCGCCCCATCTCCCTCCAACCATAAGAAACTATCAATCTAATTACTGTCTCTATAGATATTACCTATCCTGGATTTTTTTTCTTTCCTTCTTTTTAAAATCATCTTATT
>NW_022111373.1:93662665-93686681 GCF_000313985.2 Echinops telfairi
CCTGCTTTGTCTTCAGCATTCGTGTCAGGAAGATGAGCATCATGGAATGAAAATGAAAAACTTTTTATTGTGCTTTGCCTGCAAGTTTAAAGTATAGCCAAGGAGTTTAGGCTTTCTCCTGAAGTCAGTGGTAACCTGCAGAAGAGTTTCAAATGGGGAATGATGCCGTCAGGACTCCCTTTGAGCCATCATGACTCTTGGTATGGAGGACAACAAAGTAGAAAGATTAATTGAAAGGCTGTTGCCCAAATCCTTCGAGATGAGTCACTGGGCCAGGAGGCTCAGGACCGTTGTGGCAGGGACAGCAGTTTGCTTGGCATGCTGCAGTCCACAAAGACTGTGCTACATCCTACTTTGGTGAGTGGTGACTGGGGCCCTAAGATCTCATGAGCATGCACTATTGGTCTCTCCCCATCTGGAAGAAACAAGAGTGAAAAACAGCAAAGACACGTGGACACCATTAGGCCGATGGACCAATGCACCATGCAAACTCTGGCCTAAGATTCTGAGATGAGAACTAGATGGTGACTCACTGCCATTGCTGACTTCCCTGACAGGAATTGCTTTAAAAGTCCTGGATAAAGTGGAAGAAAATGCAGGATAAAATCAAAATAAGAAAAAAATGCCAAGTCTACTGGTCTGATAAAGACTAGTGGAATTTAGAAGAATATAACCTTAGACACCTTTCAGAAAGCACACACACACACACACACACACACACACACACACACACACACCAGCTCAACTTTCAGCCAAGCAATAGGCAGGCTGCTAAGGGGGGAAATAATAGCACAGGAGATCAGAAGGGCAGCATTTACTCAGGAATAAAGCTCAGAAGGCAGGGGGTGGGGCACAAAAATAGAAGAAATGGGAAGACTGTTTTCACCCTCCAGGGATTGCAATTAGTGTTACAACGCTACATGTGCTTTCATTTGTGGCTACAAAACAGTGTGGGTCATAATATGTAGGCCTTCAAATGCATCCACAAAAATTAGAGATAACACTGTGAAGAATGGGAATTCCGGAACACGTCATCATGCTCATGTGGAACCTGTATGTGGATCAAGAGGCAATCACTAAACTAGAACAAAGGAATACTGTGCGGCGAACATCTGGATGAAGGTCGGTGCTGTGAATCGGAATCCAGGCAGTGGCTTTCAGTTGGCTTTTGTGGTCTGTGCCACTGACGCAGCCTGGACTGCTGCGAGGGAAGAGGGCCTGAAGTACTTACTGATAAGGGTCAAAGACTACCATGTGGGTTAAACTTTAAGA
This sequence comes from Echinops telfairi, assembly GCF_000313985.2. Lineage (NCBI taxonomy): Eukaryota > Metazoa > Chordata > Mammalia > Afrosoricida > Tenrecidae > Echinops > Echinops telfairi. Next base: position 93,663,938 of record NW_022111373.1, read on the forward strand.
TACATCAAAACACCTCACCGCGGGACCTATAAGCAACATTAATGATAATCAGGGAAATCTTGACGTTGTCAAGGGTTTTATTTTACTTGGATTACATGGATACTCATGGAAGCAGTAACCAAGCTGTCAAAGGATTGGGCAAATCAGCAACCGACCTCTTTGAAATGTTCAAAAGCAAAGATGTTACCTTGAGGACTGAGGTGCGCCTGACAAGATTAACGGTATTCCCAGTCGACTCATAGACATGTAGAATATGAACATGAATAAAGAGGATTGATGTTGCTGAAGAATATCTTTTAATTGTTTTATTAGGGGCTCATACAACTCTTATCACAATCCATATATACATCAATTGTGTAAAGTGCATTTGTACATTCATTGCCCTCATCATTCTCAAAACATTTCCTCTCCACTTAAGCCCCTGGCATCAGTTCCTCATTTTTCCTCTCCCTCCCCGCTCCCACCTCCCTCATGAACCCTTGATAATTTATAAATTATTTTGTCATATCTTGCACTGTCCGACGTCTCCCTTCACCCACTTTTCTGTTGTCCGTTCCCCAGGGAAGAGGTCACATGTAGATCCTTGTAATTGGTTCCCCCTTTCCAACCCATCCTCCCTCTACCCTCCCAGTATCTCCACTCACACCACTGGTCCTGAAGAGATCATCTGCCCTGGATTCCCTGTGTTTCCAGTTCCTATCTGTACCAGTGTACATCCTCTGGTCTAGCCAGACCTGCAAGATAGAATTGGGATCATGATAGTAGGGGGAAAGAAAGCATTTAGGAACTAGAGGAAAGTTTGTATATTTCATTGCTGCTACATCACACCCTGACTGGCTCGTCTCCTCCCCAAGACCCTTCTGTAAGGGGATCTCCAGTGGCCTACAAATGGGCTATGGGGCTCCACTCTGCTCTCCCCTCATCTTTCACTATGGTAAGATTTTTTGTTCCAATGATGCCTGATACCTGATCCCTTCGACACCTCGTAATCAGTTACTGAAGAACATTGAACATCCCACAGACTCTCAGAAGAAAGGGCAAATCTATACTGGAAGTGGTGCAGTCAGAATGCTCCTCAGCAGTAAGAATAGCAAACCTTGGTCTCACTTATTGTATGCAAGTGATCAGGAGCAACCGTGGGCGGAGAAGGACACCATCCTTAGTCAAGCAGAGGGTCAGCAAAAAGAGGAAGGCCCCCAGTGAGATGGATTGACGCAGGGGCTGCAACAACGGGCGCAAACATGACAATGACCACAGAGCTGGAGCAGCCAGGTGGTGTTTGATTCGGTTGCAGAGAGGATCACTGAGTCCCAAGCAATCGAATAGCACCAGAACAGCAGAAGGGAGGGGGGCACCTAGTTATTGCTTCTTTAGCTTTTGGTTGGTTTGTTACTTGTGTTTTGTAGACAAGGGGATTGGGCACTTAATAAGCACTCGTTGAATCAAACTCAACTATTTGAGGACTTGCTATTTACCTATTTATTGTTTACCATAAAAGGAATTATGCACTTAGGAGAACAAGGGACTCAGTATGCATTGCAGGATGGGCCCGTTTTAACAAACGCTGGGCTTAGAGAGAAGTACGTCTGTGTAAAACTAGCATGGTGGGAATATCTGACCTATAACTTCAGGAATGGGACGAGAAAGTCAACATCAATCCATGGCTGATTTCTATGAGGCCAAGATCAGACATGCCTCGTCTCTCCAACCTTTTTATCAATTCTGACTCTAGCCATCTGTCCCACAGCACTTTCGACTTCTCTACTGAGTTCAAGAATTCAGTGTACTGGCCACACAACTCACAGATCACACTCATGATTATGGGGGTTCTAGAGAAATAACTCACTGGTGACAATTCCAGATCAGGAGAAACTCAGGTGCAATTCTTTGGTTAGGACAGCTCCTCAGTTATGCCCATAGGTAGGCCTCTCCTTTGGCCCCTGGGGGACCTGCTGGCTGGCCTCTGCCCTGCTCAGACAAGTATTACAAAGCTGGTTAGCTTGTTAAGCACCCAGAGGCACCCCACTGCCCCCAGTCTCACTCAGGTCTCTTGCTACAAGGGTTGAGAGCTTTACTGTAATCATTGTGCTCCTAGGGCTGGAGACCCCCTGTACCAGCTTGCACTGGACTCCTGTGTTGCCTAGGTCATTGTTCTGCCACTGCTGGCCACTGTCTTGTGCCATCCCCAGTGTTACAGCTTTCTGTCTGTTGGATCTAACAAGTTCTCAATTCAGCTATCCCAGATCCAAAGGACAGTCTCTAAGCCAGGTTTTCCTTCTTGGTAGTAGCGAGGCCCTGCCCTGGACTGTCTCCTGGAAGCTCATTTTAAGCCTAGCAAAACTGACCAAGCCCCTTGCTACATTATTTGCATGGCTCCACCCCCACAAGGCTTCCATGCAGCTTCTTGGCATTATTAGCAAGCTAGTCGGTCCCCACGGTGAATGAGAAACACTTCCTTGTCGTAGTTTGACCCAGTCATTTGGTGTGCGTTACCAGACCATGATGAGAAAAGTCATGTAAATATGGCCCATTGTACGGAAGTTTCATGTTTTCGTGTGTGTCTTGCAAATCAACGGTCTAGCAACATTAGCAGCCCAAAGCTTAGGAAGGCAAGAATGTGAATGAAGTCAGTGTGTGTTCTACTTTGGCGTGCTTCAGAATATTTGGTTTTTAGCAGCAAGAACCAGCGGTAGGTTTTCCCACAGTTGATTCCTAAATGAAGCCCCTTCCCTTGGCTAAACTATCCACACACAAGTGTTCACAGCAATGAAATCCTTTCTCCTCCTTTGACAGTTTTGATGTGGACAATGGCACATCTGCGGGACGGAGTCCCTTGGATCCCATGACCAGCCCGGGATCTGGGCTAATTCTCCAAGCAAACTTTGTCCACAGTCAGCGTCGGGAGTCCTTCCTGTATCGGTCCGACAGTGATTATGATCTCTCTCCCAAGTCCATGTCGAGGAACTCCTCCATTGCCAGTGACATGTGAGTATGAGTGGGCCCCCAAATAAAACTAGGGAAAGGGGGGGGGGTATAGAAAATTGACTCAATATATCTAAAGACTTGATGGTCTAATCAGATCAGTGACCGCTGTTGGGCCGTGTCCCCCTCCTCTACCACAGAAAAGGACGTGCAGAAAATTATACGAGCTGAAAACTAATGGTGGGTGATATCACACGAATCCCCTGTCACTCTGAATAAGAAACATTTGTATTCCAAAAAAAGCCATTCTCTGGGCAGAGTGTCGATTAAAATTTCCATGCTAATGATTATATGTAAATGATTTGTTTATGTCTCACCTGGATTTTAGCTACCCAGACACATGGACATAGTCTATGTATTTCCAAAAACATTAAACTCATTTAGGAATGTCTCTAAGATATGAGAGGGTATTGCATTTTGGAGCTCTCTCAATTGATGTAGCTATAGAGCTTAGCACTGGTTTCCCGATTGTCTTAGGAGTTGTGGTTGAATTTGATCCAGAGTAAACCATTTTGTGAATATGCATTGATAGAGGCAAGCGAAGAACATGTTAATTAGGCAGACTGAAATATCACTGAAGACATGAGTCTTAAGACATTGAAACTAATGAATCTGACAACCAGGTCTCCAGATCATATATCTCCATGAGCTCATTCTTCCAACACATTCCTCCCGTTGTTTGATTTGGGGTTTTCTGCTGCAGAGTTCATGTGTTCAGGAGGCTTCTAAATATTAGCTCAATGCCACTTCATACCTGCATTACCTTTTAATAAAGTTCACACCCCACTTTACTTCTCTGGATCAAGACAACTGTCCAATAACTAGCAGCATCTGACCTTTTCCAAAAAAATTAATGCAATTCATTGCGTCTAGCAATGATGCTACATCATGCCTAGAGTGCCGTGTTGTCCTGGTGGTCATCCATCCTCAGGAGCTCTAAACGGCGCTCTAGAAATGAAGTGCTGCTTCCACCCATTTCTGCAGCGTGTGGTTCTTGTTGGCCTCTTATTAACAGCGGGAACACGATAGTGCTGTGCATGCTCCAGTCTCCAGAGGCAAGAGCACTACATTCTAATCAGTTTGATTCAGAAGCTGAGTTTCAAAAGTCCCATTGTGTAGAGTTGCCCTCTTTTTTGAAGCACAGCAGGAAATGTAAAAGGAATATTAGATTTTGTATCTCAAATAAGCAATAATCGTATAGCGTTACAAGTCTTACATCAATTAATTGTGGGGAAAGCTTGTATTTGAACACGTCATGCTGACCTTTAGACCTCCAGGTGAAAGCATATTCCGTCTATCATTAATTATGCACAAGTCTCTTCCACCTTTCAAAAATACTTAATTGAGCCATTTGTTATGCCTGCTTTTTCGGCCATGACATTTCAGCAGCAAAGTATTCTCTTTCCCATACTCCCATCCCAGTTGTCTACATCTGAACGTACTCTATTGCCTTCAGAACCTGAAACCTAGCTTCCCTTCGCCTTAACCTCCGAAAGGCCCTTTAATTTGTTCTAGAGGAGAAAAACAACCCTACATTCTGTGAATATAATTTACAGAAACACATTTTTTTAAGTTCTATTGGGACATAGCCCACATATCATAATAATCAGTAGTTTAATTATGTCAAGAAGAGTATACAGTCATTACCACAGTTTTGGGATATCCTCTCCAATCTTGTTCTCATCTTTATTAGCTCCCTATTTCCTCCCAACCTCTCCCGCCACACCCAAACGAACCATGAATCCCGTTGCTGTCTCTATAGATCCACCCATCCTGGATCTCATATACCGAAAAGCATACAAAACTAAAGAAACAAAAAAAACTATCGATAACAAAATGAAACAGAGAAAAGCCTCAGTCGAAAAGAAAGCAGGAAACATTGAAAACTACAATAACTTTAAAATGAGTCAAAATCAAATGATAAGGTGTTAAATGCTAGCGTAACTACATATGCCATGATAAACCTTCAGTTGCACTCTGCATGATAGCAAGAGTAGTCACATCCCTGGTCTACATTCACAAAGGATTCCCCCGAGACTCCCCCGCCCCCCCCAGACTTAACCCACTTGTGTTTCCTCTTCACTCTTTGTTTTTTAAACTGATGTAACATTAAAGTGAGTCCAAAGGAAATCAAATAGGATGATACATTTTAACTTAACTCTGGCTCTACAATACTCTCTGTCTGAAAACAAAGCGCTCACACCCCTGGACTGTGGTCAGAGGAGACTCACCAGAGGTTTCACCTTGGTGGGGACCCTGCAAATGGATTTTGGGTTTCCACTGTCATCCAGAGCCGTCTGCACACCAGCTGTTCACACTTTCAGCTCTGGTACCTTTAACTCCTTCAGATTTGGATTCTGTTATTACAACCCTTGGATCACACATGCTGGTGTGCTTCTTCAATGTGAACTGAGTTGACGCCTCCCATAGATGGCTGCTTGTTTGAAGAGGAGCCTTTAAGACCCCAGGTGATAGTCTTTCTGCTAGCTGGACACCATCTAGTTTCTTCAACATACTTTGCACCTATAACTTCATTGATCTGAAGATCACTGAGAGCAAGTAGCAAGCAGGGCCATGTTCTTAACTTCTTAATATTCTTAGATTGGGGCTAGAATTAAGTGCAAGGCCAAGAGCCGTTAGTATATCTATGGTTTCCATGTGCCTCTGGTTCACCTTCGAGACCTCATTGTCATGTTGTGTTAGAGGACATTATAAATCATCTCCCTGGGCAATAAGTTATTTTTACTGATAATGTCATTAATTTATCCAACGGTAGAGAATTGAAAACCTAGTTGAAAAAAGATTAAGATATTATACAAGCATAGGCTGGCTATAAACCACAATGCATGAATTATTACCTCGTGCAGATTACACCCTCAAGTGACTACACACTCTGACATCTGGAAGCTACGGGGGTTTGTAGCTGGGCTTGGCCCAATCACATTGGTGAGCGTATTACATTCTGATGATTTTATGATTGACTGACTACATCAAGGCACAATTCGTGGAAGTTGTGTTTTGTAGTTCATCATGGAAGAGTTTACGACATTGGAAGGATTTTATTATGGAATAATTACAAGGTGGAGCACTTAGAAGAAGGAATACCTTGGAGACGTTTGTGAAACAAAGCAGTCTAAGTAGGATGAAAAGCCTAGACCAAGTGTTACTTTGTTTTCCCAAGAGTTCCATTTTGCAAATTTGTACTGGAGACAAATTGTACATAGAGACAAAGAGCAGACATTGCATTACAGAGCACCGGGAGAAATCGAAGAGCCCGGTATTTGCGCTACATAGTAGCCCTTGAGTGACAACCGGATGAAGAGTCTTCGTGAAGCGATGCGATGAAAAAAGCGCAGGGTACGGAACGAAGTAGATATCAGCCAATACAGTCGGTAGAACGGTGATAAGGAGCTTGTGGAAGAGGGGTTGCTTGGGGGAGCATCTGGTCAAAGGGAAAGTTGCTAAGTTGGGGGGAAACTTGAGCGAAGGGAAACCAGAAGGAAGAAGCTGAAAATTCAAGGAGGAAAAAACGGGAAAGATGGAAATGCAGTTGTTTTCAAAGATGAAACCATGCCTTCAAGTGAAGGGGCTATCCTTGCAAACATATTAGAGGCCCAAATGCATATTTTCAGAATAAGAACAGCTAATTTGAAGGGAAGTATAAAGGTTTAAACAGAAGGGGACAATGTTTAGAGAATCCATGTAATGAGCCCTACTTTCTGATTCAAGTGGGTGGTATCAACATCAGCAAGTAAAGGAGGCAGGGATGCGGGGACAGTCTGAAAAGATAAGAACAGTTATACAGATTTTCTAAAGGCAAAAGAGAAGTCAGTAGAAGATGACTGAACAGAGATGGAAATCATGTAGAAAGGAGGAATACTGTTGTCATTAGCTCTCTTTGGGTCAGGACCGACCCATGATGCCTCCAGGAATCACAGACAGAAAGCCTGTCGGTGGGCTCCCACGCTTCCTGGGTCAAACAGGTATGACCCACAGTGTTTTCACTGGCTGATTTTTCCGAAGTTGAGTGCCGGGACTTCCCTCTTGTTCTTGGGAGTCTGAGCACTCTCCTAAAAGCTGTCCAGCATAATAGAAACCACAAACCACCACTAACGCAGAGGAGATGACTCGGGTAAGGTGCATTAGCTAAGAATCCAGCCCAGGTGATGGTAGATGAAGAGTAATCTAGTCCATCTTTAGCAAAGATGGATCAACTCGGCTTTGATAGAGGGCAGGGACACAGTCATGGTAGATGAGTGGACTCTGTTTCATATAGTTGCATTCAAAAACAGTGTCATTTTGAGGACTAAGGGGCACCTGACCAAAGCCAGGATATGTTTTAGTCACCCTGTATGCATTTTGAAGCTGGACAATGAAGGAGGAAGACTTGTTAGGCTGTTTGATTTAGAGAAACAAAATCAATGTCAGATAGATAGATAATATATTTATAAATACATAATATCTATTTCTATTATATTTCTGTATCTACTTATATTATATTTCTATATATGCATATATATATGAAAGAACTTTATATAAAGAACTAATCTTTTACCGAAAGTCATCCCAGACCAGCGTCCACTGCTAGCCAGAGCGCCCTAAGGCTCACATCACTGGAGACTGATGTCACAGAAAGGCAAAGTGGGGTGCAGGAGGCTCACGGGACCGCAGGTGCAAAGTTGCATGAATCCAAGGCTAGTGGAAACATTCGGGGTGCTGACAGCTCACAGGGTCACACCGCACACAGAGTCCCAGCAAGCAGGAAGGTGAAGGGCAGAGAGAGGAAGCGATAGATCGTGCGTCCTCATCCCACAGAGAATGACACATTTACCCGGACCGTGATGCAAGAGGTCGGGGTGTGGGGACAGTCTGAAAAGATCAGGACTGTTATAAAAAGTTTCCAAAGAGAAGTCAGTAGAAGATGACGGAATAGCTCAGCGTTGCACATCATCGAAAAATGACAGGTTGTGCTTTCCCCTCCCCCCCCTCCCCGTGGAGCTCTAGGACTTTCTTTTGATTCCTGAAAGCATTCTTTCCATCAGGCAGATGAAGACTTTGTGGGAAGTAGGGCAAACCTTTTTTTCTGTATTCAGTCTGATATGAACCATAGATTCTGTACATAAAGGGTCTACCTATTTATGGGGGAAATGAGAAAGAGGGATAGAATCCCGTCCTGCTAGAAAAATGACAGCCTCTCCTCTCTTATAAATAGACACTGGCAAAAATAATTTCTTTTAGGAAGATTAATGCAAAGCTCGTCCCCATGAAGGAGAGATTAAAGATGTCCCAAATGTCCAACTTTTCCAAAATGCTCTATCACTCAGTTATCCTGGATACCAACCATTGCTCCTCCACTGAGCACAGTCCCTCACACCCCGGGGTTCTGCCATTTGCCTCAAGTCTCACAGAACTCACGGACTTCACAGGAAACGTGGGTCTCACCGGTTGCCGGGCTGATGTCTCAATTTCAGACATCTCAGGGTTCCCCCTCATGCCCAAGGCTGGAATCAAGACAGGTGACAGGCTGCACCTCAAGCCTGGAGACCTGGACATCAGGCAGAGGTGAGCCTGAAGTGCATCTAGAGCATCTGAAGGGGACACCAGGTCCCCAGGGCTCAGACAGGCCAGAAAGCATGTGGGGACTCACGTCAAGATGGCTAGGAAGTTCTGGGCCTGCATTCTTTCAGGGTGGTGTGAAAAGGTGAGGGGCCTTTTCTGCCTCCCCTATTGCCTTACACAGACACTCAGATACGCCTCCATCTTCCATCATGGGCTACCTATTCTGACCCCAGCCCTTCCTCCCTCCCATGGCCTCTGAAGTCATACATAAAACTCACAATCATGGGGGTCACGGGAAGTTACCATATGTTGGCATCAGCACACAGGAAAGATGCAGCCAGGGACCACGGCAGCTCCTCTCCTTAGCCACCAGCCAAGTGTACCTTTGCCTCTCAGCCTCCCAGCCACAGGGTCGCTTGACTTTGGCTTCCCTTCAGCTGGGAAGTCCCTGCTGCTCTGCCTCACAGCCTCAGTCTCCTCACCTCAGACTCTGGTGCCTCTGGTCTTCTGAGATCTGGAACGTGTTTCTCTGGGGGCTCCTCTTCCAACAGTCCTGGATTCCTCCCCCCTCACCCCCTTCTCTCTCCCTCTCTCTCTCTCTTTCTTTCTCTCTCTCTCTCTCTTCCTGACAAGAGGGCTTATCCTTATAACCAGGGGAGTGGCAACTAAATGCAACCAATCCCCTCTCACGGTGTGATACACACCCTATTTACACATCCACACCCAATCCTGCGGTGGGCATTACAGAGATGCGGAGAGATGCACCACTTTAAGAAAGGTCTCTCCACCCCAGGCGGGAGCTGGCCTCTGATGGGTGCTTGTCATCAGCGAGTGAGCACTCATTGTCTGTTCATACTCAGACTCCCAGGAAGGGGAGATCACAGAGACCACTTTGACGGAGTGTGGTCTTTGGCATCTGTAGACCTGGCCCCGAGGGAAACAGAGGGTCATGACATCAGCTCCACCCTCTCCTAAATGGGGACTCAACATATGTCCCCTTTAATCCTGTATCGTGGGCCTTATTCCCTCCAACATGGGATTAGGACCACAGGTATTGAGGCTGGGGTTCCCCACACATCATACATGAAGGGCCATCACAGGCATTTACTACTGCTGAATACCAAATAACAGCTGCACAAAGAGAACCTACGACCATGGAGCCTGGGGAGACCACCTTTCTTTTCTCAGTGTTTCCGCATCTGCACTCACATTTGATGCATTTCACGATCCTATGGAGTCACCTCGCTAGGGATCCACGCGAGTAGCTCTCCTCGTGCCTGTTAGAAGTGACCATTGGAGGATAAAGAAGGGCTAAGAAAGTGCCCTGAGAGCGGTTTTACCACAGGCTTCAGTCCCTGGATACCCAGGGGAGACTCCATTCACCTGCTTCTCCAGTAGCTGTGAACTTCTGTGTCTATTGCACATGCAGAAAGGGTGGTGAGTTAATTTCACCTTTTGGCGTTAGTGTGAAATACAAATTCAAAGATGTCCTTCAAATGGCGGAAAACATTTCACTTTGATAACTCTGAGCAATTATGTTTGCTGTAATTGTATACACGCCAAGTCTGTGTACACACATCCACAATGCACACACACACAGACACACATGGCTTAAAGCTTGACATTGAACCATTTCAGATCAGAAGCAATAACCTCAAACAATTCTGAATTGCTTTAATTCATCTTTTAAATGACTGTAATCCTTATATTCTTGCCCAAATGCTTTCTTTATATAGAGGACCAACCTTCTGTATAAAATGGGGGATTCCAGTTCCAGGTGGTGAGCCCACCCAATAGGAAAATCACAGCCACGGGCCGGGCCTGTGCAGCACCTGGTGTGGCCACAGCTGGCTTTGCTACAGGAAGGTCGTGGGCAGGGGCTCTTAGGTGAGGCACTGTTTCGGATTTACTGTAGAGCTGGCTTCAAATGAAGAAGCCAAGCAGGACTGAGGCTCCACGTCTTCCCTTGCCTGCTTCTAAAGCCATGGAAACATAGCCTAGTGCACCTTGCTGTTGTGTTTTAACAGCATGTTGACCACCAGGAGTAGATCAGAAATCAGAAGACCTCCCTGTACAAGTAATTTTAAAGGTAACATTTATGACTTCTCAGCGTCCAGACTTTAAAAGCAAAACCAACAAGCAGAACACCTCATTTGTTGTTGTTGTTGTTGTTGTTGTCATTAAGTGCCATCGAGTCAGGTCTGACCCATAGAGACCTCATGCATAATGGAACAAAACAATGCCCGGTCCTGTGCCAGCCTCATAATTGTTCCTATCCCTGAGCCCATTGTTGCAGCCACAGTGTCCATCCATCTCCTTGAGGGGCTTCCTCTTTTTTGTTGCCCCTCCACTGTACCAAGTATGATGCCCTTCTCCAGAGGCTGGTCTCACTTGATAACATGTCCAAAGTACGGAAGACAAAGTCTTGCCATCCTTGCCTCTAAGGAGCACTCTGGACTTCCTTCTTCCAGTACAGATCTGTTTGGCCTTTTAGCAGTCCATGGTGCCTTCAATATATTTTTTTCAGCACCACAATTTAAATGCATCTGAGTCTTCTTCGGACTTCCTTATTCAGTGTCCAACTTTCACGTGCACGTGAGCAATGGAGAACACCTTGGCTTGGCTCAGGTGCACCCTAGTCCTCACAGTAACATCCTTGCTCTTCAGTCCTCAAAAGAAGTCGTGTGCAATGGATTTACCTAATGTAACGCATCTCTTGATCTTGAACATCTCAGACAAATGAAAATCTATGGAAAATTATAATTTGGTTTTGTAAAATGTACTTGGTAAAATAGATGGTTGCCATCTATTTCTAGAGTATTTTATTATTTAAAACTCCAATTTAATCATTTTAATTGAATAGATTAAACCCAACTCCACTAAACCAATCCGACTCATAACAACCCTAAATCTGCATTGGCATAGACTGTCTCATCTTTCTGAGCAGCTACAGGGGTGTGAACCGCTAACCTCACAGTTAGCTGCTACTACTTAACCACTATGTTAACCGAGCAGCAACATAAAAGTTAACATTTTCATATAGTTAGCAATGAAAGCGGCCGATTTATCAAGTTAATATTTAGCTTTGTCCTATTAGTGTTTTATCACAAATAATGATCCGAGAAGAATATGAGTAATCTGTGCAATTAAATAAAAGAATAGTTATTTAAAAATATAATCAGTATGTGCATCTTAATAGATTTGTACTGAAGCCTTCTGAAAATTAGAGATGACTAAACATAGACTGCAATCATTAGCCATGTTTTAAAAAGGAAAATGACATGGATATTTCTCACAATACACTAATGTGCAATGCTGAAAGCTATGAAATCATTGTTCTAATGCTGTAAAAATTACATATTTCATGAAAACACTATGTAGCCTACTTGTGTTCAGATACATCAAATTGGAAAAATCTTATAAATTGTTATCCTCAGTGGTTCCTGAAATTATTCTGTCATTTTCAATATTTCTACTATTGGCATCTATTTTGTATTCAGAAAAAAATGGATACGACTTTTCAAAAACAAGTGGCTTGTCTATGTTATGTATGCACTCATCCATCTGTTGATGGTGTGTACACCACTCTTGGGAGCGAGGGCGTGGACCATCGTACAGAGGCATGGCCCTGCCTGTGCTTAAATCCCATACGTTAGCACCAGGAAGCATTTTCACTTACATTAAAAAATGTGAATGGCTGGCAAAATTCCTTTGTGTGAAAAACCATATTAAAACTATAACAACAAACAACAATACCTACGATCATAGTGCCTCAACCTAAAAATTAAAAAATAAATAAATAAAAACGAGAATGCGCTCCTCTCTGTGTAACTCTGAACCAACAGCACGAAAGCCATTGTCATCAAGTCGAACTGCCCCTGTGCATTCCCAGGCTGTACGTCTTCAGGGAACAGAAATTCTCATCTTTCCCCAGCAGGGCGAGGAGTGGGTTCAAACTGCTGACCTTTCAGTTAGCAACCCAGCAAGTTGCACACTACCGCCCAATGGGCTCCTCTGGGACTGTAACAGTGAGTTATTCCTGACAGAACGGAGGTAGCAAGGAAGTGCCAAATCACAGAGAGGTAGAAGGGGGATGTCAGGAAGCATCAGGAGAAGGTGTTCTTGACACTCTTTAAGACGTTCTTCCCTTGAAAAAAGAAAACCAGGCAAGCTCAGTACTGTGCTATTGAGCATGGAGTCTGATGCCTCCAGGAGAGCTGCCGGCTCTGTACTCAGCACCCCCTGCTTCCTGGCAGAGAGGAGAAGCGGGTACCCAGGGGAGGGGCAGAGCAGGGTAGTGTCGAGGAGACCGGTTTTGCCCGCTGGTGACCAAGCAGGCCAAGCGGTAGTCAGTGCTTCCTGCCGTTTTCTCCATCCTTTCTGTTGACAGTAAGTTAGGTCCTCTTCATTCCCGCGGTCTCCCGCACCGATTTCCCAGCTCCCTGTTTGCCCTGTCAAAGCGTCCACCCCTCTAGAGGCCCTTTCAGACTCGCCAAGGTCCTTTCTCAGTTTGTTGTGATTTTGCAGTTACTTGGCTTCATAGAAAAGCAGGATTCCTCTTAAAATAAAACTACATACTATTGCAAAAAGCCATAGGTTCCCACATTTATTTCCCTTTTCAGGAAAAAAAAAATTGCTCAGTGCCCCTCTGACCATTAAAAATGTTTGTACTATAGCTCCTACTCCAGCATAAAGTGTAGGCATCTGCTTTTAAAGCCCCTCTGGATCATTCCAGTGGTATCTAAAGCACTGTGTTGAATGCATAGCTGCTCATCAGAAGGTTGGTGGTTTGAACCCACTCTGATGCTGGGGACAGACCTGTTGACCTGTTTCCATGAAGATTTCTGTCAAAGAGATGACAGTGCCATTCAGCTCTGTCACATGGGGTTGTTATGAGTCAAATTCAATGTACCCTAACAGCAGCAGCAGCTGAACCTAACAGTTCACGCTCAACCCTCAGGATCCAACTCATGATCATGGCCCCTGACAGGCCCTTCCTCATGCAAATAGGCACAACGATGACCAGCTTATATGTGGGGGCTTCAAAGGGCTCGTGGAAAATAGAAATGGAAAGGTAATGATTTTTCGACGGGTCCTCCCCTCATGTCTTTATAACTCCAACAAGTCTTACTATATTGAACTTCTCGTGCCTCCGTCCGTCTCCCCTGCTTGGTCAGTAAGGAGGGAGGGGTCGTGACATGTCAGAGCTCCGCACCGTGCCCGGCTCAGAGGAGACTGTCCACATTCTGCACTGGAACTGAATGCCAGCTGGGTTAGGCTGTGTTGTCTAGGGAAGCAAACCAGTGACCCTCGTCTACGTACAGGAAAGAGCTTTCTACCAAGAAGCATCTTTACATCAAGAAGTCACCCCAACCCAGTCCAATTCAAGTCCCTAGGCCCAATGCTGGCTGTGTGTGTGTGTGTGTGTGTGTGTGTGTGTGTGTGTGTGGTAGGGTCGCGGGGGTGGGTGTGGGGGCGGTTTCAGATTCCATGTAGCTGCAGGCCAACGACACCAAAATGGGAAGTAGGGAGGTCACAAGTCAGTGAGTACAGAGTCTCCTGGATCGAGAAGCTGGTGGAAGCATGGCGGGGCGATGACAACTTTTAGGGTTGGGTGGCCCACATGTGGCCACTGCAGGCGGCAGACACAGAGTCCCGGTGGAAGTCCAAGCTAGGAGGAAGGTGATTTGGAAGAGAGAAATCATCTCTGTTCCTTCCTGCTCGTCTACTGCAGGCCACACCTCCGAGGAAGTCTCACCAAGCGACCACTTGATGGACAGGTTTGCCTCCTCCCCAAGCACGCAGTGACGCACCAGGTCAGCCCGGTGAGCTGTCAGTCAGAACAAGTATAGAACTTGAATCCAGCTCCCACATTTAACCCTTGACCCATGCTACTGTGCAGCCAGCAAATTCTTCGTGATAGGTGGAAGGTTCTGCCAAAGAAGTCTCAGAAATTATTTGAACAGGTGTGCCTCCAAAGTGTGACAGGCAAGGGCCAGGTAAAGAATGTTCCTAAGACGGAAACATGGGTGCACACCGGCTCATGGTGTCTGTTGTCAAGTGTATTGCACGAACCCGAAACCATGATCCAGATCATCCAAGCTCTTGAAAAACATGGTTTTGTAAGTTCTGAAGGTTTCTATCAGGGTATTTTACAGGAAAGCACTTAGAGATGTCTCAAAGGCATCTTCATCCCCGAAGAGACAGGATCTTTTGGCCTCTGTCTCCTCCCTGGGTCCATTCACAGTCCACAGACTCATGCCTGAGATGACAAGTGATCACGCTCACATGATCTAGGAGAGAGTCATTGGGGGCTTGGCCTCAGAAGATCCCCCTTTTGGGTGACAGCCTGGCACCACTTGTTGTCCTTTAGACCTTGCTGCCCCTCTGAGCCTTGGGTGTTGCCTCTGTCCAGTGACTAGAAGACATTAGCTAGACTTTTTGGAGTGTAGGATGCGAGGAACAGCCAGGTGAGTGTGGAAGCAGCGGCTATAATAGAACACCTTCAGCTTCCCCTCTTCCATGCTGCTGTTTGCAAGATGCCTGTGTGATTTGCAGATGGCCTGAACCACTCACGACCCACCTCCAAAACGGTCCTTCTGGACCCGAGAGAGTGCAGGAGAGTGTGTGTTTGGGGCCTTGAGTTAGTTAATTGTGCCAGCCTGGCCAATAATCACATGTGGTGCTGGTTGAAAGGCGGAGGGATAAATGGGTGGTGAAGCCTCGCCTTTCTAGTTCTCGGGTCTCTTGCTTTGTGATGGTCGCACCAGGATGCAGCTGCCTTAGCAGCTTCCTGCTTCAGCTTGCAAGATTGACTTCCTACAAGACATCCCCAAGGAGAAGCCGCATGGACCTATCCCGATGGAGCCCTGGGTGCTGGAGCAGCCTTATGGAGACCCCTGCTAGTGCTGAGATGCTTATTCATTTACTGACTCAGCTTTCCTCCTGCAGTCAGCATCATTGCCTCTGTTTTGTGAGGTGAAGGACTTTGTGGACTGGTGTTGGGTATGGGTTAATGTTGGACTTGTGGGCTTGGGCAGCATTGGGTTGGGATGTTTTCGTGATGCACATATTCTTTGCATAAAACTCTCTCTGATACATGAGTTGCTGTGGATTTGTTTCTCCAAAGTACCCTGACTAATACAGGCCTTTAAAACATTCTGGGTTTTTTGTACAGTCTTTTTCTTTTCAAGAACTCTGTGCGACGTGAGCCTGGATGAAACACCCGGGTTGACGGTTGGTGGGGATCCATTTCCTCACATTTCCGTGCTCTTTGTACTACAGCCCCGTTCCTGAGCGCCGGGTGAGGTCGCTCGGGGCCTTCTGAGCTGGTTCACGAGCGAGCTAACGGCTCAGTGGCAGGCTACGTGGGGTCATGTCCTGAAGCCCTCTGTGTAGAATACGTTCTTCACCTCCGTCGAGAGAGTGTTGAGCAGCCTCAAGCAATAGCCCGGGAAGCTTTGGGAACCCTGCTCTTGAGTTTCTCATGCTAAGAAACCCCATGACAGAACTCCAGGCCCTGAGAGTCCCACTGTCCTCCGAGGGGACGGCTCCTCCCCTCTCCTTGCCTGGCCCTGGCCTTCAGAGGCACGTCACGTAGACACCTGGCTCCTGCATCCCCAAGCGTGGTGTGGCTGAGGTTGCTTCAGCAACAGGACACACGAGGAAACATTCCCCCGTAATGACATGAGTCCGAGGAAAGTTCCGCTGGGTTTTTCTTGGTGCATGATGCAGTCCCATGCCATCTACAGGTCCTAGGCTGTCCCAAACCTGCACACTGGATGCGGGTCCCCTGCAAACGTTCACTGTTCATGACCTCTCCACAGCACTCCTCGCTTACTCCAACAGCAAGCGGCCAGAAGCAGCCCACAGGCCGCACACCGAGAGCTCCGTGGCTGCTCGCCTCTGAGCCTCTGCATGGAATAGGCAACTGTGACCTTGACTGGGTGTCAAGCACGACTGGCACCGGGTCCTGGCCAGTGGTTAACGTCTGACTCCCTGAAGACATCCTTTGCGTTCAGTCGCTGAAGAAAACGGATGGAACTGCTGGCATATTCTCTGGGAATGGATGAAAGGGCGCTGACCCTTGAGCGTGGATCAAAGGTGGTGGTAGTTTGGGGTCGCTTCTAACCCGCGATTTGGTTTCTTTTTCAGACACGGAGATGACTTGATCGTGACTCCTTTTGCTCAGGTAAGCCCCGCGTGGTGAGCGAGCAGCTTCCCCTCGGGTGTGCACTTTTCATGTGGGAGATTCGTTTCTGTTTCCCGGTTTTATGGAGAACGGAAAACAAGTGCAGACACAAATGGGAGGGTTCGTTCTGAGGATGCTGAGGGAAAGCCCAGGGCACATGCACTTGCGCTTACAGGTTTGTTTATGTGGATCCAAGAGCACTTCAGCTAACAAACCATGTAAGTGATACACTTAAGGGGGTGGGGAGGCAGGGCTAAATTTCCTTACCTGACATGAGCAGGAGACGCAGAAGTTAGATTACTCCTAATATACTCATTTGGTGTGTGAAACCCAATAGCCCAAACTGCCCAAGGTAGTATTTACCACCTCTTGCGAATGTCTGCGTGCACAGACACGACTGTGGAATCGTCTGTTTGTTCCTTGTAGGTACATAAATCATGAAAATAGTGTCAGGACACGGCAGGTGTCCTTAGAAGGTGATAAGATGATCTAAAGCATTGTGGCATACAGCAGTGGCTATGTAAGAATGTTGGTGACCGGACTGGATGGTCCTGGTGCAGGTCAGTGCTTCTCAAGCCTGGCCATGCATTCAAAGCCCTATGAGAGCTCCGAGCCCAATGCCCAGGCTGCACCTCAAAGCCAGTCAATCTAAAGGTCCAGAGGGGCAGTGTGGGTAGCCCTCCCTACCATTTCAATGTGCAACTACGATTCGGAGCTGCTGGGACCGCCTTCCTGGGGCTGGAGGGGCTGGGGAGAACGGGGTGTAGACTAAAAGTGATTGAACGTGGCAGCAGGTGGGTTTCAAACCCAACCTGACTGACATCACATGTGACAGCAGGTGGGCAGGTGATCTCGAAAGGTTCCGAAGATGCGAAGCAGAAGGTCGTAACTAGCTGGATGTCTCAGACAACTCGAGTGGCTTGTCTGGACCCTTTTGTTCATGTAGGCGATGCAGGGGTGGGGCTGGAGGAGAGCCAGTTAAGGGGCAGTCTGCATGAGTTCAACTCCCTTAGCTCCCCTCCTAAACTGCCTGGTCTCGGACAAAGGACCAAATCTTTCTCAGCTCCAGCTTCCTCTTCTGCTAAATAATAAACCAGCCAGAACACCCACCTTGTAAGGTTATCAAGCAATTGAAATCATACAGGGCATATAAAATGTATGGGTTTTAGAAAATAAAGTACTTAATGCTTCTTTCGTGGTTACTACCAGAAAAGCTTCCAGGCTTCTTCTGTTTCTAAACTGCCATAAGAGGGATTGTTCCAAGTCTGTGAACAGTTGTGGTGTTTGTATGATAGTATGTAGACACACATACACATACCTATAGATTTTTCAAATATCCTGATTTTTCATGCTATTACTAGAATTCAAGCCATAAACAGTCATGTGAATGGTATCAATTTGCTCATTATCATTGGTGTATAAACATGGGACACCAGGCCTTCCAGACGGTTTCTGTCTTACCTGCTTAAGGTTTGCTGGCATTATGGATTGTTTCCCAAACATATATGTCTCTGTCCAAAATCTCCCACTCTTAGGATTTCATCAAATCATGCAAATCACCCCAAATCAAAGTCGCTGCCATTGTGTCCATGCCAACTCATGGCGACCCTGTAGGACAGGGCACACCTGCCCCAGTGGGTTCCCAAGACTGTAACTCGTTACAAGAGTAGCAAGCCTTGTCTTCCTCCTGTGGTTTCAAACTTCTGACCTTGCAGTTAGTCACCCAACAATTAACTGCTACACTGTCAGGGCAGGATCTTATAAAATGTCATATTTTTAACTATTCTGAACTCTGAATGTTGCTAGAAGAGGGAAGGGTTGTGTGAACAGACAAAACCAGACAAAATACTACTCATAAGCTAAACCCATGGCCATTGAATAAATCCTGACTCACAGTGGCCCTACAGGACAGATGGGGAAAGCTGCACAGGGTTTGTGAGACTGGAGCAGAGAGCCCTATCATTCTCCCGCAGAGAAATCTACTGGTGGGTTCGAACCTCCCACCCATAGTTAGCAGTCCGTTCAATCCTTAGCCCACGGTGCCAACAGTGTCTTACTATCAGTAATAACCATCGCCAAATATTTAAGGCATCCTCATAATATGTTTAACCATGTAGCTAGTCTTGCTCCTCATTCAAATCTCTAGATGTGGTTGTAAGGAAAGATATCTCTAAAGAGGTAGCAAAAGACAAAAAGTATGTTCCGTGTATGAGACCACGGTTACTTGCTTTAAAGCCCCTGCTGCTGCTGCACAGATCTGGACTGACAGTGGTGTCTGGAGCTGGAGGAGCCCAACTGTGGGGGGAGCTAAGGCCGTAGACCTTGACCAAGGCCGACCCGAGGAGAGGAGGAAACTGTCGGCTTTATCGTAATGCCAACCCTCTGAGATGTTGCTGTCGCGGGAACACGAAGGAGTGGTGAGAGTCTTGAGCAGAGTTGCCATTGAGATTCGAAAGGAGACGCTTGATGCTGGACGTCCGTCCCTCACAGAAACGACCTGACCACAGGGCCAAGCGTTCTCCCCGGTTCCCAGCCGGCTTTGGAGTTTAGAATTCCACATTACGTCCACGCGATGAAGGGAAAATACATTCTACTTTCCGTTGTTTGCAGAACATGTTTAGAAATATGCCAATGTCAGGAAAAAGAAAAACGTTTCAAGCCCCACAATAGCCACTATTCCTTTTATCTTTGAATTCCTTTAGAGCAGTGGTTCTCCACCTATGAATCTTAACCCCTTTGGGGGTCGAACGACCCTTTCACAGGGGTCACCTAATTCATAACAGTAGCAACATTGCAGTGATGAAGTAGCAACGAAAATAATTTGGTGGTTGGGGGTCAGCACACGTGGGGAACTGTAGGAAAGGGTCGTGCGGCAGGAGGAAGGTTGAGAACCACCGCTCTAGAGGGTGGTTGGGTTTGTTTTTCCTCTGAGTATTTTCTTTGGTGTGGTCACAGCGTGAGCGTTCACAGCACTTCTTCCAAGTGCATCTACTCTTCTGCCTCTTTCTGAGAGCCCATGTCCTCATGCCTATGCACAGCTCCAGAGCCCTGGAGGCATCGTGGGTACCAGTTGGCTCCTAACCACAAGGTCAGCAGTTCGAAGCCACCTCTTTCTCTCCTTGGGAGAAAGACAGGGCTTTCTACTCCTGTAAAGACTCACAGTCTCTGAAACTCACAGGGGCAGTTGTACCCTCCCGGACGCTGGAGGATTGCTCTCAGTTGGCATTGATTGCTGGCAGCGACTTCTTCAAGGTGCATCCCCAAAATATAACAGGATCCGTTCTTTCCCAACCATAAAGTCTAAAATGGTCTTCTCATTGATAACACACACGCAGAGACGCCCACCTTTGCTTGTCAGGGCTGCAGACTAAAACGCCTTTGGGGGATACAGTCTCTCTCCAGAGTTCATGTCCAAAACACTCTGAGTTAGAAATGCCTGTGAGTGTTTAGTTTGAACTCTTTATAGCTTTTTTGTTGACCTTCTTCAGAATTTGAAAACCCCCTAACGTGCAGAGAAAGAAAAAAGGGACAGCTTGAAATATTGAATTTGTTTTGAGAGATCCTCCCAGCGCTTGTGCCGCAATCTTTTAGTGTCTGCAGGCCCTTGGGCGTGGAGGCTGGGTGCTGAGAGGAATCCCAGTGCCACGCCGCCAAATGTCACTTGGCAACTGGCATTTCCTCCCTCAATGAGGCCCAGGTTCATAGGGGCCCAGGGGTGCACCTCTCTTCTTTGTAATCTCCTTAAAAACGTCTGAGTCCATGACCCATGTGCACCTGGAAGCACCCTGAGAAGACCCTCAGTAAACTAGATTCCTCACCGGCTGCTTTTACATGCCCTTCGAGTCGGTTCCGACCCACAGCGACCCTCTGCACCGCACACCCGACCCTCCTGACCCTGCAGGAGACAGTTGTTCTTCTAGTCAACTCTGTTCTCGCCGCCCCTGTGTCCAGCCTCGCGTAAAAACACGTTATGGGAAAAGAAGTGAGGCCCTTGAATAAAGAAAAGGCCGGCGGCACCAGGGCAGTACCCCTCACTCCTGAAGAGAGCCGGCAGCCGCAGGCGGAGGAGATCAGCACGCTGCGAAAAGGGGCCTAGAAACAACGGAGGCTTTTTCCTCTTGCCACGTTTCATTTAAAAAAACAACAAAAAACTCCAAACTCTGCCACCAAGTGGATGCTGAGGACTGGGAGACTGTGGCTTCTGAGACGGTCACTCTAAAACAAAATGCTAAGCCTTTTAATAATTTTGAAATGAAAATGATTATAATCATCCCAGCCAAAAATAACTTCCCCACCAATTAACCACGATGTAGAGTCCCTGTAGAAAGCCCCTTCCTTCTTCCGCCCCGAGGCTGGTGATTTCAGGGGAGGTGTAAGGGCGAAAATCAAACAGAGCAAAACACGCCCCGTCAACAACCTCCACATAATTTAGGGATATTGATTGCAGTTTCCAGATGTGTTTTCTCTGTCCTTCCCAAAGACTCTGCTGCCATCAGCATAAACCCCACGTGCCCTTGTGTGTTGTGATGACCGTGGGGTCCCCGCAGGCTCAGGGAAGCCCGCTATGGCCCGGAAGAACTGCCCACAGGGCCTGCTGGGCTGTCATTTTTATGGAAGCAGAATGCTGTCTTCCTTCCCCAGAGCCACTCGGGCAGCGACTTTTAACAAGAAGATCTTTTCTATGTTTTCCAAAAATATATATGCCCTCAACATCTGTGTTAAAATACCATTAATATATCAGAGTAAGTCGAAAAGTGTTTCCACTCGGGTCCCAGATCACACATGCATGGATTTACTCAAAATAGCACGTGTCGACAGGGTCTGTGATCAGTGGATGGCTGCAGACAAGTCCTCTGTGTAATTCCCTTTTCTTAGTCTCTGGGGTTTCGATCCACATGATCTGCTGCTCAAAATCACCACGCGCTCCACCGGAGAGAGATACAGCTTTCTGCTCCGGTCAAGAGTTCCAGTCCTGGACACCACAGGAGCAGTTCTCCCCTGCCCTAGAATACTGCCAGGAGTCAGAGCAGACACGCTGCCCCTGAGAGTTTTGTCTTGTTAGGTGGCTGACCTTCGCCAAAAAAAGGAAGTACCAGTGGCTTCGTGGGCAGATATGCTGAATCAGTTAAATGTAAGGCTGGGAGGTCACCTCAAGAGGCTGTGGTGACTGATTTAAAGGATTCCAAAGACGTCATCTTGGTAGATTTTGTCAAAGGACACAGGATGATCTGGGCTTATGATGAAACCATTTAAACAAATAGAAAATTGGATTGATGAGGAAAGACCTGGCATTTTTCACCTAGACATTGTTTTCCATCATAAGCGTGCACCTGCCCCTTCTTCAAGACTAGCAAGGCTGTCCTCCAAGGATTGCACTGGGTAACCTTTCCCCATCCACCAACAGCCCTGAAGCTACCTGTTCAGGACTACTCCTCCTCCTCATCCTTCCCCTTCTTCTTCTCCTTCAGATAAGTTTTATTGCACCCACGCATTGCAGACAGGTGTAAGGACTCATCTGGCCTATAGCTGGACACTTCTTAGATCTCACTCATTGGTTCAAACTTCTTTTTATTCTCAAAACGCAAGGAACATTTAAAGGGAACGTGATTTGAGTTTCTCAAGGATACCGGAGCCATTCTTTGGGCCTGGTGTAAAAGGGAAAATCATGGGGAGTTTTCATAGCCTTTTGCCTCCCCTTGCCAATTTCACTTACTGTTGCTTCTCTGAAATAACAAAAAGTGTGATTTTTGCCCTTGTGATTGAAAGGGAGACTTTTTGTCCTTTATAAATTCTTCCTTATGTGAAGATACCATTTATTAAACAACAGGCTAGACTGGAAAACACAAGCTTTTCTTTGTTGGTATATTTAATTTGTTCTTTGTCAGTGGCTTGATGTTGTTGCTGTTTTGTTGTACATTGTTGCTTGATTTTGCTATGTCTTGTTTTTGTGCATGTTGTTGTCTCCGCAGGCCTGTCTGGATAGGACAGGCTGGATGAACAATCTGGAGGAGA
>NW_022111373.1:93688095-93696031 GCF_000313985.2 Echinops telfairi
GAGAATGATGTACAAATGCGCTTTACACAATTGATGTGTGTATGGATTGCGATAACAGTTGTATGAGCCCCTAATAAAATGTTTGAAAAAAACAATGAAACCGAAAAATCGAACTGAACATATTTATTGTGACTGAGGCACAGCAAACTCCCCACACTAGGTAGATATTTAAGAGCTGAACAAATGTGGTGTGGGACATAGGAGTACACCCTCGACCACATATGGACTTGGCAGAAGGTACTTCTACAGATATACTTGTGTGTGTCGTAGCTCTATCCACATTTATAATAGAGCTCGCATAGGAGGCAGAGTTGCACAAACTTCCTAGCCAAAGTTATGCAAACAAGAACATAGTCACTGGATTTGGAGACGTGAGACTCAGTAACACAGTCCATAAGAATAATAATGGTCTATATCCTACTTTGCTGAGTAATCACTAGAGTCTTAAAGGCTCAGAGTTGACCATCTCAGATACAACTGCTGGTCTCTTTCTATCTGGAACAAAGAGGAGTGAAGAGCATCACATGTCTCCAAAGCTTAAATAATTGATCCATAGGGCCAATGGCCCGGGGAACCACAGCTTGCACTAGCTGGAGACCCAAACTAGATGGCTCCTAGCCACGCACACCAACCTCTCCGATCAGATCGCAGTAGATGTTGCTAGAAAGGATGGAGAAAGGGGTAGGAGACAATCCAAAATGATGAAAAAGATCAGGTTTACTGCTCTCATAGATAAGAGTGGAGCCTTCAAAACTATGGTCCTTAAAAGATAGCTTTTGAACCCAGAACTAAATCCACACCCAGAGATCACCTTTCCGCCAAACAATAGACCTCTACAGTGACAAAAACACCTGGGGGGCAGGGACACCGCAGAAGAGGACACCCTCTTTGACCCGAAGGCCAGCATGTGTCCAGAAACAACGTTCAGAAGGCCCAAAGGGGCAAAGAAGATGGGTGAGTGCAACGGACGAAAGAACGCAGGGAGGCAGCGGGAAGACCCTGGGCTATAGAGGACATTGCCACGGAGGTCAGCAAACAGCGTATCAGTCGCTGAGGGGAACCAATGTGCTTTGTACACTCTCACCCACATCAGAAAAAGGGTTTTATTTTTTAAAAAGCAAAACACCTTCCTATAGAAAAACAACTTTGGTTTCTCTTTTATGAACTCACGCTTCCTTTCAAGTGAGCCCAGAGCAGGAGTTGCCCACAGTACGCTCTCTATGTACCAAGCTGTCAGATGCATCATGCTGACCCATTATTGACTAGAATACAGTGATCAGAACGCTCAGGTTCAGACTTGAACTGTTGATGATCCTTTAACTCGATAGCCACTTCTTATGACATAAATTAAACCTGCACGATCTAATGACAGTGGGTCATTTATCCCATTTACCCGTGCATCAGTCACGGTTTCACGCCTAATGGGAGACCTTGGGGCTGATGGCCGAGGCTGGCTATTGGGAAACCCTGTCATCAGCTGCAGCAGCTTTCAGAGCTGTGAGCTGTTATATGTGATAATGAGCCAGGTGTTTCTGGTGACTGGCTTAATTAGAGTTGGCACCTTAGGAAATGCCATTAACTCCTTAAGGGACTGTCACAGTAGGTCACTGGCCACAGGCATGGATGTGACATGCTGAAATAAATGACCAAGTCAGAAATGTTTAGGATATTTGTATCTTAAGACAAAATTTGAGAATGACTGGGCCAGATGAGGAACTTCTGGAGACAGTTCTTAAAGCCTTGGGGCCATTAGAAATGTCTCCTTCTGTTATCATAGTTGTGTTTTTGGTTTTTTTTTTTGGCTTATCAATGATAGGTGTTGAGTATCACAAGTACAATTGTACAGGAGCCCCACTGGTGTAGTGGGTTGCATACTGGGATTCCAAGCACAATGTCAGCAGTTCGAGCCCACCAGCTGCTCTGAGGAAGAAGGAGGAGACTCTATGCTCTCTTAAAGCTTTTTTCAATGTCAGAAACTGAAAGGGGTACTGCTACATGGTGCTATAGGCTCACTATGCATCAGAACTGACTTTTTCCAATTTACCAGACAGTGGTGCCTGTGGGCCCCGCCTTCTCCTGCGAATGGACCCGTTGTGCTTACACGTCATTTTATTTAGCGACCTTTGTGTGTACATAATAGTCATTCCTGAAGACCTCTTCTAATCTGTGCTTCAAATGACCTCAGCAAAGACAATACAGGGGCAGGGGGGAGGGGTGCCCTCAAAAAGTTAGTGAAAACCTCTATTATCTTTTCCTTCCCTCTTCCACAAATGTTTTGATCCCCCTTTGTTCTATCTGTTTGCTAGTTAAAGTGCCTACTTATGTGGCAAAAACGAAAAGAAACAAATACTTGGAATTTACTCAGCTTGGTTGGAGATGATAGGATTCTGGGTGAATCTTTAAAGAGAATTTGGGGAGTAATCATTCAGTTTTTAACTCACACCCAGAGAGAGTTATTAATATTTTATAGTAAGACTTATCATGTCTTATGTTGTACTATTGCAAACTTAAAATTATTCAAATTTAGATAAAATGCAACGATACTGTTTGTATATTGCCTGAGATTTCATCCAATGGCAAGAGAGTCCCAGAATTTTTTTGGAAACGGCTACCATTGCCAGCATCTTCTTAGACAATGAGGACGAGGGTGGAAAACGCCTGCTGCCTGCCTTTTCTGGACTTCAAGTGGGTGCGTGGGAGCTTCACTGAGTGCTGAAAGGTCTTTGGAAATGTGTGAAACTAAGTAGCAAGCAATAGACTTCACTCAACCAACCAGACTTCTTTAAATCACCAAATTTCTCTAAATGGCATTAAAGATGAGCATAGTCCAAGAAGTTCACACAGTCTTGTTTGGTTGTAGGTCTTGGCCAGCCTGCGGACTGTACGAAACAACTTTGCTGCATTAACTAATTTGCAAGATCGAGCACCCAGCAAGTAAGTTACCCTCCTCTTTTGTTTTTCCCCCTCCATCTTCCTCAACTTTTATATGGTGTTTTCTCAATCTGAGTGAATTTCGGGTAATAATCAGATCACCCTGAGTGGTGAGTGGTTATCTAGCTATTGAAACTGTCAGACAATCTCCTGTGAATTGTCTGTAGGTCCTTGGGAAAGGTGGTTCTGATATCAGAGATGAAACCATATGACAAATAAGTACAGCGATCCCATCTGTCAGTCACTTGCCATCCTCAGTCCTCTGCCCAGTTCATTCCACTCCGGGTAACCTCATCATTTTTACCTACTTCATAAATTGACCCTGGGTATACCACCTATTGAGAGAACGATGGAGACTTCTACTCCCGTGAAGAGTTACAATCTTGGAAACTCACCCTGTCCAGTAGTTGTCATCGACTGAGTGGCAGTGAGCTGAGCCTTCTTAGCAAGGCCTTGTGAGTGTGACCAATCATGGGATGAGACTGATATTCCACAGGGCAGAAAAGCTGCTCCAGCTCCAATGTGGTTTGGATTGGTGCTACCATCTCATGCAGGAGCCTGCTGGCACTGTGGGTTAGATATTGGGCTGCTCACATAAGGTTGGCTGTTCAAACCCACTGTTCATTTGCTCTATGGGAGAAAGACGAGGCTGTCTGCTTAGTTTCAAACACCTCCAATGGGGACACTGTCGATCAAAATTGATTGGACAACACACAGTGAGTGGCTGTCATCTTGTCAAGCCTGAAAGTCACCTCAACGCCATTCTTGTCATTCTGAGACACATTTCATAGCAAAGATCGGCACCTCTCCTGCTGTCACTCAGACCGGCAGCCTTCAGGGAGCATTTTGGTAAAATTGGATTTCTGTGATAACAGGCAACTTTGAAAGAGGTGATCAGAAAGGTGAAAGGTGAGATGGGGCATGATTCTCATTTGGCGGCTATGAGGAAAGGTGAAAATATTAAAAGCGAGAATCCATTTTTGAAGATGGAATGGACATTTGATCAGTTGTTATGAAAATAACTATTTGGAAATTTTATTTTTTGTAATAAATTCATATCATTAAAATACAGTCATTACAGACTCTCCAGAGGGCGGGGATCTTTAAATCAATACAAGAGAACAGTGACGGAAATGTCTTTGGAATCACAATTTGCTCTGCTGATCAAAGGGGCTCTGGGGACACAGTGGCCTATGTCGGGGTGTGGCAATCACAAGGTCCGTGGTTTAGATCCACCAGGCCCACAGGGGAGAGAGAGAAGGCCGCCTGCACCCACAGAGCTTCCAAGTCTCTGAACTCAAAAGGGGCCTGTCCTATCGGGTCAACGTGTGGAGGTTGAATTGGTGGCAGCGGGTTTCATTTTGTGCGTTTCCAAAGCATATACAATCTTATGACAGTTACCAGTTCTGAAAGAAATCCAAACCTCTGACCTTTCTATTTCCCAATAATATCCTGGACCGCCAGAATGTAGTTTCCATAATTACAAAGCACTCGGCAAGTCCATCCTGGGAGAGAACACATGTTTATAAATCAGTGTACTTGCTACACCGTAATGAACTGGGGCGGGACTTAGAAGCATCAGCTGATTGTCATGTGGGCCACTTGATGGATTTTTACAGTCCTTCCCCCTCAACCTAAGCCTTTTCTCTAGTATTTTCCCCTTCCTCAAACAATGGGCCTCAACTTCGATGTAACTTTTTCTAGGGTAACCTCCCCAACGTACCTATTCCCACAAGGCCCACACTGGTAATGCAGCCTTCTTCTGCAGTGTGGCCCCATCCAGTACTCAACCCCTCTCACAGCTCCTTGCGCTCTCTGCTTGTCTGGATGCTCCTTAAGAAAGACCCTGTGGAGGACATGGATCCTCTGTTTGGGCGATGGAAAATCCAAGAATGGTTAATGATGCTGTTTGGACAGCATGTGGAATGCCATCCAGATCAGTGAGCGGTATATGTGAAGATCGAAGCCGTGTCAAATGTTTGTTAACTGCATATTTATCCTGGTACACTTGCATATCTGTGTGTGATATGTGAAAGTCATGTCTTAAGTGAGTAGAGATTATATCTTGTCCACATTTGTGTTTCTGATAATGAGCGTAACCACTAGCATCGCCATTACTTTGTGAATGCCTGTTGGTTGAAAGGGTGAGTAGTGACCCGGCCTATGAAACCCAGGCTGCGATGCCAGGTTGCCCTTCCTTACCTCCCATGTGTTCTAGCTGCATGGCTGTACTGACATCAATGGCCACTTGGGGATGGGAGCGCTTGGTAGGACATAGGGTCACTCACAGTGCCTCCCGCCCCCCTCTGGAAAGTCTGAGACCTACAAGAGGAAGGACATTTCTGATTTTCATTTCCAATTTCAGTCTCAAATTTCATCCAGGACATTGGAGTTGTATCTTTAAAAGGTATTCAGGATACCTTCTGTGTCCTTCATTGGGGGGGGGGGGGGGGCTTGGACACTAGCAGCTGGGCCCTGTGGTCGGGAAAGAGTGGGTCAAATAAGGGTGAGGATGTCACACATCACACTGCCCCTCTCTCACCAAGAGATCCTGGGAAAGACCACAGTGTTCGACTGAGTCTCAGGGAGAAAGTTGGGGACAGTGGAAATGCAGCCCTGATGGGAGCTTGTGGGGCACAAACAGCTAAAGCACCCAGCCACTCCATGAAAGGCTGGGGGGCTGAGTGCACCCAGAGGCCTGGAAAGACAGGCGTGGCCATCCGCTTCTGAAGAGCCCAGAGCCCTGAAAGCCCTCTCAAGCAGCTCACTCTGCTCCAGGGTGGGCGAAGAGGGGGTCCTCTGTGAGGCAGAATCACCTTTATGGCAACTAGCTTTCAATCAGTATGAACTTGCTCTTGCTTCATGTCCTGTGACATTCAGCTTATTTACCTCAAGAAACCGTCACCTCGTAGCGCAAAGGGCCCCTTGGCACTCGACTGACTAGCCTGAGAGAAGTCGGCATTGTCATTCTCTAGCTTAAACATCATCCTTTAATTGAAGATGGTCTGTCTGAAATGACTCACTCAGACTCAAAGTCACTGCCACGGAGTCAGTTCTGAGTCACAGCAAGCCTAGAGGACAGGGTAGAACTGCCTCTGTGGGTTCACCGGATTGTAGCTCTTTACCATGGAAGAAAGCCTCATCTTTCTCCACAGGAGCACCTGGTGGTTTTGAACTGCTGACCTTGGGGTTAGCAGCCCAACACGTAACTACTGTGCCACCAGGGCTCCTATGAAATGACTCCCAGAGTATGCAGATCTTCAGTCAGCACATACTCATTGCTCTGTGTTTTTCTCTCTTTGTCAGAAGATCACCCATGTGCAACCAACCATCTATCAACAAAGCCACCATAACAGGTAAGGTCCGCTGGCACGTTCTTCTCCTCCTGTCTACGGGGAAAACGTACCTTCTGTGGGTCAACATAATCCTAGCACCGGTTTTCTACCGCGATTATGTTTCTTAATGATTCTTTCCTCTCTGAACTATCATTTCTTGGATTCATCTCACAGGTTGTGCATTTACACTGTTCCTTGGGAAATCTGTATGGTCGTTTTGCTTCTCTTTTTTTGGTCACCGCGTGCCCTTGTGCTCGTGCTGGGTATGGCTCTTGGCATGTGTGTTGTGAAAAATATTATTGCCTTCAAAATGCTGCAGCATGTGGGTTCAAAGGTAACATGATGAGTCCGGGGCCGGTAGATGTGTCGTAGATGTAATGCACATGGAAGCATGAATAAGAGGATATCTTCTTGGACAGTCAAGATACCAGTGGTGCAGAGGGAAGAAGCTACTGCTGTGAGCCTGTTGGGACCCAGACATCTGAGAATAAATGTATTGGGGAAAGCAGAGAAGAAGTTATATAATGCAGGGGGAAAAGTCACTGAGTGTGAAAGAAAAGGTCCCACAGATGTTTGCCAAGGAGAAATAAAGAAAGGGTGAGGGAGCTAAAGGTCAGAGAAATAAAATTACCCAGGTTCCTACGTGTCTGTCTGAGATAAGAGATTTGACCTCAACTGAACCAAACATGGAAGGAATGATCTCATTCTGAACCTGAAATCAAATCGAACGTACTTAACTCCTGTCTTGAAACCCCAGTTGAATCATTAAAATAATTGCCTGGCAAAGAAAAACCTATGTTTTCTAAAATTATTTCCAGGAGAAAATGAACATATTCTCCAAATGAGCCCAAGAGTTCATTTGGTTCGTCTTCCTTCAAATTCATTCAACGTGTAATAAGCTGACGTGCTTCTCCTTCAATTATTAGTAATTACACCTGACCCAAAACTTCTGTCCATTGAGTCCACTCAGCATTTTTCAACCAGTCTTGTCTACGGTTGGCCACCGCATCACCGTGGAATATGGGATAGTTGGCAATGTTGCCTATTTCTTCCCGAGTGTCTGTTGAAAAGTGCCCCTGTTTCGATGACTACTCAATTATTGATGCTCTTTTCCACGATTCCCTTTTAAGATCTTGTTGGCAATGATTTCCAGTTCCCATTTCCCAGCGGTTTAGTGCGGCTCAATGGTTTTACCATTTGCCATTGATCAAGAGAGGAACAATAATGGAAATCCCTGTATATTAAACATCAGCCACACACATACCAGAAAAATCCAAGTCGCATGTAAATGTGCCCACATTGAGACAGGGATCTTTCTGCTCACTTGCCTGGACATATCAGAGGAGGAAGAGGCCTGCTTTTGCCAGCACCGACCTGGTGTTGCTATGCCCGTGATGACCACACCTACCCTGCCCTGGTATAACGTAGGATCCCTCTGAAGAGGGGGCCTCTCCCCTCCCATTTTTGCAGTAAGTAACCTGGTGGTCTAGTGATTTACATGTTGAGCTGCTAACCTTAAGGTCAGTTGTTCGAAACTACCAGCTGCTCTATGGGAGAAAAAGAGGCTTTCTACTCCTGTAAAGAGTTATCGTCTCAGAAACCCACGGGAGAAGTTCTACCCTGTCCTCTAGGGTCACTGTGAGTCAATCGACTCCAAAGCCGTGGGTTTG
>NW_022111373.1:93697009-93728480 GCF_000313985.2 Echinops telfairi
GGTGGTGGTGGTGGTGGTGGTGGTGGTGGTGTCTGTGTGAGTGCTCTCTGCCCAGCAGTCAGCTACTCAAGTCCGTCTTCCAAGTTCATTCCCCTGTTATTTGCTGTTTCTCTTCATTGCTGTTGAGTCTGTTTTTTACCCAAAGTGACCCTGAATGACAGAGTAGAACCATCCCATAAGATTTTCTTGGCAGGAGCTCTAGTGGCACAGTGGGTGAAGTTGTTGGCCAGTGATTCAAATCCATCAGCTGTTCCACTGTAGAAAGATGAGTGTGTTTGCCTCCATGAAGATTTTTTGTCTTAGAGACCCTATGGATCAGCTCTACTCAGTCCTGTAGGGCCACTGTGAGTCTTTAAGCACCACCGAATGAAACACTGCCTGGTCCTGCCCCACCCATCCTCACAATTGTCCCCATGCTGGAGTCCGTCGATACAGCCGTGTCCATCCATCTCCTGAGGGCCTCCTCTCCTTTGCTGCCCCTTTGCTCTACCAAGCAGGATGTCCTTCTCCAGGGACTGGTCTCACCTGACAACATGTAAGCTGAACTCTTGTCATCCTTGCCTCTAAGGAGCACTCTGGCCATACTTCTTCCAAGACAGATGGGTTTGTCTTTTCCATGGTCCTTGGTTCTTTCAGCATTCTTCCCCAGCACCAGAGTTCAATGCCTTGGTGCCCTACGATGGACAGCACAGGGCAGAAAGATGAAACAAAGGAAGGTAAAATGGGAGGGGGGAAAGCTATAGGTTCATTGGTCGATTGCGGTCAGAGTAAACCAGCCTCTAACAACTGCAGGATCCATAGGCACAATTGTACAGCTATAATATATAAAGAAGTAAAGTCATAGAAGATAGGAGAAATGCAAGAGAAAGCAAAATAAAGAAGTCAGGCACAATCCATAGTAGCATCCTCACCTCCATTCAGCCATGATCTCAGCAGCCAGGTCTGCACAGAGAGGAGGAGGAGGACGAAGTATATTTCCAATCACAGCTTATATATACTTAGGGGCATGCAAGCCCCTCTGATTCCAGGTAACCACATCATAACAGGAAGGGCTGTACAATAGGCATACACACGACAGGAAGGGGATGAGCTAGGGGTGTACACGCACTAGGAAGGGGAGGGGTTAGCGGTACACATGTGACAAGATGGGCAGACCCTACATCAAGATGGCAGCCTAACCTTGGTCCTCCTTGAGTTGGCATCACCACATCTCTAGACTCTCCTTCAGGAAAACAATGCACTACCCTTATCAGAAGGGAGTGGGCCCTACTTAGGGTGGGACAAGCAGTTGACCTCTGATGCACTAGCAAGCAGAGCCCTAGGCTGGGCATATATTATGGGGGCTGGGGGCGTACGGGAGGTGGCAGGGTAATCTGGGGAAAAACCTTTTGTATCCCACGCATTGCTATGGGTCTTGTGTTGGCCTTCTAGCTTAGGGGGCTTGTCTTCTACCTGAAACCTGTCTGCCGTGAGTGACCGACCTGGTATTGGAGTACTCAGCGGTGTAGCCTCGAGCGTTGCAGCAACATCTAAGTCAAAGCAATGAGACCTACTGCCAACCAGGTGGTGACCAAGATGATAAACCCAAAGCCAAAGTAGCGGCTGTCAAGTCGATTCCGCCTCCTGGCAACCTCGGTGTGCTTCCAAGGAGAACTGTACCCAATACGATTGTCAGAGGTTTGATTTCTCTTTGGCAGGAGATCTCCTGGCTCTTGTTGCTGGGTACCATAGAGGAGGCTCGACAGAAGGCAACATTGCCCAGTCCTGTGCCAGCCACACAATTGTTCCTATGCCTGAGCCCATTGTTGCAATCTCCCTGAGGACCGCCTTCTTTTTAACTGCCCCTCTGCCTTACTGAGCATGATGTCCCCCGCCAGGGCCTGGTCTCTCCTGACAACCTGTCCACCGTATGGAGGATGAAGTTTTGCCATCCTCGCCTCTAGAAGGAGCCCTCTGGCCATGCTTCTTCCAAGGCAGTTCTCTGGGTATTTGGGATCGATCCAACCTCTCAGCTTTTGTCTTAGTAGCCCAGCTTAATGGGGTGCAACACCCAAGTATGGCCATCAGTAAGAATACCCTCCCCCCAACTGTGTGTGGATTCCATATTTGTGGATTAATCTACTTACTAAAGTGTGTTTATCTCAAAATCCATACTCGTGGGGTCCTCGGGATCATTTCCAGCATGCACAAGCAGCTCTCAAAAAGTTCTTGGAAAAATGGAATTGCAAGATAATGGATTTTTTGCCCATGAACTTCTTGAATCCCTCTCATATAGAGAGAGATTTTACTGTAAGGAAATTTCTCTTTGTGGTTGTGGAGGTTGTAACGTCCCAAGCCCATGGGTTGGGCTTCAGGCAGGATACTCTTGAGTCTTAGCTCACTGAAGGAAAACAATTGATTTCTCTTACATTTTTTTAAATAAACCAATTGTTTGATTCTTTAAAAATAAGAATCTAATGCTTCTTCCCCCCTCCCCTCCCACTATCATAATCCCAATTCTACCTTACAAATCTGGCTAGACCAGCGCATGTACACGGGTACAGATAAGAGCTGGAAACACAGGGAATCCAGGACAGATGAACCCCTCAGGATAAATAAGGAGAGTAGAGATACTGGGAGGGTGGAGGGAAGGTGGGGGAGAAAGGGGGAACCAATCACAATGATCTACATATAACCCCCTCGCTCTGGGACAGACAACAGAAAAGTGGGTGGAGACATCGGACACTGTAAGATTTGAAAAAATAATAATAATTTATAGATTATCAAGGGTTCGTGAGAGAGGGAAGGTGAGGGGGCTTGGGAATGAGGCGCTGATACCAAGGGCTCAAGTAGAAAGAAAATGTTTTTAAAATGATGATGCAACAAATGTACAAATATGCTCGACACAATGGATGGATAGATGGATTGTGATAAGAGCTGTACGAACCCCCAATAAAATGATTTTAAGAAAATAAGAATCAATCAGCACAGTAAAGCAGAGTGGTGATGAAACCCACATTGGCAGGTCAGGACAGGGCTTTTTTAGGAATCCCCCATGACTTAGACTAAGGCTCACCTGCGTATGTCATTAGCACCCGACCGAAACAGTATTGAACATGAGAGGGCAGCAGAGAGTCAGAGACGGCACACCCACACTTTCATCCAGCTCTTGATCTCACCTTCTCAGTAAAGTCAAGAGACTTGAAGAGCCCCCGTGGTAGTATCCTGGGTACTTGTTGGGCTGCTGAACCACAAGGTCGGCAGTTTGAAGCCACCAACTACTCCACAGGAGAAAAGTAAATAAATAAACAACAGGGCTTTCTGCTCCCGTAAGATTTACAATTTTGAAAGTGCCGAGGCAGTTGTTCTGCCCTGTCCTAGCGGGTTGCTAGGAGCCAGAATTGATTCAATGGCCGTTTTTTGGTATGTTTCTGAGGCACAATTCATCCATTTGAGCATTTTCTTTTCAAGCAATGTTAAATCAAGACTAATGCTCTACAGCTCCGCCAGGAACCCTGGTGACGTCCTGCATCTTGTCATTTGTTAGTATTCCTCCAAATTCTCAAGCTCCCTGCCTTTCTGTTTCATCACCCTCAAATTAGAGGATTTTCGTAAAAGACTTGGCGTCTTTCTCATCTATGTGAGAAAACAGACCTGGTCAGAGAACATGAATGGTGTGGCGGAACGTGAAATAATAGGAGGTCCTTTTCCTGAGCCTGTCCCCCACTGTACCCCATATACCACCTCCATCAACTAGCCATCGCACACACCCGAAGTACTTTTCTTTGGGGAAAGAAAGAGACGGATTGACGTGTGTTGATTTTTGAGCAGGAGCGGCCACCTTGGTCCGCGGGCTGTGGCTTTCTTTTGTTCTGTTTGCACATGGCCTTTACAAGAGAACGTGTCTTGTCCTGAGTGTCTGGTATCCTACAGGGCTGCTGTTGATATTGTCAGGTGACATCGCGCCAGTCTCGGCCCCATAGCGTCCCTGCGCACCACAGAGGGAACTGCCCCTCACAACCTCCCCGAGCCAGAGCCGCTGGGTGAATCCCTTTGGTTTAAGACCCGCCTCTTCTTCACGGCCCCTCCGCTTACCAAGCATGAGGCCCTTTTCCAGGGACTGGCCTCTCCTGACCACATGCCCAAAGTCTGTGACAGCGGTTTCATTACATCTCAGAGACCCTCCGAGAAAGAGAATAAGCGCTTTCCACTTCAGAAAATACACCTTCTATTCCAGCAAGTCAGTACAATTCCCTACATAACCCGTAGAGGGAGACACATGGCAACAACAGGCATAGAACAACATGAACATAGAACCAGTTTGAAACGTGTTCTGCTCTCCCTTCTTTTTTAAAAAACCCTGACTATACATGATTCCTTCGAAACAGAATAGTGTTTTCTAAATAGGGTTTATTTATTTTGGTAAGTCAGGGAATAAAACCTAAATTAATCTTCTATATTGTCGAGTAAGAAACTTAATCTTGGATATTTATTGCTCCTCTAAAGCATACAGCAATTCATAAGCTCTATTAAAAAATTGTAGATATTTATTTGAAACAATTAGTTGTGAGCATCTGGGTTACTTTAACACTTGAGCTTATTCAAAGAAAGGCCGGGAGCATCTCTTCTATGGTGACAATATAGATATTCAGCCATTGTAGTGTGTGCATACGTATGTACCTGTGGGTAAGTGTGCTAAAAACAAGCAACTTTTTAATGGGATAGGATAAGATATATTATGTACACACATATTGTGTGCATGTATATCATGTAGAGGCTTTCAAATATATACAAGTTCAAAGAAAAGTTATGTTATCTTTCTATATAAATTTTTTACAATGTTTTTAAGTCCCCTGGGGGGGCTGTAAATATGACATAATGGGAGTAAGAGTCCTGTACACAGAGAAGGCTTCTAAATTCTTTCAAAAAGAAACTCTGTGAGTGAACTCTGAGATATCAGGATCTGCTGTGTCAGAATGTGCTCAAAAGGTCAGACATCACGCCATCCCTACTCTGTGCCTCAATCAATACAAGCTTCACCATCTGGTTCCTTTCATTCGGGTTTTTGGTTGGGGATTTTTTTTCCTTTTCGTAGGACAAAGATTATGTCAACACTAATAATTTCTGAGAGTAAGTGCATCGTAAGCTTTTTTCAGGAGTGTGTTTGAAACATGCTCATTATTGAATAGATTTAAAATATTAACATAGTCTACATGTGTGGTTTTACATTAACTTGCTTAAAGTTTTTTGCTAGTTTTACTTTTATACATAATGTATCTAGTTGTGAAGAGTTCTAAATTTTTTAAGCGGAGGAACTTTACATTTTCAAAAGTCTCTACATAAAGAAAGACTTAGGAGGAAATGTTGAACTATATGTTTTGCATAGAGACAAGGATGGAGTATGGAAGCTTATGTGTTCGACTTATGATCGTTTAGAGGGCGACAGTCTGTTTCTTTCTGATAACCTAACTCATTCTGCCTTCTCATACTTTTATTTAGCTAGAGTGCTAGTTATTTAATATATGAAAAGACAAGCTTTGACATGATCTTTTAACATCGTTTTATCGACATATAATTCATGTACCAGACAATTCAATGGCTAACTATATTAAAAGGGGTTGAGTAAACCTCACCACAATCAATTTTAGAACATTTCCTGCTTTCTTGTACTTATTATTATTAGCTCCCCATTAAACGTCCACCCCCACCCCCGCCAGGAGTCCTGGTGGCATAGTGGTTACACAATGATCTTCTAACTGTAAGGTCAGCAGTTTGAAACCACCAGCTCTTCTGAGTAAGAAAAATGGAACTTTTTACTCCCATAAAGAGCTAGAGTCTCAGAAATTCACAGTGGGAGTTCTACCCTGTCCTGTAGTGTCTCTGTGCGTCAGCCTGTACTTGATGGCAATGAACATGGTTTTCTGACTCTGGTTATCTGCCCCAAACCTCCTCTGCCACAGCCCTAAGGAACTATCCAGTGATTGTCTCTTCGGATTTACCTACCCTGGATCTCATATAAAGAAAATCATACCATAACAAAACAAACAACAGCATCAAAATAAAACACAGAAAAATCTCAATCCAAGAGAAAGCAGAAGATAATAGAAACTAAGACAAATTGAAAATGTGCCAAAGGGAAAGCAAAAGACAGTGTGTTAAATCTTAACCAAACTATATCTGCAAGAATTCACTTTCCAATCCACTCTAGTTGAGTCAAAACTTTCACATCCCTTGATCAATGGTCCAAGAGAATTCAATGGAGGTTAAATCTACATGGTGACTCGGAATCTGGGGCTTTCACTGTCATCCATAGCCTCTGTAAAACAGGTGTTCAGGTTTTAAGCTGTAATACAATCCCCCACTCTGATCGTGGATTTCATTTATTTATAATCCTTAGATCACACAGGCTTCTGTGAGAACTTAACTGACCCATCACTTAGATGGCTTCGTATTTTAAGACAAGCCTTTAAGATCCAGACGCTATTCTTTCTGATAGCCAGACACACCATCAATTTTTTTCATCACACTTTGCTATAGCGTCATACATTCATTGATCACTCCGTGAGAGAAAGTATTGAGCAGGGCCACAGTCACAATGACTTTTTGACCAAGAATGGATTCAAGTTATACTTGATTTTATAAACAGTGAAAAAGTGATATTCCATAACCATAGGGGGAAAGTAATTAAATTTTGTGCCTCAGATCAGAACAGGATCCCTGGCAGTGCAGTTGGGGAGCAATGGGCTGCCAGAGAAACGTAAGTTCGCCAGTGTGGACTCACCCACCATTCATGCAGAGGGGAAAGATGAGTCTCTGTTTCTGTAACGGTGACAGCTTGGGAAGCCCTATGGAGCAGTTCACCTCTATCCTATGGAGTCTCTATGAGTCAGAATTAACTTGACGGCAGTGGGTTTTTGTTGTGTGAAAATCTATTCTGGGTACTTTGTTATAACTGTCACTGAGGTAATTAAACGAGGCTGCGTATTCATTTAGTCAGTCAGCAAGCAGACTGGCATGAGTCCGACTTGACAGGCTGGAAAGCCAGCTTCCCTACTGCTGGCTGCCTTGTCTTTGTCTGTAGATGGAATTCTCCCAGGTTTCCTTTCTGTCTCCGTAAGTTCTAAGTCAGTCCTCAGTATTGGGCGTGGTGCTCAGAATGTATTCAACAAATGTTAGCTTCATTATTGCTGTGATATTTCAGTAGTATTAATTTTCTTATACCTGGCAATCAATAAGGTGAGTAAAATATGACTGTTACCCTCAAGGAATTCACAGTCTAGGGGGAAAGAAATCATCAATAGTTAAAGATATGCTTAGTGCCATGCAAGAAATAGTCTCTATCTATCTGTCTGTCTATCTATCTATCTATCTATCTATCTATCTATCTATCTATCTATCCATCTATCTATCATCTATCTGTTAGTTTATTGTGCCAACCTGGCCGATAAACATATGTGGGGTTAATTGAAGGGCAGAGGGATAAATGGCTCGGTGAGCCTCGCCTTTCTAGTTCTTGGGTCTCTTGCTTTGTAATGGTTGGACCAGGGTTCAGCTGCCTTAGCCAGTTCCCCGCTTCCTACAAGACATCCCTGAGGAGAAGCCACATGGACCTACCCTGATGCAGCCCTGGGTGCTGGGACAGCCATGTGGAGACCCCTACCAGTGCTGAGATGCTTACACACTCACTGACTTGGCTTTCCTCCTGCAGTCGGCATCATTGTGTCTGTTTTGTGAGATGGAGGAGGACTTTGTGGACTGGTGTTGGACACCTGGGTTAATGGGGTAATGTTGGACTTGTGGGCTTGGGAAGCACTAGGTTGGGATGTTTTCTTTGTGTACACTTAACCTTTATATAAAGCTCTCTCTTATACATGAGTTTCTGTGGATTTGTTTCTCTAAAGTGCCCAGACTAACACAATATATATATTTAAAGGAATGGGGCAAGTGATCCACCTGAAAGAAAAAAGGGAAAATCTCATAAATTGAGGAATATAGTCCTTTTCATGGTTTAGGGGCAGACCTATCACCTTATCACCTGAAAACCAGCAAGATTTATAAACACTCACTGCTATCAAGCTGATGCCAGTTCACAGTGACCCTACAGGGCAGTATAGAACTGCCCCTTTGAGTTTCTGAGACTGTAACTGTTTTCAGGAGTAGAAGGCCCGGCTGGTGGATCCCAACTGCTGACCTCGGGGATCATAGCCCAGTGCATAACCACTATACCACCAGGACTCTCATTTCAAATGATAGTTTCCCTCAGACTGGGCAGCATTCTGTCATTTGATGATTGAGCCTATGACAATCTTGTTCTTTTATTCTCCAAGTGATCTGAAAAGCTACCATGTAAATTGATATTTGCTAGTTGCTAGTTGCTGTCAAGGACTGAATTGTGTCCCCAGGCCCCTCCCCAACCCCGATTGTCCATACTATGTGTCAACTAGGCTGGGCCATGATTCTCAGTGGTTTGGCACTTGTGTAATGATGTAATCTGATCATCCCTCATGATAGGATCTGCTATCGCCACGCAGATCCCTTGTAAGGGGATGAAGGTGGGATACAACATCCTTACTCAGTTGCCTGCAGTCAACTCCAGCCCATGGTGACCGTGTTTCTAACCATAAATGGACGCATTGCTGGTGCTAGCCCATCCTCATGACAGTTGTTACAGTTGAGCCACTTTGTGCGTCTGTTGGATCAGCCACCTCACTGTGCGTTTCCCTCATTTTCACAAATGCTTTATTTTATCAAACACATCTCTTCCTCTAGGGACTGTGCTTTTCTAATGACATGATCAGAGTGAGGGAGTCAGAGTCTTGCCATCTTTGCTTCTAAGGAGTATTTTTTTACCCCCTAAACTGGATTGGTTTGTTCTTATAGCAGTCCAAGACATATTCAGAACCCTTCACTTTTACACAGAGGATCTAAACTTCATCAGTCTACCCTTATCAATATTCCTTACTTACCACCCTTGAGTTCAGAAAGGTCTATATTTTCTAAACCTGCTGGTCAACAATAACCCTAAAGGGCACCTTTGAAGAAACACATTTAAACCTGCTCCCAGGTTTAATTGACCAAATCTTGCAAATAATGAAATAACTGAATGCTGTTGGTTACAGTCAATGCTACTGTCTCCAGTGTTGACCTTGGTTGTTGGCAATTTGTTAGAAACTTGCTGTCTTTCTAGAAAATGTGTATAGTGAGACCCACACCTCCATGTAACAAACAACACAATCCAGGATACAGAAGAGAATATGTGCAGGGTGTTCTGTGATGGCTGAGAGGAAAGACAAGGTGATGATATGATCTGCTGTCCTCGTCAACAGGGTCATCATCAGGCTCGTCATTGTTATTATCGTTTTAAATGTAAACAATATTTTAATTGGACCAACTTGGTCTCCTCCTAGAGGAAAATGAACCATTATGTCCGTGTTTGTGTTTGGGAGTAGGAGTCGGTTTGGGAAACACGATGTTTAGTAACTGTCGTCTTTTTGTCCTCTGGGACACAGAATCAAGCTCTGATAGAAAGAAAGAGAGAGAGAAGAACAAAAGCTGCCTTCTCAATCCACTCTCTTTGTACACAAAGTGCTGCCCACCCATGTGAGCCTTAAAAATATTCTAGACATACCCCAAATACAATGACTTAAGTGGGGCAAACTATTTAAAATTCCTTCGAGGCTAATTTTCCAAATTGTACTGATGAACTGTAACACTGAGTTAGTTGACGCTGAATGACGGGAACTTCCCTCTCAGCTTCCTATCCTGCACTGCCTACGAAGTGCTATGGGAAAAATCCGTTGAATGCATTAGTAATCTGAATAGTAATTAAAGTGAGCACACACTCCTTCTGCGTCCTACATACCATTCCTTCCTAAGCCACTGCGTTACACACTTTCCCATTCCTGCTTTCTACGTCCAGAGCTGGGCAAGAAAAGTGAAGTGATTTCATTGAAATCTGGAGCTAACAAACGATGACAACGTCGATGGACTCAACGGCAGAGTGCCCGGGTTCCCTTCAAGTTTTACAAGCTCACCCAGGCTGCAGCCATTTTCACCTCTCCCCAAACTTATTTCCTGGGGATTTCTTTCTTGCTTTCCCGCTTTCTTTCTCACATGCCCTCTTTCTTTCCCCGCCTTCCCTTCTGCCTTTCTTTCCTTCCTTTCTCCTCCAAGAAGAGAAACCAGACCATGGACCTCCACTGTCTGTCACTGAATATATGCATAAGTAGGATGAGGAAAGGAATGAGATAAAGTGTGGACACATGAAGCCCTTTGGGAGCCCATAAGGCGTCCGTTCTATAAACCAACGGAAAGGCTCCTTCCGGCCTGTGACGTAGAATTCCTCAAGCATTCTTCAATTCTCCCAGAGCTTTCCCTGGCTTCTCTCAAGTGCAATGTCACCGCAGTGGCCAGAGCTTGAGCATCCTGAAGAAAAGGCCGCATTGCTTCAGTGGGAATTGGGACAGGTGGATGGTTCAGGAGATGTGGGGGTGGGAGCCGTCTTGATCCTCAAACTCACCTTGCTTTTGTTGTTATTTGTAGTCCCTAAAGATAACAGACTTAAACAAGTGGTGACATCATCTTGTCTTTGTGTTGAGGCCTGAGACATGGCTGTTG
Source organism: Echinops telfairi (assembly GCF_000313985.2). Taxonomy (NCBI): domain Eukaryota; kingdom Metazoa; phylum Chordata; class Mammalia; order Afrosoricida; family Tenrecidae; genus Echinops; species Echinops telfairi. The sequence continues at coordinate 93,707,606 of NW_022111373.1, forward strand.
TTGAGCACCATCCAATTGGTTCTTCCTCAGAATGCCCCTGTTGATGTATACCAGACTGAAACACTACCTGGCCCCATGCCATCCTCACAATTGTCATGTTCAAGTCCACTGTTACAGACACCGGGTCAATTCTAGCTCCAAGGTGATCTTCCTCTTATTCACTGACCTTCTGCTTTATACGATGTCTTTTTTCTGGGACTGATCCCTGCTGAAGGGGCCCTGGTGACCCTTCTTAGTGCTGGGTTGGGTTGCTGATCACATGATCAGCGGTTTGAACCTATCAGCCATTCCTCAGGAGAAGGAGGAGGCTTTCTGGAAAGATCTAAAGCTTCAGAAAACAGAAGAAGCAGTTCTACTCTGCCCTAAAATGTGACTGTCGGTCAGAATGGATTCAATAGCGGTTTTAGTTTTTTTGACCCCCCTCCTGAGAATATGTCCAAGATACGTGAAAGAAAGCCTGGCCATCCTTGCTCTAAGGAGTGCTCTGACTGTGCATCTACCCAGACAAATCAGTTTGTTCTTCTGGCAGCCCGTGGGACTTCCCATAGTCTTTGTCAGCCACATAATCCAAATGCTTCAATTCTTCAGTCTTCCTTATTCGTTGTCCAACTTTCACTTGAATATAAGGCAAGGGAAGATCCCATGGCTTGGATCAGGCATAACTTAGTCCTCAAAATGACATCTTTGCTTGTGAACACTTTAAGGAGATCTTTTGCAGTGGATTGCCAGCACAGTACCTTGTTTGATTTCTTGACTGCGGCTTCTATGAGAGTTGTTTGCGAATCAAAGTAAAACAAAGTTCTTGACAGTATCAATATTTCCCCTGTGGCCCAAAATGTTGCTGCTTGGTCCAGTTGTGAGCTCTCTATATCCATTAGCATCCTCTTGGACACCCATTTTCGGCATGAAATTCCCAGACTCTCTATGTCCTCAAGGTGCTTTTTCTGATGTAACTGTCTAAATACAGTGCTTTTTAGTATTTCTGAAAGCTAGTTTAAAAAACCCTGAGGGTTCAGTGTTTAAAAACTGAAGGTCCATGTTTCAAATGTACTCACTGTGCGGCAGGTGAAAGAAGTAGTGTGCTGCTTCCATAATGATCGGCAGCCTTTGGACAATTCTCCTCATCCTCTGGGGTTCCTATGAATCAGAACCGACTCCACCACCAAGAGTTTATTTGGTTTAAAGGCCATTTTCTTCAGCCATCTCTCTTCTGTGTACTTCTTTTTCATCGTGGTTGGCATGCCGAGATTACAAACTGGAAGTACTTCAAATCCATTACATTCTGTGTGCCTGGTTAATGAAAGGGAAGGGCGGTAAGTTTACAGCCTTCCTTTCTCTGGATTTATTTCTGATATTTACGTATTATACAGTGAGTTCCTCACAGGAGAATCCCATCCTTGTATATCTTCCAGGGTTTGTTCTTTCGTCCATGCCAGGCCTGTATGTGAAAGACTGGGTGAGCCTCTGAGGATCCAATGCGACATAAAAGACCTCCTCTGAACTTTAGGGCCAATACCCAGAGGCGCATGGAATTAAAACAGAAGCTCTGTGTTGCACAAATACACATCAGAGAGGTTTCAAGTGTGTAGCTTAAAAGTAAATGTAAATAAGGAAGGGGTGGAGGCAGAGAAGACGACCTAGAGACCTAGAAAGCTGCCGATAGTACGACTTAGCAGGTGGACTGGTAAGAGTCTAGGGAACCAATTCCAGACTTAGAGACAACTCCACTGGAAGAAGAAGAAGGCCGGATTCCTATCTGTTTCATAGAAAGGGCAGCATAGTCAGTTAGCCTATTATCTTGACACACAGCTATTTCTCGGTGAGGTTAATAAGTCATTACTGAGAATTGCCATGATGCAGCGTATGCTCATGGAGGATTCCATCCAGTTATTCCTAAAGCTGGCTGATCAAGTCCCTTTATAGAACAGTCTAGCAGCAATTATGCTTTCTGATCGCAAGGCAGAAATCAACTCCCTACCCTAAGCAAAATGGAAGCCAGTAGAAGACTCTTAGAAACATTCTCAATTCTCTGGGACTCAGGGAGGATTGTGCTTGCAGGAATGGAAGCATTTTCAGATGCTTGGGCTCCGACAACTCAAGGGAAAGACTCAGGGCAGGGATGATCTAAGGGGCATTCTCCCAACTGATTTCAGTATTTTCGTTATGCTGAGAGTCACAGCTAGACTATACAATAGTAGATAGTAAGTAGCAAAATAGTAGATATTAAGATCCTGGTTTAGGGGGACCTAGTCCTTCGGGTCCTATCCTAGCTCTACCACTTCTAGATATTCCTCTTTGAATAAACTAGGTAAGCTCCTAGGGCCGCAATCTTCTCCATTTTGAAGTGAGCATCATAATAGTAATTGCTGCACCGGGTGGTCGTGAAAACAATCTGAGATGAGATTTATGAAGCACAAGGTGTGGCAGACAGACCGAGCACTGTGTGCTAGTATTAGTACTATGCACAAGAGAAACCAAGTCAGTTCCTGGAAGACATTTTGGGTGCTGTGAGAAAAGAAAATTGAAGGTTCGGCGTCGAATATTGAACAGAAGGAGAAACGAGGACCAGCCGCAATGCCCTACTGACGTTGCTCCTGTCTTTCTCTGCTGCCTGAAATGTGCCATGTCTGAGATTTCGAGAGTGTGGGCTGTCACTTGCCCATTATGATTCCCTGAGATCTCGGTTCTTCTGAAGGCACAGACATTATTAGAGTGCCTAATTATTTGATCCACAGTCATGCATTGATGCTTCCTAGATGCCTACTTCTCTATAAGGGGCCATGATCCATGGCCTCTGTTTACATAATTACAAGTGCTTGAATCAAAGTGAAGCCTAATCTGCATTCCTATGATCTTTGTTTATAGGAATCTAAGTGGACTGCCACCCAATAAGTCACTCACTAATTAGGCTCACTTTAAAGGCTGTAGGATGGTACAAGATTGTTTGGGGTCCTTCTCAACTTTCTGAGAATAACATGGAAGAAGACCCCAGGAGGTGAATGAATTGAGTTTCGGAGTTGATCTGAAGGTCCACTGTCTGCACTTTAGACATAGGCATCTATACATCAAATGTTCTTTAGAACTAGCTTCCCTAGGGTTTGCCAAGCAAAAAGAATCAAAAGGAAAATTCAGGATGCCCGCAAAGAGACTTTAGTGGTGTAAGATGGAGTTAGATCTCTGAACATCAATGGCAGCTGGCCAGAGAAGACGCTGTCCATCTGGGTAGTCAGAGCCACTGGGAGGAACAGGGTCCAATTCCAGGCATGTGATTGTCACACAGCAGGGCCAGAACCAATCAGGTAGAACCTGACTGCTGCCGAAGTAGTCACTTTCCTGCTGAAAGACTATAGTGCTGATCTCTAACTAGAGGCTTCCACCTGACCAGCACACTCCCTCTCCACAGACTGGCCAAGAGCCTCAGAAGCCACCCAGCCTGTCGCAGGCCCTGGCTTCTGTCGCTAAATTTAACACCTCGGACCTGACCACTGCCTAGATTATCCACATCCTAAACATAGCCACTCACCTCACCCTTGTCCAGTCATGCCTTCCATATCATATCTTCAATGACAGGGAGCTTGTTTGTCCCCATGCCACATTACTCACAACAAAGTTTACCCACCCTTAGTAGGATAGTTTTTATCCCTTTTTTTTTCAGATTGGTATTTTTAAAAAATCTATACAGAATCAGTATGCTGGCTTTTGCCACTTATGACCCATTTTATTTGGAACAATTTTTTTGAGCCTCCGTTTCTTCATCTATAAAACAGGGATCATGAATCTATCTTTGAGGATTATTCTAAGGGTTCAAAGAAATGATCAAATATTGTGGTGGGATAGTGTTAGTCATTGGGCTGCTAACCACAAGGTCAGTAGTTCGAAACTACCAGCTGCTCCACAGGAGAAAGATGAGGCTTTCTACTCCCTTAAGGACCTACAGTCTCAGAAATGCACAGGGGCAGTCCTGTAGGGTTACTATGAGTCAGGAGCAACTTGATGGCAGTCAGTTTGGCTTTTGAAGAATTTAGTGGCTCGTGGGAACCAGAAAGAAATGCTGATTCTTGGGTAACCAGGTTTTTCTTGAGTGAACTCTGGCCCTGGCATCAGTGAGCGCTAGAGGCAGCTGAACAATCTCCGGAGTTGGAAGCTGAACATCAGAAAGAATAGCCAGCCGAATCTCCTTGGAGTCACTCTCCTTTACCCACGGTACTCTGTCGTCCGTGTTCAGAGGAAAGCCGACTACGCCAGCAAAAATGCCTGCCTGTTTCTATGGCTGGGCCTTCCCAACATGTTTAAATTTCTAATTGTGCACACAGACTTAGTCACTCTATTTTCATGTGCAAGCAATTAAGGCTTATTTAACAGCCTTCCCTCTGGGAGGGTTTTTCTCCATCTGCCTCAAACCAGATTCCTTAGGAACGTGCTTGATTTTGAAACAATATTCAAGTGCTGTACCTTCTGTTAGAATTCTCACTCAAGTACCATTTTCTTAGATGATATAAATGACAGGCACACACATGAAACTCAGCAGCTGGCCAAAAGAAAGAAGATACACCATCAAATTGGGGCAAAAAAACTCTATGATATATTATACATATACATACACGTATATACATATATAGACAGAGCCCAATAAAAACCATCATCTGATAAACTTTCGTTACATACATTTATATACATTTCACTCATAGCAAATATTGACTCTATGACACATTTGAAGTGCCAGATTGGGAATGCACCCCAGTCCCTACTGTGAGTCAGTCTTCTGCTCACATCTCTGCACGGGGAGAGGAGGAGTGGAAGGATCCAGAAAGAGAAGCACAGGTAAACGATTTGAACTGTGTTTCTTTTAAAGAAGCATAGTTCCAAGCCACAAGTTTAAAAAGTCACCTCTGAAGAACCCCCCGGATTTGTGTATCCATTGTCCATTTAAAAATCAACTCAATACTTAATAGTTCTCCCTCGCTACACAGCGAAGTGGACTTTTGGCCATATTAAGAGGGGTGGAAAAGAATGATCAGGTTCTAAAAACAAGAGGAAGACCTGCCAAGAGATGGGCTGACACAGGGGCTGCAACAATGGGCAAAACCATGGCAACAATTGTGGCGATGACCCAGGACAGGCGGCGTTTCTTTCCATCATACAGAGGGTCAGAACGGACTCGATAGCATAGGTGCTGGGGACCAGTAACTCTAGAAGTCAACAAACATTAAGAAAATTCATCACATTTCTTGGTGATTTTGACAAGTAATTATCACACTTCAGACACACAGCATGTAGAACCATTGCTAATCGTTGCCATTGTTTGGAGATTTGAAACAAACCACCATCCCAGTGGATGTGAGAAATCCCCACTTAGAAATGTGCTGGATACTTTTGTCCATCAGTTTCTTGAGGCTTTAATAAACTTTAGTAAACTGAATTGTTTTGGTATCACTGGATGAAAGGTTCTGTAAAAGTTCAAAGTCTTGTTGTTATTTGGGGCAGCCGCACCTGCACATCTAAAATGCCTTTGTGCAAAATGTAGAGTAACGAGCTTTCAAATCAGACTTCAAAGCAGAGTAGATTCAAACCCGTGACAGATCCCCTTAGGTGCTTCCCCACAGACAAAAAGAAAAGCTAAGTGAGTCACCCTCACCTGCCATTTGGTCTCTGCATGTGTAAGTACCAAATGTCACCTCTAAGAAGAGTGGGGCGGGGCAATGGTACTGCCAATCTGTTGGCAACTCAAAATAAGACACAGAACATCCTCTGGAAGATGCAGCAGCGAAGAGATCTTACGTTTGTCTTACCTAAGTGAATGACTATGTAGACTGTGAAGAGTGAGTGAGTGAGTGAATGCATGGAAAGACCACGCTTTTACTAAAAAGGCATGCTTATGAAGAGGCTGCTATTTTTAAAGACCACCACCTGTCTGTCCGTGTGTCATATGGTGGCGCTCACTCTGTGCTGTGATGTTGGCAGTTGTGACACTTGTCTTTCAAATACCAGCAGGGTCACTGATGGTAGACAGGTTTCAGCAGATCCTCCAGACTAAGACTCCAAAGAAAGGTCTACTTGATCTACTTTGATCTACTTCCAAAATTAGGCAATAGAAACTATGGATCACCTCAGGACACTGTCCCACTCACATGTCATCCAAAAGGACCATTCACTGGAAGGAGACACCAGGTTGAGTAAAATTCAGGGCCAGTGAGTCCCTCGGTGAGATGGACTGACGCAGTAGCCACAGCAATGAACTACAACATGGCGGACTGGCCGATGCTCATTCTATTCTACATATGGCTTTTATAAGTCAATCCACTCAATGGCAGCTCTCTATCAATCTTTCAAGAGCAGCTAAACTCAGAAATCACAGACTTCTAATGTCTGCCCTTAAAGGAGTTACTCATTCTGAGGTTAATTTAAAGCCAAATGAGTAGTATGCTAAGCATTAGAGTACTGCTGCGCTACCCACTGCTATACAGTTGATTCAACCCCACAGGGACTCCATAGACAGAGTAGAGCTGCTCCCTGGGTTTCTGTACATCTCCATAGACCTGACAACCTCCTCCTTCTCCATCAGAGTGGCTGGTAGATTCAAACTTCTGACCTTGTGGTTAGCAGCTCAACTCAGAAGCCACTTTGCCACCAGCGCTCCAAGTACCTGAGAGTAATGGTTTTCAACCTGGTCTGATTGAGAACCCCCTGGAAATCTTTATAAAATCCGATGGTCATGGAGAGAAGATCAGCGGTTCAGAGACTAGAGGACAAGAGCAAGTCCAAGTGCACTAAAGGCCTTACAAAAGCAGCAACATATAGCAGGAGCGTGAAGGAAGAAAACTTTGCAAAAACTAAGAGAAGCGTACCAATGTGTGACTTAATAATTTCTAATTGTATTATTTTACTGAGAAGATGCACAAAACTTTATGATCCTGTGTCTTATACAGGAGGCTTCAAAAAGTTGATGGGAAGATTGTATTCTCTCTCTCTTTTTTTAAATCATTTTATTAGGGGCTCATACAACTCTTATCACAATCCATACACACATCAATTGTGTAAAGCGCATTTGTACATTCATTGCCCTCATCATTCTCAAAACATTTCCTCTCCACTTAAGCCCCCGGCATTAGGTCCTCATTTTTCCCCTCCCTCCCCGCTCCCCCTTCCCTCATGAGCCCTTGATAATTTATAAATTGTTATTTTGTCATATCTTGCCCTGTCCGACGTCTCCCTTCACCCACTTTTTGGTTGTCCGTCCCCCAGGGAGGAGGTCACATATAGTTCCTTGTAATCGGTTCCCTCTTTCCTACCCACTCTCCTTCTACCCTCCCTGTTTCGCCACTCACACCACTGGTCCTGTAGGGATCATCCGCCCTGGGTTCCCTGTATTTCCAGTTCCTATCTGTACCAGTGGACATCCTCTGGTCCAGCCAGACTTGCAAGGTCGAATTCGGATCATGATAGTGGGGGCGGGGAGGAAGCATTTAGGAACCAGAGGAAAGTTGTATTTTTCATCGTTGCTACTTCGCACCTGACCATTTTTTCCCACAGACTCTTTTAGGCCTCCTCGCGTCTAGGCTAACATTAGGCTATGGCTTAGGTTCCAGTGCTATCAGGTTGATGCTGACTCAGAGTGGCCCCAGGTGGGAGAGGAGATCTGCCCCTTAGAGTTCCTTGGCTGGGGGCTTGATGACGCAGGTCGCCAGGTCTTTTTCCCCCGAGAGGCTTCTGGGTGTGTTTCAGCTGCCACCTCCCATTCGCAGTGAGCACTTTCGTACTGGCTGCCATCGTTCCACCAGGCTCCCTGACCTCATAGCCTAGCCAATCTATATTTAGCTTATCTCATTGAGGAGACAATGTTCCAAGTACTGGAGAGTCTAGAAAATTCAAGATTTATCATCTTATTTTAATCATTTGGGATGAAAATTTTGAAATGAATTACGCTCATTCATTGCCTCAAGTTGACTGAATATAATGAACTCATTTTTAGTGGCTTCTATCATTATGAACATCCACTTTTATACTTCTTTGTCATTCACATATGCCCTCAAGGGTTAATGATTGATAGAGTTTTTTTCCCCCAAATCGTGCTGTAATGTCACCTCTCATCTGCTGCTCCCATGTCCAGTGGTCCACTTCTTGATGTTGGTAGTGAGCCTGCCCTTCCTGGCACCTCGTCTGTCCTGCTATTACTTTCTCCATGGTAAACCAGATTGCCAAGCTACTACATGAGCCTGGAATACAAGCACATGAGTTTAAAGTTAAGTGGGATTTGGATATAATCCATTTCTGAATTAGGACTTTCGGATCAAACCTACCAGCTACTCCAATGGAGAAAGATGCAGCCATCTATTAATGTGAAAATGTATAGTATTGGAGATCCAATAGGGCAGTTAGATTCAGTCCTATAGGGTTGGTATAAAGGAGCCCTGGTACTGTAGAGGCTACCCGTTGGTTGCTAATTGCAAGGCCAGAAGTTCGAAACCACCAGCCAGTTCACAGGAAAACGATGAGGCTTCCTACTCCTGTAAAGAGTTAGTCTGAAAAACCACAAGGGCAGTTCTTGCCTGTCCTGTAGGGTCTCTATGCGTCTGAATCCAGTAGATAACAGTGAGTTTAGAGGGTTGGTATGAAGCAGAATCAACTAGATGGCAGTGGGTTATACATACTCACACAAGGGTTAGTCAAAAAGTATTGCTACAGGATGCTTAGCACTCATTATTGAACAAGACGATCCAAATGCAAAGCATGAGTCTCAACACACTCTCCATATAGGGTCCATTCACTCCTAAAAGTAGTGTTTGCATTTCCCTAACCCTTCCCTGAGGAACTGGAACTGCAGAAGCGAGTGCTATTTCTATGTCCAACCTTTGAACAGCTCACCAATGCCACTCTCCGTAGTGGCTGCACTGTTTTACGGTCCACCAGCACTTGGCGAGGCTGCTAGTCCCGAGACACCCTAGTCAGCACTGGCTGTTTCCAGTTTCTCAGGAATATGCTCTGAATGCTCGGATGAGATGGTAGCTTCCTCTTGCCTTTATTTGCATCTTTCAAGTGGCTCACAGTTGTATTTCTTCATATGTGTGTTGGTCTCTTGAATGTGCGTGTATATTATACATATATGTGTATACACATATTACCGTATGTACATGAGTAGAAGCTGACCCAAATATCAGCCGAGGCACCTAATTTTACCACAAAACCTGCATAAAAACTGTGCTGGAAAACTCGGTTTATACATGAGTATATACGGTATAAATGTGTATATTATACATATATGTGTATAATAATGTAGAGAAAACAGAGACCACATTTGGATAATGTTAGATAAGAAGGCTCCAGATAATAAGGTATTCCTGCTGGGCCTTGAAATCATGTTAAATACTTTCAAGTTTCCTACACACACTGCGTAAACAGACTGTGGAATGACAGTGCTGGTGGATGGTCACGCCCTCAGGCTGATCTGAGGGCTGCTCTGGGATACCAGCAAAGCAGCCCTTTCAAGTCAGGACCCTTTGCTGTTGCAAAGGGACAGGTGATCAATTGTGATTCATTAATAGCCCTTTGTTTGGCATCTGCCACTGGGCTTTTGAAACCCATGGAAGAGTGATGATGACCTCACAGTTTGGAGACTTGGTTGTCAAAGGAGTACTGCATTGCTTGACATCTGGTGGGTTACATTTAATTTGGATGTTCACCTCTATGATGAGGATACTGAATTAGGTACTATCTAAGGATGCGACTAGCTCTACTCAAAAAAATCACTGCCAGTCCGAGTCAATTCTGACTCATAAATCTAGCAATGCTTTATTCCTTTTAGAGATGGTATGCTTCAGCCAGTGGTCTTTCTCTCTTGTAGTTGTATTTCCCTGGGAACTGAAGAGCAGGTATCCAGCCTGTGTATAAAGTCCAGTCTTCCCAGTGTGAACCTCTAGGGGCTACCCTTGACAGCATTTGCTATTTTGAGTTTCCCACGAAGAGTTAAAACCCTGGCTTCCTGGGCCAGTCCTCCGCTCCAGTTGGCAGAAGTCTTCATGTGGACTTGATGGTTGTCCCGGGCAACAAAATATTAGGGACAGAAGCATGTTCAGGGACTTGGCTGTATAAGTGACTCAGAGCTGAGAGACCTTTTCCGGCTTGACAGGAGCCCAGACTTAGCTGGAGTAGGTATTTGTCTCTGCCTGTGTGCACTACTCCTCTGACGTCTTAAAGTCCAGAAGTTCACCCTGGAACCTACAGAGAGGAGTGAAATGGTCAGAAGGCAATCATCTCCTTCTCGGAGCATGGTGCAGACAGGAAATATCATTAAATCTCAGAAATATAAACAAGACTAGGAGACTAGTTAGGGGCTTTTAAGAGCACATGCCAAAAAACCCTCTGAGAACTCAATAAAAATGCAATGTACGAGCCACTATTCAAAGGCCATCGTCTCTCTTGAGCGGGAAACCCAGTGGAGGAGTCACATACAACACCAGTCAATACCATTTTCCTACTCTGCTGAGCCTGGTGGTGTAGTGGTTACACATTGGGCTGCAATCTGCAAGATCACCAGTTTGAAACCACCAACCACTCCTCAGGAGAAAGACAGGGCTTTCCACTCCCGGAAACAGTTTACAGTCTCAGAAACCCACCGAGGAGGTTCTGCCTTGTCCTCTAGGGCCACAGGGAGTCAGCACTGACTCGGTGGCAGTGAATTTGGTTCTTGAGTTGAGTTCAGATATCTCCACCCCTGCTCCAAATTACTTTAAATTGTGATAAAGTGTTTGTTTGCTTAGTTGTTTTTGCTTTCTATTTATAAACTCCTTAGATCTGGAGGTCATTCCCCTCCAGGTTCTGCCATTTTGGTTCCCTGAGCCCAGTTCCTCCAGCTTGTTCAGAAAGTCTTTCTCTCTCTGAGCCCGATGTCTTTTCTTTGTGCTCAAAGTTGCCCAAAGAATGAAGGGAGAAGGGTTATCCAAGTCTCTTTATGTGAAGTACTTTCTCCTTCGCTCTTTATCTATGTCCCATCTTAATTATGTGTTGGTTGGTGATGTTTTTATGCCAGAACACATTCTTCTCACTTGTGTATAGCAAGGTCATTATGATAATAATGGCAGTGATATAATATCGCTTTTTATACTCCTTGAGCATAATGATCACGAACTAGCCATCTTGTGACATGATGAAACTGATGTGAATATTCATTCGTAGTGATTGGAAGGATAGGACTAAGCGCACGCATGATGTGCAGTGGTAACGCAGATCTTGTAACTATAGCAACTGTTTGGCAGCATGACATCAGAGCACTTGTTTGCAAATGCCTTTTTCCGTATGAACCTGGTTTAAATGGAAACCATATACATTTCTTGACATGTGAAACACATGTGACCCTGGAAGATGACTCTGCTGACCTTAAATACTACAGCTGTTCGAGCCCTTTGAAAGCGATGCAATGCAAATCATTTACCAGGCGTGGCCTTAAAGTGGTTTATACTGACTGATGGGAATTGTGACTCTTCGGGGAGAAAAAAAAAATTGAGACAGTGCAAATATGTCATTAATTGTAATACATTTCCTTTTTTTTTTTTAAGGGTACAAAAAAGACTGCTTGATGTTATAGGGGGAGGGGGATCATACCAGTGACTATTAAAATGTTTTAATTTTTAAAAAATATTGTGAGCACATCAAGATTTTGACTTTTGTCCTCTGTCCATCGAAAATAAAAGTGGTCTATAATCTCCTGTTTGTCCTTCTATAGACGAGGTTCTCAGTGTAGGCCGTACGTGGTGAAGGTTAGCCTCAGCATCTAAGAAGTCCTCCCAAAGGCTATGTAGGCACACTCTTCTTGTTAGGATATGTCCCAACTAGCTAGCGAGAAGGAAACCTTTAAAAACTGTACCTTAATTAGATAGAAGTTTGTATCTCGTGTTTGCAAAAACAAATGGCCCAGAGCCAACATGGTTGCTCTAAGACTGTCAGGGATCCAAGCTTCTTTCAGATAATTTTTCTACCATAGTAGAAAAGAGGCCAGAGTCTTTGTCTCCAAGCTCCAAGATGGCTCCATTTCTAAACTGCAATCAGCCAGAAGCAGAAGAGGGCAAGACTCGCAGGTCCCCTGACTTTCCCATAGCTGGTGATGCTGTGAGGAGCTCTGGGAGCGTGGTGGTTACATGTTGGCCTACTAAAGGCCAGCAGCTCCCACAGGAGAAAGATGGGGGCTTTCCTCGCTTGTGAAGAGCTACAACCTCGGACACCCACAGGGCAGTTCCCTCTGACTTATGGGGTCCCTGTGAGTCGGCATCAATTTGATAGCAGTGAGTTTGGTTTTGTTCGGTGGTGCAGTAGGATAAGTGCTCAGCTGTAAGCCTCAAGATCAGAAGTCCAAACCCACTAGCCACTGTGTGAGAGAAAGCTGAAGCTGTTTGCTCCTGTAGAGATTTACAATCTCAGAGTCAGAATTGACTTGATGGCAGTGGGTTTGGCTTGGTTTACTTTTACAATAGGATCCCCAGGTTCCACACTCTAGTTGTGCAGCAGCTTCACAGTCTTGGCTCTAGGTAGGCCCGTGTTTGGCATAGACTGTAATAACCTGTCTCATTGAGGGTCTTCCTCTTTGACACTGCTCCTCTACTTTTTCAACATGATGTCCTGCTCCAGAGACTGGTCCCACTTGTAACCTAGTCAGAGTATGTAGCACCAAGTCTTGCCACCCTCCCTTCTAAAATACTGCCAGATGGAAGCCTTTAGTTCCATAGGCAATTAATAGCTAGCTTCATCTCTTCCTTTGGCTTAGCTGCCACCAGAAATCCCAGCCCTGCTCCCTTCTCAGTGTTTCTATGGTCCAATACTCACGCTAACATAAAATCAATGAAATCATTCCAAAATTTGAACTCTGTGCCTCTATTCTCAATCACCCTCCCAATGAATAATAAGGTGCCTATTCTTTTATGTGTGTCTTCATTGTTATAGCATGTGGTACAAAGGTACCATGATGCTCAACTTCTTTGTCTCCAGTTGACCTGCAAAGAGAAGATCAGCTGACTCTTCCTGATGTAGCTCTTCACAGAATTCCTTGAAATGGTTGTTAAGTAAAATATAGGAAGTAGGTCAGTAGAAACAAATGTGGACATAGAAGCTTTTTGTCTCCTACACGAGAAGAAAGGTGGGAGGAAAAGATCCCTCTGAAGGCTTCTGCTCCACGGGAGTCACTTGAAAGGAGTGAATCATGGGTGTTCTTCTCCCTAGTGTCATGCTCTGCAATAGAATGAGAAGCGAGACCGGGAAGGGCCTGTTGTTTCAGTTTCCAGTATTTTAAAAACTCACAGGGCCCTTTACATGTTTCAGTGACAGGACACTTGGGTGAAAAGCCTTTCAGTGTCTTCTGAGTACATTTGAGGGCAACCTTACTAATAGCCGTCAGCCGTCAGCTCTTAGCCCACGGCCCCTGGTCAGCCTATTGGCACATGACTTGGGCAGCTTCCGGGGAAACATTTGGGAAGGCGTGCCCATGAGAGGCGCACAGCCTGATGCCAGGTGCTTTCCCGTGATGAGCTGAATGAGGTGTGTTTCTTTTCCCAGGGCTTTCCGTTGGTTTCTTCTGTTCTGGGTGGTGGGTTGGTTCTCTCAACCCCCTACCTCACCCTTCCACCAAGTGTAAGAATAAATTGTCACTTTGACATGTTTTGCAGCGTTTTACTGTTCTAGCCCTCCCTCACTTTTTTTTGTTGCTGGTGTGGAAGAACAACAGGAGGGTGCCTTCCCTGCATGTGTGGGGTCAATTCTGTTGTGCTTTCTTTATGGCCTGGAACTGAGCCCTCCCTCAGCACTCAGCCCCAGCCCCTTGACTGTGGGACTCATGGCAAAAAGCAAACTGACTTCAAGGAGAAGGCAGTGGTTTGTGTTGTGGAGAGCAACTTGGAAAGATAAACCACTGGGAGCACTAGGGGCTCTATTCTTCCCACTGTCTGCCGCTGGGTGAACACACTTCAAATATAGCCAGGCAGTTCAGTTAATTCCATCAGACTGCTAGTCAACACGCTGAAACGGAAGGGCAAATAAACAAAGGGACTTTGGGGGTGATTGGCTTAACTTTGAGTAGCCTTGATCTTACTCATTTCTAGGGAACAATTTCAACTCTTAAGAAAATGTAAACCATTACAGGCTAGCTGAAACACACCCTCACATTTAAAATATTTTATAATTTCAAAGGATACATTTTTGGTGATATAGATAAGTCAACTCGGGCTTTTTAAATTTTTTCAGAAATGGGATGAAAACAGGAATTATATAGTTCTAGATCTACTACACAATAAGAAAAAAAAATAAAAACTCACAGCCATCAATCAATACTCACTCATAGCAACCCTAGAAGTCAGAATAGAACTGCCCCTGTGGGTTTTTGAGATTGTAACCCTTTGTCGGAGTAGAAAGGTTTGTTTTTCTCCCACAGAGTAGCTCTGACCTGGCGGTTAGCAGTCCCATGAGTAACCCCTACACCACCAAGTTACGGCTCAAAGGTATAACGAAAAGTTAGATTAAATTCATTGAACCAACTAAATGATAATTTCTCATTCTCCCACTGCCTGCGTCTCTCTCCTTCCTTCCTCCTTCTTCCTCCATTGTGTTCTGTCCTTTACCTTTCTCGCTCTTTGACCTCCATCACAGTCGATTATGTGCTAAGACTTAACCTGTGTGATTGTGTTTTACCCTCATCATTACGGAGAAACATCAATTGAGCTTCAGAAGTTAAAAACAATTTCTATAGCCATTATTTTGTAAAGTTACCGAGCTGTGATTCAAGCCCTGGAAGACACATGCAGATTGTAAGCACTAGACACACCACTCTATGGCCACACTCTCATTTCTTCCCAATTGATGTTCATTTCCTCCACACCTTCGCCTGTTTTCAGGTTCTCCATTATATTTTCCCTTTTGATTATGTCTTCTGCATCTTCTTTCCCCAATTTTTCTTCTCAGCTCTTACCTTATAGCTCTGTGTCTCCTATTTCTAGTGTGACATACTATTCTGTCTTCACCTGCTCCCTAAGAACTCCTAGCTCCGTAACCCCTCGGTGTTTCCCACATGGTGACGTTCTAATTTCTCACTGCGGTATCTGCCATCGGTGATGGCGCGCTGCTGCTTCCCCCCCCCCCCCCCCCCCCCCTTCTCTGCCGAAGTTAGGGCTCATGCCCACGTTCAAGCATAAAGCGGGGTGAGGACATGGTTAATGAGGACAGTGAGACTCCACTTCCTTAAAGACAGGGGTCTTGTTATACGATAAAGTGATTGTGAAGAAGGATTCTAATCCCATCAGATATTTTACGGTGCAGGTTAGTATGAAAGTTCAGATATGGCAAGAAAAGCTAAGTGAGCTCCAGATAACAGAGAGAAACCAATGGCACAAAAGTGAGATCCCAGACAAGAATTCCCATCTGTAATCCAATAACAGAACATATTGAGGGGGGACAGTGATGTAGTACTGTGAACAAAACCACATTTTGCTAGGGTAGCCATCTTTTCAACCAGCCAATACAGAGCAAAAAATATCCTAAAAGCTCATTTCCTTGAATCAAAGCTATTTGGTGACTTTTCCTGAAAATAGCCTGACAGTTCCAGAAAAGGATCCCAGACTCCCAAGCATGTGGCAAAGAGCAAGCTGCTTTTCTTCACAGTCATTCACAAAGCTCTTCCATCCACACTCGGTACCACGCAAGATGCTTGCTTTCATATGTGCTCCAGCTCAATGGGCACCCCCTGTAGGTCACAACAGAACTGTTTCCCCGAAGGTTGTTAATGGCTGCTTTTCTGAGGTAGGGTGTCACATCTTCTTTTAACACACCTCAGGGTAGATTTGAACCTCCAATATTTTCGCTAGAAGAAAGGCACTTGAATCATTTGCATCAGCCAAGGACAGGAAACTGATAGCCCACTGCTGTCACATCAATTCTGACCCATAATGGCCCTGTGAACTGGAGAAGAACTGCCCTCAGACAGTGTCTAAGGCTGTATGGTTCAGAACCTTGAAAGAATCTTGGTATGTTCTCCTGTGGACCTGCCGGCAGGAGTGAGCTGCTGATCTTTCAGCTAGCAGCTAAATATTTAACGACGGAGCCCCAGGGTTCCATGTCAGGGCCTCCCCCTGGGTCCAATGAAGTGGACAGGTGAACATTAACATGTCAAGGTTGCGAGAAATGACAACAATTCTAGAGACCTGCAATTCATCTTTGCCATGAAGAGCCTCCAGTCGCTGCCCCGGGCTCCTGCCCTTTGTGCGTTTGTATGTGCGCCCGTGTTCCTCCTCTGGAACCACGTCCTCGGCTCACCAGCCACTGCTCTCTCACCGGCCCTGTCTGCACAAAGCTCTCTGTAGCTTCTCTAGCCCGAGTGTGACCTCATGCCTTCTCTTAGACCAGTGGTTCTCAACCTTCCTAATGCCGCGACCCTTTCATACAGTTCCTCATGTTGTGGTGACCCCCCAACCATAACATTATTTTCATTTCTATTTCATAACTGTCATTTTGCTACTGTTATGAATTGGGCGACCCCTGTGAAAGGGTCATTCAACACACACACCCAAGGGGTCGCGACCCACAGGTTGAGAAGCGCTGTCTTAGCTATATTTATTTTATTTTATTTTACTTGACTCTTCACCATCTGTAACTTACTTAAGTTGCTGTTTGTCACTTGTGCTCCCAATGAGACCACACTTTACAAATTTACAAATAGAATTTGACAATTAAGATCCATGAATGGCCCAAGAACAAGATTCCCTTCTGCTACTAATTTAAGGCTGGCAATTCAAATTCACCAAACAGCACCATGCAAGAAAAGCCAGGCCGTCTGCTTCCGTAAGGATTGTAGCCTTGGAAACCCTACAGTACCATTTGACACAGCACACATGGGTTACCATGGGCCAGAATCTGCTCCAAAAGACAGGACTTGGCTTTTTTGTTTGCGTGTGTACTAGACAACTTCTCATTCCAATCAGATAACTATAACTGTAAGGTTGGTGGTTCGAACCTTCCCAGAGGAAGCTCTGGTGACAGGCCTTGGCAGCCAGCTCTCGAAAGGCCCTAACCTTGAGAACCCAGTGGGGCAGTGCTAGCTCCACTCTGCACACGTGTGATAGGTAATGGTCTGTCCATGAGCACATCAATTGTCTGCCTTCGGTCAGGTGTCAAAACTGGCCCATTTGACAGCTCATTGAGAGGAGATATGTATTAATCAAATAATTACAGTGCTTATTTGAAATTCCACACTCTAGATTGTGACAAAGTTCTATGAAAGGGAAAGACTAAAAGAAGCCCTGTCTATCCACACTCTTAAAAGCTGATAAGAACAACAACAAAAATTCCCGAGGAATATCAGCCAATCGGAAGGAAGCTCATGCCTACAGCTACTTTTCCCTGGTGACTGCTTTGCTCAGTTTGTCCTAATTCTGTGGCACAGCTAAAAGGCTGGTCTCTTTTTCTGCTCTTCTTCCATCCAGAAAAGACCCCCATCTTTTACATCACAACTGTACCGTCTTCCTCCCAACTTGGGGGCTCTGAATTGAAGCCTCCCTCATGTCAGGATTACAAATAGCGACTATCAGCCAATTCCTATCCATTTCCAAAACGTTCATTCAAACCTGAAATGCCTCAAGCCTCTTGTGTCACTCTGGTGACAATGACTTCTACACTCACGTTTTCAGCTCTTGAACCAGGATTTCACCTGAAGACACCTAAGCCGTTAGTTCTTGTTGTTAGGGGCCACGGAATTCTTTCCCATTGACAGCATCTCTGTCTACCACAAAAAGAAGCCCTCGCTGATCCTGTGCCATCCTCAGAGGTTTTTGCTGTTTGAGCCCTTTGTCATTGAAAGTTTTCCTCTTTTTCACAGACCCCCTCTCCTTTCTTTTTTAAAATTATTTTCCCCCTCTTCTTTCATAGAGCATGATGTCCTTCTTCAAGGACTGATCTCTCCTGATAACATGTCAAAAGTACATGAGATGAAGTGTCACCATTCTTGCTTCTAAGGAGCATTCTGGGTGTATTTATTCTCATACAAATTGGTTTGTCCTTCTGACAGTCCATGTTACAGTTCATATTCTTGACTAACACCAAATATCAAGTACATAAATTCTCTGATTTTCTTTATTAATTCTAGCTTTTGAAGGCATATAAAGTGTGTGGAAATACCAGACACAGCCTAGATGTCAAGGGAGCATCAGAGCTTTAAAGAGGTCTTGTGCAGCAGATTTGCACAATGCAATAGATCATTTCGGTTTTTACTACTTCTACGATGATGATTGTGGATCTAAGTAAGATGAAATCCTTGATCATTTCAATGCTTCCGCTGTTTTCATGATCTTGCTTATTTTTTCAGTTGCGAAGATTTTTATTTTATGGTTTTTGTGTGTGTTGAGGTCTAATCTGTATTGAAGGTCATAATCTTTGATTTTCATCAGTAAAAGATTCAAGTCTTCTCTTGGCGGCAATCAAGGTTACATCATCTGCATATCACAGGTCATTCATGGGTCTCACTCCAAACCTGATACCACTTTATTCATCATGTAGTCCAAGTTCTCAGATTATTTGTTCAGGATACAGGTTGACTAAATATGGAGAAAGGACACAACTCTGACATTTACATTTTCTGATTTTAAACCATGCACTCTTCCCTTGCTCTATTTAGACAACTATCTCTTGGTCGATTTGCAGTTTCTGCAGGAGCACAATTAAATGAGATTCCCATTCTTCATCATGTTATCTATAATTTTTTATGATTCACAAGGTCTTCATGAGTATCATCTTACAACTAGTCTAGTCTTCACTTACTAAGGCTCACTGCTTCAGTCTAGTCTTAAGACGGTGCCTAAATTCAAAAGGGATATACTCACGATTGGACTTTAACTCACATGGACTTGGTTTCATTTTCTTCAGCATCAACTTAAACTTGAATATGAGTAATTGATTGCCTGCTCCACAGTTGTCTGCTGGCCTTGTTCTGACCAATAATATTGAGCTTCTCCATTGCCTCTTCCCACAGTGTATTTCATCCATAGAGGTCCAAATATATAATCACAGTGTATGTTGTTGGGGGGAAAAGAAGTATGTA
Source organism: Echinops telfairi (assembly GCF_000313985.2). Taxonomy (NCBI): domain Eukaryota; kingdom Metazoa; phylum Chordata; class Mammalia; order Afrosoricida; family Tenrecidae; genus Echinops; species Echinops telfairi. The sequence goes on from NW_022111373.1 coordinate 93,726,663, forward strand.
CAATTAGTGGTTCATTGATCTTGCAAAATTATATCATGCTCACGCTAGCATTGTTTCTATCACAATGGCCTATTTTCCTAATACTGATGCTTTTTTGTATCTGACTTGCACATCCCAAGCACCAGTGACTTTCAATGCCCCTTAATTGCATGTTTGATCTATTTCAGAAGGGCGAAGTTGATTAACAATTATCATTTTTTCAAATGTTGGCAGTAGTGGCTGATATAAATTTGAATGATAGGCATAATAACTGATCCTCCTTATAGGCCTGTGGAAATTATCCCATCACTGACAGTGTCATATTTCAGGAAGGGTCTTGAAATGTTCTTTCCGGCTGTATCACCTTATTCCTCTTCCATTAGTAATTCTCATCATAGTTGAACATTTGATTATGCGACTCAAAACAGGCAATACCTAGGTGGCTCCAGGTCGCTAATGTGTAGGATGTCTATCTCTAAGTGGCTGTGCTTAGATAAACACAATAAAGAGAATAGATTTAAAGCCAACATATAAGCACAGACTATACTAGTGAGTCTGTTGTTCTGGGCAAGGCCCAGTGATGGAGGCCTTCTTGTGGACAGCTTTACCAACTCTTTCCAAGCTGTTGTTCAGTTTAACCTTAAACCACTAGGCAAGAGAAATTAAGGAGACATGGTGGGGGGAAAAAACCACAGAGAGCCAGCACTAGATCTTGCCAACAAACAACATGGAGCATGCACAGAAATCTCAAGGACCTGATTTTCTCTGCCTCTGATGTTCTCCATCCTCCTTCTCCCAGTATCACTTGAGGCGTTTGCAATCCCATGTGTCCCGTTGTAACTTGTGCCTTGAATGCTTTCTCCAAGTTTCCCTCTTGGTATTTTTAATGCTGCTGTTTGACGCTACAGCTAATTTCTCCCAACTTTATGAGTTTAACGGGCTGCAACAATATGAGGGGCTCTACTAGCTCTTGGAGGAACTGTAGGACAAATTAAACTCCAAAAAGGTGGCATCCGAAAGGACCTGCCCGATCCCTCGGTGCAAGAGCTCAGTACTTGCTGGAGAAAGGAGGGGCCGTCAACTTCTACTGTTCTCTGTGTGAGTACGAAGAAGAAATCTCTTAGTAGTCAGCTGCTTGTGGACTCAGGTGCAGAGTGTTCTCTGTTTTCACCAGCTGTCTGTCCACCTAGTTCCACATTTGTTTTTCTACTGTGTTAAGTGCACTATGTGCTAACTTAAGAGAAAGTGGTATTCTTAAGGAGGAAAGCCATAATTACCACTTTGGCTCAAAGCACCAATTTCTGTGAGAAGATGAATGTCAAGTTCAGGCAATGGTTACTACCACTACTACAAAATCACACATCCCCTGGTGCCCAGGTCCAAACTGAGCTCAAGTACTGCAAGAGTCCCCAGCCTGGTAGTGGCCAGCTTTTCCTTTGAGCAGTCCTTAGACATCATTGCCATATTTAAATCCCATCTGCTTTTTAGATAATGGAAAGATCTCTCCTCCCAACCATGCCCCCCCTCCTTGCTTTTTTAAACAGAACCAATTGTTTTAAAATTTGGTAAGTTGTCTTATTTCTAGTCGATGTTTATGAAAGGCCCAGCGAAGAGCCTATGGTATTCTCGTGGAGTTATTTCTTTACTGTAAAGAAAGACTTTTCAGTAAAGTGTTAACTGGTGATTGGCTTGTTCCAAGGAGAACGGGTTATATGCAAAGTGCAATTAGTAACCAATTCAAACAATAGCATATAATTTGGGTGACGTGCTTTCCATGCCAGGTGTTGGGCTAAGCGTTTTACCTACATTCTGATTCCACTCTTATCACAACTGCAGTCA
>NW_022111373.1:93742017-93752570 GCF_000313985.2 Echinops telfairi
AAAAAAAAAGAAAAAGAAAAATGTCTCTATACTTTCGCATGGTCACTCATTAGACTTACTCTTTCATTTTCTTTATGATAAAACAAATCCATTTTCTGCATTTTTCAATTTTCCCTTCAATGCATGGGTGTTCTGTCATAAAAGCAATGCATTCTTCAAACATCACCTCTCGCTCTTTTTTAATGCTAAGAGTTTTATTGGCATAATTCACACATCATATAACTCAATAGTTTAAATAAATTATAGAGAGTTGGGCGGTCATCCCAACAATCAGTGTTCGAACATTTTCTTCATCCTTGTACTTATTATTATTATTAGCTCCTCAACTTCCCCCAACGTCTCCTGCCACAACCCTAAGAAACTATTCATCTCGTTACAGTCTCTATAGATTTACCTAACCTTCACATCCTCTCTTTGAAAGAGTAAGCACATATACGAAACAATAACAAAATGCAGCTCTGGTTAAGGGGTTTGAAATTTCTAGGGCTGGAGGGGGGGGTGTCTTTTAAGGGCAAAGTAAAAAATGTACGTTAAGCATGTAAACCATTTCAACCAGAACACTAGGTTATTCGGACCACTAGGCTGATGTGCTGCCCTGATGTGATTCAAACGTAACTATAAAAGCAATTTGTATGCAATGTTCTTACCTGTCTATGTGCTTGCAAGCTGCTCCAGGGTGATAGACTTTGCTGAACGAGATGTGGTCCAGCCCTCAGGGCTCAGATGCCCCGTCTCTGATCCTTGTCAGTGTTGAAGAAATGCTCCTTAAGACACACACAGCCCTGTGATGTGCAACCAATTAGTTTTAAAGCTAATTTTAACAGCTGAAATGTCATGGAAATTAATATTCAAATCATCACCTACCTTTTTTCACTTGGGCAGGCTAATGTATTGTACTTGTTGACTTTTTTCTTTTCTTTCATTTGCTTTCTGTAGGCACACGTCATCTTTATTTACTCTAGCTCGGTCTGTCTTCTGGAAAGTCACCTGGTATAAATTCATAGGCTGTGAGGGACATCCAAGATCTCACTGATCTTGCATGGAAAGCGCTGTTTTCAGAGACAAGGCCAGTGAAAGCAGAGGCAGCGGTGACGACTGTGAGTCCTCAGATTCAGGAGGGGCTTGCTCATCTCCTGGCCCACAGACCCCTGGATGTTGACACAACTGGCTGCCTTAGAGGCAGGAATGAGGAGTGTTTTGTTTTGTTTTGTCTTGTTCCTCTTTCCTCTTTTACAAACCAGGAGGAAATCCTGATGGGTTAAAGGGTAACCATAATTACGAAGAAGGCCAAGTCCCTTAACCTTGTACCTGCTCTCATAGGCAGCATCAGGGATGGAGCACTTCATCCTGACAAGTGGCTCAACCCTAGGAAATTGAAACTTGAGACCTTAGCACAAGTTTCCCACAGTTTAAAGCCTGCCGACTCATTGCTGATTATAAGATCTAAGTCTAGTTTCCAAAGAATGTCACTTACATGAGATGATCATTAACAATGCCAGAGACACACAGATTAAATGATTACTTGAATCCTCATTTGCTTCTTTAGGTGAAATACTGGAATTCCCTTTGCTGTATCGCTTTACAGTGACGATAGTATGAGATTTTATAATGCTTTGTAATACTTACACTTAGTCATAATTGAATGCTTACTATGATCCACACACTGTCCGGGCATTTTATGTGCATGTTACCATTTCATCCTCATAATGATGCTTGGAGAGTAAAAAATGCAGCCGCCTCCGTTTTCACAGGAAGATGTGTGACTTACTTTAGGGAACTTGCTCAAGGCCAGGTAGAGTAGATGGTGGAGCTGTAGTCCAGATTGGGCCAGGCTGACTCTATAATCACTTCATCCCTTTGCTACATTGATTTCAATAACCTACTCAATCCTGTAGGTGATTTATTGATGGTGACATTTAATTTTCATTTTATTCCAATGGAACCAGATGCTAGTGTGCATGTGACTGACAATTTAGGTATAACTGAGCATTTGAGAATCTGTGGAATAAATGAAAGGACAGGAGGAAAATGAAAAAATAGACTGGAAGAAAGGCAGGCAAGAAGAGAAGGAAAAGTAACTTAGTGCCACCTAAGACTTCTGACAATAAGGGCTACATGTTGTAAGATGCCATGTTGTTGGTGCAAGCCCATAGCGACCCTATACATGACAGAACTAAGCACGACCCAGTTCTGTACCATTCACATAACTGTTCCTATGCCTAGCCCATTGATACAGCCACTGTGTCCATCCATCTCCTTGTGGACCTTACTCTTTTTCACTGCCTCTCACTTCACCAAGCATGATGTTCTTGGGACTGGTCTCTCCTGGACAGTCTGTCCAAAGTATGTAAGATGAAGGGAGCACTCTGACTGTACTTCTTCCAAGAAGCCCAAGGAGTCTGTCTGTTTGCTGTACTGTGATGGCTTTTGTGTTGCTGTGATGCTGGAAACTATGTCACTGATATTTCAAATGCCAGCAGGAACCAAAGTGAACAGGTTTCAGTGGGACTGATAGACTAAGAACAGACAACAAAGAAGGAATTGGCTGCCCACTTCAGAAGAAGGAGCTCCTGCCAAGGCTGCTCATCCTTATAGGTCGGGGAGTGGCTATAAAAATCCACACTCCCCTCTATCAGGGTTACACATGACCTATTGCATGATCCCTACCTGTGTTAGTCCAGGTAGACTAGAGAAGCAAATTCATAAACATACAAATGTATATAAGAAAGAAGTTTATATACAAGAGCAATTGAATAATGAGAAAACACTCCAGCCCCATCCAGATCAAGTCCATAAGTCTGATATTAGCCCGTATGTCTGACGCCAATCTATAAAGAATCTATAAAGCCCTCTTCAGACTCACAAACACATGCAATGACACCAAATGCAGGGAGATCACAGACCAGTGGGTTGTAAGTCTTCTGGATCCAGTGGTGTAAGCATCTCAGTGCTGGCAGGGGTCTCTATGTGGCTTGTCCAGCTCCAGAGGTCTGTTTGCATCAGGGTAGGTCCATGTGGCCTCTCCAGCTTGCAGGGCTTAGCACCATGTGTCTCTCCAGGGAGTGTCAGTACAGTGTCTCTCCAGGGAGTCCTCCTTGTCAGTAGAGAGTCTCCAAGAGAGTGAGCAGAGAGAGAGAAGTGTCTCCCACCTCCAAGGCGGAAAAATACAAGAGTTCCCAGAATTCTCAGGAGAAGGCCATGCCCACACAGAGGGCTCATTGGCTATGATCTGATTGACAGATTAGGCTCCACCCCTTCACTCTTAATCCTCTCAAGTCCCAAATTGACACCAGATTATATAACTACCACACTCCCAGTCATTTGGTAGTAGTTAAAGAGACATGGATAGAAAAACTATTTTAAGAAATTTCTCTGGGAGGAGATGAGCCAGTCAGGGTGCAGTGTAGCAATGATGAAGCATACAACTTTCCTCTAGTCTTAAATGTTTCTTTCCCCACCCCACTCCACCCTATCATGAACCCAATTCTACCTTACAAACCTGGCTAGACCAGAGGATGTACACTGGTACCGATAGGAACTGGAAACACACAGAATCCAGACAGATGATCCCTTTAGGACCAGTGCTGACAGTGGCGATAGCTGAAGGTGTTGGAGGGTGGGGTGGAAAGGGGGAACCGATTACAAGGATCTACATATGACCTCCTCCCTGGGGGATGGACAACAGAAAAGTGGGTGAAGGGAGACATTGGACAGTGTAAGATATGACAAACCAATAATTTATAAATTATCAAGGGTTCGGGAGGGAGGGAGGAGCGGGGAGGGAGGGGGTAAAAATGAGGAGCTGATGCCAAGGGCTTAAGTGGAGAGCAAATGTTTTGAGAATGATGAGAGCAATGAATGTACAAATGTGCTTTACACAATGGATGTATGTACGGATTGTAATAAGAGTTGTATGAGCCCCCATAAAATGATTTTTTTTTAAAAAAGAAAAATTTCTCTGCACTTCGTATACTCAACATTTGACACTGAGTATGTTGTGATTTTGGTTTGTCAGCCATGGCTGAACTGATGTGAATCTGTAGTTTCACATTGTTAATGACACACTATGTGACCTTGTACAAGTTATTTCCCCTCTCTGAACGCCAAGACACCTTGGTGTTATTGTTAGTGCCATTGAGTCTGAGCCATAGATGAAGCCATTGGGTCAGTCCATCTCACAGGGAGCCATGTAGTTGGTACCAACCCATAGCCAACCAAACATGATGTTTTTCTCCAGGGACTGGTCTCTTCCATAGTATGTCAGACAAAGTCTTGCCATCCTTGCCTCCAAGGAGCATGTTGGCTTTACTTCTTCTAATACAGATCTGTTTGTCCTTTTAGAAGTCCATGGTACTTTCACTGTTCTTCTCCAGCACCACAATTCAAATGCAACCATTCTTCAGCACTCTTCCTTATTCAGTGTCCAACTTCTGCATGTATATGGTGCAGTGGAAAACACCAGGGCTTGCGTCAGGCGCACCTTAGTTCTCAAGAAACATCCTTGTTCTTCAATACACTAAAGAGGTCAGGTCTTGTGCAGCAGATTTATCCAATGCAATGCATCATTGGATCTCTTGACTGCTGCTTCCAGGAGCATTGATTGTAGATCCAAGTAAGACAAAATCCTTGACAACTTCAACCTTTTCGCCATTCATAATGATGCAAACCACTTTATCAATGAAATAAATGTGTGGGAGAAACTTTTTCAAGATGGTTCTAGTTGTAAGAAACCTGAAAATGTTATCCGGGCAAGCAGAAAGAAACCAAAGTATTGTTTAGATGATTTAAAGATTGTAAACTTTGCCCCTGTCTTCTGAGGAACTCGTGCACAATAAAACCCTGCCCAATTCAGTGCCATCCTCGTGATGGTGGAACAGAACATTGTGATCCACAGGGTTTCCTTGGCAAACTTTTGGAATTACCAGTTCTTCCTTCCTAGTCTGTCTTAGTCTGGCAGTTCCACTAAACCTGCTCAGCAGTATAATCACATGCAAACCGCACTGAGCTGCGTTTACTGGGAAGAGAAGCCAGGCTGTCCACATCAACAGCAAGAACTCTACAGTTGAGCCGCCAATGTCCCCTTGGTGTAAATTTTATACTTATAAAATTTAGTTTATAAGTACAAATTAATTACTATGTAATGGTGAATGTTTAGATAAAGTTTACAGGAAATGTGATTTGCTAAAAGCTGGAAACTAGCCAAGGGGGCTGCCAGCTGGTCTGTCAGTTACATTGCATTGTCTTCCCGCCCATGGATCCTGAAATCTCTGGAACTTTCCTTCTACCTTGTATGAAACGGAAAAATAATTTCTATATAATACTTTTTGACTTTTCTCTCTGGCTTCCTAGAAATGGACAGATAGTGGATGGCTTCTGATTTTAAAACTGGATGATGTGCTAGATGGGAATCATGTTTACCTTTAAAAGAAGCACGTGAAGATCAGTGTACCTTTGCTGATTCCTAATTCTAGCCACCCTCAAAGAACTACTATCTGCTTGGCCCTGAGCTCCTCATCAGGAAATGGTTTGATCTTTTATGACAAGATGATGTCAAGGACTATTCTTCCTCCTCCACTTTTTAAAGCCCTGTCTTCATGAGAAGAATGCCTGCCTGCCGCTTCAAATCCTGACCCCCTGTGCAAACACTCGCACCTACTAGAATCCAGCTGTCTGGTTACTATTTCTGCCAAAGACCAGGCTGCTGGATTCTCTATAAATTGTTTTCCCATCCAGTTCTCTCATAAAAGTCTCTATCCTTCTTGAAGAGCGGACAATGAGGTAGTCCTTACTGCAGAGCTTCGATACCCACTCCCTGATTTTTAGTTTACCTCTTTTGTTTGTACAAAATGAATGTGTAGCTCAAGGTCTCTATGCCCAACCCACAAAGACATTGTAAGGGACCTCAAGTGCTCAACCCAGCCCTGTGTACACAACCCGATGTACCCCCAGCAAGTTCTTTAACTAGCCCCGGTATGCAGGACAGGACAGGATGACAATTTATGGCCACATTGAGACAGGTGGCTAAAGAAAGGTCTTGGTCTAGGCATCATCTCAAACTTTGAAAGCAAGAGGCTCACTTGACAGAGCATGACCCTCTGCAGTAATTACACAAGTGCCGGCTCCAGCCGCCTCATCTGTTCCCAACATCTCTCGTTGCTGCCCTTAAAAAGCAACCATGTCCTCTGGCCAGCATAGCCATTCAGCAGAGTCTACCTCTGCATATATTTTAATTGTGTTGTTCCTCAAGTTTGGAAATTTCATATTATTTTTCCTTTACACCTCCTCGGACCCAACCATCCTTCCCCCCGCTCCTGCCCCCTGGATGGTTAGTTTCTGGGCATCATCTTCATTTTGTAGCTTACCTTTCACCTGTACCCATTTCTGATTAGAGACAAAGTATGACCCACTCCAGACCTAAAGAAACTTAGACTTTTCTGCATGTACCCTGAAGACAGAAATTCCTGAGTGATTCCAACTTTAGGCTTTCCTCCCCTCTAGGTCCATGAAAGCTTTCACACATCCCTATCTATATCCCTTGGCGTGATAACACTATCAAAAAATAACCCCAAACTCTTCACCAGGGAGTCAGTGCTGACCCATAGCCACCCTGGAGCACAGAGTAGAAGGATCAGTGTGGCTTTCCAAGGCTGTCAGTCTTGATAGGGGCAGAAAGCCTCATACTTCTTCCACAGAGCAGCTGGTGGGTACACACTGCTGACCTCGTCATGAGCAGCCTAACCCACAGCCCCCTATGCCACCAAGGCTTCTTGTCATGCTGGTCACTTTTATCTATCTTCTTCAGCGTACCATTGCCCAAAGGACCTGTCTCAGAAACCCAGAATCCCTCTCAATTCCTAGCAAATACTGATTAAATGATTGATTGAACATATGCTGAAGAGGACAGAATACACAGGGCTTTATAAAAAAGTGGCAAATGCTGCTGACCTACCAAGGTTAAAGCAAACCAAGACCCACCCACCCCCCGCCACGCACCACCTAGGTGAGCAAAATGTGGGAGGAAAAAGGTTAGACTGAAAACTACGCTAAAGATTTTTTCCCCTAGTAGATAGTCTTAGAGAATGTAACTTAATCAAAGTGACTTCAGCCTCCCTTCAGTAACTGGCTACTGTAGGGAAAACTCTCTCTTGGATGTGAGAGGAATATCAAAGTCATTGTGAGAAACACATGCTCTGAATAGCTATGCTTCTGATGCAGTTCCCAGTCTGAAACATTACCCGCTGTCTGGGACCAAATTGAAGAAGCATGTGGTCCGAATGTTTGGCTTCCCTCTTGCCATGGATACTGTAAACAAAGGGAATCCCCTAGAGACTTCTCCTTCAACCCTGCTCGGAGGAGGGTAAGTATGTGCACCACAGCACTGCACCTGCCACCAGAAGGATTGTGCACCTTCTGCTCTTTGTCAGCTCCTCCCACAATGTTCTGGTCCATATGCAAAGGGTCAGGGCACAGCAAAGCATTGATTGTATCATTCGATCCCAGAGCTCCTATGGGCTGTTGTGTTCCTTTGTTTGGAAATATCCCCCAGACCCTTTTAAAAATTGTACTTGCTTCATTTCACAGATACTGGTTTCAGAGTTTCTAAGGAATATTTCTGTATCCCTTCCCATCCATGCCCAAAGGTTTTCTTCACCTTGAAAAAAGTCTCTGTGCGTGTGTTACCCTGAGGCCCTCAGATACTTTTTTCCACCTCAGACCTTAGTTCCTTCTCTTAAAAAAGCACCCTTTCTCAAATAACAGTGCACAAACTCCACACAATTCACAGTTCTAGACACCCTAATCCCAAAGCTCACATCACCAAAGCAGAAGCAGAAATGGGCAGGCTGGAAGTCGGAACTCTCAGCGGTGGGAAATTCGTGGGGCCATTTGGCCTCTTCTTCACTCTCCTCTCGGTCCGTTTGTCTCGCTGTGGTGCCTGCCTGCTGCTGTGATGCTGGAAGCTATGCCACTGGTGTTCCAAGCAGCAGTAGGGTCCCTGTGGGCATTTTGAAGCAGAGCTTCCAAACCAAGAAAAGATTAGTAAAAAGATAGATGATAGTTTCGCTGCTGCAAACTGTATGAATAGGAGCAGAAGATGGTCTGGGATAGTGTGAGAAGATGCACACCTCCGTTTGGACAGTACTCAAAACATGACCAGGGAAGAGCTGCCTCTTCAACGTTGATGTGAATTATGAAGCTGGCAAAGAATGTGGAAAGTGCTATAAGAAGAACAAACGAATCTGTCCTTGAAAGGACTACAGCCAGAGTGTGAGGATGGCAAGACTTCGTCTCCCAGGCTTTGCACATGATATCGGAGACCAGCCCCTAGAAAAGGACGTCATGCTTCGTAAAGGAGAGGGTCAGCAAGAGAGAAGTCCTCTCGAGTGCAGAGCGGAGACCCAAAGCCCATCTGTAGACAATTGGACATCCCCTTACAGAAGGGTCACAAGGAAGAGATGAGCCAGTCAGCGTGCAGTATAGCACCAACAAAACACACAACTTTCCTCTAATTTAATGCTTCCTCCTCTCCACTATAATAACCCCAATTCTACCTTACAAATCTGGCTAGACCAGAACATAAGAACTGAAAACACAGGGAATCCAGGACAGATAAATCCCTCAGGACCCATATTGAGAGTAGTGATACCAGGAAGGGAAGGGAAAGGGGTGGGGGGGTTGAAAGGGGGAACTGATCACAATGACCTACATATAACCCCCTCCCAGGGGGACAGACAACAGAAAAGTGGGTGAAGGGAGACATCGGTCAGTGGAAGACATGAAATAATAATAATTTATAAATTATAAAGGGTTCATGAGGGAGGGAGGGTGGGAGAGGGAGGGGGAGAAATGAGGAGCTGATACCAAGGGCTCAAGGAGAAAGAAAAAGTTTTGAAAGTGATGATGGCCACAAATGTACAAAGGTGCTTGGCACAATGGATGGTCAGATGGATGGATGGATGGATGGATGGGTGGATGGACTGTGATAAGAGTTGTACCAGCCCCCAATAAAATGATTAGAGAGAGAGAGAGAGAAGTCCTCTCAACAAGGTGGCCTGACCCAGTGGCTGCAACAGGGGGCTCAGCAGAACCTCCCCTGTGCGGAAAGCACAGGCCAGGGCAGCGTTTCAGTCGGTTGCGTGCGGTGTGTAGTTGGGACCAACTAGAAGGCAAGTAACCAACCACAACTTTCAGCCTCTGGGCAGAGGTAGAGGGAGTCGGATGTGGGCAGAAAAGAAAGTGCCTCTACTTCCCTTAGTGCACAGGTCTGCCCGACAAGTTAGGAGGAGCAGCTGTCCTGCTTGACTAGGGCCAAAGGGTGTCCTGGGAGCTGAAAGGAGGAAAGACCTGGTCAGATGGGGCCGAGCTGGTCTCCCTCCTACCCCTGCTGTTGATGTGTCCTCTATTACACTGCCTTTTGGCAAATCCTCCTCCTCTGGAAACATGGGTTGATCTTCATCTCGCCTCGGTTTACCTGTGTGTTTACCTCGAAGACCTCAGGAAAGCTGCTAGTGCAGCGGTTCTCAACCTTTCACAGGGGTCGCCTAGGACCATCGGAAAACCCCTCCTCTATCCGTCTCCAGGCGGGTCCGCCCACATGCACACATGCCCACATACAAGTACCCGGCTTGAAGAGTGTTACCCATGCTGCACCATGCTTCAAGACAAAACTTCATTTCTTTGTCATTAGAAATAAATATCTCACAATATAGAATTACATATTGTTTTTGTGATGAATCACTATGTTTTCATTATGTTCAGTTTGTAACAATGAAAATACATCCTGCGTATCAGATATTTACATGACGATTCATCACAGTAGCAATATTACAGTTATGGAGTAGCAATGAAAATAATGTTATGGATGGGGGTTCAGCACATCATGAAGAACTGTGTGAAAGGGTGGCAGCAGGAGGAAGCTGGAGAAGCACTGTGCTAGTGAGACGGATCAGTATGTGAGAACAGATGCCGCGTGTGCCAACTCCAGTCGCCTGGTCTTACTGCCTGCATTAAAGTGTTTATACCAAAACTAAAGCCACCGAGTCGATTCTGACTCATAGAGGCCTGATAGAACCAAGTAGAACTGCTCCTTAGGATTTCTGGGATGGCAAGTCTGCACCGGAGCAGACAGTCGCATCCTTCCCCTGGGCAGTGAAGGGTAGCTTAGTAGCCTCATACCTAACCCACTCCATCTCACTCACTGCGATTCACAGTGCCCTGTATGTCATGCAAGATTGTATGTAGTTTCATGTCCACAGACACCGCAGTGTACAAATTTAAGACATCCTGCTGGTGTTTATTTACTACAAAACAAATCAGTCAACTTTTCATCTATCTACTGGTCTTTTAATTTTGGGTCCTGTACAAAACTGACTGGTAGTTTGTTTAAGCTTGTATTCATAATTTGAATACCCTGGTACATTTAAAAATGAACTCCCTAGTTCTTATGCAAATCTTTTCTTTATTCAGATTTAGCATTGTTTATAGTGTTTCAGTTTTTACTATTAAGATTTTTTTGTTTCGTTTTGTTTTTTTCCATTTTAAAAAATTAATTAATT
>NW_022111373.1:93753946-93763052 GCF_000313985.2 Echinops telfairi
GAAGTATTCCTAAGGCTTGCCAAAGGACTCATAAAAGGGCCTGATTGCTATGAACCAAAAAGAAACCAACCCAAAATAAAATGAACCAAATAGTAACAGAGAGGAGCGTGTCTCGGTGCAGCTGGATGATCACTAGATCTGCCCACCACAGACCCCAATCCCCCAGGACAGGGTCACGTCCTCAGGACAAGCATACCCTGGTCTGGGGGTGTTCGGTGAGGTGTAGTTCCTTTGGTGTGTCATTTTTCTGGGTCATTTGGGGGTCTTCGGAAAGTGCTCTTGTTGGTGCCCTGAATTGCACATGCAATTATGTAACTCATCGCAACCCAATAACTGAAGCCCTGGTTTCATAGCCATTAAAAGATGCCGCAAACCAAACCACCTGTGAGGCACCAACTCAGCAAATGTGCCTGTACAAAGAGCAGCCATAAAAAAAAAACATGGAAAAAGTGGCTATCAGACAGCCCTAATTACAGCCCAAACTTCATAGGGTCGATACCAGGAGGCACAAGAAGGAGAGGGTTGCTTGGGAGTTGAAGAAAGATGGTTACTGGGCCAGGGCCATGTAGGGTGGAAGGAATCCAAGCGAGGACCGTGGGTGCCTGAAGGGAAAGCCGCACTGATGGATAATGACATGCAGAACGCTAGGCGAAACACCAGACATAGAAACAGCAAAGGAGAATCTGTGTTTCATGTGAAAATTGCCGTTAGTCTTTTGTGGAATCTCAACATAGGTAGCTTTCTCTATAAAATGTGGGCATATTTCTGAAGGAAATAAAAAGGCCAGGGTTTGCCTTTAAACAGCTTGTGGCATTTTAGTGAAACTTAAAGGAAATTCGAAGAGAAGAATCTCTCTCCCGACCCCACCCGACTCCTGCTCCGTCTTTCTCCCCCGCCCTCTCTTCCTCTTCACTCCTCCGGTTCTCTGCCTCACTCTCTCCTTTAAGCCAGCATTAAATGGTTTCAAACATGTTGTCTTAGGTAATCATTGAAATTAGACTCTGTGGCATAAATAATGGTTTGTCCTCAAAGACCCCTGGTCCTACTGATTTGATCGATTATTCTTTGTTCCTAATGTGGTACTTAGGGCTTCCACTCCTAAGGGAATCCAAGGAATAAGTAGAATTGATGTCTAGTGTGAAGAATTTTTCCCTTCTCATTTTAGACGCCCTGGTGTGGGTTTGTTTGGGTTTTTGTTTCTGTCAAAATCTCAAAATCTGAACTCAAATTCCCTAGAGATAATTCATAGCTTTACTGGGGTGGAGGTGGGCCACTCGATCCCCGAGAAGCAAGCGTGTGGGTGGAAGGAATACTATGAGAAGAATGGAAAGCAAACCGCAGCGACGCACTACCAACCTTGCCGTCTCTTCACAAGAGACACAGCTCACTGCTTGCTTAGGGACAAGCCACGTCAGCTAAGGGGCCTATTTTGATTTGTCTTGGTTCATGCTTTGACCCAAGAGTGTCTGTTTTCTCTCAGTGCTCCACAGCAGCTTGACTGCCCTGACCCTTCCCAAACCCCTGAGGAAGCTACAGCCACTAAGTAGTTCACATCTAACGGATGGCTGCTGCCAAAGCAGAGGCCGCTGTTCTTGCTCTCGGATGTGCGATGAAGAGCCAGGAAAGATAAGGCAATCACAGTGATGATCAAGGGCTTACAACTATCCAATCACAACTACCCTGCTGTTGCCAGGAAGCTGGGAAGCCTGTGTCCAATGAGCAGCTTTGGCAGAGCTGACGTGGGAGGACAAAAACTGCCCATCATGCTCACTTACCTGGCAGAATTATAATGGGTCAGACGAGAGACTCATCAAATTAAGTTTTCTCTGATGTTTTGATAGACCCCGGGTGGCACAAACTGTTAGTACACACTCAGATGTTAACCAAAAGTTGGAAGGTTCAAGTCAGGAGGTTTAAATTCCTGTCCACTGCTGGCAGATTGTAAAAAGGTACAAGCATAGAAAATGGCATGACCCACACGAACCACAGCCTTCTCTAGCCTGAGCCCAGAACTGGATACCGTATCTACTCATGTATCAGCTGAGTTTTCAGCACATTTTTTAATGCAGTTTTTTTGGTAAAATTAGGTGCCTTGGCTGATATTCGGGTCTGCTTATACTTGAGTATATACGGTAGTACCGAGCTAGCTCTATAGACATCTCTGACCAGAGATACAATAGAAGGTCCCCAGTTAAAATTGGGAGAAACAACAAAACCCAAATTCATTTTTAAAAAAAAGAAGAAGAAGAAGACAGCATTTACTACACAGACAGAAATGGAGGAGACCCAAGATTCCGCCCCCCCCAAGATACCCTTTTAGCCTGGAGCTGAAGCCACGCCCAGATTGTCTTTCAGTCAAATAATATAAAATACATAATGATGATTGTGAGGACTATTCTCCTGCAAACACTCAACTTGTTCAGTGCTGCTGAATCCATTCTGACCCAGAGTGACTCTAAATGCAACAAGAGGTGTGGGGCTATAGGCCAGCCCTCCACAACTAATCACGGGTTCAATGGGCGCAATTGTACAGTTGAGATATATAAAGATTATAATAAAATCAACGAGAGCATGAGAGATAGAAGAGAGATTGAAATAACGGAGTCAGACACATTTCATAGTAGCATGCTCACCTCAGCCTCACTTGGTAGTCCACATGGAGAAAGAGACCAGAGGACAGGAGAGGGGGGGAGGGGAAGGAGGACAAGGGGAAAGGGAACAGGGGAGTGAGATCCATGGGAGGGAAGACAGGAAGAGCCGAGGCCAAGTGGTATCTTTCTTGCTAACCAAGGTTTATATATCTTTGTGGGGCATGCAAGCCCGCTAATTACAGGTAGCCATATGTTACAGGAAAGGGCTGTACTATAGGTAATACAGCAATGAGAGGGGGACAATCTAGGGACATACACGCCATAGGAAGAGGAGGGGTTGGGGGTATATGTGTGACAAGATGGGCGGATCCTAGATTCAGGATGCAGCTTAACTTTGGATGTCACTGAGCAGGTTTGGCCTGGTCTCTGGATCTCCATAGAAACCATTATCAGTAGGGTGTAAACCCCACCTACAGGGATCAGACTAATGGTCACAAGCCTTTAGGGAGAAGTAACCTATTGTCCTTAACAGCAGGGAGTGGGCCCTACCTGCGGTGGGCCCAGACAGCAGTCTGGCAACTGACTGCCTTCAGGGAGGTAACTTGACAATCATTTACCATTAGCTGCAGGCAGTGTCCTACGTCTCACGTCTATTTGGGGGAGACATCTTTCTGTTTCCCACAAAAAGGAAACACTGCCTGTCCTGTATCCTCTTCATAATTCCTGCTGTTTGAACCATTGTTGTAACCATCGTGTTGAGGATCTTCTTGGTCTTTTTCCTGACCTACTTCAACAAGCATGATGTCCTTTTCCGGAGGCTGGTCCTTCCTGGCTGGAGACAGAAAGAAGACAGAAATGGGAAGGCAGGGTAGAAAAGGATGAGTTAAGAAAAGGTCATCCGAAGGTCCCAGGAGAGAGCAAGACTAGATGAGAAGAAAGGGACTTTCTAGGCAGAGGACCTTGGGTGTGCCTTCCTCAGGAGAAACCAGCTTACAAGGAAAATGGCGTCCGCAAGAAGCGGTGCCCAACAAACATGGCATTAGAAGAGTTCTTGGTTATTAGATTTTAAAGCCAAGAACAATAGAAAGCTAGTGAAGAGTTTTAAGGAAAGGGATGACAGGATTAAATTGGGGTATTGGCTTAGCTAATAAAAGGGCATAGTTAAGTATGATTAAACCCTTTCTTTACATTTGTTTGAGTGAGCATTTAAAGTTGACAAAGAGATGGATTGGTTGCAAAATCTGCTATGAGAGGCAAGGACGGGTAATTCCAATAGAGACAGGAGCGCCTCCCAGCACTAGGAACCACATTGTCGAGGGGAATGTTCCCTTCTGAACTACACATTCTACTTGTAACATCAAAGACCTCCAGTTTTGTTTTGTTTTTGTTTTTTAAATAATTGAGTTGTCACCGGTGTTAGGCAGGGTTCTCTAGAGAAACGAAGCCAGAACACGTATGATTATATATACAGTTCAAGTCACTCCCATGTAACAGTTAATATACTGGAAGTCCTTCAACTCACAAGGGCTGCCGGGTTCAAGGTCAAGGAAGCTGACATCAGAGTCCTACCTGGGGCAATGCTAGCAAAGTCTGCCCATAGGCACAAGCAATAGGGTGGGTCACCAACAGTGAGTAGCTCAGGTGCTTAGCAAAGCATCCCCCCACCCCACCCCAATTGGGTTATTGAATATAAGCAATGCAAGGAAGCAGGTTCCATCAGCCTCAAGCTCAAGCAATGTAAGACATACTTACCAACAGCTTGGTGAAGTAGGTCTCCAAGGAGCCTCAAGCTCTAGCAATACTATCCACAGGTTGGCCTGGTCCACAGGTAGTGTCGCTCACAGGTTGAGGCAGATAACTACCTACAGCAGCAGCACACTTGCTCCAGTATGCTCAGATCACCAGAGAGCAAACGAGAGAGGGGGGCAGGCCTTGCAGAGCCGTTTATCTCTTTGCCCTCCAATCAATCCCACATATTTCTATTGGCCAGGTTGGCACAATAAACCTACCTATCACGCCACCTTCAACAAGCTTGGCTTTCATTTGGGTTTGGGATTGAGTTCAATGCTTATTATTTCATATTAAGTTATTGAACTCTGCAAAAAGCAAACTGCCATTCATTCAGACACATTAATTTTGTTATCCAAGACATGGACTTTTGTAGCAATATGGTACACAGTGAAATTGCCTTCCTTGGGATTCTGACTGATCTCTCAAATGGACAGCAAGGCTTTCCTAAGATTTTTGTTCCTTTAATGGGAGTCAGCCTTGAAGTTCAAGGAGCTGTTGCTTCTCTGCTTCTTTTCTCAGTGTGCCCAATGCTGCCCATCACTTAAATGGATATTGGCAGTTTGTCTCCTCAGGTCAAGGACAATCAGAAACTGCCTTGGCCCATAAGTGGTTGCCAACAAAGAAGTTCTCACAGAAAATGAGTCCCTGAATCTGGGGGCTGGGGACCACAGTCTGTGGGGACATCAAGTCAGCTGGCATAACAAATTAACCAAGAAAAACCATGTTCTATATCCTACTCTTTTCCGTAGGAACCACAGCCTAAAAATGTTTTAGTGGGTCTTAATGTTGATCTCTCCCCATGTGGTACAAAGCCATCAAAGATACATGGAAAGTTAGTCCCTTGGACTAATGGACCCCTCAAACTTCAGCCGGCATAACCCTGAGACCAGAAGAACTAGGTGGTGCCTGGTTCCTGCTAATTAACATTCTGAAAGGGATCCTATTAGAAGGTCTTGGAGAGGGAGTAAGGAAAGAGGAGAGCAAAAGTCAAAATCACAAAAAAAGACCAGCCAGAGGTTGATGGAAATTCTGAGACCATGGACCTGTCACCCTTAAACTCTATGGCTCAGATTTCTACCACACAATGGACAGCTTTACAAAGTGAACAATAATACTAGGCAGGTAAACACCCCTTAGAATAATTAGCCCTTTGAGAGCAAAAGGGCAGATTTTGCTCAAGGGCAAAGTTCCAAAGGTTCAAAAGGAAGGATAAATACAGCCAGAAAACACAGGGAGGAAATGGGATTGCACGAAGTTAAATTGTGGGGATTACCATCAATGGCATGAAACAAACTGTGCATAAATTGTTGAAGAGAAAACTGATTTTGTCTGCAAACCTTCACCCCATTCACAATAAAATTGGGGGTATGGGTGGGGTGGAGAACAAAACTCATCAAAATGTGAACTTTTTTTTAAGTAAAAAATAAAGGAGTTCTCACAGACCAGTTTCAAATTAACCCAGGAGGAATGTTTTAGAACACAATTGGCTTGCATTGCTGTTTGCTATCCATTTGTAGTCAGATGCTCAATGTAAAATAGATAGCTACTAGCACCTTATAGAAAATCATAACGTAGGTCAGTGTCCATATACTGGGTTCAGGTCACTATTTTCTCAGAAGTGAAAGCTTGGCTCTTCCAGTTGAGTGGCACTGAAGACCTAACTCTGGCTAAAAGGTGAACATGATCTCTCTTGTGTGTCTTATTTTCAGTAGTGCTTGGCAATTTTATGATTCTTCTCACGTATTATGTCTATTTTTCAAATCATCATCATGGCATTCTTAATCACTTCTATATTCCATGCATCATGGTAGGAGTTTAGTAAGAATCATCTCCAAAGTTTTTAAGAACTTTGCAAGACGCCACCCACTGCCACGGAGTCATTTCTAACTCATAGCAACCTTACATAGGGGTCCGAGGCTTTGTAAATCTTTATGGCACCAGACAGCCTCATCTTTCTTCTGCTGAGTGGCTAGTGGGTTTAAATCACCAATCTTTCTGTTAGCAGTCCAATGCTTACCTGACAACACAGGGTACCTTATTTTGCAAGGTAAGTATTGATATTCCTATTTTTAGAGTAGGAAATGGGAACTCAGAGAGGTTAAGAAGTTATCCTAAAATCACATGGCTCAGAAATGGGTAAGCTAGATTTTAAAATGTGTTGTTAAACCCAACATTGCTCAATTATGCCTCAACCCCTTTTCCACCCGAACCCAGAATGGATTCATCAGAGAGAGCATACTGAGAAGTGATTTACAGAAGCAGTTATTGCCCTTTGAGATAAAGGCCAAATTAACAGGGCAACTCTAAAGGTTGTATTAGGTTGGGTTGTCCAGAGAAACAGACTGAGGGACGCTAATCTATGTATAAGAAAGAGCTTTAAATCAAGAAGTAGTTCTATATCAAGACGGCATCCCAGCCTGGTCCAAATCAAGTCCATGAGGCTGATGCTAGTCCATAAGTCCCTCTTCAGACTCATGAAGCTGCATCCTGGTGATACAGAATGGTGAACTAGGAAGCAGGAAGATCACAGGGCAGTTGGTGCAGATTCACGAGGATCCAAAGTCAGTGGAAAGGTGGCAGGGCACCAGCAGCTCTCAGGGTGGGCAGGTGGGCAACAGAGTTCCAGCTGTCAGAAGACAGAGGGGCAGAGAGTCTGTCCCCAGCTCCTTCACTCTCATACATAAGGTGTCATCAAGCTACCACTTGAATGACAGGTTCGACTCCACCCCTCGCCAAGAATATCTACTTGACATCAGAATTGACTACCACAAAGATCATTGAACCAGAAACCAAAAAACCCTTTGCTGTTGAGTCAATTCCAACTTAGATCAGACACGTTATGAAACCAAACTTACTGCTAAGTCGAGTCCGACTCATAGCAACTCTACAGGACAGCGTAGGGCTTGGGTTTGCAAGACTGCACGTCTTTATGGGAGCAGACAGACTCATCTTTCTCCTGTGGAGGGGCTGGTGGTGCAAACGCCTAACTCAACACGTAACCCAGTAAACCACTAGGCATATGGGGCCACTCTGAGGTGGAACCAATTTAATGGCACCTAATAACCTGTAGGATGCCATTAAGTCAGCTTGAACTCATAGGGATCCCATGTATAGCAGAATCAAAGCTGCCTGGTTCTGTACAATGCTCAGGGACTTCCTCTTTTTTTGCCAACCCTCTTCTTTTCTATGCACCATGCCCTTCTCTGGGGACTGGTCTTTCCTGACAACATTTCCACAGTAACCCCTGCCATCCTCCCTGGTAAGGTCAATTCTGGCTGTACTTCCTCCAAGCCAGATTATTCATCCTTCTGAGAATCCGTGGTGTAGTTAATACTCTTCGCCACCACCACAGGTTGACTTCATCATTTATTGGTCTTCCGTTTTCAATGTGCAGTTTTCACATGCACACGAGTTTACTGAAAATACCACGGCTTATGTGCGTCAAGCACATCTTAGTCATCAAATCTTTGCTTCTTAAGGACTTTTAAGTTCATGTGTGAGTAAACATCAAGCCAGTGACTTGCATTAGAGAGCAAATAAATTACATGTGTACCACATTACAAACAAAAGGCTGAAAGCTATGTATTTAGTGAAGCCAAATGATGGCTGCTTGCTCACTTCTCTAGAACCCTGGAAAATCCATGTTCTTTTTGCTCAGCCCTCACCAATATTTTTAGTAAAAGAAATCCGAATTTCCTGTACTCCAACAATGGTTATCGTCCTCCACACCTTTGCACTAGCTTTAAAACTCACAGAAAACAAAGAGAAATTTGTTCAAATGAATTATCCTGGGCACATTTTTAAAGTATTGTTACCAGGATTATAGCTCATACCTGCAGGGGTGTACCCCAGACAAGATGCGTTTTAAGATGCCTCAGCCATCAGGAGCTGGCTGCAAGGGAGTGTAGTTGCTTCCTTGGCGCCTTGGTGGTGTAATGGTTCCGAGTTTGGCTGCTAACCACAGGCCCCCCTTGGAAGCCACCCTGAGTTCCACCGGGGCAGTTCTGCCCTGCCCCGTGGAGTAGAGTCCCTGTGAGTGGCACTGAATCGATGACAGTGGCAGAGTTGCCTCTTGTTAGGTGCCTTCCAGAAAGAAAAAAAAAGGAAGAAGAAGAAACGGTCCAATCAAAACAGTCTTGGGGGGGGCGGCGGGGTGTCTGTGAGACCAGTGCAGCTCAAGGAAGAGACGACAACTCGCTCGGTCTCGTGACAGGGACTCCAAAGAGGCCATCCCCATAGACTTTCTCAAAGGGCACAGACTGAGCCTTTGAGCTTATGAAGACTTAAGATCACCGAAGAGTGCCATTGGGAGGGGATGGTGACCACCTGGGAACGACGCAGAGGTAGACAGAACAGGAAGGCGGAGGAGGCAGGACCGCAGGGCAGGTTTATTGTGGAGCCAAGTCAGGATACACTGGGTACAGGCCCTGGCGCACCCACTCCACCAGAGCTGACGGGCCTCTCTTAAGTGTGCCACGGGGACCTTTGAGCTAAGGGCTGGAGTTTTGTTTTGTTTTGTTTTGTTAAGTGGTTGTCCCTGGATAAGTGGGACTCAAGCGGTGGTCCCTGGTTGGCTGGGACCCAACTATGCCCTCACTTGGCAGGGTCCCCAGGGGTCAGACTCACAGCCTCCCCTGTTCTGGTATGCGTGGTGACTCATCAGTTACCCTGGTCAGGCGACTTTCCCTGGCCTTGTCATCAGGGTGAGAAAAAAGTCAGGAAAG
>NW_022111373.1:93763152-93765978 GCF_000313985.2 Echinops telfairi
TCCTGCAAGGACATGCAGCTTCCCACGCCCCCACCCCCACCCAAATCATGACAATGTACTTGCTCATCCTTCCAGGATAGTGAGGTTTATCCTCTGAGAATTTCATTAACAGACCCGATTCCACTCACTCCACAGCCCTGAGGTCGCCTCTTCAGACTTCTGTGGCCCCAACTGCAAAGGACAACTTTTAAAGGAACACGCAATCTGAGTCCCCACGGATGCCTGAACTGGTGTGTGGATAGCGTGTGAATTGAAGACACAGAATCCTAGGATGGGCTAGGACGATCCATAGAAATAACACCTTCAGCAGTGTGTAGGTCCAGTTGACAGATATGTGGAGAGGCAATAGCGTCACCATTGGCTAGTTTTATTTAATAAAGATTTCTACCATTTTGTAGCACTTCTCTCTTTTTTTTATTACTTAACCTTGTATTCAGGTTTGTATTGAAAATAGAAAATTTCTTAGGCAAATAGGCATGGGGCTCATTTAAGACAAAACAAAGTCACTGTGATCAACTCATTGTGCCTATATAGGACAGGGTAGAACTTCCCCTGTGGGTTTCCAAGACTATATATAAATCCTTAAGGGAGTAGTAAGCCTCATCTTTCTTCCAAGGAGAGGCTGGTGCTTTCAAACTGCTGACCTTGCGACCATTAGCTAACACAAGACCCATTACACCACCAGGGCTCCTGAGGGGCTCATTCAATGGGGTTTAAATAATCAGGAAAAGAGATCGAGGGGAAAGAAGTTATCACTTAGAGTGAGACAGTTTGAATTTGTGGATCCTGACACTTAATAGCTACCTGATTTTCCGTCAATTAGAAAATGACCTCTGGGCCTCAGTTTCCTCTCGTGAAATGTGAGAGCAAACCCAGGTATAAGCCAATGTCCCTTCAGTTTTGGTTCCAAATAGCTATAGACCAAATTAATGACTGCATCTTTTTCCTGTCTTGTTAAATGTCTTCTCCCCAGAACCGTCGCTCCTAATCAATTTATATGGATGGCGCAGTAATCTCCAAGAGGAAAGATAATTATCTGGCTGGCAGGCAAATCAAGATAATGTTGATTTGTCTGTGTCCACGGCAGGGCAGACAGAACCCACCAAGATGTGCACCATTCCATCATGACAAATGACCTTGACTCTTGAAGGCATTTTGATTTCTACTGTAGACATTTCCCACAAATAGATTGGGGTGGATTTGGGACCGAATAAAATGTACAGCAAATTAAGAATGTTTTTATCATCACCTAAATCAACCAAAAACAAAACAAAACAAAAAATAAACTCACTGAAATTGAGTTAGTTCTGACTCACAGAGACCAGTGTGGAGCTGCCCCGTTGGGTTTGTGAGGAGTACATCTTGACAGGAGCAGAGCATCCCCTCTGGTGGTTCCAACGACTGCTCTCGCCACTGGTGATACAACATGCAACCCCTCTACCGCCTGTAGAGCAACCCACAAACTGCCAGGAAGAACGTGAATAATGGCTTTAGCATCTAATGATTACCTTATCAATCCATCCTCTGAGATCAGGCCCTTAAACAGTCATGATTATTTAAAGGAAAATGTTAAATTCTCAATGAGACTGTTAATTTTCATATCCGTTCTGATGCTTCCCCTGCCTCCCAACATCTTTTACTTAATGAAAGCAAGAGGACACGTGCTGCAGTGTGTGGAATACATACGGATTTGATTATTGGACCTGGGCTCTGGTCGTGACCCAGAGAGTAAGTGAGCAACACTTCTTGACTTGGCTATTTAGGGGACGTGAGCTTATACCTAAAGCAGTGGTTCTCAACCTGTGCGTCCCGAACCCTTTGGAGAGCGAACGACCCTTTCACAAGGGTTGTCTGAGACCATCGGAAAACACATATTTCCGATGGTCTTAGGAACCACACCGCTCCTCTATCTTCAACGGGAGGGTCGCCCACATGCAGATACGCCCTCATACGAGTACCCGGGCGTGAAGACTGTTCCCCATGCTACACCATGCTTCAAGACAAAATTCATTTCTTTGTCATTAGAAATAAATATGTCACAATATAGAATTACATATTGCTTTTGTGATGAATCTCTATGTTTTCATTATGTTCAATTTGTAACAATGAAAATACATCCTGCATATCAGATATTTACATGAAGATTCATAACAATAGCAAAATTACAGTTATGAAGTAACAACGAAAATAATTTTATGGTTGGGGGCTCACAACATGAGGAACTGTATGAAAGGGTCACGGCATTAGGAAGGTTGAGAACCATTGACCTAAAGATTTAGCTACTTGTCTCCGTGTCTTCTCTCTCACCCTCCCCACCCCCCTCTGTGATCGATTCAGCCCTCTCTTTTCCATGCGAGGGTCCTTGGACAAAAGGACAGTGGGGAACACAGCAAGTCCTAACTGGCAAAGTGCCAACAGAGGGCGGCTGCCTTGCGAGGGCTTGCTAGGAAAGGGGTTCTTTTCACTCCCGGATTCCAGGAATCCGCTCCACATTTTACGGGGAGCCCAGCCGCTGTGAATAAGAGGAGCCTCAGAGGGCTGGTTTCTGGTGTCGCACTAAGCACGATAAGAATGCCATTGACGTCAGCAGAGTCATCATCAGGGAGAATGGCACCCCAGCTCTTGAAACCACACCAAGCAATTGCAGTGCTTTTGAAAATTAAAAGCCGGTGCTGGGGGGAGGGAGGAGGGGAAGCAGCGATGGGGGAAGCGGTGGCTCCAGCTGAACTCTTCTTTCTCTGATGCATTTCCTGCATTTTCAAAAGGCATCAGCCGGTGGCTCCTGCACACACACACACACACACACACACACACACACACACACAC
>NW_022111373.1:93766308-93770967 GCF_000313985.2 Echinops telfairi
GTGTGTGTGTGTGTGTGTGTGTGTGTGTGTGTGTGTGTGTGTCTTGTGGGTCTGGGAAGGGAACGCTGCGGGCGGGTTGGGACTGCAGCCATCAGAGACGGCTGCCAGGACTTCACCTCCAGCTGTCATTCGGGCGGTACCTACACTGGAAAATGGCTCGGAGGCTAGAAAAGTCTTTGCAAACCATTATTTGGTGTAAATTGCATCCATTCTTAAATTCCACAATTAATTTAATCCTTGCACGTCTGCCCCCTCCCTGCTCAGTCCTCCCCTCCCGGCAATATGAAAGACATCGACTAGAGTGGATGCTCTCAGCAGCCGAGCAGGCATTATTTTACAGCATTGATTGGCAACTTCCCAAGCCGGCGAAATCTTTTGCTGATCTGATTTTCATATCCATCTCCTTCAGCTATACAAGAAAGAATAGTTTCTGAGCTGGGGAACCGTTAGCCGGGAAACAAAAGAACATATGTGCATGGAGGAAAATCTGGCCCGAAACGCGGATTTAATAAATTGCAATATGTGAAACTCGTATTTCCAGTGGACTGGTAGAGAGGAGTGGCCACCCAAGGGACAACAAAAGGGGTCTAGTGGAGTGCCCTTCAAAGACCATTTTTGTTTTATAGAAAGAAGCAGTGAACCTCCCTCCTTTCAGATGCACAGATACCACTTGGGATGGGGCAGGCCCCATCTCCCTTTCATATGTAAAACCAAGTAAAGATCGCCCTGACTTGGGCTTGCCTCGTTGACCATTCTGTAAGAGCAAGGGAAGGGAGAAAGAACTTAAGTAACACAAGACTGACTTCACACCCTTATGGCTCCAGAAAGAAGATGGCTAAATACCCAATGGGGAATATTTATCGTAACACCCCCCCCTTGAGTAACTGAGCTCACATCGGCTGTTTTCCTTTTGTTTTTGTGTGTTTGTTTTCTGTTGTCAGTATCTGTAAACGGAATCATTCTTTATTCTGCCTGGGGGTTGCTAACCACAAGGTTTAAAAGCACTAGCCATTCCCAGGGAGAAAGAGGAGGCTATCCGTCCCTGGTTAACAATTCCAGACTCATTGCCTCAGGTCGATGCCAACTCACAGTGACCGCATAGGGCGGCATAGAATTGTCCCTATGGGTTTCAGAGAATGTAACTCATTCTGGGAGTAGAAAGCCTCATCTTTCTCCTTCAGAGCAGCTGGTGGTTTCTAACTGTTGACCCTTATACCACCAGGGCTCCTCCCTGGCCCCCCTAGTAGGTTAAAAAGCAGGGACTTTTGATGTTCATTCTGTCAGCACTACACAGACCAAGAGCTTCCATTTTCATTGCTGGTGTACAAATTCGGACCCAGAGGCCCCTTTGCCTCCAAAACAGTCTAGTTGTCCCCCTTGCTTTCTTCTGTGCCTGTCTCCCCACCCCCACCCTCTTCCCTTTTGTGACTCTTAATTAATCTCAGCCTAGCTCATTTCCTCCCGTGCAAAATAACCAAAGCCTTCCTCCCTTCTTCCTACCTAGAGTTTCTTTCTGTCTCTAGACCTTGTTCCTAGGGCCACCGATGAGTGATGACATCCCCCTTGCTTTGCCCAAGCATCTTTTACACCAGGCTCCCTAGCAGGAAGCCAGGAGCCCCTGGGGCCTGGATGTGTTTGGGAGAAGTCAGGCTCAGGTTCATGGGACACTAATTTGCCATAGGAAGTAGTAGTAGGGAGCCTGATGAGGGATGGGAATTTAGCAAATAGGCTTGGCAGTCAACTGACCGAGGAAGCTTAAGGAAAGGCATAATTTAGAAAAGCAAAAAGAATTTAATCCTTTGCAGGTGTGTTAATTTCCTTAATGGGACGAATTACCCTGGACTTGGGGGTATTCGAGACTTTTTAAGTTTTCCTGTTCCCTAAGGTCTGGCTTCATTTCATAGGGGGAGGCAAGGATAAACGCAGTGAATTTGATTATAGACACCAGTCTAACCCTAGCCTAATGAGCCATGGAAACAAAACAGCCCAATCTCCTCTAATGGCTGTAATCCAAAACTAGAAGCCTTTCGAGCCAGACGGCTCTGGTTACACATGTTTGTAGTGCAGGTCTCGCCTGGGCATGAGACAGGATTTTCCACGGGAGATCTGAAACGATAGGATGTTTTCGTGGAGCAGGTAAATGTCTCATAAACTATATTTAAAGAAGACACTAAGAAAAGATCTTTAAGAAATGTAACCACAAGCATCGAGAGTAAACAAGTATTATTGTTTGCCCCCATGATGGGCTAGGTTGCTCACTAATTAGAAGTCGCTGGCTGCCCCTCTGGAGAAAAAGGAGGCTTTCTGCTCCCATGAGATTTATAGCCTGGGAAACTCTTTGGGGCAGTTCTGCTCATTCTCACACTGACGCTAGGACTCAGAAGCAACTCGATAGTAGTGAATTTCTTTTGGGGGGACTTCCGATTGTTTTTGAACTAATAAAATCACCCTCTCCTCATTTATCAATATGATTACTTTTCCAAAGACAAGGTCATTTTATAAACATTGGTGTTAGGTGAACATGAAGGATGATCACAGCAGATCACAAAAAACATGGAGGATGACCACATCATTACATGACTGCCAGATTACATCACTACCGAACTATTAAATTAGATCAAGTTCACGCATAACCTTAACCACAATAGCCTGCATTACTCTGCCTCACCCCTCAGCGGGCAGGACTGCTAGCTGTTTGTCGTTAATTGGAAAAGTAATGCGATAGTTGATTTTTTTCACTATTGCTGTAAAAGACCAGGTAATGAGATAGTCAATAAGTGAGAAGGTATAAAACATTCACAATACAGTATATTCATAGGACCCACTTTCCCCCTCCCCCATGTTGACAGCTCCCTCCCTGCTTCTCCAGCGCAGACTCTCCCCTAAAGCAGAGGAATTTGGAAAGCAGTCACCCACAGTTTTATCCTCTTCTATATAATGCTGTTCTTTATAAACAATGTGTTGTGATTTGAAAAAGAGTCCAGTCTCTTAGTTTAATTTTGTTTAACCCAACATCCTGTTTGTGTTCATCTAGGGTTTCTTTTCTTTCTACTTTACTGTAAAATTCCGCTTAACTGGTTGCAACAGATCAGCAGTAGTAAAGTAAAAGATATGGGAAGGTTAATAGAATAGTCACCATAAGAAGTGATCTCAGACAGGCTATTGAAGCTGTGATGACCTTATCAAGGCAAAAATCACGGCAGCAGCCCTGAACGCGGCTTCGGGTCCCACTGAACTGCGCTGGGAGAGCAGTTGGCGGAGTTGAGAAACCAAGGGTCTGCCCTAGTGAAAAGCAAACTTGCAGGGTCGGGTTGGGATTTTGCTGCTAGGTTCATAGCACGTCTTGCTGTTTGACCTTGGGCAAATCACTGCTGATGACTGCTGCTTTTTTCCCTTCAAAGTGCCCCTCCGGAGTAAAATAGAGCCTTCCAGAGCAGGTGAGCAATTCCTGGGACATCCTCACCAAGTCCTCCTCCTTCAGTTTAGAAATAAGGAAGGAAGACCCAGAAAGATGTTCTTGACAGAAGCAGATGCTGGCCTTGGAGTGAAAAACGGTTCTTCCTGGTTGCAGTTTCTAAAAGTTGTACCCTTTCAACAGGTCCTGAGGTCGTATTTTGATGGTTTGATCAGCTGCCCTGGTGACACTGTGCATTAAGTGCAGGAGGGGTCTGTATGCTCCTGTAGAGATTGACAGTCTCAGAAACCCTTCACAGGGTTCCTGAGATTGGGAGTGGGGGCAACAGCACTGGGTTTGGACTTTTTGAACGGTCCTTCAAATGCTGGAAAGTGGTATAAAGATAAGACCATGTTCATCAGGAAGCATGCCCCTTTCACAGATGAGAAAGCTGGCCCTCAAAGAACGTCAGCAATTTACCCAAGTCACAAAGCTTTTAAGTCTTTCAAGAACCAAGACATAGGCTCCTATCTGTCTTTATTGAGCTTGTTCTTACTTAAATCCGATCCTACCTCCTCCTCATAGCAGGTCCTTCCCAAATGCACTTACTTTGGCTATTTTTGCCAGAAGTTACCCAATTCATAAGGGTCTACATAGTTTCTGCCTGTACCTAGGGAATGTTGTATCTGGAACAGAGTTAAAACTTTAAAATGAGGATGAAACTTTGGTTTTGATGCTGCTAAGAACTCCAATGTCAAGAGGAGGAAATTTGGCAGTTTGTGTTTTAGTCAGATACTGGAAGAAAATGTTTGGGTAGCAAGACGACAGTGTCAAAACAAAAAAAAGTTCACTGTCATCAAGTCAAATCTAACTCACAATGACCATACAGGACAGGGTAGACCTACCCCTGTGGGTCTCTGAGACTGTGGCTCTTTATGGGAGTAGAAAGCCTCCACTTTCTCCAGCAGAGCAGCTGGTGGTGTTGAACTGTGGACCTGGTGTAACCACTCAGCCAGCAGCCCTCCTGCAGACAACAGTGCAGGAACAAGCACTCAGAGGGGTTCAACAGCGTTTCTTTTTCTTTTTTTTAAGAGTTTTATTATTTTTATTTTCTTAATCATTCTATTGGGGCTCATACAACTCTTATCACAAGCTATACATACATCAATTGTGTAAAGGACATTTGTACATTCATTGCCCTCATCATTCTCAAAACATTTGCTCTCCACTTAAGCCCCTGACATCAGGTCCTCTCCCTCCCCCAC
>NW_022111373.1:93771305-93782803 GCF_000313985.2 Echinops telfairi
GGGGAGGAAGCATTTAGGAACTAGAGGAAAGTTGTATTTTTCATCATTGCTACATCGCACCCTGACTGGCTCATCTCCTCCCGGAGAACCCTCTTCAATAGCATTTCTTTAAAAGCTTCAAGGCTAAGATTTGTGAACAGAAAATTACACAAGAGAAACAAAGAGGTTTTCTACCAATTGAAACACCTAAATTAAAGAACATGAATATCAAAGAAGGATTTGCAGATAGAAAATTACACAAAGAAGATGTGTACCAACTCTACCCCTGCACCCAAACAAAATAAACCTGTTTTATACCTTCTGCCCCTTGCCCTGGGGTACTTACTCTCCATGGTTGATTTCACTCTACTGCTGAGTTAACAATTCTTTTGCACATTTTATGAATAGTTAGCAATCAGCAAGATTGGCTGCACTGCAACATCAATTCTATAATTCTTAATATAAAAATAAAATGGGTACATAGTTACTTTAAATTTAAAAAAAAAGAAAAGAAACACTGCCTTCCGGTTGATGCTGACTCATGGCGACCCTATAGGACAGGGTAGAACTGCCCCTGTGGGTTTCAGAAACTAACTCTTCATGGGGTTGCCACTGAGTCAATTCCAACTCACCAGGACTCCGTATCCCATTTCCCAGACGAAGTCTTTACAGGAGTGGAGCGCCTTTTCTTTCTCCAATACTTTTTACCAAGTTTAGCCCCCAGGGCTCCTGGTAAGGCACATAGATGAAATGGAAGGGGCATTTGTCAGAAATTGCTCCGTGGTGTAAATAAAGCTTGTTTGGATCTTAGGGGGAGTGAGGGGGTGGGGGATAAACTGACAGGAGAAGGCACCTAAGTGAGATGCCCAGATGTTGAAATGGGAGATATGTAACAAGTGTGAGGATCCTGAGGCAAGAGCAGAGGAGCCAGAGGCTCAATGACTAGAAGGGACTTAGGCTTTGAACGCTCTGTTCAGTCCTTAACCTAACGTTAGCAAAACCTGAACTTAAAGGGTGTTAATGAATAAAATTTTTAATAAAGTTAATAGGTTTTGAGCACTGATAGGCAGCAGATAGAGAATGACAAAAATCAATACTGTAGGAAGCTTTCTAATAAGTCAAGTAGCTGATAGTCGTGAGAACCCAGAATAAACTAACATACAAACAATTGAGTGTAATTCAACTCAGCAGCCAGGTTGGAACCTTCAAACAGAGTCTAGTTTAAGAAACTGCATCCTGGAGGAATGAGTGTAGAGAAGTAACGTTTCAATAAGGAGTTGGCACATAGGTCCACTGTGCCCTTTATTTTTACTGGTCTTGCCCTCATTATTGCTAATGATTCTATTAAATAATTACTAACCATGGTTCATGATGTCGAATCCAGTGCCAAGAACAACCTCTCATCTTTCAGGACATTGTCTTCCTTAGAAGTTTTAAAAAACATGCTAGAAACTTGAAGAACCTAGAAGTCCACCTGCCTGCCATCCTTATCCCTGTGGCCCCTTCTCCCTTTCATCTCCCGCTTGGGGTTGTCCATCCCCATCCCCTCCTTCCTGCCTGCCAATCAAGGTTTCCCATCATGTTTTACCCGCCTCTTGCCTGGATGCTCACTTGTCCTTCAAACCTGCTCTGAGTTGGTATCTCCCTGCCCCAGGGTTCCTGGAGCCGTGGTGTACGTGCAGAGCACCTTCCTCTGGACGCTCAGAGCTGCTCAGACACGTGTTGCTTCATAATCCCAACTAGCTTTATTGCAGGCATGCTGATTTGTTTAAGGCACTCAGGGTGGAATGACAGGAATGGTAGTAAAAAGCACAGCAATGTCCATTGAGCACGTTTGCACATGTTCCTGGCCAGTGATATTTCCTAAACCCACTGTGAAAGCTCAGTTAGTCAGGGTCAGAACGCAAAGCATTGGTTTGTAGACTCATCATTTAAAGTATGTGACATAGAACGTTGTTATGGCTTGAATGATGTCCCCTAAAAATACGTGCTGTAAATCCTCACTGTAAATACCTGTGGTTATAGTCCCATTCGGGAATGGATTGTATTAATTATGATAATGAGGCATGATTAGTGTAAAGTATCATGAGTCAATTGTGTGATATAAAAGAGATGAAACAAGAGAGCAGAGGAGAGATGAGGTATGATAGATGCCTAGACAGATGGAGATTACCAAAGACCAGGAAACAAGCAGAAGCACAAGGACCTTGCTCCAGAATGAAGAGAGAGCGCAAGCCTTCCTTAGAAGTGGCACCCTGACTCTGTTTGATAAGCCGCCTACTTATTGCTGGAATAGCAGTAGGACAAGCCTATGCACTAAGGCCAATCTAAGGGATGACCCTTCTGGAAATGATTCTTGTTTACTCTGGTTGTACAATGTGATTTGTCTTGAATATTGTTGCTCAGAAAAAGTATGTCCTAGAACCATAGATGGTAAAACGAGGCTGCTAGTGAGTTGGGACAACACTTTGTATTTCACTTCCTGCAGTTTTGTACATTTTATGGCATATTTGTTACAACTCCAATGAGTATTATTAATTCACCAACATACTTTGATAACAAATACATTTTCCAACTATAATTATAAATCCACAATATACTAAAGGGGATCACAACAGAGCCAGAATCATTGCAAAGTTATTTTAAAACTATTGTTAATTACTTATGTAAACATGATTGTAGCTTGCAGAAGAGTCTGATGAAATTGTTTAACAAATGGTGTTGACTTAGTGGAAGTGCAATATCAGTTGATAAGCAGCTCTGAGTGCTCCATCAGCCATTTTTTTGGTTGTTTGGGGGTTTTTTTGTCTGTTGTGTTTTGTACTTTTAACCTCAAGTTGTATAGCAGTGTACAGGGACCTCCTAACAATGAAGACTTCAGCTCACTCTGTTGGTGTGTTGTTCGGTGCCCTCCCACTCATGGCAACCACAGACTAATCCCGGGCCTGTCCTGTGCCAGCCTCACAGCTGTCAGCTCACTCGAGGGTTCTGATGTTCTTGAAACAAAGATCAGCACCAGGAAGGAAGCAGAAGGGTTCTCTGAGCTTCCAAACGAGATGGCACGAAATGCTCACACTATAAAGATGATACAATTTACTATCAAGAGAATGTAGGGCCGGATTGAAAGGATGACTCATACAAGCTCAGTCCTGTGTTTTCCAAGCAAACTAGAAATGGGTGGGTGGGGGATTCCAGGGAAATTCACAACTGACAGTATCCAAGTAGTAACTGTTGGCCTGAAAACAGACAGACAGCAAACTATAGAAATCATCACCCAAGCTCAGCGGTTGGTGACCCTTTTGAGAGAAGCTTAGTAAACCACTCATTTTCGGTAGCCCTAGGGAGCATCGTTCTCCTTCAACATTGAGCACTTATTTTGAACTGGGGTTCAAAGGGATGCCCTTCTCTTATAACGAAATGGCTACTGTATATTTAGTGAAATGTTTTACTCATTTATAAAATATGGAAATATTTTTATTCATTTAAAAATGAGGGTCAATATATCTCCAGATCAACCCACACCCACTTTAATGTCTCCTTCTAGACATAGTCGGCCCATCATCTCTGCTTCTCTTGTCTATTGGACCTGCTCGCTAGTAACTCCTTAACACTGCTTCGAGTTTTCCATTTCTAATGGAGAAAAAGCCCTTTTCTTGTGATCCTTGTTTCCCTCTAATTCTGTTTCCCCCCGTTCTGTCTCCCAAACTCTGGAACAAAGAGTTTGCATTGAGACCTGTTCATCCTTTCCCTCCCATCTAGTCCTTAATGCATTGGTGACAGGCAGGAAGATTCAGGGAAAAGGAGTTGTCTTCCAAAGACTCACCAATCAGCAAGGAATAGCGAGCCAAGCCCCTAAGGAAAAGGACATCTTCCAAGAGATCAGGCACCTAGAGCGCTACAGGAAGAACATGTGCAGTACGAGCCAATTACATCAAGGTCCTGCTCGCCAAATTAGACAATGGACAGACCATCAAAAGAACTCAGACCAGAGTCAGAGAAAAGGTTTGAACAAAATGAGTGAGTTTATTAAGCAGATACTTTGGTGTAGAGCAAGTGTCCTCAAACTATGCAGGGCCACATGCGGTGTTTTTGCCCTGTTTTGTTTTTTAACTTCAAAATAAGATATGTGCAGTGTGCATAGGAATTTGTTTATAGTTTTTTTTTAACTATAGTCCAGCTCTCCATCGGGCATGAGGGACAGGGAACTGGCCCCCTGTTTAAAAAGTTTGAGGACTCCTGGTGTAGAGCATGGAGGGGGTCCCCTACTAATCAGAAGGACAGGGAGAATGAAGAGTTAGGATTTTATCCTGCTACTGGAAGACCTTCAGCCATTGGCTGGCTTTCTGGTAGGTCTATTGCTATGGACAGACTTACCTCCCCCTTCCAGTACATGCGCCTGCACCCCAGAGTTCATGCTGGGTCCTTTCCTCCAGCCTCCCCTTCCCTGCCCCCTGCCAAAAAAAAAAGAACTGAAGCAAATCAAGGGTTAATTCAGCCATTGTGGGGTAGTATGAGCACTCAGTCTTCTCCGCTCACACCCTTTCACTAGCGCTCTCTTCCGTTGATCATGAAATACGTCTTAGCTGCCCTTCCGCTTTCTTTGTGCTGGGAGGCCTATGGGAGTGTATCTTGTGCAGTATTCCTTCCGTTGTCACCCTTTCTCCTGTCTGGCTTAAACTAATGGCCCTGGAATTGGATTTACCCTTGTGTGTGGTGTGGTGTGGAACGCAAATCCACAACAGAAGTCAAACTGGAACGAACTGGTTCAAAGGCCTGTTTGAAACACAAGAGGCATACTTAAGACTAGGACACTGCATGAAATGTTGCTCTCCCAACATCTTCAGTCCAATAACCATCATGTCTTCAAGTATGTGCTCATGTGTATCTTCTCCAAGACACCAACGGTGTCCTACATCACCCTACCCTCAATCCCTACTGGACTTTTTCTTTCTTTTCTTGAATTTTTAGAAATACTATGCAGCTTCTAACTTGCAGGAAAGATGAGACTCCCCTAAAGATTTAGAGCCAAAAAAAAAAGATTTAGAACCTAGAAAGCCCCCAGGGGGGCAGTCCTACCCTGTTCTGTAGGGTCAGTGTAAGTAGAATGGACTCAATGACAGGGAGTTGGTTTTCTTTTGTGGAGCTCCTAACTCATGTAATTTTCTATACTTGTTGGGTATTGCCTGTCTCTCCTGCTAGACTGTGAACTACTTGTGGGCCAGAGTCTTTGTTTCATTCACCAAGAGACAGAAAGCACCTGGAGCCTGTGTCAGGTACCAGTTAAGGACTCAGTCTCAGTACATACTGGAATACATGAATCATCAGCTTCCTGAGCGGCCCTCACAGTGAGGGCCTACCTTCGTGGATTCCTCTTTGAAAGCACTGTTCTCACAGCTAACTGCTTCCTGGTCAAGAGCTTCAGATAGATGCTGGGGACATCAAGTATATCTATCAGCCTTTCGGGCCCTGGAAGCTGTGGTTTTGGTCTCTGGTTGACTAATCCTATCCTGATTACAGTGGAAAACATAGGTGAAGAGCACATTCCACGGCCACATACTTCATATGTGTTGTTATAGAAAGTTGTTGTTTGGTGCTTTGAGTTGGTTCTGACTCATAGCGCCCCTTTGTCCAATGGCACCCAACACCTGCCTGGTCCTACGCCACCCTCACAACTGTTTCGATGTTTGAGCCCATCAATGCAGCTGGTGAGTCAATCCATCTTGTTGAAGGCCTTCTTTTTTACTGGCTCTCCACTTTACCAGACATGACGTCCTTCGCCATGGACTGGTCTCTCCTGACAACGTGTCCAAGTCTCGCCATCCTTCCCTCTCTGAGGAGCGCTTCTTCCAAGACAGATTGGTTTTGTTCTGTTGGCAGTCCAAAAGAACTTTCAATATTCTTTTGCCGGTATCGATTCTTCTTGGGTCTTCCTTATTCAGTATCTGACTTCCACATGCATATGAGGCAATTGAAGATCAGCCACACTTTGGTCCTCAAAGTGACCTCTTTGCTTTTCAACACTTTCAAAGAGGTTTTGCACAGCAGATTGACCCCATGCAATGTGCCGTTTGATGTCTTGACTGCTGCTTCCATGAGTGTTGATTGTGGATCCAAGCAAGATGAAGTCCTTGAGAACATCAACCTTTACTCCATTGATCATGATGTGACCTAATCATCCAGTGGTAAGGATTTGGGTTTGGAGTACATTGAGTTTTCATCCATACTGAAGACTACAATCCTTGATTTATAAGAAAGAGAGGGGCCTAATTGGACAAACAATGTTTTAGTTACGAGGTTAGGATGGGTGGTCCTGCATGAGCGCAGCTTCGTAATGTGAGACGTGTGGGGTCATTCAAAGCCGACTTAGAAGTGGGATCTCACGTCGCTTTCTGTTACGTGAGAAAGCTTAGGAAGCTACGCCAAAAGGATTCTAACTAATGAGCCCACATTTTGTTGATCATCTTGCAGCTGCAGGACCTTGCCCACAGTCATAACCTGAAAGGAAGCAAATTGAAACAAATTGAAGTGTGTGCAGAGACGCTCCCCAGTGAGGCCACAGGCAAGGCACAAGGAGGGAAGATGGAATTCGGGGGATGGGATCAAGCGGCTGCTCGCTGGTCTCAGTGCAGCCATGGAGACACTGAGGAGAAACGATTTACATCGTGAAAGCCAGGGAAGGGGTGGAGGATATCAAACAGTTCAGGTGGAGTCCCCATTTCTCGTCACATAAAACAAGCTTCGCAAGCCTTTTTGGGAAAAGATGCTCACAACATCCTTGGAGCGTACAGCTATTGATGAGGCAATAGGCATTGCATAAAGCATCAGTTCTGGGGGCAGACGGCTTAAATCTGAATCCCAGTGTTCCCATTTATTAGCTTGAGACCATCTACCTTCTGACCTAGGTTTCCATTGCAGTAAAAAGGATAATAATAGCCCTTCCCTTGGTGTGAGAATTAAATTAGATAATGAACACGTCGTGCCTGGCACAAGGCCTAGGACATGAAGGAGCAGCATTCAGCAGAAGTGAGCGGCTAGTGCTACACTGCTGCTGTCACTCTGAGACTGTACTCATTCCCTGCCATCAATGGCTGCTTCAATTTTTAGTGACCCTACAGGACACGGTAGAACTACTCTTGGTGTTC
Source organism: Echinops telfairi (assembly GCF_000313985.2). Taxonomy (NCBI): domain Eukaryota; kingdom Metazoa; phylum Chordata; class Mammalia; order Afrosoricida; family Tenrecidae; genus Echinops; species Echinops telfairi. Next base: position 93,778,427 of record NW_022111373.1, read on the forward strand.
CTGAGACTGTAGCTCTTTAATAGAAAGGCTTACCATTCTCTCCTTTAGACTTCTTGTTGTCAGGTGCCATCTTGTCAGTTCCAACCCACAGTGACCCTATAGTGACCAGAATGACACACTGCCCGGTCCTGCACCGTCCACACAATTGTTCCGACGTCTGAGCCCATTGTTACAGCCCTTGTGTCAATTCATCATCTGGAGCATCTTTCTCTGTGTTCTCTTTTTTTGGTCTCCTCTACTCTATCAAGCATGATGCCCTTTCCAGGGACTAGTCTTTCTGGATAACACGCCCATTTCTGGATAACACGCCCAAAGCACCCTAGACGAAGCCTCACCATCCTCCGTTCCAAGGAGCATGCTAGTTATTCCTCTTTCAAGACAGGCTGGTTGGTTCTTTCGGCAGTTCTTGATCGTTGGAGGAATGTTCAATTACAAGGCTGTGTGGAGCGGGCCAGGGAGGGGGCCTCCAGTGCTGCCTGGAGAAGAACAGTTTGGTCACCTGCACAGGTCCTTACAAAGTAGGATTTTCTTTGGTGGATTAACTACACTCCAGTTTTGCACTCTCAAAAGAGAGTACACGTGTCACTGTCCCTGGCTACACTGAGTCCTACTCTGAACACTCACAACTGCCCTAAAACCAAAGTATCAGCTGATTCCTTCAAAGTTAAGAGTGTAACGACTTCACCATCACACTTTCTTTTCACTGTTTTGAATTCCCAATCTTCTGATATGGAGCAGATTCTGCCTCACATCCACTCTTTACAGGGCATCCGAGGTGGTACATCTTTTCAGGAGCAGGCAGCCTCGACGTGTTTCCCTCACTGCCCCGACCTTGCAGACCGCGGTCCTAAGCTTGCCTGGGAAGCTGGTCTGATAGAATGGGCTTAGAGGAGGCAGTTACATATCTACTACCCGGCTATCGGTTTGTTGTCCTGCAGTGGCTTTCGTGTTGCTATGATGCTGGGAGCAAAGCCACTGGTTTTTCTAATACCAGCAGGGTCACCCATGATGTACGGTTTTCAGTGGAGCTTCCAGACCAAAGCAAGCCCGCAAGGCCCAGAAATCTAGTTCTGAAAATTATCCCTAAGCCTCCTGCCGCTGAGTTGGTTTCCACTCAGAACGACCCTGTAAGATGGCATAGAACTGCCCCCATGGGGTTCCCGAGACTGTACAGTTTTACAAAAACCAACTGCCATGTCTTTCTCTCTCGGAGCAGCAGGTAGGTTTGAACCATTGACTTTTTGGTTGGCAGGCAAGCCCTTTAGCCACCGTGCCACCAGGGCTCTTGTGTCAATGGTAACACTATGGATCACTGCAGAATATAGCCCAATAAAGGAGTGGCAGATAAACTTGGAAAGCACTACACAGTAGCTGCAGCAGTGAACTCAAGTGCACCAAGGAGCAGGAAGATGAAATGGTGGAGGAACAGATAGGGTTCTCTTCGATTACACAGAGGTTGCCATGAGTTGTGGTGCACTTGAGGGCAACTACCAACAGCAGCGCTACGTCTATGATCCGGATGTGCAGACTGCTTGCTTTGGAGGCCCTAGGACATCCTGGTCCTTTTCGAAGAGCAGGCACACTCCCGGGGTCCCCACAGGCACTCCTCCCCAGGGGTATCAAGGACTCCAGTCTCTGCCTCTGATTCAGCTCCTCACCAAACTTCTTCCAACAGGAGCATTCTCTCTCCGGACATGTTAATGCCCTCTACCAGTTTTGTCAGGATCCAGCTTTGGGAGTCTCTTGGGAATGATGTTACATAAGGGAGCAGTGATTTCATAATTTAACTGACCTTGAAGGGTGGTGGACAATTTCATTTTGCTCATTTTCTAGACTCTAGGGGGACGATTTCACTGTTGTAAACTTGCCCTTTCCTCTCCAGATCCACCATGCCAAGGATCACTGGAAAGTGTAAAATATAATTTGAGGCCAACAGGCTAAAGGCACAAACAAGCCCCAAAAGTCCAGCCATTGGATTGGTTGGAGAATCAGCCTGGCTTAGGACCCTGTTGGCTGATTCATCAGCGTCCTCTGGCCTCCTCTGCTATCCCTTGGCAGGTCAGAGTGTCAGAAAGTCCTGTTTCTAAGGCTGACCTCTAATGCTTTGGACTTTCCTTGACTTGACCTCCACGAACAGATTTGCTTAAATGCTGTACACTCAGTGAGGTCTTCTTGTCATTATTGTTCATAACACACATTTTTCCTCCTCTGCATTTACCATCAATGAAACCAAATTATCCTTTATGCACATCTTCTTATTCTTGCTGTTAAGGGACAATTCCGAGTGTGAAAGAAGGACCTGCAATTTTTAAAAATCACTCTTCTACCACAAGGCACTAGAACAATGCGTGGAAGATACACGGCTTCATAAGTATTTAGTGAACGAACAAATGTCCCAAATGAGCTCAAAATCTATTTGCGTCCTTAGAATTCAACTTAGTTGGTCACATCAACAGTAAGAAAAAAAGAAGAAATGGGATAGAATAGAAAATATTAGAGTATATAATACGTAGGAATCTTGGTAATGTGATGGTTAGCTTTGGGCGATCCGCATGGCCGGGAGTTCGAAACCACCGGCAGCTCTGAGGGGAAGGACTGGCTTTCTACTCCCGTGAGCAGTTACAGTCTTGGAAACCCTCAGGGGATCACTGAGTCAGCATTGGCTTGATGGCGGTGAGTTTTGTTTGTTGTTTATTAGAAGTAGGAAATTATTTCATGTACATTGGCTTCAGTCTGGATATGTCATATATAGTACGTATGACTATATGTTTCCATATATGTGTATACACATAGAGATGTGTTTTAATGAATGAATTCCCTACATCCCCGGTTCTTCTCCGTGGTCGTGCAGTCCAAGAAAGGTGATAACATCACTCTTCTGGGATGTGCTAACTCCTGCTCTGAATGTGCTCAGAAGCTTTAAAGCCAAATGTCTGGTTTGTTCGACAGAGCACTTCAGCCTTCCCAGCACACTCATCCTCTCTGTTGTGAGATTGGATAGATCCCAATTTATTTGTTTTCAGTTTTTGAGGTCCTACTTGGAGAAATACCGTCCTCTCTGAGCTAGCAGATAAAGCCCAGATGTCAACCCTAGAGGCAGCCTGCTGTCTCTAATCTTTCTGTAAATCCTCCCCGGGAACAGTCAGTACTGCACATGCACATGAGCATATACACCTTAAAGCCACCTCCTGGACTGTTCTCCAAGAAGGGCCAAAGCAGGGAGATGAAAGAAATAGTTTAAAAATGTCCTTTTATGTGTACAATAAGTTTTAGCTAGACAATTTAGCTTTAAGCATTAAATTCCAAAAAATAAGGGTTTGAACAAACTCTGACTGCTGAACATAGAAGGGTAGAGCTACATATGACTTTTTGGTGGGTGTATGAATTTTGTATTTACCAAGAAGTGGGACTGGTTTCAGATATGGATAAACACTTGCCCCGTTTCATAAGGCCCAAAAGGTAATGTCTTTAACAACCACTGTTTGCTTCTACACTGGGATCAGATGGGCAGTTCCACATGTGTAAGGTGGGCTGACTGGAGGCTAGGGTTAGCTGAGCCAGCCCTAACTGCTGTCTCTCTTCTTGTAGTTCAAGGGCCTTTCTGTTTCCATCTGTGGAAAAGCCATGTAATCTCTCCAGCAAGGGAGTCAGGCTTTGTTAGCCAACTGCCCAGAATTAGCCAAAGCAAATAAGCCAGGCTTTCTTTTTTTTTTAAATCATTTTATTGGGGGGCTCATACAACTCTTATCACAATCCATACATACATCAGTTGTATAAAGCACATTTGTACATTCGTTACCCTCATCATTCTCAACATTTGCTAGGTGGTACATCTTTTCAGGAGCAGGCAGCCTCGACGTGTTTCCCTCAGTGCCCCGACCTTGCAGACCGCGGTCCTAAGCTTGCCTGGGAAGCTGGTCTGATAGAATGGGCTTAGAGGAGGCAGTTACATATCTACTACCCGGCTATCGGTTTGTTGTCCTGCAGTGGCTTTCGTGTTGCTATGATGCTGGGAGCAAAGCCACTGGTTTTTCTAATACCAGCAGGGTCACCCATGATGTACGGTTTTCAGTGGAGCTTCCAGACCAAAGCAAGCCCGCAAGGCCCAGAAATCTAGTTCTGAAAATTATCCCTAAGCCTCCTGCCGCTGAGTTGGTTTCCACTCAGAACGACCCTGTAAGATGGCATAGAACTGCCCCCATGGGGTTCCCGAGACTGTACAGTTTTACAAAAACCAACTGCCATGTCTTTCTCTCTCGGAGCAGCAGGTAGGTTTGAACCATTGACTTTTTGGTTGGCAGGCAAGCCCTTTAGCCACCGTGCCACCAGGGCTCTTGTGTCAATGGTAACACTATGGATCACTGCAGAATATAGCCC
>NW_022111373.1:93782903-93803391 GCF_000313985.2 Echinops telfairi
TTTGCCACATTCTAATGTTTAAAGCAAATGATAGGCCTGCCCAGATTCAAGCAGATGAACATTCTCTCCAACTATACCAACACCCTCAACCCGTTTCTGTCAGGGTTCAACTTGGGTGTGTCTTAGAGACACTTTTGCATAGCTTGGAATCAATTTCATCCTTTATACTCAAACAACGGTAGAGATTTTTATTTTGCTCATTTTCAGGTCTCTAAGGCAGACATTGCATTCTCCTCTCCAGAACCAGGAAGCCAAGAATTGTTGGAAAAATGGTTAATTGGGGGTCCCAATGTAAGCGCACATCACACTACCCCTGGGCCTTGAATATTCTCCCAACCCTATCTCTGCCATGCTCCGGCTGTTTCGATGCGTGTTTTCTTAGCACTATCCCCTTGATCTCGAGTCAGAGAAAAACCAGTCCTTCCTCAGCACTGGGGGAGCATTATATAGGTAAATATATATGTGTGAATAGAATGCTACATGGTACAGAGCAAAGGTGTCACTTAGAAGAGTAAGTCTGATCCAAGCCATGGTGCTTTCTATCTTCCATGCATATAAAAGCTTCACAATGAATAAGCAACACTGGAGAAGAACGGACGCATTTGAATGATGGTGTTGAGGAAGAATATTGAAAGTACCAGGGGCTGCCAGAAGAATAAATAAATCTGTCTTGGAAGTACAGCTGGATGTTCCTTAGAAGTGAGGCTGGTAAGACTTCGTGTACGTTGGGCATGTTACCAGGAGAGACCAGTCCCTGGAAAAGGACATCATGCTTGTTAAAGTAGAGCGTCATCCAAAAGGAGGATGACTCAGACTCACCTCAGGGGGCTGGCTGTAACAATGAACTCAGCATAACAAAGAAGGTGAGGGGCACCAGACCAGGACGTGTTTCCTTCTGTGGGACACAGGGCCTCCGTGAGTCAGCACTGTCTCAACGGCACCTAACAACAACATAAATTGTATATCATGCTTCAGTACATAGTTTTACACACACAGTAGTATATCTTCTTTCCCTTTGGTGCTTTTTTTGAGTTAAAATGAACACGTCATACAGTGCAGTCACTTAATAATGGTGAGATGGATTGTGCAATAATCGCTGCAATCCATTTTCAAACAGTTTCTTCTTTCTTGCATCCGTTGATGTTGACTACTCATTTCTCCCAACCTCCTCTTCTGTGCCCCAAGTTACTGTCTTCATAAGTCCACCCCTCTTGGCTTCCCTTTATAGAAAATCATAGAAAATAAGGACAGAACAGACAAAAAAGAGATTGCAACAATGATAAATAAAGCAGAGAAAGACTTCAGTCTAAGAAAGCGCAGGAGATCAAAATTTAGAATAAACTGAAAGGGGGTCCACAGTGAGATCTAATGACAAGGTGATACATTGCTGTCTAAGTACAGCTGCTGAGGACAGTGCTTGTTGTCTACCATCAGGGCTATGGACAGTGGAGATTCACCAGAAACTCTATCCACATAGACCCAACAAGTGGATTTTGGGCTTCCACTATCACCCATAGTGTTCCCCAAACTGGGTGTTCAGAATTTAGGCGTTGATACAATTCCCTCCTCTGGGTTTGAATCTTATTGTTTACAATCCTTGAGTCACACAGGCTGACATGCTTCTTCTATATAGACTTCTTCTACATATACTTCTAACTGACTCCTCAATTAGATGGGGACTTGTTCTGAGACAAGCCAGATGCTACTTTTCCTGACAGCCGGGCACCATCTGATTTCTTCGTCACACTTCACTATGGCGTTCATATTGTCAGTGATCTCTTCATGAGGATGAGCACCAGGCAGGGCCGTGTCACCAGAAGTAATTGTTCTTCTATTAGGGTTATGATCATATGAGAGCTCAAAATTCATTCCTTATATATGTTCTATATGTCCCTGGTTCATTTCTAGAGACATCTTAATCATTTTATTGTAGTACATTGTAGTACATCTCCATTGGGCTTAAGGTAATTTCATGGCTAATAACATTATTAACGTCAATAGTAAAACACTGTTGTGCAACGGATTTCATACCTGTGTAGGCCATCTTATTAGGCTCCAAAATAGAAATTGTTAGCTTGTACATCTTCATAACTTGGGTAAATGGACATTGTTAAACAAACCTTGAGGATTAGAGATATGGCAACACTTTCAGTAACATTTATGAAGGGAGAAACATGCCTAGTAGACTAACACATGTCACAAAAAGGCAGAGAGAACATGAAAACAGCAAATATATGTTGGTCTCAGGTCATCATTCCCTGAGCACCCCCAAAGCAATAGGTCTGAACCGAAGTCCAATGGCCACAAATTCCCTAATCTTGCGACAGCTACCATACTCTTCTCCAACCAGGTATTCCTGCTTAGAATTCAAGTGAGTATCTGCTACAAGTGAGTTCAAGGCAAAGCCCACTTTGTCTAGTGGGATTTCAATTCGGGTGCGTCGAGTGTGGTCTATGAAGGGTGTTATGTGCCTCAACAAGACAGAGCCACTTATCTAGGGGATGTTGCCTTGGTCACCAGCAGTTGGTTGGGAGCTAGGTCAAAAGTGCCCAGTTAGGAACATAACACTATGTATTCTTCCTCTGGTGTCTCTATCTAGTTTCCTTTTTAGATTCTAAGCTGTTTATCTAAGATTTGGTGATCAATAAATGTTTGTTGAAAAAAAAAACTGTTTTTCTAAGATTTTAAAATCATAATGAAATATTTATAGTTTCTCAAGAGCCTAGGAAGACAGGCGGTGGGATGTTCAAAACTATCGGAGGGGAAAATGACATAGCACATGACTCTAAAACAACAATTATCCTCTACATCTTTAGAAACTCCTTTAATATACAGTAATTGCTATACCTGATCTTTGGCGTGTGCTTTTCCAAAGTAGTATATATTTAACTTTTTAATGTGGTGTTTTCTCTCAACTTAACCTAAAGAAGCTTAATGCCTTACTTTGGGAAAACACGTTTCAACCAGCTTCTGTTTTAGGGACGTAACTGGGCCATCATCACTCTTTACACAATAGCACTCATCAGTAAAAGATATCAACAAACGCTAAGTTGCTCTCTCTGTTAATCACTCTTAACACTACAGAAGGAATAACATATTGATTTTGTTCCACTGCTCCAACAACATCCACAAATAGTCTTAAATTGTGAGCTGTAGACCCAGGTGGTTAATTCCCTTTCAGGGAGAAGTTCAGAAATTACATACAAAATTTTTGGTACAAAGTTCCTGCTACATTTTCTTCTGGGGAGATAGTACAGAACACTCAGCAGAATCTTAAAAGTTAAAAACAGTAACAGCCGTTACGTAGTGCTTACAGTCTTGTAGTTATTCGGTGTCATCGAGTCCATTGTGAAGCAGAGCTGCTCTTTGTGCAGCAGAAGCAAACACTGCCTGGTCCTGCACCAGCCTCACAGCAGCCAGTTCCTCTATTTGAACCCGTTGATGCACTCAGGGTGTCTGTTCATTTCATTGAAGAGCTTCCTTCTACTTCTTCTACCAACTCTCTCTTCTACCTACCAGGAAGCCCTTTTCTGAGGCGTGCTCTCTCTTGATAATAACTCCAAAGTAAGCAAGACAAAGTCTCGTTATCCTTGCTCTAAGGAGCATTCTGACGGTACTTCTTCCAAGACAGATTTCATTAGTTCTTTTAGAGATCTGTGATATAGTCAGTATTCTTCACTAGCACTGTGCTAGTCCAGGTTGACTAGAAAAACAAATCCAGAGACACTCATATGTATTTAAGAGAGAACTTTATATCAAAGAATAATTGTATATTGAGAAAACACCCAGACCAGGCCAGATCAAGTCCATAATTCCAATATTACCCCATATGTCCAATACCAGCCCATAAATTCCTCTTTAGACTCACACAGCACATGCAGTGATGCTGAATGCAAGAAGATCATGGGCGGTGGGTAGAAAGTCTTGTGGATCCAGTGGCAGTGGAAGCATCTCAATACTGGTGCAGGTCTCCATGTGACTCCTCCAACTCTCTGAGTGTCTCAACAGGAGAAAAGGGGAGGCAGAGAGAGAGTGGGTCTGGTCTCTAGTGAGCTATTTATCTCCATCGAGCCTCCAAATGAGGTCATCAGTCTGCAGCCTGACTGATAGGCTAAATGTCACCCTTTCACTCTTAATACTCTCAAATTGACTGGAGACTATGTTACCACCACAAGCACCATAATTCAAAGGCATCAATTCTTCTTTATCCATTGTCCAACTACCACGTGCATCTACCATGGCTTGAGTCAGGCACATCCTTGTCCATCTTTGCTCTTAAACATCTTGAAAGAGGTTTTTTGCAGCAGATCTGCCTATTGCTGTATGCTCTTTGATACATCTGTTTACCTAAGAGTAGAACTCCTCTCCTATTGATCCCAAAATAAAATTACTATTCTATTTCATGTGTAGCCAATTTATTCTTCAGATATTGGACATTTACACACATTCTTCAGTTTTCTCTCATCTTTCTACCTTATTTCCAGGTAAAGCAAACTTTGCATCACGGTGTCCAACAGGAGATACTCTCTCCTCAGACCACTGTGAGCTTTCTTAATTTGATTAGTGCCTTGCTTCTAAAAGTATGGCTCATGGACCAAAAGCATGAGCTCCACTTGAAGATTGTTCCTCTGTATGTTCTACTCGCTGCCACTGAGTCCAATTCATGGTGGCCCTATAGGGCAGGGTAGAACTGGCCCTGTGGGTTTCCAAGATTGCAACTCTTTACCAGAGTAGAAAGGCTGCTCAGGACCCACCCAGATCCAGTATATCAGCATCTGCATTTTCACAAGCTTCCCTAGAGATCTCTCAGTGCATTAATATATGTGAAGCATAGGACTCAAAACTCACGGCCATTGAGCCTATTCCAACTCACGGTGACCTGACAGGTAATGCTCCTTTCCTGGCTTTCCCTGTGATTTCTCAGGATTTGTATTTCTAGGTTATTTAATACCATTAGAAGTACTGTTGGATTTCTGCTTTACCACCATATTAACAGCTATGGTCACCAAGAGTCAAAATTAACTCAATGGCGGTGAGTGAGAACAGCTGTGGACCCCTGGTGGCACAACGGTTACACCTTGGAGTTAGTAGTTCAAAACCACCAGCCGCTCACCGGAGAAAGACCAGGCTTTCTACTTCTGCAGAGCCACAGTCGAGGAAATCCACAGAGGCAGTTCTACTCTGCCCTGTAAGGTTGGAACCAACGCCAGGGCAGCTTTGTTTGTTTGTTTGTTTGTTTGTAACCGTTTTGAGGAGCCCAGATGGCGCAGGGGGGATAAGCACTGCCCTGCTAACCACAAGCTCAGCCGGTCAAACACACCAATCTCTCTGTAGGAAGAAGAGGAGGCTGTTTGCTCCTGTAAAGATTTCCAGCCTGAGGAACCCTATAAAGGATGGCTCTGAGTTGAAATCAACTCAAGGACATTTTGACAGCATCCAAAATTTTAGGGTTTGCAAGGAGTGAGTGGTCAAGAGTGTCCCAATTAACTGATGATTATTGAATAACACGAACATTTCAGATTTACAAGAGTTTCTGTTACTTTCAATAGAATTTTGTGGCACCTGCTCTTTGTTTAGGTTAGCGTCCATGCTCCCCACTGTACTTATTTATTTATTTGTATTCAAAACTACTAGGAGAAAGGATGGAGACTGACTATTCCAACAACACCATCAGTGAAATCATTTCATTATTGAAGTTTGAAAGTGCACTGATTATGCTGAGCTCCAATCAACAGACTCCATTCCCCCGGCGGAGGTTTGCTTTCCGGTTTCACGGTTTCACGTAATAGACGAGGCAGTACTACCTTCAGGATCCATCCTTTTTCTGCTGGGGGCTGACTGCACCAGATGCACGTTTTCTCTGGCGTTTGACTTTCATCTTGGAGAGTGTAAAGAATTTATGACTCGGTGCATTTGATGTGGCACTGGTCCACATGTGAGGGATGGTGATTTGGAGAGCATGTTAGAAGTGTTGGCCAAGAATAATTGGCTTCTGTATTGTGGAACAGCTCAAATGCTACATGTAGCACAGTCTGTAATTTGGGTGTACAAGATGCCTGCAGTTCAAAGTGCTTTCCTTCCCTGCAGTGGCAAGCTGTGTTTCCTGTTGGGCTGGCTCCTTGGGCTTGCACTAAATAGACTGGGTGCAGTTAGAAAGAAGGCATTCATCCATGACATGCATTCCCCAGATCCTTCACGTTGGCATAAACATCAGTGGTCCACAATCCTTTGCTTCTTTCCACCACGTTTCCTTCGATTGTCCGTTCTTTTCCTTTCTCCTTGCTTTCCTTCCCTACTTCTCTCCTTCCTCCTCCCTCCCATTCCTTCTCACCTTCTCCCCCACCCCCCTCGCCTTTCTTCCTCTTTCCCAGCTCTTCCTTCCTCCCCACTCCCTCCTTCCTCCCTCCTTCCCCTTGCCTTCTTTTCTTCCCCTTCCTGCCCGCTCACCCCCTTCTGCCTTCCTTCCTTGAGTGTGACATAAGACAGTTCTTTCTTCTGCTTCCTGCCACTCTCAGCTTCCTCAAGCAGTGTTTCTTGCTCTATTAAACAGACATACTCGTTCCAAGGTTGTTCCACTTAGAGTCTCATTCAATCACTTTGGGTGGAGTAAGAGACCTTGTATTTTGAATGAGCAGCCCAGGTGATTCTTTTCATCAGGCCACATGGAACACACTAAAAGAACCCCGTGCAAAAGCTGCCTATCAGCCCTTGCTCTGTGGCTTGGTGTAAATCACTCCAACTGTTGGAGCCCCAGTGTTCCAATATGAGAAAGAAGGAGAACGTTAATTCATAGTATTATTGTAAGGGTCTTAGCACCCAGAATGATAATTGCTTCGTAGCTTCCTGTCAATAACTGTTAATTCCATAACATCATCCTTTTGGAAAATAAATGAGTTCTGAATTTTAAAAATCCAAAATAAAGTTCCATTGACAAAACACATCCAATTTAAATCCAAGCATTTTTGAAGGTCTATACAGAATGCCCTTGGGAGCCTGGTGGTGCAGTGGTTACACAGGGGGCTGTGATCCACAAGTTCAGCAATTCAAACTCACAAGCAACTCCTTGGACGAAAGGCAGGGCTTCCTACTCCCATAAACAGTTGCAGTCTCAGAAACTCACAGGGGCAGTTCTATTGCGCCCTGCAGGGACCTTATGAATCAGCATCAGCTCGATGGCAGTGACTTTGGCTTAGTTTTAGATGGTATGCCAAAGAGCCCAGAGGTGTAATCTTGACACGTTGGGCTGCTAGCCAAGAGGTCTGCAGTTTGAAACCACCAGCTGCTACAAGGGAGAAAGATGAGGCTTTCTACTCCTGGAAGGCGTTACAGTCTTAGAAATCCACAGGGGCAGTTCCACCCTGCCTTATGGAGTCGCCATGAATCTGAATGGACTCGATGAAAGTGAGTTTGGTTCTGTGTTTTGGCATGCAGTGTGCCAGAAACTTTGGAGGGATAATGGGTTGCAAGTTGGACTGCCAACTGCAAGGTCAGCAATTCCAGCCTACCAGCCACAATTCCAGAGCCAGGTAAGATTTCCTGCTCCTATAAAGATGTCCAGCTTCAGAAACCCAAAAGGCCAGTTCTACTCGGTCCTGCAGGGTCACTCTGAGTCAGAATAGATTTGATGGAAGTGAGTTTGGATAGTTAGTATATGGTATGCCAGAAACTTGAACTTACTAATTTAATAATTACTGTAACTCCTGAACTTGGGAGGTACTGTCTTTCCCATATAAGCCAACGCGCAGTTTTACATTTAGGAGGTAGCATATTCAAATCTAAATCTTACTCACTGTGGTAGTTATATAATCGTCAATTTGAGAGGATTATCAGTGAAGGAGTGTAGTATAGACTGTCAATCAGATCATAGCCAATAGGGCTTCTGTGTGGGCCTGGCCTCCTGAGAATTCTGGGAAATCTGGGATTTTCCTCCTTGGAGGTGGGAGGCTCTCTACTCACATGGATACATGGACCCACCCTGATGCAGAGACCCCTGCCCAGTGCTGAGATGTTTCCAATGACACTGGATCCAAAGACTTTCTACCTGTGATCTTCTACTTTCGGCATCATTGCATGTGTTTCGTGAGTCTGAAGAGGACTTTATAGATTGGTATTGGACATATGGGCTAATATCGGACTTATAGACTTGATCTGGACTGGGCTGGGATGCTTTCTCAAAGTTAAATTGTTCTTGTATATAAATCTCTTTCTTATACACATATGTGTGTCCATGGATTTGTTTCTCTAGTCTACCCAGACTAACACACTCACCCAGTCTGGTCACTTCTCTCATCATCCACAACCTGTGCCCTCCAAAGGATGCCTCTTCTTTTAAATATAACTAGCCACTCCACTCCCTCCCCCAACACAAAGCAATAACTAAGATATTCTGAGTGGGGAGGGCATGCCAGCTGACAATAAGGAAGGGTAGAGACTGTGGTAAACGGCAAGGTACATTCTGTTTTAAAGGAGGCAACTTCTGGTCAGTTCCAGCCCGTGGTTAAAGCATCAGGATGTGGGCTCTCGTATTGTCAGATCTTCGTCTTTTTGAAGACAGGAAGAAAACCCATAATTGTATGTGAAATTTCCCAACTTTCAAACAATGTGTGTGGGCCACGCAGACCACATCTGTGGGCCAGATCTGGCCAGAACATTGCCAGTTTGGCACAGTGACCTAATTGCCCTAATTCCCACTCCTCTTGACCTGCAGCCATCTAAATGGCTTGGGCATGCAACGACCCTTCTGGACAGTGTCTTCCTAATAGGCATACATTTCAGGGATAGGCCTTAAGTTTCCCAGGCTCAGAAATGTGGCCTTCCTCAGAACGCAGTTTGACTGGGGGTTGCTACTGACATTCACAGCTCGAAGACTTCATGCAAAAGCCAGAGTGCTAGTCACTCACCATGCAAAATAAAAGAGCCCAGAAGACAGAAGTCCTGATGGGGTGATCCACTCATTCTCCCCTTAGCCCTGGGCCCCCTGAGAAGCAAGTTTTCTAAACAGAAACTGTTCCTGGAGTCAGCAGCCAGGAACTGTGAGATCCTCTGTACTAACAGGACTCCTGATGGCATAGTGGTCACATGTTGAATGTTAACAGATTGGAACCACCAGCCGCTCCACTGGAGATAAATGGGGCTTTCTGCTCCCATACAGAGTTGCAGTCTCAGAAACCCACAGGAGCAGTTCTACCCTGTCCTATGGGGTCACTGTGAGTCAGCATTGACTGGATGGCAGTGAGTTAGGGGATTTGGGGGTTCTTTGCACTGAGGTCTTGAGACTCTTCACCCATTATGGTAGTGCGTTTGGTGTTTTGGCTTTTCCCCTGTTCTCGGTAGAAAAGGCGGCATGCCTGAGACAGTGACCTGTGGCTGATTTAGTCCCTCACTGTCTAGTTATGGTACTTGCCCTCTCCTGCTCAAATGTCCCTCTGCCGTACCAGATTTGCGCCGTGGAACGTATCTCTTTTTGGTCTCATTAGATTGGCAAGGAGATTTATACATATATATTCCTAATTGGTCATCAGACTGTTTTTTTGACCAATTGGGACAACCAGGAGAAAGGTTTCTCCATTGTCCTAATCCTACCTTGTCTTTGGGGGTCATAAATGACTACCCCTAAGAAAAAGGATTTGGAAAAAAAAGTCCACTTCAATTAGTCTCCTCATACATCTGTAAGAGAGTGCCTGGTGAGGCAGCAGTTATAAATTGATATGCACTGCTTGTAAATAGAACATCAGGATTCATGGATTTAGTCATTATGGGGGTAGCTACGCGGTCTCTGTTAGTCATGTAAATGTCAACATTTGAGAAAGAATGTAACATGATCATCTCCACTTTTATTAAAGCCAGCCTTCCCCTTGGTCACGTATAAAGAGGTAATTTTAGGTAACATGGTCGGCGTTTACAGGGGAAAAAGGACATTGAATCTCCAGCTTTCTTCCTGCAAACTGAAGGAAGGAGACCCCATTAAAGTCCATCAAGGTGGGTGCTAGTAAGGTCTGGTGTCAGAAAAAGGATTCCAAATCATTCCTGAAGGAATGAATATATCAGGGTCTCTGAGGTGCTTGCTGAAGACCAGGGCTTATGGTTGTTGAGTGAAGGCTGATTGTGTCTAAGTAAATGAGTATGGAGTCAGATCTGCAATCTTGGCGCTCACAGCTGGGACATTGGGGAACTCGGCCGGAATGGACAGCGAACTGCACAGGACTCGTGTTCAATGTTGCTGGGCAAAGACTTTGATGCTAGCTGGCTAGCCTCCCCCATGTGAAACTTTGAAGTGAGACTTTACTTAGATGGAGTAGTCCCTGAGGTTCTTGGGTAAATTGAAAGAGGAGGAGACTGACGTTTTACTGAAAGGACAATTCTGAGCTCCAGGGATTAAGTGGAAAAACATGAGAGCTGTGAGAATAGTTTCATCACACAGTGGTGTGTTATGTGACTTTGCTCATGTACTCACGATTTTAGTCCCTCTATCCCTTCAGCAATAGAGTTGGGTTATTTTTGGATTTTGTTCCAAATATTTTTTTTGAGCATCTTTGTCAGTATTGTGCTGATCTCTGTGGATATAGAATCAACTAGGTAGTATTTATACCTCCCACACAAATTATTCAAGTCTTAATTTTTGTTGTTAGTTGCGAATTAGGTTGTCTTCTACTCATAGCAATCCCATGTGTCCAACGGAGACCTGTGCTGGGTGGTTTTCAAGGTTGTGACCCCTTTAGGGGAACAGATCCCAAGGCCTGCCTTTAAAGGTACCTCTCAAAAAACAAACAAAGAAAAACCCCAACTCAACTACCATCAAGTTGACGTCAAATCATAGTGACCCTATAGGACAGGGCAGGACTGCCTCTGTGAGTTCCTGAAACGCTAACTCTTTATGGAAGTAAAAAGTTCTGCCTTTCTCCCACTGAGTAGCTGATGGTTTTGAACTGCTGACCTTTCAGGTCTCAGCCCAACACATAGACACATAGCCACTACACCACCAGCACTTCTAGGTGGATTCGAACCAGCCACCTTTTGGCCAGTATTTAACCATTTGTGCCACCTAGGAACTTCTCAACTCTAGTTGAGGAGACTTGTATTCATTCATTCCACAGATTATTGCATATCTATGTGTCAGAACCTGGGCTTCACTGTCAAGTAGAATAAACCTCATTTCTACACTAATAATAGTCTTCCAAATTTGATGGAATAGACTTGTTGCCCAAGCATCCTTGTCCTCTAGAAAATTCTACAAATTCTACAAAATTCAGTTCCACAAAGTATAATTGGTGACCACCTTGGAGGCTAATTGCGGTCTCTCCATAAACAAAAGGAAAAAGATTGCAGGCAGAGTCACAAATATGTAGGAAAATACATGAGTGTTTCTGTGTGATTTATGGGAGCACTGATGCTCTAGCGGTTTCATGGTGAGCTGCGACCCATGTGGTCACATGACAGTTCAAAACCACAAGCAGCTCTGCGGGAGAAATAGGGGACTTTCTCATAGGGGGTCTCTATGGGTCAGCATTGACCTGATGGGAGTGAGCTTGATTTTCAAGCTACGGTATATGAGCAGGGAGGAAGCTCAAAACTCTCACTTCTATTGAGTCCATACTGACTTACTGTTTTCTTTCCCACCCTATGGCTTTCCCAGACTCTTAACTGTTTACAGGAGTCGAAAGCCCAGTCTTTCTCCTGTGGAGCTGCTGGTGGTTTTGAACTGTCCACCATGGGGATTACACCCAACATGTAACCAGGACACCACCAGGCTCATAGTACGGAGGGATTGGCAAGGGATAAAACTAGAAGTGAATGCAGGTTGGGACCTGTGTGTGTAAAACTCACTGCAATTGAGTTCATGCAAACTTATAGAAACTTTGTAGGACAGGGTAGAGCATCCATGACTAACTCTTGACTGGAAGAGAAAGCACCATCTTTCTCACACACACACAGACACACATACACACACACACAGTTTGTGTGTGTATATGTGTGGAGAGAGACAGAGTTCTTTTATATACACACACGCAGATAGAAATCAGTATGTATATCATATATACTTGAGTATAAGCCGACCTGAATATCACCTAATTTTACCACAAAAACTGCATTAAAAACAGGCTGAAAAACTCAGCTTATACACGAGTATATACGATATATAGGTATATATAAACACACACACACACACACACACACATATATCAAGAGCAAGAGATGTGCCACCAACGAAGTATAAATGTGGCTTTTACCGTGCTCTGTATTTTTGAGAAATCCCTCAGAGGATCTGCATCAGACAGGTGTGAGTAGGGCTGAGACAGAAGGGACCCTGGATTCGCTGGAAGCCGGGAACAAGACCAGTTTGGAGAGTTTTCCATTCAGTGTGCCAAGCATAGCGCCATGAAAGAAACCGGGACTCTACCTTACACAGAGACTACGGGAATAAAGAAGGCAGTGACTGTCCTTAAGAGTGGTGGCACAGAAACGGGAAGACAGAGAATAGGGAGCTACTCGCATAGTTCAAAGTGGAAGAAAGAAGGATGCAGTACAGGTGTTGCGGCTCTGAGAAAGCTGCCAGGGGGAGAGCCTGAAGGAGTGAGGAGAAGCCAAAGAAGAGATAAGAGCAATGGCTTAAAAGAAAACAAAGAAAGGAAAAGCCTCAACCCACTCAAACTGTCTTCATATAATGGTGCAGCTATTTTGAGAATGCTAATTTCAAGTGACACCATAGTGATGTGTTTTATGACTGGGTTCTTAAAAAACACTACCTCTGAGGACCTTGAGTCCACTCATGAAGTCCAAGTACTTATTTTTGCCCTTGAGACTGGAACCTTTTGTAGCCTGCAGTCACTCGTACCATCTTATTAAAAGGCACCTCTCTTGTTCGGCTGATCATTTTAGTAGCCTTGTAAACATGAACATGACTTGTGGTAAATATAATGATTCTCACTTTATAACCAAAGTGGGTGGATGTTACATTTTATGACCAGTTCTCACCAAAAAGTTTGAAGTGTGAACCCTAGGGTCGGACCCAGGAAGATGTGGTATTGTTCAGGTTGCTTAGCTGGATTCCTAGACTGACCTCATTGAAGTAGTTTGCCCTAACGTGTTGTAAAGGGAAGGATCTTTGCTGGTAGACCAGGGGCTTGCTTTACCCTAGCTTGTTTTTTGGCAAACCAGCTTTGTAAATTTGAAAATATGACTTGCTGCAGGTGCACCTTAGTCCTCAAAGTGACATCTTTGCTCTTTAACACTTAAAGGGAAGTGCTGCAGCAGATTTTCCCAATGCGATACAGCATATGATTTCTTGACTGCTGCTTTCTTGGGTGTTGATTGTGTCTCCAAGTAAAATTAAATCCTTGACAACTTCAGGCGTTTCTCCATTTATCATGTTTTTCCTTACCAGTCCAGTTTTCATTGACATGTAATCCATAGTGAAGACTGTAGTCTTTGATTTTAATCATTAAGTACTTCAAGTCTCTTGTTTCTTGTAAGCAAAATTGTATCATCTGGATATCACAAGTTATTGAAGACTTTTCCTCTAATTCCTATGGCATGTTCTTCTGAACACGATTCAGTTGTTCGTATTATGTTTTCATTGTACAGATTGAACACATGGGTGAAAGGATCTAGCCCTAATGTATAATGTTCCTGATCTTAAATCACTCAGGACTCCCTTGTTCTCTTCTAACAACTCTCTGTGTTCAGGATCCACATGAGCACAAGTATAAGGGGATTCCTATTCTCTGCAGTATAATCCAGAGTTTCTTATGATCTGCACAATCAAATGCCATTGTACAGCCAGTAAGACACAGGTCAACATATTTCTGGTAGTTATCTACCTGATATCAGCAATAGTATCCAGACCGCATCTCCTGAATGCAGTTTAAATTTTTTAGTTCCCTCATGGTATACTGTTGCAAATGTTTTGTTGTTGTTATTGTTGTTTTAACTATCTGAAGCAATAGATTGCTTGTACATGATATTAATGATATTGTCAAACAACATCTGCATACTGTTAGGTCACCTTTCTTTGCAGTGGGCCTACATATAAAGTTCGTCCCATCAGTTGGCCAAGTACCTATCTTCCAAATTTCCTGGCATAGAAGAGAGAGCCCCTCCAGCATTACATCCATTTATCCAAAGATTTTCATTGGTATTCCATCAATTCCTGGAGCCCATTTCTTCCTTCAATACCTTAAGTTCTTATGCTACCTGCTGAAATAGTGGGATATTGATCAGCTCTTTTGGTAAGTGACTTTGTAGCTTCTTTTCGATTTCTTCTGATGCTTCTTGCATTGTTCACTATTTTGCCTGTTTTTCTTCTTTTCTTTCAACTTGAGAAATATAGAGCATGTTCTTCCCCTACGGAGTTCTGACTCCAGGGGGTTGCACACTCAATAATTTGTCTTCTGTCCTTTGAAATCTTTACTCCATAATTTCTTCCATTTGTTTTAGCTAGTCTACATTCCAGCACAAGTCTCGGAGTCTTTTGTGATGTCTGCTGTGCTCTTTCCTTTCTCCCCTGGCTTCCTAACGGCGCCCCCCGCCCCCCCCCCGCTTGTCATCCTATGTCTACTCTTTGATCAATAATGTCCAAAGCTTCCACTGTCTTTGTGAGATGGTCTCTGAAGTTACACTGGATCTGCTCAAAGCCATGCTTGGTCTCTCCTGCACTTGTTTTTAAACTTGCACATAAATATTTGAACGATCTGTTCAGCTGGTGGCCCCTGGCCTTGTTCTGGCTGAAGGTATTAAGCTTCTCTCTGGTCTCTTTCCACAGATGTAGTTGATACGGTTCCTGTGTATTTTAACTGATGAGGTTCCTATGTATAGTAACTGTGTTGTTGTGAACTTGTAGGTTGGTCTTGCACATTTCCACCAAGCAATCCCCAGTGGCTCCTCTACCACTGAAGCCAACTATTAATCTTATTTGGTTTCCAATTTTCTCATTCCAGGGACCTATGACTTTCACAGCATCTTGATTGCATGTTTGATCAGTTTCAGACTGCAAAACCAGTTAAAAATCATCAGTTTCCTCATCCTTTGCATTAGTGGTTGGTGCATAAATGTAATGGATAAGCAGAGCCCAAGAAATATAAACAGAGCAAAGCCCTTCACCAAACACTCCCTTTTATTTTTCATATACATACACACATGCATGTATATGCCTACACACACACACATACACACTCACACATATCTTTACTCATCCTCCTGTTGTACTGATTTTGGAATGTGCATATGATTCTGGATCATCTCATCTTGCAACCTGCAATCATTGTAGAGCAGAAGGATCAAAGGGATATAGATCCCCGAGAATGTGGTCCCCATTCCAGCCCAGACCTATCCAGTATGAGATGAAAATAGTCCCCCCTCTTACAGAAGCCAGTACTAGATGCCTATGCATGCATATGGCATCAGGTCATCTTTATATTACCCATCTGTGGTTCATTTTCTATTACTAGTTTCTCTGTTTGCAATATTGGAAATAATACCTTAACAGCCAGCTTGGGGACTTCACAACCCGATTCACCAAGTTTCTAAGATGAATTAAATCCCTATTGAGAGCCTTGGTGGCGTAGTGGTTGTGCGCTGGGCTGGGAATCAGCAAGGTCAGCAGTTCGAAACCACCAGTCACTCTATGAGGGAACAATGAGGCTTTCTACTCCCCTAAATCCCTATTGAATATATGAAAATGCGGCCATGGGCCATAAGAAGAATGTTTAAGTTGAAATTAGAGAAGGGGCAGATTTGGAAAAAGACAACAATTTTTAAAGGACTGCAACGTGGGAATTTGAATGCTAAAATCATGTTTGATCTTAGGTTAGTAGCATGTTGACGCTTCATAATAGGATAGAAGCCCCTATTCTTCAGTGCACCTGCACTTTGATCTTTTTGTCTGTCATCGCAATGTAATTATGAGGATTACTGGGTCATTCTCAGCCTAAGTTGTTTCTGTGAGTTAATTTCTGGGAGAGGAAGGGGATCATTAAAGGATCTCATTAAAAGGAGAGACAGAGGCTTATCATTGACCCTCCTTGAAAGGAGGCCCATCTGGAAGAGTTTATCGGTGAGCATTTATCGTTGTGCTTGGTTTTCAAACAGATTCTCCTCTTGGCATCAAAACAAACAGGCAAAGCCGAAAATGAAACAGCAGAGCTCATAACTTACTTCTATGCATGATCCATGGCAACAGAAAGAATAATTAATAAAAGTGTTATCAGGGAAGAAAAGTATGCCATGATTTTGGTGTTTTCTTTTCTTTCAGTTTTGCTTCAGTAACTTTCTTTCTAAGATTATACTTTGCAAATGATGGTTTCTTCAGCAATGAGGCTTTGCTGTGATTTGCGTTAGTGTCTGGAGAGTGAAGGTGGTAGGTCAGATGGGACACTGACCAAGCCTGTGGACCCCTGGTGGTGCAAAGATGAAGCACTGGACTCAAAACAGCCCTCATGGGTGGCAGTTTGAGACCCCCAGCAGCGCCATTGCCATGGCAGTGAGTGAGTTAGCTCTAATACAGACAACAGCCCTGCAGGTGGTACGAAGCCCAGCAGAACTTCACATTGTACTTTTCTAGAGCACAGCTCTCTTTTCAGGAGACAGTGCTGCTGGGGTTTAACTAAAGTATGACAGAACGGTGCACCGGTCAAAACACATAACTCCAGCCAGCTTATAAAGTTGTGTTTCGCTCACACAGAAGAAATGCCTAGTGTTCTAAATATCCAAATGCTTTCTTATTTAATTGATTTTGCTTGTTGTCTTCGATGTGTTAATAGGCCCTACCCTCGCCATCTGCCAGTTCTACATCAACTTTAAGAGAAAAAGAAAAATGTATAGTTTGAAGTTTCAACTTATGTTTTGTGGAAACTGAGGGCCGGGAAGAGAATATATATGCAGCCAGATTTTCTGTGCTCATAATGATGGGGTCTGGAAGCCCACCTCTGGTGGAGGAAGGCCTTCACATTTGTGAGATAGAGGTGACTCCCAGTCTAAAAACCATCCCAGTCTAAAAACCTCCCGTCTACAGGAATGCTACTTTAAAGATACCTCTTACCAGCAGTGGCTGCTCACTATGTGCCTGGAGGCACTTGGCTCTCTCTGTATGAGTAATCAGGCTCCATTGTCCGCCCCTCCCAAAGCTCAGCCCACTCCCTTCTGATACTGATCATAGATTGTTCCCATTCACGACATTAGGAAGGTTGAGAACCACTGTCCTAGGGGAATCCACCAAATTCACTCTAGTACCTGCCCAGCCTGTTACGTATGCGCCTCTAAGTACCTGCCCACCTTGTTATGTATGTGATTGACTGACGTGGCTTGCGAGCCTGTTGATTATCTAAACCCTTCGGGTAACGCATCTCTCTCTAGGATCCCGACTTTCAGGAAAGGGGAGCACCCTGCACACCTCGTCTGTCTCTATTTTCCCACCGTTACACGTGCCGCTCCTCAACACCCTTTTGGCTGTGGGACTGGAAACGCACAATACTTACTCCCCACTTTCCCTTGTTATTAATGAGCTCGTTCTTCTTTTCCCTGGAGAATTCTCAGTGAATTGAGAGACCAAAACACGATGCTGTGGAGTGACCTAATAAAGAGCATTACACATCCCTCAGCAGTTCCCACACCCGGATCGCACACGTCACGCCACGTCTACCTCCCGTGCATCTCTCGGTCGACTTTGGATAACGGATCAGTTCAGACTCTGTGAGGATTTAATCAAGTCTCTGAGACCTGTATCACAACTCTCCCCAATTTGGGATTTTCTCTCCTTTAGCTCCTTGCTCAGCTTCCACCCACAAGGGGACAGGAGCAAGGCCAGGATGCTAAAAAAGAGAATATCTTCCTAATACTCCCACATAATTGAGGCTAGATCTTTTCCCCTTAACCAATCACATTGGTCCTTTCCGCCAATGGATGGGCGTGCTGGTGGGGGGGCTCCCTTAAGGAAACCAAGACATTGTTTTCAAAGTCAAGGAGAAATGGAAGTTGGACATTGTGACGATCACTGCTCACTTCAGGTGCAATCCTATTTCTGGAAGAGATGGTATCTTCTCGTTGTAGCTCGTTCCCCTGATTGCTTGATCATTGCGGGCTGGTTTGTTTTTCAGTCTCATTGCTTGGCTGAACTCAGCCACTTACATCTGTTCATAGCTCAAGAAGACGCCTGGAGGAAAGTGGAGCAGAGCTAAAACATTACGACGCTCTTTTATTTACGCCTTGTTATTCCCTCATCCTTGCTTTCACTAGCCTCTCTTGCTCTGGAACTTCCTCCTCAGGGGCCCAATGACTAACTCCTGTGACGCTCTGCCATCTCCATCCTGAAAGAAAACAACAACACAACACTCATGTATGTACCAGCAATTCAGTGATATCTGAAAGTGGAGGAAGACTATGTGAAATGACGATTTTAAATATATGAATATGTAAATATTCATATATCCTTATTTGTCTTCATTTTTATAAATATTTATTCATAGATTTTAAATTTTATTTAATATATTCTTTCTTAACACCCACCTGTCCATCCCTCAAGCATCCTTTATTCATGCTCATATATCTTTATTCATATTTATTTTTATGAGCATGAATAAAGAATACTTGAGGGATAGACAAGTGGGCTCCAAATAACACATGGAACAATCTCCTTCTCTTTCCATTCTCTCTTTCTCGGTACTTTTTACAGAGCCCCCCTCTTAGGAAGCACTGCATCGTCATCGCGAGCAGAGTGAGAATGCCTGAACAGCTTACTCAGTCGCTTAGCCCAAATTCTGTTTCAGGTTTTGGTTCTGGAAACGCTCTTGATTTGTAAAGAAGGAATGTTAAGTAATGATACTTTTGTGCTTATTAATCTACTAATACATATTAATCTGTTATTACCAATGTAAACCATTGGCTAAAACAGTAAAGAAGTCTTAGCCGATTATTAAAATGGTCTGGAGAATTAGGAAAATACAACAAATCTGATGTTACAAATGATTCATCACATTATGAAAATAAAGTAAAAGACAAGTCTGCTTCGTTTTTTCTTCCCAGAAGTCCAGATAATGCTAGAACTCAAGAGGAGCCTTGAAGTGTTATCACAAGAAAAGAGTTACCTAAGCTTGCTGATTGCTGATCAGCAATCATGAGATGGCTCAGAGGAAGTAGGCAAAGAAAGTGGTCCTGCCCTCTTAGCCGCTTCATTATCTTAGTTCAGAAAGAACTACAGCGCCACTGTGACCTGGGTTTATCGTTGAGCTATGTACTATGGCCGTAGCCCTGTGTAAGAGAAGGAGGGATCGAGTACTGTGGTAAAAGGAGCCGTTGTGAAACAATACTGGAATACGAAGGGAGTGCTTCCTTTTTTCAATTCAACTGTTTGGGTTTTTGTTGTTGTTGTTCCATTCCCTTTATGGAAGAATCAACAGCTAAGAATGCTTTATTATGGGACTGTGAATACATATTTCCTATCGTCACTTAATAAGGACAAAAGTGACACTTTACGTCTTCACTTTATCACGAAATAGCCTAATGCTGGGCCATTTTTGACCGGAAAAAAAAAAGTCATTCTTAGTTTTGGTTTGTTGGCTTTTTAAAGATTTATAAGCTTCAGTGGCAACACATAGAGTCCAGTAAAAATGACCACAGAATGAGTAGTTGATGTTGATACTTTGCTGTATTTTTTCCCACTGACATGCCATTTTAGAGGTATCTGATGTATGAAAAAATGGTACTCCCCCCCAAATCAGAGTTGGGCACCCTCCATAAATTTAGTTTGTCTCCTGACACCGACTCAGTGCTGTTAAGGTCTGAGAGTGGGACCAAGAGTAATCCTAATTCTTGCGTGTCTCTCTATAGTTAAAGGCACAGTTGGGAGAAAAACTCTGCTCCAAAGAGCTAGGGATCTTTTTCATCTGCTACTCAGCCATCACCAGTCCTTTTGGCAGCCCAACAATCAATCACCTCTGGCACCGATTAATTCTAATTAAATTAAATTATAATTCAATCTGGGTTACAATGACATGTTCTCCAGAATTTGCAGGCACCATTCCATTGTATTCTTCCATGAATGAGCTCCTGTGAAAAGCCTGTTCTCTTTCTGGAAAAATTTGTCAACTGTTTGTCTGTAAGAACTTGTGCAGGCCTCCTTTATCATCCACCCTTCCAACATCACTTGTCTCAGCAGGGTCTTCAATGCATTGTCCTGGGCACACACTGGCTCTTTCGCTCTAGAGAAACGGGGCCTTCAGCTCCAGGGAAATGCCTTGTCTTAAGCCTTTGATTACATGTATCCCTTCATTTTCTCTCTCTGCGTCTCCTGTCAAATGAACTTCCTAGATTAGATTCTTAACTTTTCTTCTTGCTTCCCTTTTTTCATCACTTTAAGGCTGGTGTGTGTGTGTGTGTGTGTGTGTGTGTGTGTGTGTGTGTGTGTGTGATTATCCTCGTTATTCTACTTTGTAGAAAATTTCTTCAAGTGCATCTCCCGGGCTTTCTATTAAAATTGTATAGGTCATCTTTTTTTTTTTTT
>NW_022111373.1:93803491-93819995 GCF_000313985.2 Echinops telfairi
GAATAGTCTTAGGTTAGGGAAGCATCATCTTATCTTTCGAAGCATAGTTATTACCATTCTGTTGAGGTTTTCCTCTGTCCTGCTGTTTCCTGTGGATTTCTTTGTTCCGTAGATGTGGTCTGTTTATTCTAGTCTCTGTTCTGGAGAGGATTCTCAAAAAGCCGTGCATTCTTCTTTAAAAGAGAGTGTCAATTAAAAACAGCAACAAACACACCATCAAAAGCTCCATGCACTTGTCCTTATAGCTGCTTTTGAGTCTCCCCACAGGACCCCTTGGCTCATGACCTAAGGAAACCCGTCCAGCCCTGCACCAGACCAGGAGAGGCCTTGGGCTATGCGTGCTCATGGTCAGCCCATCGCTAGACCTTGCTTTCTAGAACGTCTCCAAACTGGAAGTTCTGCTGTAACCTGTTCAGCAGCTTGCAACATAGAGGCTCCCCTGACAGACAGGGGACGGCACATTGTCCAGATCGCAAACTCACTCTGCCAGATGGACCATCAGAATGCTACCCCCGCAGGGGAACGTGGTTTGCAGGAATTCACTGGAACATAGTTGCCACTTCTTTGCAACAGGAGATTCCGCAGTTCCTGTTTGGAAAATGTCTATCTGGGGACACGAGCGGACTTCCAGTGTTCTGGGAGCATGTGTGGCACATACAGAAGACAGACATCTATCTACTGACTTTCAATTCTACTCACTTTCAATTAACACCCACTCACTTTCAATTAACACCCCTGTTTTTCAGAACTTACTTCAGTTTGAAGCCCCTGTGCATTCTCTTCTCTAGAAAAGAAAGCATTTGCTTTTAGTAGTGGGGAAGAAAGGAGGAGTGGTTCTGAAGGCTCTGTTATAATTTGAATACACTGTCAGCCCAATATCAATGTCTCACCTTCTTAATGGACCAATGTCGACAGTGGGAGGCCTCTCCGCTCTGGGTTCCACAAACCACATGCTGCCCATGTTCTTCCAGAATCGATTCTTTAATCACTTTAGTTATGATTTCCTTCATCTTGCTACAGTTGTTTCCGGTTCCCTATCTTCCTGCTGATCGCTAAAAGTCACTTTTGCTAATATCACCTCTCGTATTTTCCACGTCTTTGTGGATGGGCGTGTTTTCTGTCCTCTGCTGTCAGTTGAGTGAGATGTCAGAAAGAGGAAGGTAAGACAAACTGGGGTCTCAGCCTGTGGTACTGCAAAGGCAGCACAGTCGTTTGGTGAGGAGCAAGGGGTCCTGGAAGAGCAGCTGCTAGAGAAGAAGATGGGACAAGGGAAGTTGGGTGAAGGTGCAGCAGGAGTCCAGGAGACTGTGAGGACGAAGTTCCCATGATGTGCTGGGCACAGGGCTCAGTTCTTTACACGAGATTCTGCTTTCACTCGCGCCAGAATCCTGTCCGGAGACACAGAGAAGTCATATAACTTGTATCAGGAATCGTTGGGTGGTGCTGCCTGCCTGGCTGCTAAACGGAAAGACTGGACTTTTTAATCCACCCATTCAAAACCATATGGGGCCCAGTTCTGACATCTGTGGGGCCACCATGAGTCAGTGACTCAACAGCACGGGGGTGGTGGTCAATGCTAATGGATGAGGGGCCTGGCTTTACCCCCACGTCTGACTTCAGGAGACCAATCTCTTTTATTCTTTTAACAGTTTTATTGGCATACAATTCACATATCATGCGATTTAATCAATCCTATTAAGAAGAGTTGTACAATCATCATTAAAATTCATCTCAGCACATTTTTATCTCATTGTTATTAGCTCCCCATTTCCCCCACCCCACCCCCAGCCATGCCCCTAGATAATGATTAATCCAACTACTGTCGCTATAGGTTTGCCTATGCTAGATTTTATATACAGCAATGTATGCAAAACGCAAACAAACCCACAACAGTAACCTAAGGCCAAAACAAAACTTAGCAAAATCTCAATCAAAGAGAAAGCAGAAGACATTGAAAACAAACAACTTTGAAATAGGTCAAAAGGAGGACCAAAGGAAGGGGTAAGACAAACCTAACTACACCTGTCACAATGGGCTTTCCAGTGCTCTCCGTCTGATAGAAAGGCTATTCACATTCCTGGACTCTGGTTAGAGGAGATGGACCAAAGGCTAGGCTGCTAACTGCCAGACACCA
This sequence comes from Echinops telfairi, assembly GCF_000313985.2. Lineage (NCBI taxonomy): Eukaryota > Metazoa > Chordata > Mammalia > Afrosoricida > Tenrecidae > Echinops > Echinops telfairi. The sequence goes on from NW_022111373.1 coordinate 93,805,626, forward strand.
AACCCTTAATCCCCACACCACTCACCTCCTATAAATTACTTCAGAATCTCAAATGAAAGTATGTATGTACAAAACCATTTTCGATGTCCAAGATTTAGTAGGTTTCCTGCTTGATGAAAAAAAAAGAAACGTACTAATTGGCCTATTTCGTAAAGTCTTAGGAATAGAAAAAGAGCCCAGGTAGTGCCGTCAGTTAAGCTTCGGGTTACTAATGGAAAGAAAGGCCTGCAGTTTGAAGCGACCAGTTCCTGCGCTGGAGAAAGGTGAGACAACACGCTTCCATCTAAATTCATCGCAGCAGCAATTGTGTGGAGCAGTTCAACTTTCTGTGAGTTGGAATGAACTCAACAGCGGGTTGGCTTTAGCCTCGGAATAGAAAAAGGCTTTATTTTTGAAAAACACGAAGGGAACCATCTTTATGAGTGGTTCTTGAATAGATGCTGTCTGTAGGGTGTTCTGAGACTTACCTCCACTGCCACTAAGTGCTCATTATATAAACCCATAATCCAGCTTGGCAAATGGGATCATCTTCCTGTTGTGCATTCTGAATGTACTCATGAGCTTTGTTTCAAATCATATGCAGAGATGGAAGTTGTGGATATGCAACACCAAACATCTGTTGAAAAGAATTCCTAGCCAACACTTGTTAAAAAGAGATTCATAAAGCAAAATACACTTTGGAATTATGAAAATAGATTCGTGCCCAATATCTTCAAGAACTGTCACATGTTTGTTTATGTTTCAAACATGGCTTAGGGATTATTAAGATTAAAATTCAATTAAGCGTGCTCTATGTCTCTGCCATCAATTTCAATTAAATCAGACATGCTTAGCATTTGGGGGGATGGGAGTAAGCACTTCATTCTTTCTGTTGCTAACATTTTCCCATTTGTGCGTTGTGTTTTCTCCCAATAAATACAGCTATTTTAGGCAGTTCTTCTGATTAAAAATCTACACTATCCAGCAGGTGATCCTTATCTAAAGTCGTGTAGATGAAATAGAAGTAAAAAGTTCCACATAATTCATCATTTTAGGCTTTGTAAAATGATCTCTTCATAAATTTTCTTTTCAAGGTGAAGAATAACAATTTGTGAAGCTATCGAATATCCCCCTTTTTGCTTCTCGGGTACCAGCTGCCCACGTAGCATTTCTTCCCCTGACCCTAACAACCTCCAGCTAGGCCTAACCTCACCACTCAAGGACACAGCCCTCCGGATGGCCACCTGGGCCCAAGACCTAAGAGGCCAACCAAGCTCTTGAGCCTTACAACACCTCCTTGCCCCCTCAACTGGAGTAAAGGTTTCCCAGCCCCTTAACTTCTCACCTGCTGACTTCCCCTACTCCCTTGGGCTCATTCATTTGCTAGAATGACTCCCAGAAACTCATGGGGATCACGATGGAGATGTAGTCAATTACTTAATACGGCCCTTCTAGCCATAATTCCTTTTGTGATATATGTTAAATTCTAACCTCTAGGCCTATGGTTAAATCTCATTTTGGAAGACATTCTCTGTTATGCTAATGGACAAGATGAAAACAACTAAATTCCCAACCAAGGAGTCAACTGTGACTCATGACAATACCAGAAGCCGGAGTACAGCTGTCCCTCTGAGTTTCCAAGGCTGTAAATCTTGACGGGAACAAAAAGCCTCCTCTTGGTCCAGTGGAGTGGCTGGTCTGCAGAAACCATTTGGGGACCGCCCCTCCCCCACTGAATATGCACAGGAACAAGGAGCACTGCTTTCACTTCTGCTCATTCCACTTTAGACTTTGGACCTTGCATCTGGAGTGTTTCTGCCCAGTCTCTCGTTCTTGGGACTTCAGTTGCAGTCTATCATCTGACCTGACTGCACCCGCTTCGATAGCCTTGTGGATAAGGGGGATGCTTTAAGTGGGTGTCTGAACTTCACCCACAACCACATGAACCACTTCCTTAAGGTTTCATGAGTTCAGTGCACCATTGCAGTGAAGTGTAGAACCCCAGATCTGAGGGAATGTACCAAGGGGAGGAGTGGTGACTGATTGCCACATCAGCTCTTGGGGATGAGTCTTGTGTTAATTTTTCTAAAGGAAATTCTTTCCGCAACTATGCTTAACATTACAGTTTTATTTTAGCAGACTAACGAAAGGATAACAATGAAAGAACACAGAGGGTCAGGTTTGGAAAGGTTCTTTCTCAAAGGAGTGCCCAGCTCTCCTTCACATAGCCAGGTCTGTCCCCAACCAGGAAGCCCTCGAAGCCTCCAGAGAGGCAGAGCCTTTATGGAGATCCCACAGCATAGTCAGCATTGATTGAATCAGTCCCCATCCTCTGAAGCCAGAAGATAATCTCTCTGGTCTGTACAGCCCCCCACCTGAGTCCCCTCATTAGCATCAGCCCTCAGGTAAGTCTGGAGGCCTCATCAAAGACACTTCAACCACCGAGGAAGCTGCAAGATATCAAAGGTTATCTCTCAGAAACCAAGGACAAAGACACCAAATTATTTGGGTAAAGTTCATGTAGCTACCAGAAAAAGAAATAAAAATAAATTAGAAACTACCCAAAACATAACTGTTAAGTTTAATAAATATTTAAACTTAGTTCTAAAGTGAAATGCCTATTAAAATCACTTGCCAGAATTTCTGCACTGTTTTTCCTCTCTGAAGATATAGCATTATCTCTATTTGCTTTTCTTGGTCCTAGACCAAGGAATGCACCACAGAGCAATAGAGTGCATTTCACTTGTTTTTGCATTTTGTACAAACGGCCTCATCCTGGGTTCTCTCGTATCACATTGTAAAACTATAACATTATACTAATGAAAAGTGATCAAAGTTACATGGAACCGAGGGTTATTTTCATAACTTCATACTGTTCTATTGTCTAAAGAAATCACAATTTATGTTTCAAATCTTGGTATGCAATCAGGAAGCTTCTCAGAACTCTCAGAGCCTTTGAGCTGGCTCTGACTCATCGTGACACTGTAGGAAAAGTTGAACTACCTTGTGGGTTTCTGAGGCTGTAACTCTTTACAGGAGCAGAAAGCCTCATCTTTCTCTCACAGAGCAGCTGATGTTTCAAACTGCTGACCTTGCTGTGAGAAGTCCAAATTGTAACCCGCTGTGCCACCAGTGCTCTAATGGGAAGCTTAGAGTTTAGAGACATTATGGAAAAAAATGCATTATGAGCATTCATGTATATGTATCCTGATGTACATAAATAGGTATTTCTGAGGGAAATATTCCTAATAGAAACCTGAGTGATACCTATCTTAACGTTTCCTAGATAGGAAGAAAAGCCAAACAACTCCAATCTCATTTCCATGGAGCCAGTGCTGACTCCGAGTCACTCTCTGTGGATTTCTGAGATTGGAACTCTTTATGGGCGGAGAAAGCCAAGTGTTTCTCCCACGGAGCTGCTGGTGTTTTCAAACTGCTGACCATTCAGATCACAGCCCAATATGTAACCGCTACACCATCATGGCTCCTGATAGGAAGAGTGTTTGGCAAAGTGGATGTAAAAGAAGCATATCTCCTAAATCATTTATTTTAGAAGATCGCCACACGGCTGGTCCCTGTAAAATGAAGGTTAAAGATGTCTCAAATGTCCAATTTGCCAGAACCAGTGTGCCATTCTGTCATCTCTAACATTAACTGCCCCTCGTCTCAATACTCTCCTTCCCATCTTGAGTTCTCGAATTCACTGAAACGTAGCATAGAACTCACAGACCATGAAGGAAATGGTTTATGCAGTTGTGGAAACTGGCAAGTCCCACATCAGAACTCAGTGTCAGGGAATGATAATTTGCTGTCTTACAAGGCTGTGGAAACCGATAAACCATTACAGACAATAGGCTGCTGGATGCAGGGGCTGAGGAACCTCAAATCAGCAGTCGGACAGCAGGCTTCTGGTTCATGGGACAGTGGAAGCTAGAGAATGAGGTCAGGATGCAGGGACATCAGAGAAATGGCTCATGAGCTTGTGGAGGCTGGCATGTCCCACTCCAAGTCAAGCATCAGTCTGGAAGCCTCTCCCAAATCACCTGGCTACAGATGACAGGCCACCAGCTCATAATGCTGCAGAAGTCAGACAGCAGGCTGCTGGCTTAAGTCCCACCCAGAGGTCAGCTAAAACATGCAAGATGAAGGATATTGAGCAGGAGTGGGGAACGTTTTTTTTCTGCCATGGAACATTTGGATATTTATGATGTCACCATGGGCCATATAAAATTATCAACTTAAAAAGTAATGTGCTATAGTTGATCAAACATGGAATTAGCTCACTCCTAATGTGATAGCTGGAAGGGATTCTCTTCTGTGAGGCGTATGATGTTAACTGGTGTTGATGATTTCTAGGGCCTTATCCAGCCCTGAGGTTGGGTGTCCCTGACCCCTTATCCAGAGCAGTGTGTTCCTGAATATTGAGTGCAGACCACGCCCACAGGGAATCTAAGGGTGCTGACTTGAGTTACACCCTCCCTTAAGTTAACAGTGTAAGGTACATTCCACTGTAATCCTGCCTCAGTAACATAATAGACAACTCAGCCCCAAATGGGGCCATAGCCCTACACATGGGGCTAACATGTACAGTACCCCACACCGTGGAGATGGTGACTAGCAGGGGCATCGTGTTAAGTACTGTACTGAATGAGGGTTCCTGCCTTTTCACCTCCCAGCCAACACTTGAGAATATTGAATTTGATCAAAATGTTACAGAATGAGTCTCAAATGGGATCAATTATTTCCCTGAGGGTGAAGGTGATCACTTTTTAATATGTTTAGCTGAAATTGAACTTTCTCTTTTTTGTTGTTGCTGTGTCTCGTCTCAAAAATTGCTTTCTACTATTGTTTTTATCACTTTTAAGAAAGCAAAAGTGGAAAGACCATGTAAGTTAAAGTGCTTGACTCAACATGGCAATGCAAGAGGCAACTATGTTCATTGTTTTTCGCACGCTGACAGCAGGAATATTTTTAGCATATACATCCTATTTTCACACTTATATTTTGCAAAAGAAAAATTTTACAAAAACAGAGTTGTTGGTAAAACCCTAGAGAACCAAGGAAGGGCTCTTCTGGATCTGAAGGAGACAGAATGCAAACGTTAGCTGGGTCCACTAGTGTGTTCTCAGTGTTAATCTACCGAACAACTTTTGACATCCCTACACATCATTTTTATTGTGATTTCTTTTGGGATTTCTTCTTTCTGTCCTTTTTTCCTTCTTCTATACTGCCTTCTTTGATTTCTGTCTTTAACCTTATTATTCCTGCCACATATAAAAGACACGGTGACGATGCATCTCATGTTGATGTCTGTGCATGACTTCTTTTGTCAGAACTTCAAAAGACCGCACACACACGGTCCCATTCATCTAGAGAATCTTTTGGAGTTGTTGAGGGACATCTTCAGCATCTTTATCGCTGGAGACAATAGAGCGTCATATTAAGAGATGGCCATGTCTTCCACTACATGGCCACAAAGCTGGAACCAGAACTCGGGATTTCTCCCACTTGAGCTCATGCCAACTGCACGATAGGTGGGCTCAACTGGTATGTGCTTGAAATGTGAGCAGGGCCCAATTGATCTCTCAAAGCAACTACCTGGAACATGATTTTTTTTTTAATTAAGACATATAACTGATGAAACACTGCTTTTATAGGTGGCTCTAGTCACTTTCATTGTTTTTGATGACGTTATTTTAATTTACAATCATAGTTGTATACTCCTTCCTGAATCCCCTTTAACTTCCCTTCTCCCACAAGTAACTGCTAATTCTTTAAAACGGATCAAGAGAATAATGTACATTAGTCTATAAACAATCATATTCATACCTTCTTAGTTCCTCCCGTCCCCCTATCTAGTTCCTCTCAGAGTTAGCAATAAAATGTGCAGCTTAATGACATTAAATGTCTGAGCATTCAGTGCTGGCCGCTGTGTCATGCTACATCGCTCACATGGGCTTATGAGAAGGCTCTCCTTTTCAGACTCTTAAAATAGCATTTTAATATATCATTACAAATTCTTGAATTTATAACATTTCAAAGTTTATTCAAGCAGCAAACAAACAAAATGCATAAAGACTCCTCCTCACAGGCTGTGAGGGTGTAAAGACAGACTCAGAAGATAACATGGCATCCTAAAAATCACTCTAATGTTGAATCTAAGATGAAAAACCTTGTGCTCCCTTTGTCGGCATTGCAAACTATGGAGAGAAGGCCACCATGATTCAATCACCGCAGCTTCAGTTACTAACTGAGTTACAGTGGGCACCTACCCCGTTGTGGCTCGCTATGTAAGCGCTTGCTCCACAGGCGAAGTCAGGTAGCGTTACTGGGAGGATTTCATGCATTAGTGGCATGCGGCTGCTGCTAGGTGCTGCCATTTTGTTCTGATTCATAGTGATCCCGTGTGCAACAGAGCCCAGCCTTGCCCAGTGGCGAGCCATCCTCAGGATTGTTGCATTTAAGTCTGTTGTTGCAGCCATGGGATTGACGACAGCCTTTCTCTTTGTCTCTGAAGAAGAAGTGCTTAAGATCATGTTGCTGGATGTACGTGCTCGATAAATGTGATTTAAATTCTTCATAGCTTTCCTTATTATTGCATTTTAAGGAGTGATAATATATTTATCTAGAAGTAGCAAGAGTCAAACCTGCTAGAACTAAATATTACTTTGCAGTCATACCTGTCAGGCTTAGATCAGCTGCTTTGATTGTTTGCATCTGTGAGTTTAATTCAAATCGACAGCAGAAACTTTGGTTTGGGTTTTAATATGTAGTAGTAATATTAGACAAACAAACAACAACAGCAGCAAAACCCTCATTACCATCAGGTTGATTCCAGCTTGTGGCGACCTTCTAGGTTCAGCACAAATTAGTCTCTTTGCTTTTATAAAATCACAGGTTTTTTTGCTTTTATAATATCAGAATTCTATCAGACATAGCATTTGGAATCATACACAGCATTGTTTCTTGTTTTTTGAACTCCTGTGTTTACCCTCCAGTTTAGAAAATTACACCAGATATATCCATCCATTTCAGTACCCTGTTTCCCCGAAAGTAGGAATCCCCAGAAAAAAAGACCTCCCCGAAAATAAGGCCCCCCGAAGCTACCGTGACTCTGGACCACAGCAGCAGGCACCGCCATGCAGCTCACTGTTGGCTGCAGCGCAGCCGGAGCAGACAGGAAGTGCGAGGTCTCTTTTAATGAAACAATTAAATGTGTACCATATTCTTCTTTGTGGAAAAATAAGGCATCTCCTGAAAATAAGACCTAGTGCATCTTTGGGAGCAAAAATTAATATAAGCCACTGTCTTATTTTAGGGGAAACAGGGCAATAGCTTGGAGTATAGCATTCAGGTTTCTGTGGTTCTCAACCTGGGGGTCGCGACCCCTTTGGGGGTAGAATGACCCTTTCACAGGGGTCACCCGATTCATAACACTAGCAAAATGATGTTATGAAGTAGCAATGAAAATAATTTTATGGTTGGGGTCACCACAACATGAGAACCTGAATTGGTAGTCAGGGCATTGTGCTACCTCCTAGAGGCAAAATAAAGCCTTTCTTCACATCCATTTTGAACGTCTACTGTGGTTTTAAGAACTGTGAATAGAGGAGATATTTCTGATGAGTTCCTGCTGTTCTTTTGAAGAAAAGACCTATACAACTAAATGATTCAAGGAGGGAAAGAGATGACACCATCATCAGGTGCTCTTTGGGACAGAGACAATGACTTCATCATCACTGTGTCCCCGAACTTACTAGATAAATGGTCATTGGTGAATGAATAAATGAATTCATTATAGCCCCCCGAAGAGAAGATTGCTATAGATGAAAGTCATTATCTATTCATGCAACAAACATGAATTGAGTTTCCGCAGATTGTACTAGCCTTGGAGACTAGAACGTGGACTAAGATAGTTCCAAATTTCAAGGGTAGCAAACAGAAAGGTAGATAGTTTACAGCTTGCTATATGTGTAACGCATATATCTTCAAGATCGGTGATGAGGAGAGAAGATATCAGAGATTTTCCCAGAGATAAAAATCCCTGAACTGGGCCTTTGGAGTTATTGGGGTGAATATAATATGGCAGTTTTGGGGTGAACATAACCACAGAAGCAATGTGTATGGGAAAGAAAACCATCAAGGGGAAAGAATCTACAAGGAGATAGGATAAAGAAAAATGATGTTCTCAAATCCAAAGTGGGGGAGAGTTTAGATGACTGGAATTGTTGGGAAAGCTTTGTGGAGAGGATATTAGTTGAACTGGATTTGGATAGATTAAAAAATAAGATTTGGTAGGGCAGTGTGATGACTAGGTTTGGTATCAGCTTGACTGGGCTAGGATTCTCAGTGGTTTGGCACCTAACACCTTGTAATCCCCGAAGACTTGACCTAAGACAACGTCATGCGTTCCATAATGAGATCTGCTATGAGCAACCAACCAGTTGTAAGAAGATCAGGGTCAGATGCAACACCCTTACTCAAGCCACAGCCCTGATACAATTGAAACTTTCCTCTAGGGCATGGCCTGCTTTGGCTGTAAGAGACACTGTGGGAAACAGTGCTTGGTTTTTGCTGGGGCTGGGTCCAGCAGCTGGCTCATTGATCTCCAATTCCTTGGACTTGAGTGCATGACTTGATAGTACCTGCTGATCAAACTTGGATTTATCTGCCTCTCAGGCACAGCGTGTGATCTTCCTGCCAATCTTGGGTTTATAAGCTGCTGAAGCTATGCAAGTCAGGAGAAGCTTCCAACTTAACATCTGACTCGGGGCTTTCCTACTTATGCAACTCTGTGAGCCATTTTCTTGATATAAATTTCTCTACCTATACATACATATATGCATGGTTTTGGTCTCTAGAAAACCCCGCCTAAGGCAGGTAAAAAGGAAAGAGTAGTGGATTGTGGGTAGGAAAATATAATAAGCAAATTCTCAAAGTGAAAAATAGAAGATTTATTTATTTATCCTATAGCTTAGCTGGGTCAGACAGTACAGCACAGGGCTCTGCATGTGGGATCTGAAAGTAAACCGCTTTGGTTCAGATCTTAGCTCTCCATTCTGGACTCTGTGGTCCTCTACAAGTGATTGAACCCTTCTAGACTTCAGTTTTCTCACTTGGAAAATGAGGAGAATGACAGTGCATCATCTAAGGGACATTTGGAAGAATCATTATATGGAAACCTAACCATAATGCGTATTTTTTACAATAGCACCAAATATTTATTAAGTGACTCATGTATAGATAGTATAAGTCCCAAAACTTGTTGCCACTGAATCAAATCCCGATTCACTGCAACCCTATTAGGCAAAAGAGAACTGCTCCTAAAGATTTCAAGGCTGTAGAATCTTTATGGAAAGAGACAGCCTCATGTTCCTTTTGAGAACAGCTGGTGGGTTTGAACCCCTGGCCTTATGGTTAGCAGCCTACCACATAAACCATTAAGCCATCAAGGTTCAAGGTATAGCATATCTGTCTGCTCCACAAAAGAAGCAAGAAGAAGAAATACATGATCAGTAATTAGTCTATCTAGGTAGCTATTGCCCAGTAAAAGTGGAAGCGCTGTGGCGGCCGGCACCGCAGTGAGGCATTTACTGGGAACAGAAATGTCGGCGGTTGGAACTGACCCAACGGCCCCCGAGGAAGCAAGCCTGGCGATTCGCATCCACGAAGAGCAGCCCCGCGGACACTGTCGAGCAGTTCAGCTCTGTCCTTCCGGGTGACTATGGGTCACAGCTGACTCGATGGCACGCATGTGTAATCAAACTTCAAATGCAGCAGTATCGTTAAAGAAACGATGCCACGAGCACTTTTCTATGTATGAAATAATTCTGTCATTACATGCAATGCTACACTTAACATTCTCATGACGTTATGTTTGTGAATTTATTTAAGCAGTTTTATATGATAGTGAGATGAAGTTTTACTAAATTTCTTCCATAGCGAACTATTTTTCCTTTATATTTTTCATAGTTAATAGTTTTATGATACTTTCTTTGTGGATGAGCTTTATTTGCTTCTACTGCTCTATATGACAAAACTCACTTCTCTCTGCACTATAGATTTATAGAATTTAAATTGTTCAGTGATTGGCCTATTTCTAAAGGGTTATTTTTGCTCGTATGGTCAAATTGCCCTACATAAACTTTGCTCACAGTCTAGTCAGTATGGATTCCTCTCCAACACGCAATCTTATTATTTTCACGTTTTAACTATACCTGATTACTATTCAAACAATGTCTTCATTTAACACGAATTATTTAAATCCAAACATATTAAAGTCTGTTTCATATGCTTAATAACAATGATATGTCTTCACCTTTTCTTCTCATTTCCTATTTTATCCATTTACTTATTTGTCTTTTCTTATTGATTTAAGAATTATTTGTGTAGATAAAGGATTGTTTTAGTCACCTTAGAGTTGATTCCAACTTACCCCCTTGATAATAAGGCCATTGATGTTTTGTTTATAATTTCCATTTTTGACTACTTGGTCATTTACATTTTCATTTATATGGAAATTTTGTTTTAATAAACATTTTAGAATGTTTATGTAATCTATATCTGTATATATACTATAAATATATAATTTAGTAAATGCTGAGCAAATCTTCTCCAGCTCCAATAATAGCCTGTATTTTACGTAGTCCTTTTGTGGGTTTGCATTATACACTTATATCAGTAATCATTGCAGAATTTATTCTATTGTAACATGGACATTCTTGTTATTTATTAAATAAGTCATCGTTTCTCTATCGGCTTGAAATTCCATAGCCACTGTTTACTAAATTCATGGATGATTTTTTTCTGATTTTAGTTTTTGTTTCAGATCCTTCCTATACCAAAAGTACCATGAGCTGGATGGCATGTAGCTTTGAAACAATGCATTTTAGTGTCTGGGGAAAAACAATAAACATTTCTCGAATGTTTGTTATTCTCACATGATTTTACTGTAAACTTGACTTTATAGTCTACAAGGATTTTTCAAGCCCTCTCAAAAAATATCCCATAAGTCTTTGATTGTACTTGAAGAGCCCTGGTGGCACAGCGGTTAATTAAGCACTCAGTTGCCAGCCAGGTTGGCACTTCGAACCAGATGCTCAATGAGAGAATTCAGACTGCTTCTGTGGAAATGACTGGTCTCTGTCCCACAGTCACCGAGTTGGAATGACTCCACTGCAAAGAATGGCAGGATGTTGTCCCTTTTTAACACCTTGTGGACCCTGGTGGCACAGTGGTTAGGGGCTTGGCTGCTGTCCACCCCACCAGCCACTCCACGGGAGAAAGATGTGGCATTCAACTTCTATAAAAGTATTGCAACCTTGGAAACCCGTGGAGGCAGTGCAACTCCTTCCTGCAGGTTTGCTATGAGTTGGAATTGACATGAGCACAGCAGAGAAGAGACTGTGCTTAGTCTCTTGGCTGGTCTTCTGCCCTTAGTCTCTTGATTGGTCTTCTTGCCTGCTGGGGCAAAGTTATAAACTTTTTTAGGGTTGCCAATAAATGTCCAAAGGGCGTGCCACTCTGATATAAGCCTCCATTTGCAGACATTTAACTCAAGGTCCATGGTAAGCAAACTTAGCTTTCCAATTAAATGCCCAGAGGCACCTCACTCCACAATCCAACATCATACCCCAAAGTACTCAGCTTTATTTGCTTCTACTGCTCTGTCTTCTGGCCCTACTGTTGCTGCTACTCTGGTATCCGAGCTGTGTCCTGATTCAAGGAGGTTCAAAGTGCAGAGATCTTGTGGTTCAAAGACAAGTGTCACTCATGGCTCTACTCTCTTACTGGTAGTGAAATCCTTGCTCTTACATCTGGGATGACTCATACCCAGCAAGATGGCAATCACGTTTAACCATGTTAACAGTCACTCACAGATGAATTAATTAACTCAGTCAGTATCTTTCCCCACCATCTTATGGAGACCCACCTGGAAAGCACAGTTCCTTTGATGAGAGCAACAATGACAATGGCTAGAAGAGCCGTATTAACTCACTGCACTGCATTCATCAATAGAATAAATAGGATTTTGAGAGAAAGCTGTATACAACTGTTTAGTAATTCAAGCATCCGGTGATAATTTGCAGAGATTATTTCCTCTGGAGGAAATATGTGTTTGGTCCATAAGAGCAAAAATATTCACTGGAAAATTATTTGAAATCTGATTTGTTATTAAATGAAACTTACACATGAATGCAAAAAACCCACTTTTTTGCTGTAAAACATAGTTTTACAAGGCAAAGGTGAACAACAGGAAGTTACTAATCCTTAAAGATAGTTATTCAGCATTCAACTCTCATCCTTGAAATAAGGGAAAGCAACACTGATCTCAACATCCTTGCTCTCAGGAGTTGATAGTCTCTTTAAAAACGTGTTTAAATGACTCTTGAATACATTGCAATTAATTTGAAAATGTTTTAAATGAAAAGGAAATGAATATTCATACTATGGATGACTTGGCATATTTAATAGCACAGCTTTGTCCTCGTTGTACTAGCGATAGAATGAATTTCCAAACACCACGTTCAAGAATTTGCGTATTAATTTTGACTTGAAGCCCACATATCCCTTTTTGAATTGGCTTGTACAATCCATAAACTCCTCACGATGTTGATGAAGCCATTTGCTATTCTGTCTCTTTCCAATACTTAAGAGAGCGAATCAAGCCATGAGGTTACTAAGCTTTTACCTAGTTGTTTATTTTTCATTGTATTTGGGATAAGGCGATACATGCGCATGCCTAGCTACTTTTTATTCATTTGAATCCTAAAAACAATATGTTTCAGGATCTGTGTGACAAGAATGAGTTGAATATTAGGAACATTTAACACATCTCACTTAAGGATCTGACCGGCTTCCACACCTGTCAGGATGGTGGCAGTGTCAAGTTTGTTTTCAGTAAACTTCAAAGAAGATCAAAAGCAGAGATTATCCGTGTTACTGTGCTTACATGATAGTTGTCTGGGGTCCTGTGCTGCCCTGCAGCCTCTTCCTAAGGAAGAAGCCCCCTGCTTTCCCCTACAGACTTGCCCTGACAGGTTTGAACAACTTTGAGTAGCAAGGGACACAAAACCATAAGAAGATGTTGGTGGATGAAGAGACACTCATTCGGCATCTGGTGAACTTGCTGGAGAAAGGAGATAAAAGAGTGAGGTCACGTTGCAGGAAGTTTGAAGAAGTCTGGTAGCAAGCCATGTTGTTGCGGTTCATTCACCAAGGCTCGTTGTGGTTCTTCGCAGTACCTTACAGGCAGCGTAGCTGGGGAGGACCACTAAAGAGGAATGTGGAGATGAGGAAACGCAGGCCCCAGAGCTGGAGTGACACGTCCAGCACGCTGATTTGAGTGGCATCTTAAAATCCACACTCCAAAATGAGAAATTGCTGTCTCACTGTGGAATGTTCAATGACACATTCTGACATCATGCAGGAAATGGACCAGAGGGAAGCATTAGAAATTAGGTCAGCAAGCTTGAGAGGATGCAGGCTGGCAAGCAAATGTCTGCTTCCCTGGCCCTTGACTGGGACTGGAAACCTGGAAAACATATGTCTGAGGCTGTAGCATCCTGTTATAGCTTGTCTTTGGCTGAGCTTAGACTGGGAGAAGCCTCGCTGTACCGGTAGAAACCACACACCTGTGTTGACTGGTCGTTTCTAGTGCTGCTTTATAGGAATTAAGAGTTTCCTCTTTTTTGATCTTTTGAGCTTTTTTAAGAGAAAAGGCTCAACATGGAAAGACCCAGTTATACTGGAAGCATTGTAATGTGTGTAGATGCTACTTCTAGTGACTAAATACTGTGGGGCCCCAGGGACGCATTCCATAAAGCACTCAGCTGCACTCAGCAAACTGAAACATTGGGGTTTGCACTCTCCACAGGAGAGAGATGGGAAGGTTGTTTCTGTAAGCATTTACAGCATTGAAAACCCTCTGGGGCTGTTCTTCTCTGCCCTATAGGGTCGCCATGAGTCAGAATCAACTCCACTACCGTAGGTTTTATGTCTGTGTAGAAATGTGTTGTAAAGAAATGTCAACATGTGTCCATACTTTGGCCAGGTTGTCAGGAGATACCAGTCCCTGGAGAAGGCTATCATGCTTGGTAAAGCGGAGGGGCAGCGAACAAGAGGGAGGCCCTCAAGGAACAGGGTCAATGTGGCAGCTGCAACCCCAGGCTCAGGCCAGGAACCCTTGGGAGAGTGGCCCAGGGCTGGGCAGAGCCTCGTTCTGTTGTGCGGATAGCCGCTCTGGGTCGGAACTGACTGGATGGCACCTGAGTTAGTTAATTGTGCCAACCTCGCCGATAATCACATGTGGGGCTAATTGAAAGGCGGAGGGATAAATGGGGGGTGAGCCTCGCCTTTCTAGTTCTCGGGTCTCTTGCTTTGTGATGGTCG
>NW_022111373.1:93820252-93824387 GCF_000313985.2 Echinops telfairi
ATGTTGGACTTGTGGGCTTGGGCAGCATTGGGTTGGGATGTTTTCGTGATGTACACTTTCTTTACACAAAACTCTCTTATACATGGGTTGCTGTCGATTTGTTTCTCTAAAGTAACTAGACTAATACAGCACCTAACAACCCCAACATAGTGGGGAACGTGAGGTTGTAGGATGATCGATGCATTTTCGTTCTGTTCACTATGTTTTCTGTATTTTCTAAGATTGCTACCATGAGATTTTATTTCAGTGTACCGTTTATATCATCAAAACAAACCAGCAACACGCAAAACATGCTGCCATCGAGTCTATTCTCACTCATAGCGACCCTGTACAGGGTTGGAGCCTGGCAGTCTTCACAGGAGCAAGCCGCCGCATCTCTTTCTGCAGAGGCGCTGCTGGGTCTGCACTGCTAAGCAACAGATGCATATGCCCACGTCAGAGCATGTGCCAACATGACCGAATCTGGGCCATTACCTTTCCTGTGCCTTTAGACCTCCTGTCCACACAGCAAGGGAGGCAGCATGCGGTCTGTCCTCCCAGACTGCGTCCGTACATTTTCAGATCTATGACCGTTTAGAATGATGGGTCATTTCCACTGAAATTGATATCCATGGTCTTCTGTAGCTGACTTTTGTTCCTAAGACTATGTTTTGGAGATTGCCTCATTTCTGTTGTTGTTAGTTAGTTACCATGGCGTTGGTTGGACGTTCCTGGGACCCTATCCACAACAGAAAGAACCCCACGGGTCCTGCCCCATCCTCACAGTGACCATGTTTGCGCCCGTGATGGCAGCCACTGTGTCCATGCCTCTTGTTGAGGACCTCCCTCTTTTCTCGGCCCCTCTGCTTTCCCAAACACGATGCCCTTCCCCAGGGCCTGGTTGTGGCATACTATGCATATAATGATCTCTTATTTTCCCTGCTTTCCTACTGATAGACCAGTAGACTGTCCCTAATGACGGAGATTCTACACAGTACTCTGGTGAGCACTGCTGTCCATGCTTGTTTGTCTATTGTACTGATCTTTCAAAAGGGGAACCAGTGATAAAGAGGAGAGACGACAGCGGTCCAAGAGGGCGCATAAGAAGGTTAGCGAGGGTGCAGCCCGATGCTGCGGAGGACAGCATGGTCACCCTCTCTCCTTCAACCACTTCCCAGTACTGAGATTCTCACCCACTAAATACGGGTCAACGCTCACTATGAACTAAAGATGTTTGTAGATTGGGACTGCTTCTCGATGGAGTTTTTGTTAAGTCCCCCAACTCTTTTGTTGTACACAGAAAGGTTACTGCTCGGGAGGTGGCTGGGGCAAGGGGTGTTAGGTAGGTAGGAAAAAGAAAGGCACAAGGCCTGTCCAGGCAGTCATTGAACCAGCTGACCTTCTCAGGCTCCAGAGCAGCTGATAGGACCTGGGGTGGGTCGGCGTCAGGGTGGGAGTTATCACCTAGCAACCCACAGCCCTTCCAGGTGTTGGAGCAAAGAGAATGTTGGGAACTCGAGTCCAAGTTTGGAAATCAGCCGTCAGTCCTGCAGATGTGCAGGGTGGTGCACATGTGGCAGCCTCTTCTTTCACAGTGAAAAAGGAAGAGCAAGGAGAGGGATTTTTCTACTAACGAAGCTAAGCAAGGAAATAGAAATTTTTTCAAAAGCGTAGTTGCGTGGAATCCACCCTCAATGGTGGAATGTGGGGAAAGGACAAACAGTAGTCACTAGCAAATCCATTGTGAGTCGCGGAAGCCTCCTTCTCTTCACAGTCAAGTTGATATCCGTAACTCTATTTGGAAAGCTTGACTCTAGAAAGACACTGTGCTAAGGGATTGACATGGAAGTTCATCTTCAGTATTTCGAGGAGCCCTATGAGGCGATCACAACTTCAAGGTAAGAAACCTGATGCAGAGAAGTTAACGAACTTGCCCAATTGTGACAGAGCTTACGTTTGAACCCGAGTCCTTAGATTTCAAACAGTCCTGCTCTTAGCAACACGAGATAAATTCTTATTTAGATGATAATCCAAAGTTTTCATATAAATGGCCATTCTGACAAAAAGAAAAATATTCCATATATGGGTGTGGATTATTACTTTAGGCATATTATGGATTTGAATTATGATATCTTTTATTCGATACAGAAATATTGAGCCATAGGTAATGCCATGAAGCAGTAATTTGCATCAATCATACGATCCTATTTGAGCTTTTAGAATGGAGAAGGACAGGATATGAAGCTATAGTACGTATGAATGGGCTTCAAAAAGTTTGTGGAAGACAGGGGACAGAAAGATAATGGAATTATTCCCATGAACTTTTGAAGCCCCCTCATTCTGAAATTTGAGTTATGTGACTTTTTTTAAGGCAAGTCATTGATGGAGTTTTCTGAACTTAAATTGGGAAGAAAAAATAATGCCATCTGCTCTATTACAATTGATCGCTTAGTAGCAAATATTTTATTTCAGCTGCAGCACAGTAATCATATTTATCAAACTTATTAGGTTTATTACACAAATTGCACACAGACGGTCAGGCTCAGTGAGGTACACACTTGCAGTCCCTAAGCACTTTTCAGGTTCTAATTCTTCCCCATTGATAGAGCTCGCTCGCTCTCGCTCTCTCTCGCTCTCTCTCTCTGTCTCGCACTATTTCTCTTCTTGTCACTAAAGGCTTCCAGTAGTCCAGCTGGTATTTTTTGAGATTGTGAAGCAACATAATTGCTTGCAAGAGTACAAGTCAGGGACTTTTTCTATTGGATTTCAAAATACCCGTTCTCTACGTTTACAACCGCCAGTGTTTTCCTTATGGGAGCCAGTGTTCCTTTTATTTGCCAAGAGGCTCCCCTTACAGATGAAGAAATGTGTCTTTTCTCCTATTTATAAACAGCTGTGTAGAACCTAGACCGTATAAAATGTAAATGGCTGGGTGGAAATGGCCACTGCCGTTCACATTGCTTTCTAAAGTGAGCCAGGGGATCCCTCTTGATTCACTGTAAGGAAATGATAGTGTTCGTTAGTTGCTTTAGACTTCCTTCTGGCTTATTCTAAAAATTTCTAGCGGGTTCACGAGCACCAATGTAAAGCATATTTCTTGGAAAATGCTTCTTAGAAGGACCTACAGCAGCCTTTTAGACCACCAAGTATTAGGAAGTTGAGAAATAGGGAAATAAATAATCTCAGGGACAGAAAATATCATTTTGCGTTCTGAAAAAAAATGGGATGTGAACATTAGGTGGGGCCTTTCTGAACCAGTTCTCTTCCTTCGCACACATAGGCCTGTCTAGGAATTTTAGATGGAATTAAGTGAAGAAATAAATGAGTGGAGACTATTTAGAAAGGTAATGCTCTGAAGACAACACTTGTGTCTACCTAATGTGTCCCCTAGAGAAATGTTGAAACATTTTATCTACTCTATATCTGTAATAATAATAGATTTTGATAAAATCCCAGACCGCTAATTTTTTTCCTTTCTTTCTACCTGATATCAAGTAAGTGAATATTTGAAGAAAATCGGATTGTACTTTCTTCATTTATAAAAACGATAGTATATTAATCATCACCTACTTGTTTAAATGGGAAAATAGTGAAGTGGTGTGTTTGTTTTTTGCAACAGACATACTCAGGCACACAATGTTAAACTTTGAACATTCCAACTAACATTCTATTGAAACGGAGTCAAAATGCCTGATCATCTTGTGTGAATACAGGTGCCACTGCATCATGTAGAAAGCATATTTCCTATTCCACGGAACAGAGCAAAGTACGAGGAGAACATAAGGTTGAAAAGAGAAACTTCAGATAAAGTAACCCAAAATGTAATGGCTCAGAGCAATGTTCCTGACGTCCTCTCATCCAAAATGACCTCAGTGGCCAGTTACCTAAGGTGTAGTCTTTTGCATCTTATTGTCCATCTTAATTCTCCATTCGGTGGTTCCTGACCATGGGTAGCATTTCCCCCAGGTTAGAAATGTCGAGAGATTGTATTTTGTTTCCCTGCAAGCTTCAGACTCGCTCTTGCAAAGTACTGTAAGGAGCCACTAGCAGTACAATGAAACTGACACTAAGGGTGTCTCCTGGTCTTCTAACTCTCTTTATACTTTCCCTTAGGAAAATAATCTGTATCATGAGAAGCAAGGGAAACTCCATCATT
>NW_022111373.1:93826744-93860986 GCF_000313985.2 Echinops telfairi
GTATGGATTGTGATAAGAGTTGTATGAGCCCCTAATACAATGATTTTTTTAAAAAGATGTTCATATTAGTAATTTCTGAATGATGGGACTATGGTAATTTAATTGTGGGTGATTACTGTGGCTCTCTTTGCACCTATCTGCCTGTTTTCCAAGTAAATTAGAATGAGGACCATTTGTTTTATCATCCCCCACCCCCACCAGAAATAAGAGCAATAACTTTTTTTTTAAGCATCCGTCCTTATAACAGAAATGTACTGTGACAACCGCAGACCAGGTTTCTGCTGCTCAGAGTGGAATCTGGAGGAAGGCTAACAGGGCCATCTGGAAGCGTGAGTCATTCCTCGGGCCATGTAGGGGCCTCTGGGCAAGGACCGCGTGTTTTCTCCGGTGCTCAGGAATCTCCTGCGGAAGGAGAGGGCTTCCCCGCTAGATGAAAAATGAGGTTCCTGTCCAGGAAAAGAATCAGCAAATAATATGAGTAACCAGGGATTTTTTTTACTGTATTTATTGTTTTATTTGTGTGTGTGTGAATATGTACCCAACAAAATAGAGAGCATTTCAATAATTTCTTCACGTCTAGTTCACTGACATTGGCTCCGTTTGTTCAAGTTGTGCGATCAGTCTCGCAATTCTTACTGAGGTCCAGAATAATAGCTACAGCATGTTGGCAGAAGCACCACTGCCCTTGTACCGAATGCACGGCCTTTCGTTGCATCCAAGTTCTCACAGGGAACAGGTATGCCAATCATCTTTGCCCAGCTTGGCGGTGCCAGGGGATGGGTGTGCAATCGTGCGGATGTAAATGAACCAAATCTCTTAACACTGAGTCACAATAAAAATAAGCAACTGTGTTTCCTTGGTGAGGGAGGTGGAGAGGATAAGAAGGTGAATTTAAGCAGATTTTTGAATGCTTTATTTGTTTGTTGGCAGAACAGCTAACAAATGAGTTCTTCAGTTAATACTGTGTTTCAACTGCCATTCTGCAAAGAAGCCACTTGCATTTTGCCCTTTCTTGCTGAAATATTCTAATACTTTCGACCTAATAAAATCCTACTTGTTCTTCCACACCAAATGGAAGTGTTCTCGCCATTAATTACTAATAATAGTTATTATACTCGAACTGAATGAGCACCCGGGCCCTGTACCTGAGTCTCATGCCAGCAAATGAAATAGTTGTATCCCCATTTGACAGAGAAATAAATAAAAGCTTAGAAGACTTTAGTAATTGGTACAAGATCATAAGCTAGATTTGAAACCATAATTCAAAGCTGGATGTCCACACTCGGGTCTTCTTTTTAGAAAACTATATCACCCACTGTTTGCCTTACTTCATATAGCTTTATGTCTCACCATGCACACTGAACCGAGCCTTTATTCCTGAATAGGAGATATTTTTTTCTTTCTCTCGGAATTATATCTATACATCTAACTTTATTCACATTCAAATTTTTGTTGTTGTTGACACTCTTTGCTTGATTGTAAGCCCCACAAAGGTTGAGCATCTACATTTACTTCATTCGTGAGTCCCCAGCACGTGTCAGTATCTGACATACAGACATTGCTCTCCATAAATGTATTGGAATGCATGACTCAATCACTGCCATCAAGTTGGTTCTGACTCATGGCAACCTTATGTGACAGGGTAGAACTGTCCCTGTGGGTTTCTGAGACTGTAACACTTTACGGCAGTAGAAAGCCTCACCTTTCTCCCATGGAGCTGCTGGTGGTTTCGAACTCCTGACCTTGCAGTTAGAAGCCCAGTGAGGAACTGCTAAGCTAGTGGGGCTCCTTGAATAAATGAATGAGTATCTAATAAGTGAGGGAGTAAAATGACTAAATGATTGAACTGGAAGGATTCAGAGATAGCTCTTAGCCAAACAATACTTCTTATTTTACTCTCTATCATATTTGTCGTAAAGAGACCATGGTTTCTTATGCTCAGGTGAAAAACATATCACCAATATCAACAATTGTGTTTAATCAATTAAATATTCCCTATATAGAAATCTTGATGGTCTTGTGAATGAGGGTTGGAAACAAGTTTTGCTTTGCTATAAACAAAGAGGGACCTCTGGGAGCGCCGTGGTTAAGCACCCAGCTGTTGACCGAAAAGTCAAAACCCACAAGCAGTTCTGCCGAAGATGTGGCAATTGGCATCCCCACAGATGTACAACCTTAGAAGCCTTCTGGGACAGTTCTTCTCTGTGCCTATAGAATTACGGAGTCACAGGCAACTCAAGAACAACAGGTTTTCATAATAAACAAAATGACAGGGACTTCAGGATACGCAGTTGTACAGAATACAAGCAGTTTGGGGCCCAGAGTTCCAGTACACAGTTATAAGCTTTGGGCCCGAGCCCAAGGTGGTTCTTATTAACACTGCTACATCTGAAATAGGACTTCATTTGGGGAGCCCTCATGAGGTTTCCATAAACTTGAATTATTAAAAACTGTTTTCATATGAGTTAGCTTCTATTACCTTGTAATAGATGTAATCTTTTTAATCCATTCACTCTCTCTGCCTTCCAGTCTATGCTGACTCATAGCAAGGTAGGGCTTCCCAGTGTGAGTTTCCAAGACTGTAACTCTTTACCAAAGTAGAAAGCCTCATTTTTTAACTTGGGGTGCAGGTGGTGGTTTCCAACTGCTGACCTTGCAGTTAGCAGCCTAGTATGTAACCCACAACACCACTAGGTCTCCTTTACACTCTTTCACAAACAGTAAATGAAGAAATATATGTTTATTTGCTAGCTAGAAAAATTCTTCATGTTTAAAACTATTGTGCACTTCTTAGAGAAAGGTAAGTCCATGTCCTGCACCACCACCCCCATTCTTAACTCGGCCCGTGAGCAATAAGGGTGGCAGATGATACTAATTTATTTATTCTGTAATAGCAAAATCCCACTGCAGACTTAAAATCCCATTGGCTCACTGGATCTGTGAGCCCCACTTCCACAGGTTCAACCGATTACACATTGCAAACATTTTGGGGTGGGCAATTAACCGATCAAAGTAAACCCCTAAGAGAGAGAATAAAGTACTACATATATAGCATTTGTATTGTATTATGTATTACAAGCAATCTAAAGATGATTGGAAGTATATGGGAGCATGGGTATAGGTTATATGTAAATGCAGCATCATTTTATATAAGGATGTGAGCATCCATAGATTTGTGTATCCATGTGAGTCCTGGGCCCGATCCCTGATAGATACAAGCGGTGACTGTACAAAAGAA
Organism: Echinops telfairi; assembly: GCF_000313985.2. Lineage (NCBI taxonomy): Eukaryota > Metazoa > Chordata > Mammalia > Afrosoricida > Tenrecidae > Echinops > Echinops telfairi. Next base: position 93,829,983 of record NW_022111373.1, read on the forward strand.
TAAACAGGGGGCTAAAGGCACTGACTTCGGTTCTAACCCAAATAATGCAGGACATGGAGTGAAATCAGTTTTTCCATTACTCTTAGTTGGGGGGTGGGGAATGTCGCATTTGATAAGCCCATTATGAACCCAATCTGTTAAGTTTATTCATCCTGCAGTGACATGCAGACTTCAGAGACTGTGCCAGAAACCCGGTTACTATTTCAGTGCCATTAAGACACATCCGAGATATGGTAAAGCGCAAGATAACTCACTGCATTTCCTAAATGTACTGACCGGGACAGGGTGTTGGTCAGAGATCTATTTTCTCCCTTTAGAACCTGAGTATTTTCTACCTTTCAACTTACTTTTCAGAAAGGCATATCTTCACTGAATGAAGATTGATCTTAAAATGAAGAAAAAGAATAAAAAGAGCAGGTGGCTGAAAACTGAAAGTCTCCTCATATGCCCCTAACCGACTTCCTTAGCAAGTCATTCGTCAGTGAACCCTCTTCTGCCCAGCTCTGCAGCCCACGTCAGACCCTTCTTCCACGCATGCTCCCTCTGCTCTCACCAATGACTGCCTGGTCCCCCAAGTACAATGTGTCCCCATCATTTTGTACCATGTTCTTATTTTTGTACAGAGCCCCATTGTATCTGCACACTCCTGTTTCCACTCTCTCCCTGCCATTAACTTGCACAGAGAATCCCTCTTCCTTTTTAGTGTATCCAGAATCACCTCTTGTAGGAGCCGTCCCAAGACCAAGGAAGGCCACTCGTGTTTCTGCATGTGCTATTTGCTAAATTAGTTGCTCCTCTCAACCAGTCTGAGTTTCTTAAGGGCAAGAACTTATTTCATGTATCTTTGCCCATCCAGGATCTTATACAGAGTTTAGTGTATTCTGCATGGTCAATAACCATTTTTCAATCCATCCACAGATAGGTTTTCCATGAGTGGAGTGAGTAGGGCATGTTTTCTCCAAACAGAATCTAAAAATTGAACAGGGAATGGCAGAACATCTGAGCTTAAAGTAAAAATACTGTGGCAGGGACACCTTCAAATGTCCATAGATGTGGCCCCTTTAAGGTTCTTCAGGAAGAAGACAGAATGCATTTTTGAATCCTATCGTAAGAGGGTCAGTAACCAAGGAATAAAGTCATAGAAAATGAACTCTTACAAAAGAGTCCCAGTCATCGCTTCTAAGGACAAGATTACGGTGAAATGTCTCAATCATTTCCAAAGGCTAGTATGCCTGGTGCCCTGGGACAACACAGAGGGAAAAGAGTTCTCGGTTCTCGGTGCACTCAGTGCTCCTTGGCAGAATACTGCATTGATTCACACTCTCTTGACAATTATTTCCTAATCTTCTTTCCCAAGGAAATTTTAGAATTAAGATATTTATCCTTCAAATAAAAATCTGGGACTATTTTTATGACTGTTTAGTCTGGGTTGACTAGAGAAACAATTTCATAGATGTATGTGTAGAAGAAAGAGCTTTATGTAAAAGAGCAATTGTATATTAAGAAAACATCTCAGTCCAGTCCAGATCAAGTCCATAAGTCTGATATTAGCTCATATGTCCAATACCAGTCTATAAATTCCTCTTCAGATACAGGCAACATTTGCAATGAAGCTGAATGCAGGAAGAGCCGAGGCCAGTGGGTGGATTCACTGGCGCTGGAAGCAGCTCAGCATTTGCTTGGGCCTCCACGTGACATCTCTGCTCCAGGGCTCTGGCTCTATCTCAGGAGAAGGTCATGTCCACACAGAGGCTTCATTGGCTGTGATCTGATCGACAGGCTTGACTCCACCCCTTCCCCAAGTTGACAGTAGATTATGTAACTGCCACAATGACACATATTGAAAATAGACCATATTTGCCCTTTGTGTTCAGGGAGTGGAAGGAATTCTGCAGGTAGAAGGCAACAAGCAGAAACCCCTAAATATAAGTTATGGATATGGGTGAACTGAAGATCAGTGGGTAAAACAAGCATGGAAGTAATCCTCTTTTTCCTGTTTATGTTTTAGTAAAATTTATTTATTTCCTATTATGAAAATGATCATTTTTATAATCGTTGATCATCCTTACAACTTGAAGTGTTGAAACAATTATACTGTTGCAAGTTAAAGTATTGGTTGGTAGGGTAGTAAAAACTAGTGAGTAAAAGGATAAATTGGTTTGGGTTCAGAATCATTACAAATGGATGTATAAAGTCAAGTAGTTTGCTAGCAGGTCAACGTAGATGGTTTCTTGACATTTTAGAGAGGAGTAATAAGTTCTAGTTAAAAAGAGACCTGGATTTAACTTTGGTAGCAATTGTACAACATGGTTTTATATGATTGACCTATGGAGTGGTATGGTGTCTGGATTAGCTCCTAATAAAATGCTTTTTAAGAGAGAGAGAGAGAGAGAGAGAGAGAGACCTGGATCTAAATCTCCATGTTGTGTGGGATATTGAAAAGCCATTGCCATTAGATGTGTGCACTGATCCTAGGTGTTTCATCCCTCTTTGGTTTGCGGTGATACAATAATGGGGCAACGATAGGGTTCTAATAGCAAAGTACAGATTTTTCATTGCCCTATTCTTGCAAGATTTCACCAGAGCAGGATGGGTTATTTTAAGAGACTATGTAGTCTACGCAAGGAACCCAAGTAGCTATGTGTTCGCTGGCTGACTCGCAAGATCAGCAGTTTGAAACCAACAGCTGCTCTGAAGGAGAAACTGAGGCTTTCCACTCCTATAAAGAGTTACAGTCTGGGAAGCACACAGGTGCAAGCCTTCCCTGCCCTACAGAGTTGCTATAGGTCAGAATCGACTCAAAGGCAGTAAGTTTGGGTGTGAATGTAATCTGCTTAGCCCAGGGTAAGCCAGCAGGAGCGAGCACTTTCTGGGGGTGGCCCACAGCGCTCACTTGAAAAAAATACCAGCATGTAACTGTCCGCTGGGCAAATTGGCTTACCAACCAGGGAAAATGCATTTTAGCACAATGTGACCTTTGGAAGGGGGGAGAAATATAGCACACCTTGGGAACTTACATCTGGATTTTCCATCTCTTTCCAGACTTAGCTGGTCTCTTTCTCACTTCTATTTGCTCACTCTTCCTTCTGTTCCTCCCCCTTCACTCTTTCCTCGGTACCTGGTAGGTACCTAAAGAACACGTATCTTTTTTCTCATATTCCTTTATTAAAAAACACACAAACTAAAACAAAGACGCACAACTACCACCAGACACTTGCATCCTCGTCACAATCCAGGCCAGAGCTGTCATTTCAGTAGGTTCTCCTTGGAGATTCTTTGCAATTTGATTCGCATTCTCCTCGCTACCCTTTTGATATTTCATAATGATATTCATCAATATGAAATGAGGACTTCAATTCCAGACCAAAGAACTAAGGCTATGCTGTTCTCATTCATTTTTAACTTCTTTCTTGCATTCCCCATGCCCTTGCCCCTGCCAAATAAACTAACTCCATTTTGGTCTTTTCATATATACATGTAAGGCAGGCACTGAAATTGGTTTACTCAGAAGATTCGCACTAAGGGTGTGTTAGAATGAAATAGAAAATGGTTTCAGTCACGTTAAAGACGCCTTTGATAATACGTATCAGTTCATGACAGATCCCTTCTGAACTTCACTCGGACCCTGACCCAGGCACATCTCAGCAAGTTACTAAGCGTCCTTGGCAGCTGTTGGTTAGACACCGTCATTGGAGTTTATTAGCCTGAGGAGGGTCTCCAGAGGAATTATACTATGGAAGTTGAATTAGAAACTCATGTTGACTCTGGAATATTATGTACAGCACTGATCTATAGTATGGCTAATAAATTCCGTATGCTGCAAATGGAAGTGGTTTGTTGATACACTGGCCTAGGAAAGAGAAACCAGTCTCAACGTGAATGTAGAAAGAGGCAGACCAGTGAAACTTTCATCCCACTCGGGAGCAAACAAACTGGCCAATTCTAGTGAATGTGTTCCAAATAAATACATTACACTCATACGTCTTCCACAGTCTATGGGCTTCAGCAGCACTTGCACAGGCAACAGCCAATTGCTCACTTAAGGCCACCTTTCCATTAGGATGTGGTTGGGGCAGGACAATGTGTTCAGGTAGTGGTGCGTCATAGGCTGCTTTCATCCAATTCTGAAAGGGTGGGCTTGTTTATAATGAATGCTCTTGCTTTATAGCTTCAGAATTGTTAGCTTTAAGGTCAAATCATGGCCTGCACGGTCTCTTAGAGTCATCAGGTAGCTGAATGCATGCATGGATTAAAAGACTTACTTTCACAGTTATGTATGGTAAGGTACAAAGACTCATGATGTGGGGCAACAAATACCGTCTGGGTCACTTAGGTGTATATGAAGTGTGTACGCATGGTCAGGGCTGAGAGGAACATTCAAACATGAAATAATAGAATTCTTCCTGGTCACTGTCCTAATTTGTCAGGGGAGCCAGGCCCTAACAAATCATCACAGACCTGACAGGAGCAATTGCATGGCGATAATAAGTAAAGATCATAGTAAAGTCATAGAGAATAAGAGAGATAGAAGAGAAATTGAAATAATGGAGTCAGACACATTTCATGGTAGCATGCTCACCTCAGCTCCTCTTGGTGGTACAGGGCAGGAGAGAGAGGGCTGCAAAGGAGGACAAGGGGAAAGGGAACAGGGGAGAGGAGGGGAATGGGGGAGACAGGACTGGGGGAGAGCTCTTTATTTCTAACCAAGGCTTATGTAACTTTGGGGGGTGTGCAAGCCCCCTAATTACAGGTAAAGACATAACATGACAGGAGAGGATTGTACTATAGGTAATACAGTAATGGGAGGGGGACAATCTAGGGGTATGCATGCAATAGGAAAGGGAGCGATCGGGTACACATGTGACAAGATGGGCACATCATAGATTCATGATGGCGGCCTAACCGTGACTGCCCTAGAGCTGCAGACTTTATTTAGCCTAAGCTTTCAGGGGAAGCCGTCCACTGTCCCTAACAGCAGGGAGTGAGCCCCCCCTGTTGAGGGAGAAACAATGGTGTCTGCTTGCTCAGGATGGCTGGAGTCTTCAGGGAGCTAACTTGACCATCATTTACCATTAGTTGCAAGCAGTGTCCTAAGTCTAACACATATATTTGGGGGAGTCAGGCTGGGGAACAGTCTTTTTGTATCCCCCACGAATTGCTTTTTAAAATATTTTATTTGACAATAATTTTTAAATGCAAGGAAAAATGTATGAACTGTACACAGGAATTCCCACCTAGAGTCACGCATTGGCAACATTCAGCCCCATTTACACTAGACTTCTCTCATACAGATACTTATATTTCTTCCCTGAAGTACATTGTGACCCTTTCTTTCTTTCTTTTTTTATCTCTTCATGTACACTTGGGTTTTTTTTATCGTTTTATTAGGGGCTCATACAACTCTTATCACAATCCATACATACATCAATTGTGTAAAGCACATTTGTATATTCATTGCCCTCATCATTCTCAAAACATTTGCTCTCCACTTAAGGCCCTGGCATCAGGTCCTCAGTTTTTCCCCTCCCTCCCCGCTCCCACTCCCTTTATTTCCACACTTCACAGCAAAGAAGGACATTAAAAAAAAAGCCACAAACATCTGATTGTCTAATTCATACCTTACAAAATTAACTTATTTATTTGACCTTAAGCTCTAGTCCAGATACTGAAACTGAAGGTAGAAGAATCAGCAGTTAGTGATGGTCACTCTGTGTATTTCTGTATGCCTGTTTATATTAGGGTGTATGATCATATTTCTGTATGCCTGTTTATATTAGGGTGCATCTCAGAGGTGTATCACCATCGGGGTCACCTTCTTGAAGCTGTGTTATTTGTTTCTCTGTTTTTCAGTAAATGAAACCCAGGGATGTTGAGCCTACAAGGAGAGCAAATATAACAAGGTTTTGGGGAGAAGCGGGATGTAGATATGGGTGGGGGAGATAAGAAGATGATGTCAAGAAGTCCAGGAAGGAATAGCATGTTTGGAGACTGATTATGGAAGCAATTGTACAGTTCTGTTTGACATGAATGAATTATGGAATGACATGACATATGTATTAACTCCCAAGTTACAGCAAATTAAAAAAAAAAGCATAGATCCAGGAATGGGTTTTGACTAAATCTTAACTCCAATTTAAGAACAATTATTTCTTACATCATGGACTTGTTTGATATTCGCCCTCAGGAAGGGAACACAGAAGATAAGGGTGCTATAGCAAAATGTGGTGAAGAGTTTAGGTGGTGCCCAGCTATCAGAAAGGATAGCACCTGGGGTCTTAAAGGCTTGTCTCCAAACAAGCAGCCTTCTAAGTGAGATGTCAACTAAGTCCACATGGAAAGCACACCGTCATCAGTCACGGGAATCCATGTAACCTGAAGTCAAAGCAGAAACCAGTATCAGAGCCTAAATCGTGAGAATCCAGTGGCAGTGGGAGTCCAAGATTCATTTGTCAACTACTTTGGAAATAAGCCTCCAAAGAATTCCCTGTATATAAAACTGATGGACGGGAGGAAAGTGGTCACTAAACAGAGTGCTTAGAAGAGAGGAGTATAGAAGATCAAGGGCATAAATCTGACCTGAATGGTAAAACTTTGTCAGTACATCTCCCCTATGATGTGGGCTGGACCTGGTCTGATTTCCAAATTTTCTTTATTTTTTGGTCTTATCCTGTTTTCTTTGGTTTTTGTTTGTTCCGATTAGAGTGTGTCTCAGAGGTGTTATGTCAAAGGAGGTCACCCCTGTGAAGCTGTGTTATATGATTTTCTGTGTTTTGATCTATGAAACCCAGGATCGATGAACCTAGAGGGACAGCAAGTAGAATAAGGAGTTTGGAGAGAGGAGGGAACAACTGTGGAGGTGGGGTATAAAAGGAGACAATGTCATGTGGTCCATGAAGAAAGGGAATGTTTGGAAAGTGATTGTGGTGCCAATTGTACATTCCACTTACTTACTGTGATTGGAATTTGGAATGATATGATATATGTGTTAAATCCCAACTAACAACAACTTTTTAAAGGAAACATCAGTTATCGGGCAGTGGGTGGATGGGCGAAAGACATCATGCTCTCAAACTCAGAGCAAACTCATGGCTATCATGTTGCTTCAGACTCATAGTGCTCCCCCCGCCCCCCCTTATAAAACAGGGTTTCCCAGACGGCACCTCTTGACGGGAGTGGAAAGCTTTGTCTTTCTCCTGCGGAGCAGTGGTGGGTTCCGACTGCTGACCTTGTGGCTAACAGCCCAGCATGTAACCACTACGCCACCACGGCTCCTACCCTTTTTACTTTAGTAAATGTATCAATCTGTGGAAAGGAAGTAAATGCCAGTTTTAAGAAGAACGCATGAATTTGTGCCAACAGAGCCTTTTAAAACAGTGAATAAACATAGTATCCAGTGACGCATCTTATCAATGCATTACTAGTTGTCACTGAGTGGAGTCCAACGCCTCGGTGTCAGAGTAGAACTGTCCCCCATAGGCTTTGCCATGATTGGTTTTTCAAGCCTTTCTTCAAGGCATCCATGGGTAGACTTGAACTTCCAACCTCTCAAATTCGCAGCAAGAACGCCAAGCATGCGTGAGAACAACCAAAACATTGCATCCTTCTGAAAGTTTTATCTCATTCTTCCTTTTCTCATCAGACAGTCCCAGTTTTGAGCAAAGGCTCTGGCTATTGAACGTAGCTTCCTCTTGAACAATACCATTGCCTTGCTCCCGGCCCGTAGAGAAGTGGAATGAATACTGAGGAGGATGAGTCTGGAGAGAGCAGAGGTACAATGGGCAATACTCAATCTGATTGCAGACAGCTGTCCATCACTGAAATCATTAGTGAGAAGTCTCTCCCCAGAACTGTACCGAAAGCCGATTTGATTTCCTATATTAACTTTTAAAAATATACAGGTTCACATTACTATAAGCAAAGATAACTAATATTTATGAGCTAATACAATCCATGCAGCTCATCTTAATAGCTAACATAGCGCTGACGGTTGCAGTATTACCCCTTGAGTGAGCATGGCTTTCTCGACCGGAGCACATCCACCCACATACTGTTGCATTGTGGGGCCAGGTGAAAGGAGCACCATCAGAGATGTAGAATGGCGTGGTTGTTACATAATCTCATGTCAACCTGAAGGTAGGAAGAGTGTGAAAAAAAAAGAAAGAATGTGTAGTTTATTATGATGAGGAGCATTAAATCAAATGAGACATTCTGTATATAGCATTGCTTCTATTATATTTACATATCGTAACTGCAAATTCTTGACCTAAAGCTGCCAAGTTATATTTATCTTTAACAAAGTAAAAAATCAGTAACAAATGGAAAGAAGAAAATAGTACCAGAAACAGTGACTAAATGAATGAATGGCATGTGAATGAGATATTTGAGCTTAAATTAATGCATTGTAATATATTTAGATAGATAACATGATTCATCCCAGAATGTTTATATCTTTGCAAATAAATTGAACAAAATAATAATTCATATAATTAAGTTTCAAGCCTGGAAAAACAGCAACATTAAAAAAAATTAAAAGAGTGAAGGAAAAAAAAAGAGTGAAGGGGTGGAGTCTAGCTCGTCAATCAGGTCACAGCCTGATGATGCCTCTTTGTGGGTGTGGCCTTCCCATGAGGATTCTGGGAACTTCCCTGCTCTCTCTACCTTGGTATTCCTGTTGACAAGACATGTGGAAACTTGCTGAGACCTGTGAGGAGTTCCTTGCTCTGCTTCACCATCCTGCTGAAGAGCCACACTCAGAGAGCTTCAGGAGCCACGTGGATACCTACATCAGCTCCGAGATGCTTCCTTCCACTGCCACTGGATCCATAAGACTTTGCAACCACTGGCCTGTGAGCTTCCTGCATTTTGCATCATAACCTGTGACTTCGTGAGTCTGAAGAGGAGTTTATGGACTAGTGTCCGACATATGGGCTAATATTGGACTTATGAATTTGATCTGGACTGGGCTAGGATGTTTTCTCAATATATAATTGCTCTCTCTTACACACATCTGAATGTCTCTGGATTTGTTTCTCTAGTCAACCCAGACTACCATAAATGGGCCATAAGATTCCCTGTGAGGGCTCCCTGATGAACAGACTAGAAGGAAACCTCAAGACTAGGTTTCTCAGTCACCCTTCAGAACCAGAAGTCAACTCATCCCCAAGACCCAGTTCTCAGCCAAACAATAGCCAGGTCTACCAGGAGAGCAATACCATTAAGGTATGCACACCTTAGAAGCATCCACCATTTGAGCTCAAAGAGGCAGCATTTAAAGGGTTAGGAAAGGAAGTGGAAAGGAAACAGGAAACACACAGAGGGAGTGGGTGCAGTGATGCCACATTGGATGGATGGCAATCCAGGACATAGAGCAAAATGTGTATGAATTATTGAAGGGAAAATGATTTGTTCTATAAACCCTTACCCTAATCACAACAAGAAGTTTCTTGGGCCCTGAGCATGTGCAAATCATGCATTGACATGTCTGCCTCATGCCAGCAAACGGTAATAACCACTTTCTATGTGACAAAATGTATATTGAGGAACACTGGACCAGGAGCTGAGGATTTGGTCATAAAAACAACAGGCAGGGTGTGTTCCTTCCTGGAACATGCCCACACACCATTTCACTTGGAAATACAGTACCGCCAGGGCCTGGGCTCCGACCATATGGCCGCGGTATAGTACTCAATAAACCTTATAGACATGACTTGTATTGACAAGAATTTCGTTTTAAAGCTATCAGATTTGCAAGAGGAGGGAACATGGACTTTAATCAACAAACACTAGAGAGACATCCTTTTGAAAGAGCTCTGCCGCTTTCACTGATTGGCTAAGGACAGTGTGCTCAGAGACTGCGGAATTACTAGAGAAGGTGGAGCTCTGCAGGGAAGGGGCACCGCTTTCTGGTGCATCACAAGGACTTCCAAGCCCGAGTGAAATGGCCTTACCAATGTCCGAAGCCTTAGGGCATTAGGTACACCATAGACTGCCCAAAGAAAGAACAAATCTGTCTTGGATGAAGTACAGCCAGAATGCTCCTTCAAAACATCACTGGATTAAGCTGGAGCAAACCGCTTCATAGCAGTCCGCTGCTGCATGGTTTCAACTACTCATTGATCTTTGACAAGCACATTAAATCAGTCAGATGGAAAGCAATCTGCCTATATCCAAATTGCAACCCAGCTTATGTGAACAAGTCTCTTTTTGACAAGATTAAGCTTTGGTTCTAAATCATGGGTGACCAGGAGTCTGGTGACCGTTGAGATGACTATCTTTGGCTGTGGATATAAAGACTTAAGTAGAAGTGACTAAAGCAAAATAGAGGTTCCTTTCTCTCTCCTTTCAAAACCTGATAGTAGGCAGTGTGGAGCGAATGAAGCAAGTCTATTCCATAAAGTTGTCAAGGATTTGTGCTTCTTAAATCTCACTGTGACCTCCAGACCTAAATTCAAGCCAGCTTCCAATATGGCCGCACCCATCCCAGCCACTGTCTCCACGTTCTAGAGTAGGAATAGAAAAGGACAAATGGCAGGTGGTTTTCCTTTTGAGGCACGTTCGACCATCTCCCAATATAACACATCTACTTCTGACCCATTCATCATACCTTAGTGTGTTAGTCTGGGTAGACTAGAGAAACAAATCCATGGACAAACAAATGTGTTTAAGAAAGAGATTTATATGCAAGTACAATTGAATATTGAGAAAACATCCCAACGCACTCCAGATCAAGTCCATAAGTCCAATATTAACCCATATTTCTGATATCAATCTAGAAAGTCCTCTTCAGACTCACGAAACACGTGCAATGACACCAAATGCCGAAGACCACAGGCCAGTGGGTAGAAAGTCTTTGGGTCCAGTGTCACTGGAAACGTCTCAGCGCTGGCAGGGGTGTCTCTGTGACTTCTCTGGCTTCCGAGATCTGGTTGCGTCCATGCGGCTTGTCTTCTGCAATGTCTCCCAGGGAGAGCACAGAGAGGTGTCTTCCGCCTCCAAGGAGGAAGTCCCAGATCTCCCAGAATTCTCAGAAGGCCACGCCCACACAGAAGTCTCATTGACTATCTCCAGCCTAGACTCCACCCCTAGACTCTTAATCCTTAAATTGACACCAGATTAGGTGACCACCACACTTAGTGATAGGACAACGCTCGTCTGCAAAGACCTCCTGGAGATTTTCTTTCTGTAGGGGCTCTATGAGTTGGAATTACCTCGATGGCAGTGGATATATTTGTTGTTGTTGTTGTTGTTGGGTGCTCTTACGTAACGTTCTAATGCCAATGAGGACACCGGGAACCTCGATGAGTGCACAGTATGCAGCAGCCCTCACAATGGTGCTGAGTGTGTTTTGCCTACTCATGCCAGTCTGAATACACAGGCATGGCGTCTTAGCGTGATTTCCAGTAGGACTTTCCACAGTCTAAGCTTGGTGGCTGCAGTGCTCAGCAAGGTTTGTCTTCATTTTGAAAGGTTTCATGTTCTTAGCAACCCAGGTCCTCATCTGAATTTGAATCACAGGTACATTTTGAACTTCCTGTTGAGAGTCTTCAAGTCTCACATGAGGATTACTGTGTTTGTTCCAGCATGATTGTGTTAGCCAGCATGTCAAAATTTGATAGCTACAAATAGGGGGATCTTGGGGGGGGGGTGATTTCTTTTGCATCGACTGCAATTTAATAGATTAGGATAGTTTCTAAAAGGATTAACTTTAGCTGGCACTAGGCTGACATGTCACTAAATAGGAGACTACACGATGCCAGAGCTGATTGAATTTCCAATGGGGTTCATGAAAGCCCCACGTCGGGGTGGAACCCAATGTTCTTCCATCGTTAGGAGAAATTAAAGCCCAGCACAATTACATCCCAATAGGAAAAAGAACATGTTAACGTGCCATTGTTACTGGCTGAATGAAGTGAGCTAGCTGATTACCTTGGCCAGCCACATTTTAATGTTTGTCTGCCCACTTATTCCCAATCGCATTAGAGGACCTTAACTGATTTTTCCATTATGAGCTAAATTATTGAGGTGCCATTTAATCGTAAGAGCTTCGGCTTGATTATCCAAGAAAGAGTTCTCAAATGGGCTTGTTTTCTCAATTTCAGTAAATTCGGGCATATCATTTTTAGAGAATCTTTGTTTCTACGTCCACCTAAGAGATCCAAGATGAAACGCAAAGCTTAAATTTAGAGAACTAATCTTCCATCAAGACTCCCCAGGAGACATTCCCCCAGGAGTGGGCCCCAGCCTCCTCGGGGTGGGGACTGACTGAGAGAGCAGTCTCTCTGGAGAGGCGCTCTGGACAGCAGAGCACTCAGACTTCCCATGGACTTGGAGACAGGCAGCTGAAAGAGATGGGCAATGGTTCTCAAGCTGAAAGAGATGGGCAGTGCTTCTCAACAGGTGCAATCCCTTTGGGGGTCGAACGACCCTTTCCCAGGGGTCACCAATTCATAACAGTAGCAAAATTACAGTTATGAAGTAGCAACAAAAATGATTTTATGGTGGGAGGGGTCACCACAACATGAGGAACTGTATTAGAGCGTCACGACATTAGGAAGGTTGAGAACTCCTGAAATAGAGTATCCCCTTAAGTAGGGTGCCCATATGATTCAGCATCTAAACAGGTACACTTTCTAAATAGAATTTCATAATCATCTTGGGATAGCAGATATATGTTCAAGGCCAGATGGGATGTTTGGACCTCTACCCATATTGAGTCCCAAACCCTCAGACCAAACCCACTACCATCAAATTGATTCCACAGCATAGCAACCCTATGTAGGGTTTCGAGGCTGTAAATCTTTATGGGAACAGCAACGCTCATCTTTCTCGCTTAGGGCAGCCAGTAGGTTTGAACCACTGACCTTGCAGTTAGTAGCCTAGTGCTACTAACAGCACCACTAGGGGTCCTCGCATGTGGAACAAGGGACAAGAACTATCTGAACAAACAAATTCAACGGAGCCTATATGCCCCCAGAGAATTAATCACTCTACAGGATACTATGAAAGGAAAGATGGAGACAGATGCTATGTTCTTATTTCCCCAGCACGAAATTTAATCTACACCAGTTTTTCCCAAAGTGAAACTACTGTGTGAGGCGGCACTACAGGATCCAAGGGGTCTGCAGAAGCAGACACTGTAGCCTGTAGCCTGGATATAGGCTATAGTACAATTTTTAATTGCCAGGGGGATGCTGAGCCCCGCCCCCCCCTATAAAGAGGGCTATAGGCTAAATAAATGTGGGACTCTGTGGTCTGAACTATGAGATATCTCAGAGGATGAGGTTCACAAGTCCATGAACCAAATTAATAGTCCTGTCTCCGTCCAGCAATTGACTAGTCTGTGCGTTAGAAACGATGGAAACATTACCAAAAAGTAACCTTCATCAGGCGACTGTCCCAGGCTTTTTCAGTTCAATTCGAGGTGGTACACATTTACTTATTGGATACCTAGTACGGGCAGCCAGTGTTCAGTAGGAGAAATAGAAACATGAATTCGAAATGCTCCCAACCCTACAGAACTGGAGCTTAGTGGGGAACAAATAACTGGGATCGATTGTATCGTGACTGGATGATGCGAAGAGTTCACTTCTGATTTGGTTTTCCTGCATTAAAAACAGCATTTGCTGGTCTCTCGCTGTGGAGGGAAATCCTGATGGGCGGTAACCGGAATTTTCCCTATGAACTCTAGACAAAGGTAAGCAGGGTACTCAGGCTGTTGGACTGAGGCGATTTTAACCCAGAAGTTCTCGTTTTCCAGACTACCAATTTATTGATTTTTTTTTTTCCCATTTGAAAAGCTACCATCAGAGCTGTTCTCACAGAATCAGCAGGGCCAGGCCCCAGAGACTTTAGGATGTCTACGTTAGAGAGTTGAGCTTGTTTAATTAGATAAATAATTTAGAAGCACTTTCCAGGGTCATGGTGCCTCATGTTGGGAAAACCCCAATAGGTCATCAATAAAGGTACACTTTTCCATGTGGGATCCCATTTCATCTCCACAGCCACCCAGCAACGCAGGTCCTGCTTTCCCCATTTGACAAACGCTGCCTTTAAATGAGTTCAGACTCAAAGTGAGTCCATATGCAGGCTGGAACTGCCCCGACAGGGTTTCCAGCACTGTAATCTTTGCGCAAGCAGACTGCCACCTCTTTCTCCTGCGAAACAGCTGCTCGGGTCAAACTAGTGACCTTGACTTAGCAGCCGAGCCCTGACCCTAAGAGCACTCAGTCCCAGCACCAAGCCTTAGGAACGGGTTTAGGTCAGCTAGTCTCTATCAGGGTATCAAAGCTAGTCTTTTGAAGACTCAGGTGCACCTGACTCAAGCCAGGGTATTTTCAATCTTACCATATGCATTCAAAAGTTGGGAATTAACAAAGAGGACTAAAGAATTGATGTCTGTGAATGAAAGTGTCTCTATAGATTTGAATGTACTACACACTGCCAGAAGCATGAACAAGCCATAATGCACCCGAGAGACTTTACCACACATGGGAGGGGATACCTGCCCCCACCCCACCTCATGGAATTTTTTCAGTAAAACTATGCATTTAATTAAAAAAAAACAACCTTATCACCTTCAAAGTATTCTCCATTGCACTTAATACATTTGTCAAATCTGTGATTCCTTTCTTGGAAACATTTTTTCAAATTCATCTATTTGGATGGCTGATAGCACCTTCCTCATTTTTCTATGTCATCAAATTCCTGTCCTTTCATGTCCCTCTTCATTTGCAGAAACAAGAAGTCTAATGGAGCAAGGTCAGGTGAGTTAGGTGCACGGGGCAAGACAGGCATGTTGTTTTTTGCCCAAAACTGGCACACTGAGATGGCTGCTTGAGCAGGGGCATTGTTGTGGTGGCAACCCTCCATCTGCCACAAATCAGGCCTTTTGGGGTCACACCCTGTTAAGCAGTCTTTTCAGAACCTCTAAATAGAAAACTTGATTAACAGTCTGACCTGGTGGAACAAACTCCAAATGTACTATGAGTTGACATTTTCCTTTGTTTGGGAAGTTGACGGACATCCAGAATGAGGTTTGTCATCAATCGACATTTCACCTTTTTAAAGGAGAAAACCACGGATACACTTGAGTTTTTCCCACAATGCTGTTCTTGTAAGCTATGTTCAGCATTACAACAGTTTCTGCGGCATTTTTCCGAAGCAGAAAATGAAATTTCAGACACACGCTGTTCTCTTAAATTGGCCATCACTAAAAAACGAGGTTGGAATGAACCTGCTTTTATGAAAAAATTCACTGTGACCAGAGAGAACCTTCCCAGGTGACGCCACTGGGTACACTAACTCTGTTGCTTGGTGCCCTGGTGGGAAAAATACATAGTACAAAAGCTCTACCCTGCCGAGATTTTTCCAGTGTTTTGGGGGGGGTACCTCCTTGTATTTTGGCCATGTCACCAGTTCCTGGAGAAGGACATCATGCTTGGTGAAGTCGAGGGTCATCAAAGAGGAAGACCTTCCACAAGACGGATTACCACAGTGATTGTACAATAGGCTCAGACATAGTGAAAGAGTGTGAGGATGATACAGGGCCTGGCAGTAGTTTGTTCTGTTGTATATAAAGTGATTGTAGGTCAGAACCGATTCAGCAGCGGCTAACTGGGCACTCGTCAGTTACAAAGCTTTGAAAACAAAGGTTGTCTCTGCAAATCCATGTTCTCATGAAGTTCAGTCCTTGGACAACCCCTTTCTGTCCTTGTGTACCCTGGAATATAGTCCACCCCGAGAGTCTGAAGAGCAGAGGCTATTTCTAAAGAAAATCACTAGGTTTTCCAGAAATTCATTTCTTGGGTGTTAAGGGCTAGACTTGAAAATGAGAGCCAAATGGAAAGATTTCTTTTTCATATCCATTTGCCAATGAAAAGGATAAGGTGTGTGATGGTCTTTAGAAAACAGCGTCCCCAGCTTTGTTGGGTCATTCATAATTAGTAGGTCACTGGGGTCAGATATTTTTGGTCAGGCAGGTGTTTCTCACAGTGCATCTCACAGGGGTCCAGTTGCACGGACAGCTGAGCTCATTTGGTCAAGATAATTCCTTTGTAACGTGGAACCCGCTAAGAAATCTGTCGTTGGCCCCAAAATCAAACAGTCTTTCAGTGACCCTGTGTTAGCTTCCCAAATGCCACCAAACAACATTCCGCACATTTTCTCCACCTTGGAATTTTAAGATCCCGATGTGAATGGGAGAAAGATGAGGCTACCTATGCCCCTAAAGATTTACAGCCTTAGAAGTGCACAGGGGCAGTTAAACTCTGTCCAAAGGGTCACTGAGTCTGAACCTACTTGTTAGGAGTGTCTTTGGTTGCTGTTGATGTCTTGAGTTGGTATGGGGGTGTGTGAATCATGTTCTCAGGAATGCTTTTGTTGCTGGTGCTGAGCTCTATAGATGTTTGAAGTTGTAAACTAGCCACTGAAACACGCAAACTTATTTTTCATTTAGCCCATAAAGTGCTTATCATTTTTTGGAATTAGTTGCCAACAATTTAAAAACAGATTTTTTTTCAATATATATATTTTTTAATCACAATTTTGGGATTTCTTCTGAAAAAAATCTGAAGACCTGGTGAAAGTGAAACGAGTATTCCCATAGGGTAGCAGTCCGCTGGGCACCCCTCAGTCTTCAGCATACTGACCCCCCACCCCAGTACATTCTGACTCCTAGCGACCCCTAGGATCAAGCAGAACGGTTCTGTAGACTATGTCCCCCACCCCCCACCCCCACCAGGCCATTTCTTCACAGCAGTTTTCTGCATCTCTCCTAGGCAGGCCTTTCCACTGAGTGGCCCTCCTTTAGGTGTTCAACTGGTATGCCAACAGTGCCCTCCGGAAACACACTCCAGTAAGGAGAATGACTTACAAGATACACATCACACAGAATTGAGACTTGAGCATCCTCAGCAGCTTCTTCTCCCTGATAGCATAGAAGTAGAGGCAGACGTATTATACAGGAGGAGGAAGAGAGAAGAAAGAAATAACATTTATTATGCTAGTGGTTTATTCTTCCTTACCTCAGTGTTTTCAAACATATTGGTGAATGGCAAGCTCAGTTTAGAGGATCATAACCATTTTGATTTTGTTCGTCTTATAATTTCAATAGAATAGAACATAGCAGAGTGAAACAGACAGTCAGGGAATGCATTATTTCCTATGAAATTATTACATGGGATTGAGTTGGTCCCAACTCACAGTCTTTGCCTTGAGAGTATCTGGCCCAACAGATACTTTCAGAAGCTCCTTTTTCGATTGGATTTTTATTCCCGAAGACTCTGGTGAGGCTAAGACAAGTACAATACTGAGAGAAGTTGTCTGCAGCCATCCACTCCGCATGCATTCATAAGCTGGAACCTTAGTAACACTACTTTGCCAACCTACCTTCCTATATTTATATTCATATATGTATATATACATATATAATACAGTAATAGAGAGAGAGGGGGGCTTCAAAAAGCTCATGGAAAATGGAATTACAAGATAATGGCATTTTTTCTTACAAACTTGTTGAAGCCATCTCTTATAGCCAGTATGTTTGCTTTATATTTCTTTCTGTTTTTTGGTATTGACTACTTTTATTGTGGGCTCTTACTTCTCTTATCACAATGCATACATTCATTTATTATGTCAAGCACATTTGTACATATGTTGACCTCATCATTTTCAAAGCATTTTCTTTCTATTTGAGCCCTTGGTATCAGTTCCTCATTTCCACCCCCTCCCTCGCCCTTCCTCCCTCATGAACCTTTGATAAATTATAGATTATTATTTTCATATCTTACATCGTCCTCTGTCACCGTTCACCCACTTTTCTGTTGTTCATCCCCCTTATATTTATTTCTTGTTAAAAATGTATACGGCCATGCATGTATCAAGCCAAGAGTTTTTACATGTACTATTTAGTGAGTTTTTACATGTACTATTTAGTGATATTCACCCTTTATGGTTTTGGATAATGGGAAGAAAATGACATGCAATTATTTTTTTCTCACAACAAGATGCTATCCTTTAGGTATGAGCATGAATTACTTAAAATAGAAATTGGATTTTGAAGAGCAGAGCATGACAGACGTGTCCAAATTTTTGTGGGAGAAAAAAAAAAGAATGTTTCAAAAAAGGTTAAGAATGGAAAATATCAATGACATGCTTGATGCATCTTAATGCATGTTTGGATTGAATTCAGTTACTAAGGAGTTTAATTTGGGGAGAGATATGGACACTACTACTGAAAGTACATGTATGTGTAGGATTATGATATTGAATGTACTTTAAAAAGAGATGGGGAAGAGGTGGACAGTTGTCAAAAGCAGCATTTGTAAGTATTGCTCCAGATTCTTGATAAACTTCATGAATGCATTCAAATACATTTACATTTGAATGTGGAAAATGGTTTGGGGAGGGGTGGGGAGGGATCTTCTGTGGGAGGTGATTTTAGCCCTATTTTACAAGACAAAGCACTGAGGTACAATGGAGTTAAAAATTTGCTCCCAGAGGTTAAGTCCTAGCTACATGGCAGAGCTAGGGTTTGGCCCTAGATCACTGGGCGCCCCAGCCATGCTCTTTCTCCTGCTCCCCATTGTCATAGCAGGCCACTAAAACGGACACCTCCAGAATGCTTGCCTCGGGTCTATACTTCAGGACTCCTGCAGTGGGCTCGGAATCTCCTCCTGCCTCTTCTGTCCTCCGGAGTTACCAGTGCATTTATCCAATCCCCACAATTCCATTAGCTCAAGGCCACACATCTCAGTATTCAACTCCATTTCCCTTCTCCCCCTTCAAAGGAGTCCCACTCCACCCAGGCTATTTACCGCCCACACAGGCGATCCTTATCCAGGCCTGCAGACGTGTCTGCCACCTGAAAGGATGCCAGCTGACTCCCTCCTCCCACAGCCGTTCACTGAAGTCCTACATCCAGGTTCACCTTCTTCCTGGAACCCTACCCACTTAGCTGCTGCCCATCCCCCTCTCTAAATGATTCATGTACTGCCTTATACTGTTTTCTAGGCAATGGCTAAGCATGTGTCTGGTTTTGTCAGCGGGATATTGGGAGTTCCTGTTCAGGCCCAGGCCATTGAAGCTTTCGTGGTCTTGTGTTTCACAGCAATTAGCACATCAGACAGACTCAATAAATATGTATGGATCTGTTGACTGGACTCTTTTAGGAAAGAGGAGGAGGGAGGGAAGGAGGGAGGAAGACTGCTTTGACCATTTCTTAACAGAAGAAGGCATGAGGAGGGGAAATTAGATGGCTTTGTTGGAAATTTCAAACATGGGCTCCTACAGAGCACGTGTTGTGCTTATGCTGTAGGTTCACCCAACAGGGAGCCCTGTTGGCATCATAGGTTGCATGTTGGGCTGTGAACCACAAAGCCAGCAGTTCGAAACCATTGGCCACTCAGTGGGAGACTGATGAGGCCTTCTACTCCCATACAGTGTTACAGTCTCAGAAACCCACAGGGGCAGTTCCACTCTGTCCTATAGGGTCGCTCTGAGTCAGAATTGCCTCGATGGTAGTAAGTTTAAACTTGGAGGCCTTAGGGTGTGGTCAAGTAAGCACTGGACTGCTAACCACGAGGTCAGTGGCTCAAACTCACCAGCCACCTCAGAAGAAGAAAGATGAGGCTGTCTGTTCCCATAAAGATTTACGGCCTCGGATAGCCACAGGTGCAGCTCTACTCTGTCCTAGACCACTGTGTATTGGACTCAATGCATTGACAGTGAGTTTCAACATGGTATGTTGTTGCTGTCATGGGCTGTCCAGTTGCTGTGACTCGTGACCAGCCTAAAGGACAGAAAGTAAGGCAGTAACCTTTGTAAGAGCATATCTCTAGGTATTTTCTCCCATGGGCAGACTGGTAGATTCAAGCCAGTAACCTTTCAGTTAGCAGGTGAGGGCATTCACATTGTGCTACCTGGCTGTAGAACAGAATTCTCCAAAGTATGCTTCAAGAGATCATCGTTGCTTATAATAAAAGGAAGAGTTCTAGAATAGAAAACGTGTAGATTAAGTATAATATAGCCCTTTGCTGTAGCCCTGTAAAGAGATCATCGTTGCTTATAATAAAAGGAAGAGTTCTAGAATAGAAAACGTGTAGATTAAGTATAATATAGCCCTTTGCTGTAGCCCTGTTAGTTTGTTTTTTGTTAGGCTCATGTCCATTATAAATCCCCGAGAACAGGGTACTTATACGCTATTTCCCAACCCTATCTGACCATAGAACTTCTTTGGTGAGGAAAGTCTTACAGGACTCGTGTTCTTTGAAACGTTCTTTGGCCAATATGTGGGAAGGACTCTCCTAGTAACCTCAGATAGTAGAAACTGTTCTGCCATTAACGAACGATCTATCCTGAACATGTGTGTCATACCCTGGCTTCGGATGACCTGGAGTGGCCTTGTAAACCTGGTATAGATCTTAGATTCCCCCCTCACTTCAGCCCAGGGCTGGCTAAGGCTCGAGGGTTGATGGTAGTGCTAACAAAATAAAACTTGATTTCTGATTGGGAACATGTGATTAGGAATCCTCCTCTATTCATTCCTTTACTGCAGATTCATTTGTTTAGGCAATTCTCTACTAAAGTGGGGCCAAATTACATTTACTATTTATTGAGCATCTACTATAAGTCCAATACAGCCCTTGGTGCTTTATATGCATTTTGCATAATTGACTTGCAATTTCCAACTGTCATACTAGCTTGCGTACTGAAAGGCTAACTTTTTTAAAAACTCATTTTATTGGGGCTCATACAACTCTTATCACAATCCATCCATCCATCCATCCATGTGTCAAGCACATTGGTATATTTGTTGCCATCATCATTCTCAAAACATTTTCGAAAAGGCTATGGCAAGCTGAACACTATGAATCCAAATTCATACTGCATGCCTCAAAGTCCATGTTCTTTCTGATATCCTATACTACTTCCCATGAGCCTCTTTGTAAGTTGTGGGTTCGTGTATGCATGTGTAGGAAATGTTCCTAGATCAGCAGTTCTCAACCTGTGGGTCACGACCCCTTTGGAGGTCGAATGACCCTTTCACAGGGGTTGCCTGATTCATAACAGTAGCAAAATTACAGTTATAAGGGAGCACAAAAATAATAATTTTATGGTTGGGGTTCTATTCATAGCCTGCATAAAAAGGGGTTCATCCTTATTTGAAAAGTGTGTGTGTGTGTGTGTGTGTGTGTGTGTGTGTGTGTGTGGTAGTTTGTTTATTGTGCCAACCTGGCCGATAAACACATGTGGGGTTAACTGAAGGGCAGAGGGATAAATGGCTCAGTGAGCCTTGCCTTTCTAGTTCTCGGTTTTCTTGCTTTCTGATGATCAGACCAGGGTGCAGCGGCCTTAGCCAGTTCCCTCCTTCAGCTGGCAAGGCTCACTTCTTGCAAGACATCCCTGAGGAGGACCTACCCCTATGCAGCCCTGGGTGCTGGAGCAGCCATGTGGAGACCCCTGCCAGCGCTGATGCTTACATACTCACTGACTCAGCTTTCCTCCTGCAGCTGACATCATTGAGTCTGTTTTGTGAGATGGAGGAGGACTTTGTGGATTGGTGTTAGACATATGGGTTAATGGGTTAGTGTCAGACTTGTGGGCTTGGGCAGCATTGGGTTGGGATGTTTTCTTGATGTGCACTTAGCCTTTATATAAAACTCTCTCTTATACATGAGTTTCTGTGGATTTGTTTCTCTAATGTACGAAGACTAACACAGTGTGTGTGTGTGTGTGTGTGTGTTGCCCAACCTAGACTTCAATTCTTTTAAATCAATGACTAGCTCTCTGGCACTGTGATCCTTAGGTATTCCATAGTGAAGGATCCCTGAGAGTTCTGTGTCTTAGGTGTTAGGCAGTTAGCCTCAAAGGTGGCTGTTCAAACCCACCAGCTGCTCTGTGAAGACAGATGAGGCTGTCTGCTCCCATAAGATTGAGTCTTGGAACCCTACTTAGGTTTCTTGTGACTCATACTAGCCTTGGTTGGCTGCAAAGCACAAGGTCAGCAGTTTGAAAACACCAGCTGCCCTTTGAGAGAAAGACGAGGTTTTCCACTCCTGTAAAGAGTTCCAGTCTCAGCCACTTGCAGGGGCAGTGCTACCTTGTCCTATAGGGTCACTGTGCGTCGGGATGGACTCCACAACACGGAGTTTGTTTGTTTGTTTGTTTGTTTAGAATGAGTCCAAACTAAACGGTGTGGCAGCGGGTTTGGTTTGAGTTGATCCCACAGGGAGAATAAATGCGAAGCCGGGATTGATGACAAAAACAGAAGAACGACAGTTCTGAATAAAATGTTCCAGGTCCGTGTTTAATTAAAACAATGACTTTATCTTCTCCTTTGATGAAGAAGCTCTTGACTTAGAGTTCTTGGTGATTTCAGAGAATCCAGTGAATGCAAACACTTATGCTCAGTTTCTAGAGTGAAGAAATACACAATGTACAACAGATGCTCAAAAAGTTTATTATTGTTGTTGTTGTGTGTGTGTCTCGAGTTGATTCTGATTCATATTAGACTCTAAAACAAGATTAAGGAGCCCTGTAGTGACGCGTCTTTTTAAAGTCAAGGACCCAGGTATTGCACCTACCAATAGTACCCTCTTCCTGGGAAAACACTGACATACTTCGAACAGGTCAGAAGTCAAAAGAAAGGTCAGGGGTTGGGAAGACATGTGTCTAGAAAGAGTAATGAATACGGAATTGAATTTAGAGTGCAAACAAGCGTGATCGTTGTGACTGGGGGTCATGAAATAAAGGGTAAGCAAGCACAAAGGAAATCAACTGGTAAAGTGTGTATATGTGTGTGGGAGCTAGAGATAGGGAATCAGATATGGGTGAGATGGCGGGGACTGTAACAGGGAAAACACACGAGTCTCATGAGAGGGCACAGGTATTAGTCTTATTATTTTATTTCAATGGGGAGAGAACTGCAGTGTTAAATATGCTATTAAAAATAAAAGGTGATTATAATCTTAGCTAGATGGTGCATGGTCTAGTTTCTTCCACAGTATTCCCATCCCTCATGCCTGGGTAGGGTGGAGTATTTTCAAATTTCATTGTTTTTTGGTGAAGAACCTGCTGTGTCTGCACATAGTAACACTTAGCATTGTAATTCTAATATTAATGTTTCACTTCAGTCAGACACTTCAGCTTTGCTCTCTAGCAGTGGTAGGCTCTGATCTTCTTAGAAGAGACAGAGCCAAGTTTGAAAGCAAGAGATTGAGAACATGAAGCAGGGTGTCCATTATCCACTCACACTGCAAGGTGTGAGTGGATAGGTCAGGAACAGAAAGACATGGACATAAGTAGAAAAGGGAGATAAGCAGAACCATGGAGACAGGAGCCAGCAAATCTTAGCCATCTGAAATGTTTGGATGCAAAGGAGAGCCTTAGATGGGATGGTTGAGTAAAAAGAGAGTTAGGAAAGATGTTGAAAGACCAGCTTAAAAAATAATCATCATCATAAAAAGAAGTCTAATGTGAACTCAAGAAGTGGGGTGTTAATACAATAAACAGGTGGGAGTTAGTGCTGGAAGCTCTTAAGCTGACACATTGAAAATGGGGGGTACGGAAGATTCTTCTTTTTAAATGTTTCCATTGTTGAAAAAATGAGGAACAATACAATATTTGCCACTTGAGCAATGACATAAGTCCTGTTGTGCAACCATCCTCAATATACATTGTCACAGTTTCCATCCCCACTGAAGGGGTATTAAGGAAGATTATTTTGACTATTAACAGGACGAGGGTGGAAAAAAATGGACCAAGGAGTGTCAGTTGTAGGCTGTTCCACGAATCTGTAAAGCAGAGCTGAAGAACGTGCTGCGCAAGCTCCCTCCTGCTGACTGACTGAAGTTGTAGATATTAAACAAAGAAACTGATGAATCTATCGGCAAAGTATTAGAGGGAAAGAAGGTGGTGGAAGGGTGGAGTTAAGTAGAGATGGTATGAAGATACCTCAAACCTTCCTATTTATCAATACCACTTTTCTTCATAAGATTGTTAAAAAAATCCATACCTGCTTTGTATAAACTGATGCGATGGCAGACTATTGTTACTGGGCGGGATCTTCGAAGACATTTGATCAGTTCAAGAATTCTCCCTAGATAACAGCTGATTTCCCCCACTCAGATTAACCAATAGTGAGCAATCAAAACCAACACCCCACCCAGAAGGCACAGCACAGCAATCACGTTGTTGTTGCTTGGTGCATCCGGTCTGTGCTTCTCCGAGTGACCCTGTGTACAGCGGAAGGACACGCTGCGAGGCCCTGCGTCAGCCTTACCACGCTTGTTTTGTTGGAGGCCACTGTTGAAGCCACTGTGTCAGTCCACCTTGGTGAAGGTCTTCCTCCTCATTGCTGCCTTTCTGCTTTCCCAAGCCTGGCATCCTTTTCCAGGGACTGGTCTCTCCTGATAATATGTACAAGGCACGTGGGACCCAGCTTTACCGCCCTCGCTGCTAAGAAGCAGTCTGGCTGTGTTTCTTTCAAGACGAAGCTGTTGGTTCTTTTGTCAGTCCGTGGTACTTTCAGTAATAATCACTAGCACCAAAAGTTCAATGCATCGATTCTTCTGAGTTCTCTCTTATGCAGTGTTCAACTTTTACATGCACATGAGACTTACAAAATACCATGGCTTGAGATAGGCACACTTTGTCCTCAAAGTAACATTTTGGCTTTTCAACACTATAAAGCGGTCTTGTGTAGCAGAGTTACCTAATGCAGTGCACCATTTGGTCTTTTGATTGCTGCTTCCATGAACAACCATAGGGCGGATTAATATTAAGAGGGCGAGGCACCAGGGACCAAGTGAAACTCTGTTGTAGCGATTGTTTTTTCAGGAATGCTTTGTACAGTCATGGACAAATATAATGATACAAGTACAATGCCAGACCTGGAGATGGCAAATCGAGCTTTCTCCCTCTGCTCCGGAGAATAAAATGATTCCAAGGTTATACACAGGGATATGTAAATATCATTTTAGTTCTAATATTTTTATTTTGTTTCCTTGAAGAATTTTTATTGTTGTTTAACTGAAACATCTTTCTAGAGAGAGGCTTACTTTCTGGAACTCTTTGTTACCTTTTTCAGTCTTGTATCGATTTCATGTAAGAAGCATCAAATGGAGCCCTGGTGGCGGAGTGGTTACGAGTTAGGCTATGACCTGCCCCGTTGGCAGTTCAAAACCACCAGCAGCTCTGAGGGAGAAAAACTGGACTTTCTACTCCAGTAAAGTCGCAGTCACAGAAGCTGTGAGTCAACGTTGACTCATGGCAGTGAGTTGAAGGAGCAGAAAATCTTAGCCCAAACGGGTGGGCTCTGACTGGAATGTCAGCGGCCATGCACTGGAGTTGAAACTCTTCTTTACTCCAAAGTGGTTCTCTGCTTTCCTCCCAGCCTGCACATCACCTAACCTGCTCTTCTACTTCTGTTTTCTCCTCCTTCGATATTTTCTTTAGTTATCTACTTTCTGCATTATTTCCACTTTTACAAGATATAAGTTCACGTCGTCTCATTGTTTCCAGATAGAACTGCATGTATCCCAACAATTTACTCCAAACCATGCCAGCACTGCTCTGTACTGGAATAGTTGTAGTATAAATAAGTTAGTCAAAGGGCCAAAGGGTGAGTGTACTCTCTACATGTTACACTTTGCTTCGGGACATCAACTATCCACTCATCCCTGGTTCCTACCAAAGCTCCTTTTTCATGGTAAACGGAAAAATAAAACAAAAAAAAACAATGATGCCCAGTCTCCTGAATTGAACTGGAAGCTCTCTGTGAGATAAAGGACATCACTCTTTTCGCTATCTTGTTCCCAGGCTCTAATAAAAGTATATGACATGTAGTCAGGTCTAAAGAAATGTTTGGTGAACTGGTGCTGCTACTAGAAGTTATTGAAACCCAATCTGGTATTTATTTCATTGAAAATAAATAAATAGATAAATAAAAGTCCTATTAGAGTTCTAGGCCATCTGGGAGGGAGATGATACTTGAAGTTAGTGAGAAGATAAATAAATCAATTAAATTAAAAATCTCACAGCCTTTGGAGGCTTTGTTATTATGATTATTGAAGTGCCAAGTGTCATTTTATACATCGCAAAAGGTTTTTTTTTAAAACTTCAGAACAAGAATTTGGAGCCAGAAATACACTTGGAAATTAGAGCAGCTTGTACTGACAAGCTCAGCTTTAACCTGTTGTGTGTAGACGTCGAGAGCCGACATAAGGCCTTTGTGCGTTTCCCATCAGATAACACGTGGAGCAGAAGAATGCCCTGGAAAGTCCGCGAGAGTAACAGCCAACCTGCACAAACTCCTCTTACAGCAGTGAACTGGCAAATGACAGCTCAAAGCACTGCGGGGTGAACTGGAAACCACGTTTCCACTGCTCTAGCCTGCTTTAAACTCCTTCCTCAGGAGCACAGAGAGAGTTCTGGAGGGAGTCGGGGGACGGCGCTTTGGTCAGGAAGACATGCTGTTGTGGTTAGGTCCCTCTCAGTAGGGCTCCGACCCATAGCGACCCTAGACACAATCGAACACAGCACTGCCCGGTCCTGCACCATCCTCACGGTTGTTCCTGTGCTGGAGCCCACTGTTGCAGCTGTGTCCTTGGTGTGTCAAATGCCAGAAGGGTCACCCAAGGTACACACGTTTCAGCAGGGTTTCCGGAAGAACAGACTATGCAGAAGACCTCGGCTGCCCACTGTGGAGGAAGTAGCCGCTGAAATCTACGCACAGGGAAACAGAGAGTTAAGTATTTGCTCTTAGGCGCTGTTTAGTGAAATATTTTGAGAGAATGTTTTAAAGAATCTGCAACAGCTGTCAAGGTTTTCGTTTTTAAATTAAGGAAAATAAAAGGAGTGGGCCCTGGTGCCGCACGGTGAAGCGCTCGGCCGTCAACCACAAGGTTGGCCATCTAGAACCCCTTCTACATGAGAGTTGAATCTGGCGCTTTGCTTCTGTAAAGGTCACAGCGGATGGCGGCAGTTCCACTGCGTCCCCTGGGGTCACTGTGACGAGGAAGCGACCCTTTAGACCAAGGACCAGAAATGGGAACAGTAGGTGGGGCCTTTCTGAACCCGTTCTCTTCCTTCGCACGCATAGGCCTGTCTAGGAATTTTAGAAACCTATACATTCAGTTCCTCAAGTGTTGGCAAAGAAACCAAAGTCCACGCGAGTAGTCGTATGTTCCCGTGGAGTGAATCCAGTGCCCTCAGGGGTCAGCAACCTTTTAGTTGGTAGACCATTTCACAGGAGAAACACCTGAACCGCCAGCTAACTGCGGGGGCTCTTGAGGGGCCTGCGTTCTTATTTTTTTCCCCCTTTTCAAAAAGAAGCTGCTGCTTCAGTATCTTCTCCTGGAAGCCTCTGGCACAGCATCAGGCCGGTGTCAGGGGAACCCCCAGCGCATCGAGATGACGGCCGGTGCTGGCTGCGGAGGGAGCGTGGAGGACGGTTTGTTCAGGAGGAGGAGCCGAGCAGGCCCGCGGGTGGGACAGAGCTCAAGGGAGCCCTGGAGCCAGCCCAGGCAGCTAGGGGCGGGCATTTGCAAAGGCTCAAGTTCTTTCTCGGTTGCCCTTTCATAGCCTTTGCCCAGCTTTTATGGGCTTAGCCAACAATCTTGGCTTCGAAGTTGCTCTCCCTCGGGTTCCTAGGTTTAGCATGATTTTGGACAGGGAAATGCAGTGAGACCTGGGAGGCTGGGACTCAGCACTCAGGACGGCCTTGTTTTTCCAGGTCGCTCAAGTCGCCCCTCTGGGACAGGGTGCAGTCACATCCATTTTCCCTCACTTTTTAAAAAAATTAAATCATTTTATTGGGGGTTCATACAACTCTTATCACAATCCATACATCCATACATTGTGTCAAACACATTTGTACATTTGTTGCCATCATCATTCTCGAAACATTTGCTTTCTACTTGAGCCCTTGGTGTCAGCTTCCCCCTCCCCCTCCGCTCCCTCTCCCCCCATGAACCCTTGATAATTTATAAATTATTATTATTTTGTCGTATCTTACACCATCCAATGTTCCCTTTCATCCACTTCTCCGATGTCCATCCCCCAGGTAGGAGGTTATATGTAGATCCTTGTAATTGGTTCCCCCTTTCTCCCTCACCTTCCCTCCACCCTCTGGTATCGCCACTCTCACCACTGGTCCTGAGAGGTTCATCTGTCCTGGATTCCCTGTGTTTCCAGTTCCTTCGTGGAACAGACTTAGGTTTTCTTCTCTGACAGGTTTCCTTCTCTGACGGGTTTCCACCTTTCCATGGTTTCAATGGTAGAAGTGTGTTCACGCATATATTTTTAGCAGTGAATATTCGTGGGGGGGGGCAAGAAAGGGGCGGGTAGTATTTAATTAATGAATGCAATGTGTCTTCTTGGTAAAATCCAAAATTAAACTGGCTCCCTGTTTTTGATCCTGCTTGTATGTAGTTGGTGACCTTTGGTGTGGAGATTCAATTTCCTGCAGGACAGTTAGCAAACCCCACACTGAGGTTTGTTTGCGGTAGGGATGGAAAGTTCAGTTACTCGATATCATAGAACATTTGGGGTTGACATTCCTGAAAATCAAGATTTACTATTGAACACGAAACACTGTCGTTGGCCATATTGCCCATTAACCTAGGAATCAGAAATTGACCGGGGGCATGGTGAGGATTGTATTCTCAGCTATACACTAATAACAATATTGTTTCCCTTCACCAGATGTCGTATAGAACACACGGTTGTTGGTAATTATTTTCTTACTTATGGGCATGTGGAAGTGTGCTGAGTCATTTCCCCCTACCATTCTCTAGAGCCATACAGAACATGCTTAGAATGTCAAGTGCATTTACCCACCACATTATCAACATACTCACATGTGGATTGCCAAAGTAGCTAACCCATGATCTGGGCATCAAGGCAATCTTGTGAAATGAAGTTGTTCCTCATTGCTACACTGCCGTCTTCAGAGAAAACCCTCTACTTCAATGCAGGATGCCTTGAAGCCTTAACCTGAAACTTTCTGGAACTCTATTTCCACATTAAAAAGTAAACACTGACATAGAATATGGGGTGCCACCTCCTTGTGGCTTCCATGGGCCAGTGTCACCCAGGACACTAACTTCTGGTGTCACCCTCTCTCTCCTGGACCTTCTCTGGCACCAGATCACACAGAACCCTCAGTAATATGTATTGTAAAGTTTAATCATAGAAATGATATGTGGTCAATATCATTGTAAATAACTTAAATTTAATAGTTCTTAGATTATATCAATACAACCAAGAAATTGTTTTACAAAATCTTTCTACGTCAAATTTCAACATTATTGGTAACAGAGCAAGGTGCTTTTAATTTTTTTTCTCTCTCGTCCTTTCCTACTTCCTTCTCAATGCGAAGCCCTGGAGGGTTACAGCGAATGAACCGCAGGTCAGCAGTTCAAACCCGCCAGCCACAGGAGAAATAACGAGCCTTTCTGCCCCTGTAAAGAGTTAGAGCCTTGGGAACCCCAAAGGGCAGTTCTACCCTGTCCTGTAGAGTTCCTGTGAGTCAGAAGGGATGGGGTGGCAGTGAATTTCCATTCTCAAACAATGATTGATATGGTCCACAAATATTAATACAATATTGCACTCGAACACTTGGAATTTGACCAATCAGTGTTTATGAAGACATAGCAGCAATGAAATCAATGCCATGTGCTTATCGCACACATGAACGCACACGGATTCCATGCATCCTGGTCATGCTGTGACCAGAGATCATTAACCCCACTGCCTTCCTGTCCATCCGGACTCATAGCAACCCTTTCGGACCACGTAGAGCTGCTCCGTAGCATTTTGGAGACTGTAAATCTTTACAAGGGCAGACAACCTCACCTTTCCCCCATGGGCCAGCTAAATAAGCATAGTATTTAGGCCTGTAGGTATATGGATACAGGTAAACGGCACTTCTTACGAAGACATCTTTTGTTGTTTTAACTACTATGACGTTTTAATAAGAAAATAATGCATTTCTGCTAAAACAGCAGCGGAATTTTATAGACAATCATTTTGGTGCCACCCCTGTCTGACAGTGCCACCCAATGCGGTCCACACGCCCTTAGTGATGATGCCATTGCCACATCCTGTTAGGTCAGAGGCCTCTGATTTCTGAAAAGCTTGAGACGTTGGTGAAGATGAGGAAAGGGTTTGCGCACACTCATAACTGACAAGTCCCTTAGGGCGATGATTTGGAGAGAGCTGGAGTGCAGAGGAGAGGAACAGAGAAGGCAGGAAGGGGCTCCTGGCTTCAGGTTGTAACCCCCCCACTGGCAAGATGGCAGTACAGATTGCAGGCCCAATGGCTATGCGTCTTTAACCCATTGGATATGCTCACGGTGGACATCTCAAATGATCTAAATAAGTTAATTTCCTCCTAACATTTCCTGCAACCCTATCTTATATGGAGGGGGGTGGGCAAAGAAGAAAGAAAAATATCCTTCTCCCTTCCCCCAAACAGAAAAACAAAATCCCAACATATGGTAGATGTACTACTATCACAACTAGGTAATACTATCCTCTCATATGGAAGGTATTAACTAAAATGAAAATGGTTATGTTAGGGTCCTAGACTTAATTACTGTTTGTGATCTTTAGGGAGTGGGATTACAGGGACTTCCTGTGTTATGTCTTTGTGAAGTGTTTCAACTTTTATAACAACCATGCTATATTTTTATATTCTGATACTCAAGAAAAGGCTCCACCAATCATTTCACATTTTTATGCTTACTACAAAGATATATTTCATGTTTACTATTGTATACTCACTGGTTAATATTTTACACTTAGTATTTAAAATTAACTTGTAGCTTGTTCCTTTTATAAATAAAGAACAGTTCTAATCTTACTCTTTAACTCACTTGGCAAAGTTTAGGCAGTTCATTCACCTAAACTCTATATTTACAGAGTGTAATGCAGGGGGACAAAGAGGAGAATGCAAGCGGCCAATTTGCCCTGATAGTCCTTGCCATAAACAGCAGTTCCAGAAT
>NW_022111373.1:93862523-93875479 GCF_000313985.2 Echinops telfairi
CCCGACGCTCCCCCTGCGGGGCGGCCGCTGGGACTAGCGCTCGGGGCGCGTCGCGCCTTCTCGCCGTCGCCCGGTGCTTTTCTTTCTGACCTTGGCCGCGGGTCAGAGTTGGCCGGCGTCGCGTCGCGCGCCCTCCCTGGAGGCCAGACGGAGACGTCAAGCTGGAGAGAGAGCGCTTCCCCGCGGCCGGCCGCCCCGCGCGCACAGCCGCGGCCCCCCTCGCTGTGCCGGGCGCGGCAATATGAAGGAGCAGCCCTCATGTGCGGGCACCGGGCATCCGAGCATGGCGGGGTACGGCAGGATGGCCTCCTTTGAACTCGCTGGCGGCCCCGCGAAGCGCCGCAGAACTGAGCCCCCCTTTCCCTATCTCTTCGCAGAGGAGGCCTACCAAAAACTGGCCAGCGAGACCCTGGAGGAGCTGGACTGGTGTCTGGACCAGCTAGAGACCCTGCAGACCAGGAACTCCGTCAGTGAAATGGCATCCAACAAGGTAAGCCCCAGGGCGGCGCGGCTGTCACCCACGCCCTTCAGCGGCCGAGTTGCTCGCTAGAGAAGCCACCGGCCCCCACGATCTAAGGACGGCCAGACAGACAGCGGTCACCCTCACTGCATGTGGCCGTGCCCCCTCCCCCCGCAATTAACGTGGTCCCCCTGCCCCTCCCATGCCTTCCAGGTGCAATAATGATTCTGCACACGCTGTTTAGACACAGTTTGCAGGACCCCGCAAGACAGAAGGGTTGGTTTATTCCGGGGGTTCCCAAGTGACACTTTTGCCCTTGCCGCAGACACCTGGGAGCGCCCATTAGCGTTGGACATTTAAAGGTGTTCTTGGGACCCCCCAGTTGGAAATCAGACTTGTCTGCTGGCCTTGGAGTTACCACTTTGCACACTGCAAACTCGGAAGAGTTCTCCCACAGCGTGCCACCTTCACCCTCCTGTATCTGATCGTCCGGGTGTCAGACGGAGCCTTTATGTATGCAGTTGCCCACGGCCGTCCTCTGGCAGGACCCATCCGAAAAGTTAGAAGCTTCTTTGTGATCAGTGCCTTGGTTGCTTGGAGCGAAAGGCCCTTGTGTCCGGAGGTCATGGAGTTGCAATAGTGCTTCTACCGGGCCTTAGGACCCTATGGACCAAAGTGCTGGTGTTTTCTGTTACGGAGCTCTGGGGTTGAGTGGACCTAGAGGGCCGGGACCCCAGGTAGAGTTCTTGCACTTTTGCTGTATTTTCGAGGGGTAGGGCGTGATGGGTGGTGGTGGTGGGATGCCTGTTCTTATGCTTCTAATGACTGGCCAGGAAAGGAGACTTGTGAATGTTGGATGCAGATGGCTAATCAGCCAGTAAGAGCTGGCAACTCTGTGTGGGGTGGCAACTAGAAATCGATGCCTCGGAAAGATGTTGAAGTCACTTGGGCCGCTGTGTTACAAGGTCATTTACTATGTCGCTCCATGCACGTACATATTTCAGTGAGTCAGTGCTGTTTGGTTTGGGCTTCTTCTTGCTTTTCTTCTTTTGGTCTAACTCTACTTTTCATCCCACCTGTTTTTTCCTTGCTCTGTTCTTAAATGATTTTACTTGAGCGCCTGAACTTGTGCATTGCTTATGCAGGTGGCATTTCCTATGCAACGGAGGAAATGGGGGCTTCAAATAAACCAGTACAATCAAAGGGGACCCCAGTCATTGTCCTGCAGGCGAGTCTCCTATTCTCATCTATCAATATGCACCCTGGTGATCAAATGTTTTGTTTGATTTTCTCCTTTGGGCCCCGTTTCTACATTTAGTGTGGCTCTCCTTCAAAGTACCCAGTATTGCTCTCTCTACCAGGACTTTCTAAACCCCACCCCAACACACCACACACCACACACACACACACATACACACACACACACACACACCTGTGGCATCAGGTGCCATCTCATGTAACTGCCCAGCTCTTTGGTCCTAATGAGTTTAACAAAACCACAAACTAGTTTCTCCTAATTTGATTCCGAGACTTAGAGTGTCTTAAGGACTGAGCAGTAGATTTACAGTGTCTTAAATTCTGAGGTCATACTCCTGTTGTCTGGCAAATTCTGTGTTGCCAGAAGAAAGATAGAACCTTGGAGAAGTTAAGGAGATGTGCAAGCATTTGTTTATGTTCTCAAGATGATTTGACAGTCCTCTTACAAAAAAAAAAAAAACCCAACTCCAATCTGGAGCAGCTATTGATGAGACCTGTGCTTAAATTTAAAAACTAACATGAAATCAAACAATGTATGATAAATGACTTAAGATCAAAGAAAATCGGAAGTCACAATAATAGCTCAAATGATTATCTCTTTCTTTGAAAAGCCCCAAATAAAACAGGAGATTTTTATTCATTTTTAATCTCTATGTGGGTGGGCCCCCAAGTCAGGCTCTGAGTTAATTTATAGGTTTAGAATGGGAGCTGAATTAATTTATGCGGGTGAAGGGTGGGGGAGGGGGATATAGGTAAAGTGAAAACACTTTGCTGGAATGTGGTTATTATAGTAGCTGTCCTGCCTTGTGATTGAAAGATTATTGATTTAACACCTCTTTTAAAAATTAAAGGCCACTCAGCCGACCTGTTGCTTAAACTTTTAAGGTAGAAGCCATTCATTTCTTTTTCAATAACCCATACATTTCTAAATAAGTGCTAAATCAAAGGGCTTTTTGATGCACGAGAAAGGATTAGCACAAAAAGAAGAAAAGATTGTGGAGTTTCCCTCTCGCTTGTTAAAATCAACCCAGACTTAACGAAACGAACTGCATCTAGTCAATGCCAACTCACAGCGACCCCAAGAGGACAGGCTAGAACTGACCCTATGCGTTTCTGAGACTGCTACTCTTTAGGAGAGTAGAAAGCCCCCCTTTCTCCCCTTGCTTGCTGCAAGGGCACAACTAGCACACATCCCCATGAGCTGTGAAGGGAACTGGAGCAGCTGACTTGAAGGTCAGCCTTGAAGCCCTACCTTAATTTTGAAGTAGAAATATGCACCCTTGCATGACAGAGCCAGGGGGGTTGTTGGTCTCTGAAGTATGAATTAAAACAAAAGACAAAACTGGACTCGCTTAATGACCATGCGTTTTCAAGGGTTGGAATATGAATGAATTGCCTTCTGGTGATTTGTTTACCATTCGTGTCCCCCCCACCCCCCATATACTTGTTCAAATCAGCCAAGGTTTTGGGGTGATTTTCTGCCTCTGAGAAACCACGACATTTTCCCGTTTGCTCTGAGGTACTCTAAGTAGTGCAGTCAGTAGTATCGTAAAAACACGCGTACGGAATCAGGATATTTTAAGTACGAGTCGAGGGATGGTATTTATTAGGGAAATGGATTTGGGTGGGAGGAAGAAAGAAATTGATTTCACTCCGCAAATTGAGTTCGCTAATTATTCATAGATTTGAAAAAGCAGTCCTTCACTTGGTTTCTTTTCCCCGAGCTTCAGAGCCACAGCTAGTGTCCCTGTCTAGGTGCACAATGGGGATGCAGCTACTTGGGGTGGAGGCAAGAAATGAAGGCATTCTTGGCGGAAGCTCACATTGACTAGCACATGTAAGCCGCTTGTACCGAATGGGGTAAGTTCAGAGAATCCAGATGGCATTTAATTTGAGTGGCTACATCTCTCTCCAGCATTTACCCTCGTAAGCACATTAATCAATCTGCCCGAGATGTGTGCACATGCCCTTGGAGACCTCATCACTCTCGTTGGCAGCGGTTTGGGGAGGTCTCACTGCTGTGGAGGCAGCAGACCCAGAGGAGAATCATGGTTTCTCCCTTTGCCAGCGAGTTACTTTTTTTTGGAGACATTGCTTAAACTTTTTTTAAACTTCAATTTTCTTACCATAAATTGGGGGTAATAGTACCTACTTTATATGCCAATCTAGGGGCTAGAAAGAATACAGACAGATTGTTGATGCAGGGTTTGACAGCAGTTAAAGCCCTGGTGACGATGTTGATTAAGTGTTAGACGGCCAAACTGCAAGGCCAGCAGTTCAAACCCACCAGCTGCACCTTTAGAAAAAGATGAGCCTAGCTGCCCTGGTATGGATGTATAACCTTGGAAACCGTCTATGAGGGTCACTCTGAGTTGGAATCATCTCCATGGTGGCAGTGGGTTGGGTTTGTGTTTGAGTGTATGCCTCTTGTTATCATTGCTCTTTGGGGTTTAGCTCAGATGTCATTGGCTGTCTGTTTGCTACCAGTTGATTGTGAGTCATACTGACCCGGGAGGGCAAGAAGTGCCCCATAGGGTTTCCAAGGCAGTAGTCTTTTTTTTAAAACAGTTTGGCGCGTAATCCACATATCATACAATTCTATAGTTCAACTCTATCAAGAATTGTACAGTCATTGCCTCCAATCAACTTTAGATCATTTTCTTTTTTTCATGGCTAAATGACTTTTAAAATGAGTTGTGTAATCACAATCAGTTCTTGTGTTCCCTCTCTTCTCCCTGTCTCTCACCACCCCACCCCTATAACCCCCTGCATCCGTTCTTATCTCTGTACATCTACTCCTGTGCTTCACATCACAAACTGGTAAAACCAACAGAAACAACAAAAAAGCATAACAAAATAAAGTGGTAAGGATAAAATAATAATATAAAGATTAAAATACAAATAATAAATAAGAAGAAAAAATACCACCATCAGTATTTAAAAGGCCAGGGAAGAAGTTTTTGTCATGGGGCAAGCAAGAAATACTTGCACCTAGAATAATTTCAGGTTGGGTCAAGAGGGAGGCCAACTGACCTAGTATCAAGTTCGATCCAGTATAATCACAATTACAATGATCTCTATCTGATAGTGCAGCTGTTAGAAACCCTTGTCTGTGGCTAGAAGGGATCTGCCCGCTGCTTAATCTGACTAGCTACTCTGCAGATGAGTTTTGGGCTCCCACTGGCCTCCACAAGGCAGTTGTCTATGAAAGCAGACTGCCTCATCTTACTCCCACACAATGGCTCGTGGGTTTAAACCGGTGACTTTCAATGCTTAACAGCCAAGTGCTTAACCACTGTGCCACCACGGCACCTTTTGTCTAATATCGTACATGTGAGGGGCTCAAAAAAGTTGATGGAAAAATCAGATGAGAAGATAACTATTTACCATTAGGTTGTAATTGAGATATTTTTAAAGTCTCATTCCTTTATATAACTATCAGATAACTTTCTTTAGTTAACATTTCTCTATAGTAAAGCGACTTAAATTCTACTTCGCTTTTTAGTGGGGATGTAGACAGAAACATTTGCAGGCTCTACAAGGAGGCCTGGTGGCCTCGTGGTGGCACCCATGGAAACCCCCAGCCTTTGCGGGAGGGAGAGAGGCGTTTGCTCCCTAAAGAGTTACAGGGTGGGAAACCCACAGGGGCCGTTCTATCCTGCCCTATAGGGTCGCTCTGCTTCAGAATTGACTCAATGATTGCGCATTTGGGTTTTTTGGAGTTAGAAGCTTACTCTTTTCTGAATTTCTCTTTTACTGAGTGAAAACAGACATGGCCCTTACTAATTTCTCGAACACGGGAAGCATGCAATGGGATTGGTGGGCACACGTGTACACGCTTTGTACAAATTTTTGGAAGCATTTAGCTGGTTCTTTAGGCCAAACATTTTAATGGTGGCGTGGGGTTTACTTCTGTGGTGCTAAGTGAGTGGAGGGATGGTGGTTGGGAAGGATACAGAAAGGAGGGCTCGCCAAGGGTCCTGCTTCGGCACCCCTCAACTTTACCCTCCCAAGAATTCGCTACCTTTTGCCAGATCTTCACTTGCAGCGATGTCTGACAGAGATCAAAATTATTTTATGTTCCCCGCCAAATCACACAATTAGCGAGTGCTCGCTAATTGTGGGCCAGCTCTGAAATCGGGCCTGGATGGGAACGCCCTAGTTTGCCATGCAGTTAAAACGTAAGCGTCCTTCTTGGATTTCGGGGCTTTCCTGCACTCATACCAAATGTGCTTAAGCCAGCCCTGCGGCCGCCTGTGGCCACAGTTTCTTTATGGGATTTATTTGTTTGTTGGCTTTTTCACAAGCACCTCTAGCAGGCGGATGCTACCTGTAATTGCTTTTCTGGGGTGCCTTCTGCGGCTGCGCCCCCTGCTGCTTTGTAGCAGCCAGTGCACAGCATGGAGCCGAGCCTACTGCTCCCTGCCCGGTTGGCCTTGCCTGGAGCACAAGGTAGAATTAAATTTCAACTCTTATTGAGAAGGAAGCTGCAGTGGCTTAGAAATGGCGTTTTAGTTGTTTGGAGAGGAAATAGCCACAGTTAATTTCTACATCAGAAAAATTAAAATATAAAACAAGTCACAGGAGACTTGCTGAGAGTTAACCAACTTTTTCAGAAAATGTGCTACATTTGACAAGCAAACATCTACAGCACCCGAAACTCAACTATTTGATGTTTATTTTGCATTTGATTTCTGTTGATTCGCCTGATCATGAAAGTGCGGGAGCCTGGTGGTGCTCTGGGTTAAACCTGGGATCACTAACAGCAAGGTTGGTGATTCAAATCTACCCGCAGCTCCATGGGAGAAAGGTGAGATGTTTGCACCCAGAATCATTTGCATTCTTGGAAACCTTAGGATTGCTAGTTGGAGCCCTGATAGGATTTGACTTGGTGGCCGTGGTGTGTGTGTGTGTGTGTGTGTGTGTGTGTGTGTGTTTGGCAAGTATTTCAGTGCTTTAAAGTTACTGTGAAGGTTTAAAAATCCTTGTTTTTGTAATCAGTGTTAGAAACATAAATTTTACGTAATACAGAAAGAGGGAAACAATTTTCAACCTGTTCTATCCTATAGACAGGTTCACTTTGAGTCAGAATCACCTCGGTGGCAGGGAATATGTCTCTGGCGATGTCAGAGCATGCTATTTCTCTACTATAGGAAGTAGCACTTTCAGTATACTGCTCAAACATGGTCCTTTCTATCCATATACATCACTTATGCTATTGTGTAGTTTATCACACTGGCCTGAGGTTGTGTTATAACACCTAGCCATTCTGAGGCGGGCTTGTAGCCAAAATGTATCCATCAGTAAAGAAGAATAAATAATCTACTATATCTTCCTAAGTGAAGGCAGGTTCCAGTGTTGTTCCGCTGAGGAGACAGGAAGCCATCCAGACACGGAATCCCATATTAACATTTCTTATTAGGAAAATATCAGCCTCGCCATCCACCTTTCAGAATGTAACCCGTCGCACATGCACATGAAGAATTGCTTCTTCTGCCCGCTGAGAGGGCTGGAAGCAGTGGCACCCCGGTGCCAGCGGTGGCCGCCTCATGCACAGATCTTGGTTCCTGATACGGTTCTCCAGTGACAGGAAGCAGGACTTTTGGGCAAAAGACTCTACTGTAAGGCTTTAAAGTCAAAACCAAACTCACTCCCATCACATCCATTCCAACTTAATAACTACTCTATAGCACAGGGTAGGACTGGCCCTGTTTCCAAACTGTAACTCTTTACAGGAGTAGAAGGCATTGTCTTTCTCCCTTGCAGTGGCTGGTGGTTTCAAACTGATGCCCTGAGGTTAGCAGCCCAACACATAAACACTAGGGCACAAAGCTCGCTGGCCACACTCGCTGTCATGGAGCCAATGCCAACCCATAGTGACCCACCCTGTAAGACTGGGTGGAACTGCCTCTGAGTTTCCGAGACTATAACTCTTTACAG
Organism: Echinops telfairi; assembly: GCF_000313985.2. Taxonomy (NCBI): domain Eukaryota; kingdom Metazoa; phylum Chordata; class Mammalia; order Afrosoricida; family Tenrecidae; genus Echinops; species Echinops telfairi. The sequence goes on from NW_022111373.1 coordinate 93,870,181, forward strand.
GAATAGAAAGCCCCATCATTCTCCCAGAGAGCACCTGTTGGTTTCAAACTTCTGTCCTTGGTGTTAGCAGCCCAACACATACCACCAGAACACCTTGATTCTCGGCGTCAGACAGGCCATGTGTAAGATTAGCCTGAAGCTTCTCCAAGCACTAAAGCAAAGGGAACCCCACATGGACAGGACTCCATCAAAGGGAGGAAGGCACAAACTAGAGGAGCTCTAACTAGCCAAAGCTGGAAAAACTTGAGCAAGAAAATATGGTACTGGATGATAACCTTGAATCTAAAAGAAATATCTCTACATTCCAGACAGATATAGAAGGGGTTTCCTAAGTAGCTCAGATACTAACAGAAAAGTTGTAGGTTCAAACCCACCCAACGCAGCTCATAAGAAAGGCCTGTGATCTGCTTGCCCAAAGTCGCAGCCTGGAAAACCCTGTGGCGCACATTTCTGTTCAGCCCACTTGGGGTCGCCATGAGTCAGCATTGACGCAACAGCCCCTGGTAACAAGTGGCAGACACCCAGGGTGCAGAGAAAAATAAGTGTGGGAATGGGGTGGGTGGGAAAGAGACACATCCCCTGCATGAAAGAATTCCAGGTAATGTACTCACTTAATCACCCTTAAAAGCTGCCCCCCTGAAGCCTTGCCTCTGCGAGCTCCTCCCAAACATCTCATCCTCTTACTCCGTGTGAAGTCTGCTCTCTTTGAGCCTCCACAGGACTTCCTATGCTGTTCCCCTCACCCCTGGTCCAGGACCTAAGTCCTGGAGCCCTGCTGATGTAGTGGTTACTTGATGGGCTGCGGGCTGCTAACGCAGGTTCCTCAGGAGAAAGACGAGGCTCTGTGCTCCGGTAGGGGTTGCAGCCTCTGAAACCCCCAGGGGCAGTTGGACCTCGTCCTGTAGCGTCCTCATGGGTCCGAATGGGCTCGATGGCAGCGGGTTGACAATGGTCTTCCGTGTCTTTTTCCTCAGTCTTTTTCCTATGTGCCCTGGGCGCCTTTGTCTCTAACTTTTCCAGCCCCACGAGCACTGAGCACAGGGTCGAGCAGCTGGTGCACAATAAATAACTGCTGAGTTTCCTAAGTGGGGTTGTGGTGTTCCTGGAAACACGGCGGCAAATGTTTCTCCTCTGGGTGCGAGAGGCATCGTTACTGATCAATGTTGGGGCCAAGGTTAATTTTACCTCTCGACACAGTTCTGCCTTTATGGGTGATAACATCCATTTCACTGTTTTCCAGACTCTTTGCAAGGGAATTTCAGACCGAGGAAATGTCTCCTCCTTTTTCTGCCCAGTGCCATTTTGCATGGAATGAATATAAATGAATAAATGAAAACGGAATGTCTTCTGGTCAGACGCTTCCTTCTCTGGATGGGTTTGGTAGTATTTGGCATGGCCAGGATGAGGAAATGGTGCGGGAGGGGGGGTGTTTCAAAATTCTGGGAAAATGCCTTTGTCTTTTAGTTCCGTTTTCCCCACAAACTTCCTGCAGCCCCCTTGTATCTCAAAGTGTCACTGTGAACATTACTCATTCACCTTCTCAGACTCCAACCCGAGGCGTGAGCACCTAACGGCTGGGTGGAAGGGATCATCTGTTTTACGCAGTTAGACATCAGACAAAATTGGGACATGAGGCTCCAAATGTGCCCAGATCCACCTGGGGAGTCAGCTGAGTTTTTCTAACGTCTTAGGTAAAAGCACGTTTGAGGGGGACTTTTCCTCATTTTACGTCAGAGATGCCTCTCCCTCTTGCTCAGTCATTAATCGTGGGAGGGACGTACACTTTTCTGAAAGTCTTCTTGAGTGTGTCCGTGGAATGAGAGCCATGTCTCGGAGGAGCAGCTGGACTCCGTCGCTGTTCACATGCATTGGCTGAGGGAGCGTTCTAGGCAGTACTGCCGAGGCTGCCTCGGATCTGTGAGTGTCAGTAGGTGGAGGTACCGTTCATCCCAGATCTGGACTAAAGGGGTAGCCTTGATTCATAGAAAAACCATTTCTCACGGCGGGTCGTGTTGTGTCTATTATAGACCGTGCCTTGCAAGAGAGATGTTTTGCTTTCCTTCACAAGAATCCTGAGTCATTTCCCGAGGTAGTCTCTCGATTCTGCTAAGAAATAACTCATCTCCCCAAATGAGCACAGTGCTCATGTAGTCTCTGTCAGGTTCGTGCCATCACGTTTAAACGACAGCGTACTGGGTGAGCCATATCCATGGCCTCCAACGGTTCTGTCAATTTGGGTAATAGAATTCTTCCTTTGCCCCACTGAAAACGGAAACCCACGGGGGCAGTTCTACCCTGGCCCTACAGGGTCACTATGAGTTGGCAACGACTTTGATGACTGTGAGTTTTGAGTGAGTTTTGAGTGAGAAAAATGGCTTCTCTCCTGCTTTCTCTGCCAGCCTCCAGACGTGCTTGTTGGTGTTTGCCTGTTAGGACGAGTCACTGCAGTGTGCAGTTTTATCCAGGATGAGCTGAGGGTCCCACCAGCTCCCTGGTCTGCTGCCCTGTAATCACAGTAATTGCCTTTGTGACCGGCAAACAGTGTATCACGCAGAGCCCCATCACGGGAAATACCTTAGCTTGACCGGATGTATCCCCAGCAACCAGGCAGCCAAGAGACTGCCCCATCCGAATAAGTGCAGGCTGGGGTTAGCCTTCTCCTCCATTGCAGAAAGGAGCTGGCCGATTGTAAGACCTCGTTCTTTATGGACATAAGTGTTCTGGTTTGGGTCAGCCTCTAAGACACAAATGTGAATTTTAAAATAATAATACAGGGATACTTTTCAAATAAGAGAGATATAGGTATATGTAGTATAGTGTTCTCCACTCCCGGTTCAACTCTACCTCATGACTGTAATACAGACTCATCAGAGAAAAACAATAGTAACTTCACTCCTGTGGAAAACTAGCCAGAGGTGAGAAAACAAATGAAAAAATCAAGTTACTGCATTTTATTTTAAAGAGTAATACTGATTTAAAAGTCACACACTGATGTTGTTTCCGTTAAGTCAGAGTTTTAGCAAGGACGTTCCTTCTCTGAGCAGGAACAGCCCTCTTTCGTGTTTGCTGAATTCTCTTTCACGGGTCAAGAGAAATGATGGACTTTGAAAGAGGACGGGCTTTGTAGCCAGAGTTGAGTAGGAGGATACATTTCAAGTTTGGAAAGCTTTAATGATCTTTAATATAGAGAATGCTTTCGTGGGTGCCCATAATGTATGTGGGTGGCATTCCACTAATTGGAAGATGATCCCCATTTCGCAAAAAAGGACAAACACTGGAAAGGATGAAAAACCCTGGAATTGCATTAAAAGATGTTTCAGAAATTAAGATGGATTTAGAGCAGTGGTTCTCAACCTTCCTAATGTCGCGACCCTTTAATACAGTTCCTTGTGTTGTGGTGACCCCCCAACCATAAAATGATTTTTGTTGCTACTTCATAACTGTAATTTGGCTACTGGTTTGAATTGGATGACCCTTTGGCTACTGTTTTGAATGGGATGACCCCTGTGAAAGGGTCGTTTGAACCCCAAAGTGGTGGCGACCCACAGGTTGAGAACAGCTGATTTAGAGGATCCAAGGCCTTGATTCCTTTTTTCTAAGAAAACTTTTCTCAGATTCTTTTCGTGGGACAGATGTTCAATGGAAATCTATTTGGGGGGGGGGGATTGGAAATCTATTGACTAGTATTTAATGGCTGTCTGTTGACGAATTCAAGCCCCTTTTGGGGGGAAAGTCTGATCCTCTTAGGTCTTTCATTGTGCAGATTTCAGATCAGTGGACCGTGACAACAGATGAAACTAGCTTTGACACATATTTTGACTTTATATTCTTTGCCATTTTCATCTCCGGGTGGCGTAGTGGGTTACATATGCATTGGTCTGCGTAACCTCAAGGTCAGTCGTTTGAACCCACCACCTGCACCATGGGAGACAGATGAGGCTCTTTTTTTGCTCCTGCAAAGCCTCACAGCCTTGCAAACCTTATGAGGCAGTGCTTATAGGGTCATTGAGTCGGAGCGGATTTGATGGCAACAGGTTTCTGGTTTTAGAGGATTGGAGTAGGGCCTGGGGTTGGATGGGGTCTATGGGGAACACCTTCTCGGAAGATGCCAAGCTTGGTACAAGTGCTTGGCTGCTGACCAGGAGGTTGCCTGTTTGAGCCCACGTAGTTGCTAACTGGGACAGTGGTCTGGCAATCTGCCCATCAAGATTTCAGCCAAGGAACTCTGTTCAGCTCTGCCGCAGGGGCTTGCTTGCTCCGAGTTGACAGCACCCAGCAGCCACTGTGCAGGGGGCCTTCAGAGCGTGAAGATGGGCTCCCTGGGGAAGGAAGACTGCTGAAGGAAAGAAAGGAAGAGTGGGGAGATACTGGAGAGTGGTGTCAGCAGGGGAAAGGTGGGCAGAGGAGGAGCATGTGGCTGAGCTGGCCTAGGATCAGGGCTGCCCTTGCAAGACTCACTGGCCATGCCCCTGCCCACATTCCCCCTCAGGGTTTGCATGGTGACATAAGGGTAGAATGAAAATTTGAGACGGGCCAACCTTGAAGGAGAAAGAAATCCCAAATGTAAACACCAGAGTATGTGAGTGACTTTGACAGAAAACCATCAGCTATGGTAATAGGGAAGAAGGGTTGAGCAGAATTGGGGGGGCGGGGGAGATTTACAGGCACTGTGCTTTCATGGGTCTCAGTCATTTTCAGTACTAAGAAGTGGGTGCCACCTCCTTCACCTGTTGCCTCCTGAGTCCTGGGCCAAGTAGCAGCGTGGGTGGGTTGCCCAGTCCAACTCTTTGGCCATGCGCTACAGACCTTGTTGCTTGGGAGTGAAAAGAGGTAATAGAATGGGCCATGCAACCGATGGCAAGGTCCAGGCAGGACTAGAGTGGAGAGAGGGCTCTGTGGAAATAGGGCTACTGCGATATTGTAGGTTATAGTAGATTCCAAAATAAAAGAGTGGAACCAAAAAGCAGATGACAAATGGAAACTTTTCTGTCTCAATTCTGCTAAGGTTAGAACTCCTACTCGACCTCCCTCACCGACCCTTAGCACTACGGGAGACAACACTGGAGACACAGTGCAGGAATTGTGCCTGATTTGACCCCACCACACTGAGGCGAAACACTAAGGGTATGCAACAGAACAGCAAGGGGAACAGAGCAATGAAGCGCCCAGGCAATACCAAAATAGACTTTGGGATCAGGGCATGGCATCTCATCAGACTCCACCAGAAAATACTTCTAAAGGTCAACAAACAGACCTTGAACTATTTACAGGCTTTTCTCTTTTTTGTAGTTGGTTTGTT
>NW_022111373.1:93876630-93881351 GCF_000313985.2 Echinops telfairi
CTCCTGAATTTCTTCCTGTCAGGTGCGTAGTGCAGTGCACACGTGTGCTGAGGGACTATGACGTGTCATTAAGAGGGATGGGTTTGGGACTATTTTTAAATGTAAAAGGTCAACTTTAGATGTTGCGATAGAGGTAAACCAGTGCAACTAGAGCTTGGATCACCAGGCCCAGGGAGCAAGAGCTTCCCGAGCTTGCCTATGAAACCCTGACACCCAGGCCTGGTGACTTCGGGACCGCACTTGCTCGCACATGCAGTGGGTGAGGCGCTTGTTTATTATTGCTGTAGCTTGGTTACCCAGCACTCTGATAGCATATTTTTATTTACGCTCTCGCTGACCATGACCTCATGATTCCTGTGAAGAAGGAATCTGTATGGACATAGCCAGGCAAACACGGCTTGGTGGATTTAAGAGGGTCTCATGAAGGTCTTCGTTCTACCGTGTTAGACATGCATCCATTGCATTTGGGCTTGGCTTTGCCCTCACCTTGGATGATCTCCAAGATCCCTCCAAATAATTTCTTTTGAGTCTGTGAAATATAGACATTGTGATCAACAGAAGTGTCAAATATGCATCATGACGCTTAGGGGAAAAGATAACCAAAAATAAACCCTTTAGTCAAGGCATAGGTGAAACATGGCCGCTGTCGGGCTGAGGTACAGAGGAGTGGATGGAATGACCTTGAACCCAGCTCCAGCTCCTGGGGACAGCCAAGCAGGTTCCATTTTCCACTTGCCACCGACCACTTTGGAGGGAAGTCAGACCTCGGTATGTGCTTCATAAAAGTGGATTTTAAAACACACGCACGCCCTTAGAGGTGACTTGAGATTTGTGAGCTGCCCTGCTCGTTTGCTGGGGAAGTCAGAAAGCCCAGGGGAGGGAGAGTGACGGAGGACCAAGCAGGCTTGTGTTTCTTTTGTCAAAGCTTTTGCCTTGTGGTGAATAAAAATGTGCTGTTGCTAGAAGTCATTTCCCGATTTTGTCTTTCTTGACATCATCACATTTGTGTTAAAATGTCAGTTCACTGTGTTGTCATTGTCTGGGTTTGCTTCGTGACCTCCTTTCCGTTTTCTCCTGGGAACTAAGTCGTGGGCTGGTGTCTTTTGTTTTGTTATGTTTTTTGCACCTTTTGGCTATAGACAGTCACAGTCCACACGTTGGGCATTCAGAGGGTTTCATTGTATTTTTTTTTTAAGTTTCACTCATGTAAGACATAGATCTGCCTCAAAGATACCCTTGCCCTCGTGCATCTACCTAACATACCTGGCTCCTATAGATGAACCTTGACTTTTATACATATGGGCTTGTATTCCAACAGATAAGTAGGTAGGTAGGCAGATGGGTGAATAGAAAAGCATATTGTTGTTGTTAGGTGCCGTTGAATGGTCCCCAACTCATAGCGACCCTGTGTACAACAGAACAAACACTACAGGGTCCTGCACCATCCTCATAATTATTCTGATGTTTGAACCTATAGTAGCAGCCACTGCGTCAGTCCTCGCTTTGAGGGCCTTCCGCATTTTCGTTGTCCTGCTTCACCAAGTAGGATGTCCTCCTCCAGGGACTGGTCTCACCTGACAACATGTCCAAAGTACGTAAGGTGAAGTCTCACCACCTTTGCTTCTAAGGAGCATTCTGGCTGTATTTTGTCCAAGACAGGCCTGTTTAACCTTTGCACAATCTGTGGTACTTAGCATAGTCTTGGTCAGCATCATAATTCAAATGGGAAGTTTTTTCATCACTCTTCTTATTCAGTATCCAACTCTGACATGCAGATGAGGTGATTGAAAACACCAGGGGTTGGGTCAGGGCCTCCTTAGTCCTCAACACGACATCCTTGCTCTGAAAAGGTCTTGTGCAGCAGATTTATATGGTGCAGTGCATTGTCTGCTTTCTTGACTGCTGCTTCCATGAGCATTGATGACTTACCCAGCCTACAAATTGAACGAGTATGGTGAGAGGTTACAACCTTGACACATACCTTTCTTGATTTTAAACCACGCAGTATCCTTTGTTCTGCTCAAACCACTGCCTCTTGATCCATGTATAAGTTTTGCATGAGCACATTCAAGTGTTCTGGAATTCCCATAGTCGAATGCCTGTGCGTAATCATAGAAAAGCATATAGATATATTTCTAGCCGTAGAGTAAAAGTAAGCCTGTGGAGGGATTCGGAATGTGTTCACCATAAAGGACCAGACAGTGGGGAGCCATCCCAGAACAGTTGTACCTCAGTCAGATCTTGAACCGGAGAGATTCCTGTTGATCACTAAGGAAGAGAGGACTTCCAGAGGCTAGATGGCTCAGGGTTAGGGTCAGGCCCTCTTCAGGGCGTAGCTTCAGTGTGTGTTTGTGAGCATGGACTGGGTTGTGGTGAGGTTCTAGAGCAGCGAGCCTGGTGGCAGGAGGAGAGATTCTGACTAGAGGCAAATGCGATTAGAGACCAATGTGAAAAGGGTGGATTGGGGTCATACTGCACAGTGCTCTAAGCGCCAGGCTAACCTGAAGATCCCTTTGTATTGGAAGGAAAATAATGTCAAAATGATTTTAGAAATATGAATCTGGTGTGAAGAATAGCTTATACTGAGGGGAAAAGCTGAATGCAAGAAGATTCTGTTAGGGAATTAGATACAAAAGCAATGCTGGATTGCTCTGGGGTTGGATGGAAAGAAAAGAATGGGTGGGTAGATTGCCTGGGAAGAATGGCAGGATGTAAGGCATTGATGGCTATGAACCCAATTCATGGGAAGGTAAGCCAGTCTGAGATGTGTTAGTTTCATTGTGGTCTGCTAACCACAAGATCGGCAGTTCAAAACCACCAGCTCCTCCGTGAGAGAAAGAAAAGGCTTTCTACTTCTTTATGCCCATAAGGGGTTATAGGCTTGGAAACCCCAGGAACCTACTCTGTCCTGTAGCGTCACTATGCATGAGAATTGACTCCATTTCAGAAAATTTTTGAGGGTTCTAGGGGAATTGGACCATAAAGCAGTGAAAAAAAATTTTTTTAATTGAAATGAAGTATATACCTAAGTGAAGTAGAAGCCTTGGTGGTGTAGGCTGATAACCTTAGATCCACAGTTCAAAACCACCAGCTGCTGCACAGGAAGAATGGAGCTTTCTAGTCCTGTAAAGAGTTGCCCCCTCAGAAACGTGTAGGGTTGCTAGGGATGAGGATCAACTGGATGGCAGGGAGTTGAGGTGTCGTCTGTAGGGCACGTCTTCCAGGATCAGGACTGGCTCGCTGATGCAGGAGCAGGTTGCTACTTGGGAGTTCCCTACGTAGCTGTGTGGTTGAGACCGGAGGGCTCATGATGCCGATGGTTAACACACAAATGACTAAAAGTAAGATTGCAGATCAAGTACAAGAACAGGTGATCGACATTTTAAAAATCAGCCATCCTGGGGGTGGGGGAATCAGCCATAGAAAACTCTAGTGAGCACAGTTCTATTGTAACACACTTGGGTTTGCCAAGAGTCAGCATCAACTGGATAGCAACTGATGGATTATCACACAGGAATGATAATCCTTACAGTCAACACTTCCAACTCACTGCCATCACAGCCTTCTGACTCCTGGTGATCCTGTAGGATGGGGTAGAACTGCCCCTGTGGTTTTCCAAGACTAACTCATTATGGGAGTAAAATGCTCCCCTCCCCCACCCCTCCGACTGCCTGGTGGTTTCAAACTGCAGATCTTCCAGTTAGCCCAACGTGGATCCACTATATTCCCAGGACTCTTATAATCTTGATAGTGTTAAAAAAAAATTCAGCAATGCAAGGAAAACAATCAACACATTTTTGGCAGTTTTAACATAATAAATATTAGCCTTTGTTATTTTTACTATGGATTTTAGGGAAATGTGACTGCGAATTATTAGAACTAGTATCTTGGAAGCTATAAAAGCCATCTGCTTGGTGTGATTCCCATCCAAATGGAAGTTCTTATGTTCTAATTCACATGCTTGCTTCCCTGGCTGTTTAGGGAAAGTGACAGCCCAAGCTGTGACTGCTCACGCTTAAGTGCTGATCGCTGTTTGAAAGGCCTGGGTGTTGCTTGGCTAAATGGTTAGGGAGCTTAACTACCGCTCTGTTCTTGCAGACTTCTGCACTAAGATCTCCACAGACCTGAACCTTCACCGTTTTCACTTAGTTCTGTTCAGGATCAAAGCAATGTAAAGAAGCGTGTAAGGGGTGTGTTTTGAAGTAGAGTAGCTCAGTACTAGAAAGAGAGATGTTTAGAACGACGACGATCTTCTCATGACCTTGTAGAGGTGGGAATGGAGGCAATCCAGGTGTGTGCTGACCAGTGTTTGTGGAGTGTTGCTGCAGTACTCCGTTCTAGGTCTGAGTAGAAGGTTGTACTACATAGCTTCAAAGGCGCTTTCCAACTTGGCCACATTTTACAGAATCAAAGAATTGCAATGTGCTTGATTATTCCGATCCATTTAGCATGTGATTGGCTGTGAATGGCTCACTGGATGTTAGGTTTACACTTGGAATGTCGAGTAGAGTTTGTTTGTTGGCATAATTGTATTTTGTTTTTCTCTACAACTGTTCTATTTCTCAGAGCAGAAATCATTGTGCTCTCCCGGGCTGTGTACTCTTGTCGAGACTTAAAACCTCAGAAACCTCCAAGGGCCAGTTCTACACTGTCCTAGAGCAGTGGTTCTCCACCTTCCTTATGCCTTATGCTTCCTTTATACCACCTCACGTTGTGACCCC